>NC_072378.2:132597500-133250000 GCF_028885625.2 Pongo pygmaeus
GGTGAGATTTGGGTGGGGACGCAGCCAAACCCTATTGCATTATATCATTAGAATCTTTGTTATTATTATTCCAGATTCTCTGCCTGACTGGTATGTGACCTTTCACATCATACACTTGTATGCCTGGAAATTCCTTACAGACTTTTCAGGGTTGAAACAGAAAATGGACGTGAAGAGTGTGGCCTTGGAAAACACTCACTGGGTAGAACTCCATTCCTTCCCCTGGCTTGCAGGACAGCCAGTGTATTTCATTTTTTACTGTGCCTCATTGCTTCTTATATGGAGACATTGTTTTGACCAGACTATAAATCTTGAAAAACAGATTGAAAATTTCCTCCCCTTGCTCTACCGTTCTCTAAGTACCTGGAATATGCTGAGCTTATAGGAAAGTATCGGATTCACTGCATGAAAGGAATAATGGAAAGTCAGGTATTAAAGCCGACCAGTGTGGGAGAAAGTTTCAAACTACCATCTTTCTAGAATCCTTCAAATTAAAACCAAAGAGAAAGGCACATTAAGAAACTCTTGTCTGGCTTCGTGTCCCAGAAACAGGCACCATCTCTTCTGTGGAAAAGGGCAAATTTAACTCTTGGCATGATTTATTCTTTCTGAATTAAAATATTCTTTTTTTTAGTGGGGGGTGGCCTGTGGGGAGACAGTCTTGCTTTGTCACCCAGGTTGGAGTGCAGTGGCACAATTTCAGCTCACTGCAACCGCTGTCTCCCAGGTTCAAGTAATTCTGCATCAGCCTCCCAAGTAGCTGGGACTACAGGCATGTGCCACTGTGCTCGGCTAATTTTTGTATTTTTTTGGTAGAAACTGGGCACCATGTTGGCCAACCTGGTCTCCAACTCCTGACCTCAGGTAATCCACCCACCTCAGCCTCCCAAACTTCTGGGATTACAGGTGTGAGACACCACGCATGGCCCTAAGTTAAAGTATTCTTATGTGAGGTGTGCCTTAAATTCAATCTCAGAATCCTCAACTTGAGGAAGCAAAATCCTATGGGTATTTTTAACTGTTATTTTTAATTGGCACATAATAATTGTACATATTTATAGAATATAGCGTGATATTTTGATACATGTATACAATGTGTAATGATAAAAATCAGGGTAATTAGCACATCCATCCCCTCAAATATTTATCATTTCTTTGTGTTGGGAACATTCAAAACCCTCTCTTCTAGCAATTTCCTATGTGTATTTTGTCTTGCAGAATCTGATCCTCCCAGAATTAGTCTGCCAGTTTCCGGGTCCTAAATAGCTCCCAGAACACTGCAGAATGGCTAACAGCAGTCTCCTAGTGTAGAAGTCAATGTCACCTACTTTGTTCCGAAGATTGTGTACTAAGGTAATTAAATGAAAAAGGAAACTTCTCATCTCTGAATGTCTTATGATCTAAAAATTCTACCTTCTATAACTATTCAGAAGGCAGGAATAAGCATCATAGGATGGCCAAAACATGCAAACAATTTTATATTAAGTTACATTTTCATTTATACTCTCTTTATTGTAAAAGTTGAGAAAATAACAAAATTAGCCATAGAAGTATTTCTCCTTTGGGGAAAACTAAATTAACATGTAGTTTATTATTAGATAAATTCACTTTGTTGAACAATCTGATTCATTTTTTAAAAAATAAAATATAGTAGGTAGTTGTCTGCTTCATTAGTCAGTAGTCAGTGCATTCCTGGAAAGCAAGGACTTTATCTTCTAGTATAATAAACTTCCTTTAAGCATACTTAATATATAGAAATTAATGTGTGCAGCTTTCATTGCCTAAGCCATCTATTTCATGAGAAGGACCATATCTGAATTCTAGCAGACAGATAATATAATGCGAAACTTCCTATTTATTTAAAAAATCAGTGGTGCCAATGTGTTTCCATTATGCCAGACACTTGCTAAGCATTCAGGTTCTTGAGACTGAAAATTTTAATTTAGCAGCATTTCTTACAAATGGACATGAATAATGAATTTGGGTGCATTTTATTGTTTGTTTAATTGTTTCAGTTTGAAGTGAATAGAAATATGTGGCCATGTCACTTTTTTCAATATATTCCACGAATGTACACAAGACACTGTGAAGGAAACACTGTTTGGGTCCAAAACCAATACTTCCTAACAAATTTCCTTTAAAAAGCTGTAGTAAGATAACATTTCTTGTCTTTATTATGTAATAATAACAGTAAATCCTATTAATATTGCATTTGAGATTCCTATGCAGATCCTTAAATGTCCACCCAACCCATACGGCAATATTGAACTCCTTCTTTTAAGTTTTACTTTGGGTTGTTTTAGGAAAAGAATTTACGCCTCTCTTTGCAAAGTGCCAGATCTACCAGAAGAGGGCACTGTGCTCCTAATGCACTCCGAAAGAAGCAAACATTCTCACTTTGAGAAACAGATCTGTGTCCTGTCTTATCCCAGAAGATTCCAGGGGCTGCAAAAGTAATGTTTACACCACGCGTCTATTGCATTTGGATGGAGATGAAACAGGGAAGTCATAATGAGTTCAATAGTTCCAAAGGCAAGAAAACAAAGGTGATAACTATTTACTGGTTTGTCACCATTTCAAGTCATTTTTCGTCCGTGCCACACGAGGGCGCCTCTTCGTCAATTATAGCTGCGCTGCCGCAGGGAGCCCGCAGACAACTTCAGTCCTAAAACCTGGAGATGACAATCAGCGCTGTCACTTTGAAAATATAATTTCTTTTTTTACATAAGTAGAAGCTTTATGGAGAAACTTTGTAATAGCTTAGTTTTCTTTTTTCCTCTATTTGTAAAAATTTTCTTCTTTTAGAGAATGTTTTCCTGTTAGAGATGATCAAGTGTTGGTTCAACGAAACAGAGCTATTTTCATGGTATCTGGGGGATTTTCACCAGTCCCTGAGCAGAGTCTCCATTCAATGTAGAGAATTCTCGGCTGCACATTGTCACTTGTTTCCACTACTAGGTTAAAATTCTCTCAGCAAAACTAAAGGAAAGCTTTATTTTAAGCAATCCATCCATAACAATCCACCTGTCCAAGCCATGAAAAAGATAAATTTTTAAGGAATATAATTGTATTACTCATGTTGCAGTTAGATTTTCAATTATGAAGAGCTTAGCTGGATAATTTTCTAACTCATAGTACTGGCTCTTAATTTGCATTTTGACTCATACAGTCTCGTGAACTTGAGACACTTCTGGGCTGTACTGCAAAGCCTGGAGCCGCGGTCTCTCTTTGTCACATTAGAGTGGTGCACTTTCTAGAAAGACAAAAGAAGAGAGCAGCCTGGGCATCAGTGGGTTTATGTAAGGAATGCAGACTTATACGATGTCACAATAAAACTACTGATGAGGGCTGGACACGGTGGCTCATGCCTGTAATCCCAGCACTTTGGGAGGCCCAGGTGGGTGGATCACCTGAGATCAAGAGTTCAAGACAAGTCTGGGCAACATGGCAAAACCCTGTCTCTACTAAAAATGCAAAAATTAGCCAGGCATGGTGGCATGCCCCTGTAATCCCAGCTACTTGGGAGGCTGAGGCAGGAGAATCACTTGAACCCAGGAGGTGGAGGTTGCAGTGAGCCGAGATTGTGCCACTGCACTCCAGCCTGGACAACAAGAGTGAAACTCCATCTCAAAAACAAACAAACAAACAAACAAACAAAACAGACTACTGATGAGTATTTTTTTTTTTTTTTGAGACGGAGTCTTGCTGTGTTGCCCAGGCTGGAGTGCAGTGGTGCGATCTTGGCTCACTGCAAGCTCTGCCTCCCGGGTTCACGCCATTCTCCTGCCTCAGCCTCCAGAGTAGCTGGGACTGCAGGTGCCTGCCACCATGCCCAGCTGATGAGTATCTTTAAAAACCCACCACACTGGTTAGTTAATCATTTGAGAATGCTCTAGGCTCATCCTCTACTATCATGCTTCAATGGGTATGAGGTGGGGACTGGGAATATTTATTTTTACAAAATGCGGCAGGTGATTCTCCCTCACTTCCAGGTTTTGGGGTCACTGAAATGGAAAATACGGTAAAAGAACAGATGAGAGATAAGAAGAACTTGAGTTAAACCTCTAACAGTGAGGATGGCAGGAAGCATTTAAGACACAGGGACAGATAGATTGTGAGGACTGGATAAATGAATGAAATCTGTGATAATTCCAAGTTTCTGGCTATGTGAATGAGAAGACTGTCGTGCCAATTCCCTAAAGCAGGAAATAGATAAGAACACAGAATTATAGAGTAAGATGAGTTCTACTGGGGATATAATACATTTGAAATGAATGCATAACTCCAAGTTGCTATGTCTAGTCCAGTTTGGAGGTCAGGAATTATCAAGATACAAATAATGTTGAACCCTCAGGAGAAAATGAAATAGTGAAGAGCACTGACATTTAAGCCTGGAAGGTGCTGAATCGCAAAAAACATTTATGGCCAGCTCAGAATTGTTTAAATTAAAAAATATATTGAAGCCTCTACTTGAGACTTGTATTCTCCCATTTGGCTAAGGATTCCTTTATTTCAAATTTTCTTAAAATCAACAAGAATGCTTGCTCACATCACCTTCTTGGCCACCACAGTTACTGAGTTTGCCAGCCCAGATATAAGGAGTGGACAGGGTTTGAGAAAAACTGAAAGATTGAGAAGCAATGATCAGAGAGAACATAACCAGGGGAGAAAAGTATGAAGCAGAAAGAAGATTGCAGCAATCATTCTGTTGAATGCAACAGAGAAGGTCAATGAGACTGGTCTCAGAAGCAATTTGACTTTTCATCTAATAATTCATGAAAGAGATGCATTTTTTCAACAAATGTCTGTTGATCACCTTCTCTGAACCTGGTAGTATGTTAGGACCAAGTGAGACGACAATAAACAAGATAGATGTAATTGATGTCTTCGTAAAATTTATAGGCCATAGAAAATATAGAGGCCATAGAAAATATAGAGGGGATACAGAGAGATGAAACCTATGAAAAATATGAGTACCTGATGCTATCAGGAAATAGATGAAGAGTGCCCGGGACAGTCTCCTTGAGAAAAGGACCATCTACTGCTTGTCCTTTCTGCTTGGGTATCCAGCTTCCTATGGCTAGGACCAATCTGGCTTAGCCTTTGGCTTTCTGCTCTTCTTTGGCTCTGCACATTCTCCTGGTCTTTGTGTTGCTTTTAAACCAGGCCCCTTCAAATGGGTGGAATCTTTGTATTCCTGCCCTGGGCCCAAGGAACACCATTAACCAGGTAGATAAACTTTTCCCTACATTTATGAAAAGAGGAAGAATTTAAGTGGAAACCAAGTCATTTCAGATATTAGGCCATATGAGCTTTTTGACATGTAAGCTTATCAGTTTCATGAATATCAATTTAGAATGCTACACATTGGCACCTAGAAGTCTGAAATGAGGAGACAGAGCTGAGATTATGCGAAAGTCAAGGCTGCTAGGATTCGCAGGAAGAGTATGAGAGAGGAGAGAGATGCACGGAGAGAAAATTCCAGGAGTTTTCCCCATTAAGTATTCAGTTGACTACGAATCATTTCATGCGGAAGCCAGGGAGAAAACCACCTGAAAGGACTACAGGGAACAGTGCCTGGAGGTCACACAAGCTGGGAATAATGCTAGCGCCTGTTCACAACAGCCAGAGTGGAAATCTTACAATTTATCAGGTAGAATACTGAGATGAATTTTGCTTCAGTAGTGGGAAACAATTAACCCTAGACTAAATGCTGCAATTTTCACCAACAAAGCATAAAAGCAGATTTGAGGATTAAACCATTTCCAAGTAACTTAAGAGTGTTCCAGAATAAAGTTCAAGAATATTTATAGTAATATAAAAACATCTGACAACCAACATGGTAAATCTTTAAATGTCTGGCATTCAGTCAAAAATTACTGCAAATAATTTTTGCAAAGAAGCAGGAAAAGAGTCCATAATGAGAGAAAAGAAGTCAGTCAGTTGAAACTGACCTAAAGATGTCAAAGTGATCAAATTAGTAGACAAGGGCATTATAATAGTTATTCTAACCATATTTCATATGTTAAAGACACTAGCAGAAAGATTGGGCCTGGTAAAGAGAAACATAGAAGATATTTAAAAATTCAGTTAAAATTTCTAAAGATAAAAATTACAATGCTTTTGATGAAAAACACACTGGATGGGGATATTTCCTGGTGAAAAGATTGAATTTAAAGTCAGCTATAAAGACTATGCAAAATGAAACACAGTGAGAAAAAAGACAAAGAAAACAAATAAATAAAACACCAATTAACTATGAAACAATGTCAAGGTGCCAAATGTATTAATTAGAATCTCTGAAGGGGAAAGATAGGGTTAGAAAAACAATTTGAAAAAAATCATAGCCAAAATTTTCCAAATATAATGAAAAACTATAAAACCCAGATCTGGGAAACTCAAGCACATGAAACATGAAAAAAGTTACAACAGAGCATATCATAATCCAATTGTTTGATACTAATGGTCAATAGAAAGCAGAGAAAATACCCTTTATATGTAAAAGAATAAAGATGATGACAAAATATTTTTATCAGAAACAATACAAAAGAGTAACATCTTTAAAACACTGAAAGAAAAAACTGTGTCTAGAATTTGCTACCTGGCAAACATATTTTTCAAAAATAAGATGAAGTAAAGATTTCTTAGGATACAAAAGCCAAAAGAATTTATTACTAGTGGACTTTCACTGCAAGAAATGTTAAAGGAACTCTGACAAACAGAAGGAAAATGATACCAGACAGAAACCTGGATCTGCACGAAGGGATGAAGATCATCACATGGTTGCTAATTGCATGGATTAAAATAAAGGCTTTTGCATATTATTTAAATTTATTTACAGATAATACACCTTAAAGCAAAAACATGTGTCACGGGGTTTATAACACATGAAGAAGTAAAATATATGACAAAAATAGCAAAAAGCTCTGAAGGGAAGAAATGGGATTTGCTGTTGTAAGTTTTTGTGTATAAAACAGTAAAATATCACTTGTGGGTAGACTGTGATAAGTTAAAGGTACACATTCTAAACCCTTCAACAACCACTAAAATAACACAACTAAGAGTCACAGCCAGCCAACAAAGGAAATAAAATGGAACTATACATAACACTCAATCCAAAATAAAGCAGAAAAAGAAAGAAAAGAGAACAAAGGACAAACATAACAAATAGAAAACAAGATTATAAATTTTAACCCAACAATATCAATAATTGTATTAAATATAAATGGTCTAAATACCCCCGATTAAGAAACAAGTTACCAGATTATCTTTTTAAAAAAATCAAGACCCAACTATATACTGCCCAAAAGAAATTCACTTTAAATACAAAGATAGAAATCAGTTAAAAGGATTGAAAAATATGTAGCAGTATTCAATATGAACTTAGTACATGAAGGTTATTTGGTTATGAACAAGTAGCAGCCTGTTCATAACTGTAAGACAGATGAAAATAAAACTTTTTTATTAGCATATAATCACATTTTATAGCATCTACTAAAGGAAATGAAGCTCCTAAATTGGAGAGCAGCAGTTTACATTGTTGATTCCAGCCACCAAGAGAAAACATTGTTACTCCTTTGTCCCAGTATATACTGATAGAATTCTTCAAATGATGCTTAAGTTGGTAAGAAAGACAATTTCTGTAGAAACTGAGAAGGTCTGGCCTTTCTTTGGAAAACTGTTCTTTAGAAGTTCTGTCAACCCTAGCAGTGACACTGGGATGCAGGAGAAGACTTAGGGAATCTGGAGCCACCCTCGAAGCTCCAGCCAAGATTGGTCAAAGGCAGGAAAGGCAGCTCAAAGGGCTCCACTGATAAAAAGACACCTGCAGCTTCTGTCCTCACCGTGACCGCAGCTGGCTTTGAGCTGGAACCGAGCTAACTAACGTTCTAGATTATGTTTTCTAACTCTTATCCTGAAATGAAACACCCTCCTAACATCTTGTGCTTTTCCACTGAGAACAGATCATAATTCTAATAAATTATTTATTTGTGTGATTTTTTCCCAGCATATACACAGTGAATTATTTTTACGTTCATTATTTAAAAAATATGCATGTATACTTTTTATTTTGGAATAGTTCCTCACAAGAAGTTGAAAAATTAATACAGATAACTCTTGCATATCCTTCTCCTGGCTTCCCCTCATGATAACATCTTAAAAGCAATTAAACTGATATTGGTACAATAAAATTAAACTGCAGACCATATTTTGATTTCATTAGTATTTGCATGTACTATTGTGGTGGGGGTGGGCGGCAGTGCAGGTTATGTAGTTCTATGAAATGTTATCGCCTAAAACACAGTCATGTAACTAGCACCACAATCAAGATACAGAACTCTTCCACTATGTAGGGTCCTCCAGTTCCCCTGATTTCTTTCTGTGTCCTGATCAAAAATCACAGAATGAGTCAGGCACTGTGGCTCATGCCTATAATCCCAGCACTTTGGGAGGCTGAGGCGGGAGGATTACTTAAGGCTGGGAGTTCTAGACCAGCCTGAGCGACATAGTAAGACCCTATCTCTACACTTTTTTTTTTTAAATTGATGGGTGTGGCGACATTCACCTGTAGTCCCAGCTACTCAGGAGGCTGAGGTAGGAGGATCACATGAACCCAGGAGGTTGAGTCGAGGCTGCAGTGGGCTATGATTGTGCCACTTCACTCCAGCCTTGGTGATAGAGCGAGACCCTGTCTCTATTTAAAAATATTAAAAAACCACAGAGTGCCTTGATTTCTCTGTGACACAGACAGCTGTAGGTTTTTCCCAGCAAGTTTGAACCTAAATCAGAGCCTTGAACATTTTCAGGTGCTGACTTCAGGCACTGAAAGGTATCTAGGTTGTTGCCCAAAGAAACTGGCCCTGGCTCTGAGCCAAATTCCTTTAAATCTCTTATGAACTCCCTACCCTGACCTTCTTGCTGCAGACGTACCTAGGCAGAACACTCCCTTTCTCTCACCTTATGTAAGCATGTTCCCTTAATAAATGCTTTGCACTGATCACTCAGCGTTTAGTGCTTCTCTCTTTGGAACCCCAACCAGCCCCCTCTATGGACAGTTTGGGGCACTCCCTTGTGGAAAATCACCTGGCATTGCTGTTGGGGAGATGCCAGCTGTGGGTTCAACAGGGCAAAAGACACTACCACAAAGAGACTTCCTCATTTTATTTCTTTATAGTCAAACCCTAGCCCAACCTAGTCCCTGGCAACTACTCATATGTTCTCCATGGCTGTATTTTGTCACTGTGATAATATTATATAAATGGAATCATACCTTATGCAACCTATTGAGATTGTCTTTTTCATTCAGTGTAATGCCATTGAGAACCATCCGAGTTGTCATGTGTGTCAATGGTTCATTCATTTTTATTGCTGAGTAATATTTCATTGGTTGCATGTACTCCAGTTTGTTTATCCGTTCATCCATTGAAGAACATCTGGTTGGTTAGCAGCTTTCAGCTATTATTTTAAAAGCTGCTATGAGGATTCATAAAGGTTTACATGTGAACATAAGGTTTCACTTCTCTAGTGTAAATACTCAGGAGTATGATGGCTGTGTTGTACAGTAAATGTATGCTTAACTTTATAAGGTACTGCAAACCTTATTTCAAAGTGGCTGCACTATTTTATATTCCCACCTGCAATGTGCGAGAAATCTACAAATTATTACTTCACATCCTCATCGCATTTTCCAGTTTTTTTTTATTTTAGTCATTCTGATATATGTGTAGTAGTAGTTGTGTTATTATTGTTCATTGTGTTTCTCTCCAGTGAGGCTGTCAGTTCTAGAAGGTCAGAAAATGTGTCTTATTTATGGCCTGGCAAACACTGACATTCAATAAATATGTACTGTCTAGCTGAAAGAGTGCAAAAAAAGACAAGGAAATGAACTGAGAAATGGAGCAGTAGAAATGGAGTGTGGGGAGGAAACAAGGAAGAAAGAAAGACGGGTGAGGAATCTGTGGGTGTGGGGCCACAGTGTTTGCTCACACTCTAGGCTGCTGCTCTGTCTGTGAGACCAGACTGCTGGGCCCTACAGGAATGATGTGTTTCTGTAGCTGCCTGGGCATCTGCCCACACAATGGGACTTACGTTCTTTAAAACCAAATAAGTATCTCAATGATATGTCACCTCTTCTATTCTTTGGTAAAGTCACACCTACCACCAAAAGGGAAAAGGAATATCTCTTATCTCTTATCCCATAATCTTGTTGCTTAATCAAGTCCATCTCTAGTTGCAGAAGACTGAAAGTGTATGGGGTTAGGGGAGAGGGGCATTTTAAAATTTGAATTCTGTTTTCCCTCTTGTTAATCCATGGACTCTCATTTTACACTGGAATAAATATTTTGCTGCTTTTATGGATACCAGGAGAGAATCACTGAATGCAAATTATCTTGAAAATCTTGGACATGTAGTTTATGCACGTATATAGTGCTACCATAGCAAAAAGGAGAGGAAATTGTCTTAAACTCCTTTTCAGCACCCATTGCCTTTGCAGATAGTCTTGTTCATTCTTTCCCTGGAGTATGCCAACCAGTTCATTGCCTCCAGCCTTCCTATCTTCACCACATTCCCATTGTATTTCTTCTCTCTCGGGAAGAAATAACACTAAGATGTAATGTGTTACCTTTCCCATTACCAAATAATGATGATCTATTTTTGGAATTTCAGGTAGCAGCCTGAAATGAGCACTGGTTTATCATCTATCCTGTAGGCTTCTGAGTTCATGAAGCTAAATCACATGAATGGTTATCAATTTTAACAAAGTGAGCCCTGCCTATAAGACGTAGCCTCAAGCTAGTCTTATAGTTCTGTTTACTGTGTTTTTTGACCAGCAATAAGATGGCCCATGAAAGGGGTTTATATGGAAAAGCTTGATTTATTTAATCTGACATTACATGCTCTATATCACATTGATACAAAACACTCTAAATTCATATTTTTAAGAGCTATAAAAAGCATATTTATGCTAAGCCCCACTTAGCCTGTTGGGCTTTTGGCAATCTACTGTTTAAAAGAAATTTTAAAAAACATCCTTGGAGATTATCTAAAACTACACAATTTCATAGTGATTCAACTAATATTTATAATAAAATCACTATATGCAATTGACTGTGCTGAAAACTTTATAGGGGTTACAAAGAGAAATGTGAAACCTTTTCAGTTAAATCACATTAGATAGTCTAATACACATACATTTTTAAATAATGATTTTAAGGTGATTTTTTAATTAACATTTTATTCTAGCTTCTTCATTGTACTTGGATCAACTTTAAATCAATCCTTTGTTCATTGTATTGAAGTAAGACAAAGATTTAATGTCAGTTCTTCACGTGAGAGTAAGTACTAAAGGTACTATTACCTGGAGACTAAGCATTGTATAACAATTCCAAGTGTTTTTCTGTAGATATGCAAAATTAGCTACAGTACAGAACCAAGATTCTCCTTCTTTACAGACCCTATGCCCACTAATCACACATTTCCCTTTCACTCCTGCAGGCAGAGTGCTCAGAAGAATAATTTATAAATTAGGTAGAGTTGAATCAATCCAAATAATATAAAATAATATTCTTATTGGAGATGTGAGTATATCTTACTAAAGAAACTTCTTTTAAACTATTGGATGTTAATAAATTCTTCTATATTTAGAAGAATTCTTCCACTTAAACAAATTTTTTAATTCCTCCCTTTTTTTTTCTACAAAGTGCATTCTCTCCACTGCTCATAATCAGCTTAAGCACTTTTCAAGTTGTTATTAAAGAGTATATCTTCTTAAAATAACTAATATTTCTAAATACAGAAGAATTTATATCTCTCCTATATTTTCTACAATATAGAAAATATGATAGTTCTAAAAATACCACTAACATTGAAGGCAAATACAATACTTAATTGAACACAACATATATGTCAAAGATTATGAAAAGTAAATATGTATACTATATGTGAAAAGAAATTATGCCCTATGGCCATCAGAACTGATGCTATGTCAGCTAAGTAAAGAGGACTCAGAAATAAGAGCCTTTAAAAAATTGATAACTACAGTCTCTGTTTTCTTCACTAGATTTTATCATTAGCTTTCTTGTTCACTCGTGTATTTCGAGTATGTAGCAGACTGGTTCAAGGGTGAATGACTGATGAAAAGTTAAAATTATTTAAAGGCTGCATATGGACTTCCTGCAGAACCCATATGTACAAGCACATGTCAATTAAGCAAACAACAGACTGTAGGAAACCTTTGTTAACCATAAAAATATGGAAGATTTTAAAAGAAGGAAAGAGAAAAGTTCTCTATCTAATTAGCAATCACCAAATAAGAGAAGAAAGTGGCAACTTCCAGAGAGGGCTTCATACACCGACTGCATTGCTCATTTCTCCAAGTGCACTGCACAAAGACAGCTCCTGACTAGGGAATGGAAATTGTCATAGTTTACTCCACACCCTATGGTTTTGTCATTTGGAGATGACGGAGTATTAAAGAACACAGTTCTTCATATGAGGACTAAATGGTCTATGGAAAGCAATTCCATTCTTGCAATTCCAGTATCCCATCTGAGTGATGGTGCTTCTGACTCTAGCAAGATTAGCAAATGACTAGGCAAGTTCATTGCAGAATCCTCATTTGGCCTGGGAAATTCTTTACAGGGAGATGGTGATGTAAATGCAGAGAGTTCTAAGGGAAAAAAATTTCTTCACTTTTTCTGTCTACAAAGTGCATTCTCACCACTGCTCACAATTGGCTTAGGTACTTCCTCAAGCTGTTATTAAAATAAAGAAGTATATGTTTGTAAAATAACAAATGGGCTAAACAATTGAAAGATTAGCAAAAAATGCTTAAAATGATTAGATTAGAATTAAGGCTGGAAATTAAATTTAAAGACAAAAAATTGAAGATAAAAGAACAAGAAATTAAAGATCTAAATACAGTAATCTCAGAAGGTGAAGTATAAAATGCAAGCTACAATAAACTAACAATTTGGAAAATTTCAAAAGAGGCTTAGAATCATTACAGTAAAAGGTTAGGAGACTTAATGTTGATCTTAAAGCTCAACCCTCAATAAGAATTATTTTAAAATTATTTACAGGCTGCATATGGACTTCCTACAGAACCCATCTGTACAACCACATGTCACTTAAGCAAAGAACAGACATTAGGAAATCTCTATTAACCATAAAAATGGGAGATTTAAAAATCTTTAAGAAGCTTAAGGTAATTTGAATTTAGAATTAGCAAAAAAATAAAGGCAATAGGGAAAGAAGTAGGTAGGCTGGGAAGGGCCAGTGCAGGTTCTTTGAGAAGTCTAACACCTCCAAGCCAGTGTTGGCAGGATTTATACCAGATATGCAATAAGCTGTCTAATGGCTGTAGGAGAGAAACACATCCCTTGTTTAATACACAAAGTCCCCCCTCTCCCCTTTATTTCCCATATGATTCCTTATTTTCAGTTAATAGAATATAGTTTTATTTGACAGAATTATTTCAAAAAGTCTGTCTTTTAAATATATTCTAAGAAGAGAAGACAACTTATGAAATAGTCAAAGTGAGGTGAAGATACATTAACCAAATGTGGAAGGAAAAGTCTCATGAAGCAGTGAAAAATAGGCCAAAATTGTAAAGCTTTCTTCATAAAAAACTATAACTCCATTTTTGCAAATCATAAAAAAAAGAGAAAGGTAGATTGGTTCATTTTAACTTTATTAGTTTCAGTGACAGCAGATTATTTCCAGGAGGAAAAAGAGCAAAGTATAATGTCTTTCCTTTTCAGAAACATGAGAAATGACAAGTAGCCAGTCATTAATTTTTTTTCTTTTTGAGAGTGATTGCCAAATTCACTCAGACCTAATATTCATTTGATTAAGTGTCATTCACTTGGAAAAACTGATTCAGTTAAAACCAAATTTCAATTGATTGTATCTGGAAAATGGTATAGAAAATAAAATAGGAAACCTGCCTCTGTTGCCAGGAATTGTGCACCTTAAACATGGCGTCTTGCAAAGGAAAGAAGAAAACTGATATTGACTGAGCTCAATGTGTCAGATGCTGTATCTTTATTACCATATTTAATCCACAAGAAACTTAAAATTAGAAATTATTATCACTACTTTACTGATGGGAAAAGAGAAATTTACTAAGTCATTTTGGATATAGTTTATGTCCACATAGTTTAAAGTAAAGCAATTGGAAATTAGGTCTCCCATAATTACCACAGTACAACATGCTGTCTACTTACCTTTTCTGAATATAACTATTCACTTGTAAAAGCAGTTTTAAGCATTATTGAGAATATTGTGAAAACACTTTGCAAATTCCAAAACATATAAAAATATATGGCATTATTTTGATTAGCAATATTTAATGGATTATTAAAAAATAAGAGGGAAACTTGTGTAATTCAGGCTTTCATTCTACATTTGTATATTATTCCCCCCAAATTCCTTTTTTCACATTATATCAATTCCACAACAAATATTAAAGAAATTGGAAAAGAAATGTCTTTATTAAATAAGCCTTAGATTGAGGCCACAGAGTCCTCATGCTATTGTTAATCAAAGGACAATGAAGGGAACTCTACAAAACAACTTTCATTAAAAGTTGCCTTTTTAACGTAAGGTCTTCCTTATGGTAAAGCAATTTAGCAACATCATGATGACCAAACAAGTCACTGCAAATATTTTGCTATTTGTGATGGAAAATCTTTAGAAAGTGCAAAAGCTGTGACTGGTCAAAGACAGTCACTTATAACTCATCTGATGAATTTTGTTTTTTAATTTTTCTGCTTTCATTGTTGGGAAATAAGGCAGGATTTTGAAATTTAGCATTCTCTTAAGGAATAAAATTACTTATGAAATAAAGGTAGTCTCTATCTATAGGTCTGAAATGTTCCAAAGATATGCAGCCTTGTCGACATTTCTTAAATACCTTACTGATGTCAAATAATTCATTTTAGCATATTCCTTTAGAAAATGGTAAATTGTTTTTCATTTTTTTCTGTAAGTTGTACCACTGTAGATTAATAAAAAACAGAGGGCCGGGCACAATGGCTCAAGCCTATAATCCCCGCAATTTGGGAGGCCGAGGAGGATGGATTGCTTGAGCTCAGGAGTTTGAGACGAGCCTGGGCAACGTGGTGAGACCCTGTCTTTACCAAAAACAGAAAGAAAAAAAAATAGCCGGACGTGGTGGTGCACACCTGTGGTCCCAGCTACTCAGGTGGCTCTGGTGGGAGGATTGCTCTCTCTCTCAAAAAAAAAAAAAAAAAAAAAAAAAAAGAGGGTGTGTTTGTTTATTGGCAAAATAACACAGCAAATAAGGAATAGACCATGAACCCAAGTGAAAGGCTTATGTCTGTTGGGCTGTTTTATAGTTGCCCATGAACAGTTTGGCAGTTTCCAAGAACTTGTTAAAGAAACCTGGACATGCTCTGCTCAGAAAGTTGTGTGCCCCAGAGTTTGTTCCTTTGGGAACATTGCTCCACCACAACAGGGGTTTGGTGAAATGAGTTTGAGAAATGTTCCATACTATATAACTCTTCTTGGACTTTCAAATGCACGTTATTACATTTAAGACAGAGACGTTATGCAGTAAGCCTGTTTTAAGTTTGTAACAATGTTCCATGACTCTTCATAGTTTCCATGGATCACAGCTCCAGCCTGGGGAGTAATGGATGCTGCCATGAGCCTGTTCAATTGAACATTTTCTGCTCATGAAGTACCAGTTTGACTATGTTGGATTTAAATACAACTGTCAATTAAAATCTTGTAGGGCTAAGATGATCAAAATGATATAAACTAAGTTCATAGTCCAAATAATCTATGGAGAAAGGATGGTCCATGACAATGATGTAAGCTTTCTGTAAAGCTAAATTTATTCAATTTGAAGAACTGATATTGATTTTGAATCCTTCCAATTTGTAAAATGAAATGTTGGTGATAAGAGGTTTAGTGTACTCAGCTATGGGCTTCATCACAATTGCAAGCCCAACGCTGTAGTACAGAGCATGGCTCAACAAAGGCTCAATACAATTTGTTAATTTATTAAATAAATAGTAACTATTCTGTTTAGTATCCTATTTTGCCAAACATAAGTTGACAACCCTATGTTGGTTTGATCATTGTTTTTAAAACTCAAAAATCTTGGAATAATTTGAATAGATGAAAGTCAATTTTACTAAAAACATATATTGCAGCAGAGATGGCTTCCTTTCTGTAGTGTTGTCATTCTCCAGGTACCCAAAGAGAGATGACATTCTTAGCCCCTCTTGCATTTCAGTGAGGCCATGTGACTTATTTTAACCAACGTGGTGAAAGTGGAAGTGATTTCTGCCCCTTGTGGGTCAGGTCCTTCTCCATTAGCAGGCTGAATGCAGATGACCCTGAGCCCTAGGAATTATAAGGCCACACGATCCTGGGTCCCAGAATCACCACAAGAAGGAAAGCCAATGACAAAATGAACACACATTGAGCAACTACTTGATGTAAAATAAACTTCATTGTGTTAAAGCATTGATATTTTGGAATTTGTTTCAGAAGCTAGTGTTACCTAACATCTGTATCTCCATCTATATATGAATACACACAGATATACACCTTTGCAGACATATACTAGAAGCATATGCACATAAAAGTCAGAAGTGGGAAATAGAATTAACAGATTTTATTTATTAACAGGTTTTATTTATTCTCTGGCCAATAGGATTAACAGATTTTATTATTTAAAAAATTATCATACTTTTCTAAGTTTTCTTTAGCAAATGGGCATTATCACACATTAGGTTTATAATCGGGGGAGAGCAAAATAAATATATTATTTTTAAGTGATTTCCAGCCTGCAAGACCTCTTACTTTTTTTTTTTTTTTTAGTTTTTGGGATTTTTTCCTCACTCCCTGGGTCCCTCAAGCCCTCTGTTTTTTGTTTTGTGGTTTCTTTTTTCTTTTTTTTTTTATTTCCAGACTGGAAGCACATCCTATCTTTAGTCAGAACTGACAAACTTGCAGTCATCTCTGCCCTCTCTCAGGGGTATCTGAGGAGTAAGCACCATCTAGTTTCTCTCTTTACCACCTCAAAATGTAGGAATACTGCAAAGGGAAGAAAACCTACCTGGATCACTGTGCTGTAGCTGGATCCTTCATGATGTCTTTTGCATTTCTAGCTTTTTATTCTGAAATAATTTCAAACTTAAAAAATTGCGACAATAGTACAAAGAAATCTTATGTTCTCCAACCAGACTCACCCATTATTATCATTTTACATGTCTCTCTCTGTAGATACACAGACAGATGCCACATAGATAGATAGATGATAGATAGATAGATGATAGATAGATAGATAGATAGATAGATAGATGATAGATAGATAGATATTTTTCCAAACCATTTGAGAAAAAGTTAAAGATATCTGGCAATATTTCATCAAAATTCTTGAAATACGCAATGATTATTTCTGTAATTCCACTTATTATGACCTAGATGTAAGAAAATACTCAGGGATATGAAAAAGTTTTAATTTCAAAGTTGTTAAATCAGCAATACTTATATTAAAAATTGAAATGACTTTTATACCCAATAATGAGTTTGGCTGAGCAATAGCTGTTAACATACTGCTTCCAAATGTCCTTTTGTTTGCCACCCATCATTGGCCTCTGGAGCCATTAGGACAAAGTCCAAAGCTCTTAATGTGTCTACCTCTATTGACTACATCACTCTTATCTCTGCTAGGACTCCTTTGATTCTGCCTGAGCCCCCTTCAGAAAAAAAAAAAAAAAATGATCACCCAGGATTCCGTCAATTTTACATGGCACTGATGAATGTTGGTTTCACCAGGTGTGTCTTCTCCACACTCTCTGAACCTAAGGATCCAACCAGGGACCATCATACATGGAGACCCCATTCTCCCCGAAGTCTCAGGGACTTGTGCCTGACAGTCTAGATGTCAGGTGATGCTATTTAATCCAGGAAAGCAATTAAAAGCCTCTCTGAAAAAGGAGTAATAAAAAGCCCGGCTGTTCAGGAAGGTGTGCTCAACATAAGACCAAATGATTTAGAATATAATCAGAATTCTATAGAACTTACAACAGATAACCTATCCTAATTTGAAATAGAGTCTATTCCTTGAAATCACATATATTCATGAGAATTTCCAGAAGAATAATGTCAACTTTCTTCTTAGTAACATCAATGGAACAGATTCCCTGGCCTGGCTCCACAAATTAAGCTTCCAAAGCTGTTTACCCTCTTCTAGCTGGTATGTTCACCTTCCTTACCAAGAACAAATATAATATTACAGAATATTTGTTCTTGGTAAGAACAAATATAATATTACAGAATCTCAGGAGGAAATCATTTGACTTTGATACCTCAAATTCAGAAATTCTGAAGTAAAAATCAACATAAAATTTCAAATAGGGAGCATTTGGAATTATATTTCTCATATAAATATTTGAATGGAAAATCATAGAATGTGAAATAGCACTTATAAAAAGAAATAAAGTAAACTCAAAAATATGCCTCATAAATATGAAAAACATTTCATCAAATGTACAAGTTCTAAGAATCAAGAAGGAAATACTCCAAAACATATTTATTTAAAAGGCAATATGGTTTGTGTTGAAGACATTGTGGGGCAAAAAGGGCTTCAAAATGGAATGGAAAATGCAACATTCTTAACTGACTTTTACTGTCAATACTAGTACTGAACCACTTACTTTTCTTAAGGAGTGTATAAAATACCACACAAAAATGTAATTTCCTTTAGTTTATTAATATGATCCAAACAGATTTAGCTTAAGAGATGAGGACAGGACATAAAACAAGATTTGGCTGAGCTATATAAAGAAAACCAAAAGAGTGACAAGATTTTCAATTCATGACAATTTAAAGTCATTTATTAACTAATATAAAAATAAATCTACAATAGAACCATGACTTAAATTGAGCCAGTATGTGGTACATGTGTCACCCAACAGTCAGCAAGGAACCATTCAGAACTTACACCCTCCTGGACTGGCTCACACAGTCTGTCTTTGACCTGGAACCTCATACAAGTCACCTCACAGCACTGGGTTTGCAGCCAGCTACATTTTTTCTCTTCAGCCTATGATCAGTTATTAATACATACCATTTCTACGTTTCCCATAGCCTCTTTCTTTTCAGATAGTGACAGAGCTCTAGAAAAAACTCATCTGGCCAGTACTAAACAGGGAAGGTGGAAAAAAGTACTTTAAGATGGGTGTGGGGTCATTTGGGGTACCAACAGACTCAGATAAACAAGGGAACCAGAGTGGGCATCAACAAAAAGCATTGAGGTAAGGGGCCCAGTGGTAATTCACAGAAAAGACCAGAACTGGACAATGTTAAAGTCAGGAAGAACGGCTGTTACACTCGAAAAGTCACACTAGAAGAACAATAAAGAAGAAGAAAACTGGAATGAACAGTAGTCCCTTTTATATTTTTTAAAAGGAAGGAATTTTTTAAAGAAATATAAAAGTCAAGTCAAAAAGTGAAATAGCAACAATGAGTATTTAAATAAAACAGAAGTAGTAGGAAATAAAGAGTTCTTTTACTCCTACATGACAGCCCAAATTTTTAAAACGGTTATCTTAAGTCAGGCCAGTTTTATTTTATTGACCATGTATATATAACATCAGATATTTCTAAGAAAGAGAAGAGAACCTGATTGATGCCTCTCAGGTAACATGGAAAGGAAAAAGGAGGGAGGGAAAATGGGGAAGAAAAGTCTCCACACTCTTCATGCCCAAAGTGGACACAGTCTTTAACCTGTACTTCAAATGACAGGTTCAGATCATAGAAAACATTGTCAAGTCCAACAGAATTTTGATCACAAGCTCTTGGTGCTCAGCGTGCAGCTGAGTAGCAGAAGGCACACAAGCAAGTTGATGGAGAAATATCTGTGCAGGGAAGAGGAAGAAGACGTGCCACACACCAAAGGTTCTGCTTTATAGGGTCTTTCTATATCTGGAGGTAATGCTGTCATTCCTTGAATCTGAAAATGGAAGCACAAACAATGCAAATGAACATCTGATTTAAAGCAGCACAGTGACCAAGCACGCTCAGCTGCCCACACTTCTGCAGGGGATAAAGGGGGCAGGAGTGGTTACCAAAGGAGTCACACACTGGGGGAGTCAGAAACCTAGGGTTTAGGAGGAAACAGAAAAGAAGGCCAGGCACTCCTTTGGAAAAGAATACAAAGCAGGCTCTATTGCTTTTTGCAGCACTCATTCCGGCCTGTTCCTGCTCTATCCCAACTTTAATTTTAGAACTAATTTTTCTCTTGAAAGGGGGTAGAATGAGGAGTTTTCAGTCAATCCAAGTAATCATTGAACAGAAATTATCAGACATTAAAAGGCAACTGGACTCCTGGATTTATGGATATTTGTCTTCTCCTTAGGTTTTCCTGTAATAGATTCAGATAAAATGTGTCATCTGGGTTGTCAGAGGTTAAAAAGAGCTTACCGACCACTCAGCATTGTCTGTCTTGGAACATCTCACATTCACTGGCAGGCTGAGGACCAGCTTGTTGAAGGAGAGACCTTCCTTTTTAGTCCATTTAAACTTATTCATAGCATCCATGAAAGAAAGGTTTTTATATTGCTTGGGACTTTTGATAATGAAAGGCCAGGTCCTGAATTTAAAAGACACAGCTAGTCATATTCAGAACAAATGCATTACATGTTTCCTTTACTTTTCAGCATCCTATAATAGATCTCACACTTATTCATTTTCATACACATAGATAACCTAATGCAAAACGTTGATGAGCTCATCAGCGATTACTAGAAGAAATACTAAATAAAAGATTTTTAAAGAATGATATTTATTTTTTTAGTAGCAGATTGGCATTAATTTTATTTTTAATTTTATATATTTTAATAGAGATGGGGTCTCGCTATGTTGCCCAGGTTGGTCTGGAACTCCCGGGCGCAAGCAACTCTCCCACCTCCACCACTCAAAGTGCTGGGATTATAGGTGTGAGCCACCATGCCCGGTCAAAATTTAAACAAATAATTTTGTCTCAGAAAGCTTCTAGAGAGTCTCACAATTCTACATTAATTTGGTTTGGTTCTAGTTAAAAAATTAACTGGTAAGCATTCATTTCTGAAAAGTACAATGCTAATAGTGTAATCAAGAAACCTGCAGCTTCCTAAAAGATACTGTGAGAGATGGAAAGTTCAAACCCATACACTATAAAAGCCTGACCCCTGCTGGCTGATCTGTTTTGGCTTAGCTAAGTGAGAAGATAAATACAACAAAAAACGTGATTTGATCAATGCTTCAAAAATTTTACTCATTTCTCAAAAGAAGACATACATAAGGCCAAAAAACATGAAAAAACGCTCCACATCACTAATAATCATCAGAAAAATGCAAATAAAAACCAGAGTGAGATACCATCTCACCAGTCAGAAGGGCTATTATTAAAATGCAAAAAAAAAAAAAAAAACAAAAAAACAAAAAAAACAACTGTTTTTGGCAAGGTTGCAGAGAAAAGACAATGCTTATACATTGTTGGTGAGGATGTAAATTAGTTCAGCCAACTGTGGGAGCAGTTTGTAGATTTCTCAAAGAACTTAGAACAGAACTACCATTCAACCCGGTAATCCTATTACTAGCTATATACCCAAAGGAAAATAAATAGTTCTACCAAAAAGACCACATGCATTTGTATGTTCATCATAGCACTATTCACAATAGCAAAGACATGGAATCAACCAAGGTGTCCATCAAAGGTGGACTGGATAAAGAAAATGTGGTACATATACACCATGGAATACTATGTAGCCACACACAAAAAAGAGAGAAATCATGTCCTTTGCAGCAGCATGGGTGCATCTGGAGGCCATCATCCTAAGTGAATTACACAGGAACAGAAAACCAAAAACTGCGTGTTCTCACATATAAGTGGGATCTAATCATTGAGTACACATAGACATAAATATGGGAAAAACAGACACTGGGAACTACTAGAGAGAGAGGGAGAGAGGGAGACAAGAATGAAAAAACTACCTGTTGGGTGCTAGGCTCACTACCTGGGTGATGGAATCATTCATACCCCAAACCTCAGTCTCACACAATATACCATTGTAACAAACCTAAACATGCATCCCTTGAACCTAAAATAAAAGTTGAAATTTTAAAAATGTACTGAGAAAAAAAATACCCTATATAGAATACACTCTGCCTTCACCTGCCACTCCAAAAATCACATGCCAAATATCCAAGAGAGGAAAAAGAAATCACAAGAATGACATGAGCAGACAGAAAAGGTGACAGAAAAAGTGAAGTGAAAAAGTGAATGACATAACTTGCTTAAAAAGATACTTTTCAGGTGTTGTCTTTCATTAAATATAAGTTTTATATTACTGATTCCTGAAAAAGGGAAAAGTGTAAGTGTTGGCGTGTCACAAAATTTTACATTAATCCATGGACCTTGCAGGAAATTATCATGGTGACTAGAAAGTATTTGGCACCCATAACATCCCAATATGTTACAGTAATTTCTATAATTATCAAATAATCTCAGCTGAAGAATATACATTAATCTTCACATTTTTAAAATTTATTTATGTCATTTCTCTCTCTGACATACATAACCCACTCAGGCACATTGAATATCATCTTTTTAAGTAAATTAAAAGTTCCTTATTAATTTCTTGGAGTTACAAAGATAATTTTTTATGTCTAAATTTGAAATATTTCTTCCATATCTAATAAGTGAGACAATGAGGAAAATAGGTAATATATATAGATCTTTACATTTTAAATAATTTCCTTTAATTAGAATCAATATATACCTTTGTTGAGTTTTAAATGCATTATTTTATACAAAGACCTTAAAGTGAAGCCCCATAAAGTAAGAGCAATCAGCATCACATTACATAAACATACCTAACAATGACCTAAAATCTATAGCATTTGAAAATTAAATATATTGTGACAATTTTATAGAGACACAATCCAGAATTAGTATCAAGCAAAAACTTGACTTGAAAGAAGTTATTATATTTGCATACAATGTCCTTTTAAAAGCACTAAAAGCTACAGCTATTGATCATTTTAAGTCAATTATTAAAAATAAAATTTACTTTTCAAAAAGATAAAATGCCTAATTTGAAAAAGAGAGAAAATCAATTTTATAACCAGAGAAATGCTAGGGGAAAATCATCAGTCTGTAACCATCTGAAACACCACAAGGTGGCATGACAGTCTTTACTATGGTGCTTAGGTGGCCTAAAGCCTCTGGTGCCTCGCTGTTAAGAGTGCATAGTGTGAACATTATACACAGATGAAATCTTAAAAAGCTTTGCTGCTATAATAATTTAGTAAATTGCCTATTATTGAGATTGTCCAACATAAAGTGACAGAAGAGGTGTAACCCCATTTGTCAGTTTTTAGAACAGATATGTAGAAAGGCCAGGCCCAATGGCTCGTATGTTGGAGACAGAATGACTGAGGCTGGGTGACCTGGGGATGTGGTCACCAACCTTTCTGAGATGGCATCTTTGTCTCATATTTATCATCTCCTTTCCACTCCCACTAACTTGCTTTAGGCCTCTGTTCTATGATAACTTTATACTAATAAACATCCTACTTGTCATCTCTAACCTTTCTAGCCTATCCTACACACTTCCAAATTATCTCCTAGAGAAAAGGGCAGACAGAAAAAGTGAATGTTTATCCTGAATACTTTTTTTCAAAAAGACTAAGCTTTAAACCAGAAACAGGTAACCTTAAAGTAGCAAGTATTTCTGCTTTTACTGGGATTAGGGATTAGTTGGAAATAATTGGGAATGTTACAGAAATAAAAAGTTACATTTCTGCATATCTTGTCAGTGTGTAAATGTCTATCCATACATACATGTAAACGAATGGTATTTTTATATATATATATTAATATATTATATATATATAATAATATATTATATATATATTATATATATATTATATATATATATATTACTGTAGCCAGTAAAAAACAGTGTTATTATTATGCTTTAATATTGATGGGTAATTTTCCTTTGTAAATTCCATCTAAACTCTGAGACATGTTTTTCTAAGAAGATAGCAAAGTTTACTGCAATACACCATGGTAGAGTAATTTTTTAAATTTTTAAGTGAAACATAAAGCTATTTATTCTTATAAATTCAAACTGATCAATGGAAATTTTAAAAGTTTAATGATTTTTATACTTGGTCCCTCTGTTCTACATAAATTGAAAAGCAGATGGAGAAAAATAATCTGTGGTTACATTTCTTATCTGAGCCTCTCTGGACTCCTGTTTTAAAAGTTTTGTTGCTAGTGCCTTTCTTGGGGTAGAGAAGGAGAAGGAAGGAAGAGAGATGGAAGATGTAACCAAGAAACAATGTCCATGTACTTATAGCTAAATGAACTATATTACAGACTCTCCATCCATCAAGTAAGTAAACATGTGATCAAAAACCAGCAAAAGCAACAAAAATTCATTAACAGACTTCCACTTTTGGCCATGTTGGAGTAACTGACAATAACTTCCTGTAAAAAACTCAAAATTCGACAAACCATATGAAACAGCTGGTTTGGACATTGGAAAATAGCACAGAACTATGATCCCCAAAAGGAAGGAAACAAATAAGGTGTTTGAATATTATGTTCATCCCAGCTTTCTGCCTAGAAGCATTCTCTGGACCAGAATGCAGGAAAGAGAATTTCGAAACAGAAAATGACAATCTCAATAAGCTAAGGAGATGAAAACCAGAGTTAAGGGAGTCTGAAGAAACTTACGTATTCAAGGTAGACGATTGCAGAGGAAAAATCTGTATAAGGATGCTCTGAGTCAGTAACTAAGCAATAAGCCAACTGTATTTAGGGTAAAATCCACAAGACTGGGCAATGAACAACTAGAAGATTGTGACCTAAACAATTCCCAGAGCCTGTATAGAGCTAGCAGACATTTGAGCTCAAACTAGCCAGAGTGGAATGTCTCTGTTGACTACACGGAGTAAACATCTATTCTAGACTCACACTCACAAGGTTCTTTAAAGAAATAAAAACAACTTAGTACTAATTAACACAACATGCATAATGTCCTGTTGTCTATGTCTAGTCAAAAATTACTAAACACATCAACAAGTATGTAAATGTGAATCTAAACTAGAAGAAAAAATCAGTCAATACTCCATGATCTTGAAATGACAGAGATTAAAGAATTAGCAGACAAGGATAACTAAAACTTAAAAAAAAACATATTATTAACAAAACGTGCAAAACTTCTATATTGAAAAACCACATAAAAGTGCTTAGAGAAATGAAAGAACAGTAAATAAGTGAAGAGGCATACCATGTTCATACAAGACTCAATATTGTTAAGATATCAATTCTCTCAAATTGTCTAGAAATTCAATATAATCCCAATCAAATCCCAGCAGGTCCTTTTTTAAAAATGAAATTGACAAGTTGATTTAAATATATGTATGAAAATAGAATAAACCTAGACTATCAAAATAATTTTGGGAAAAAATGACAAAGTTTTGGAGATCTACATTTAAGACTTCCTATAAAACTATAATAATTAAATGCGGTTTTAGAGTAAGGCTAAACATATAGAGCAATGAAACAGAATAGAAAATCTAGAAAGAACCAATATATGGACAAATGAGTTTCCAGGAAATATTCCAAAGTAATTCAATAGTAAAAAGGTAGTTTTCTTTCATCAAATGGTTCTTGCACAACTTGATATCTATATGAAAAACAATGAACGTTGGATTTACCTTACACTACACACAAAAATGTGTTCAAAATGGATACATCTAAATGTAAAAGCTAAAACTGTGAACTTTTCAGGGAGAAAAACAAGAGAAAGTCTTCCCTTGAGTAGGCAAAGATTTTTTAAGCAGGATATGAAAAGCACAAAACAAACCAAAAAAATGATGAAACAAACTTCAATAAATACAGCTACAAAATGAAAGTCAAACCACAGACTGGGAGAAATTGTCTGTAAACATGCATCCAACAGAGAACTTACAACCAAAGTATAAAGAACCCTTACAACTCAATAATAAGAAAACAAGTAATTCAATTAACAACGAACAAAAATTCTAATAAATAATTAAAAAGAAATACACAGTTGTCCCTTGGTATCCATGGGGGACTGAGGACAGCAAAATCTGTGATGTTCAAGACACTTATATAAAATGGTGTAGTAGTTACATATAACCTATGCACATGCTCCTATCTACTTTAAATTATCTCCAGGTTACTTATAATACCTAATACAATGTAAATGCTATGTAGATGGTTATTATGCTGTATTGTTAAGGAATGATGACAATAAAAATATTCATACATGTTCAATATAGATGCAATTTTTTCAAACATTCTTTATCTGAAGTTGGTTGAATCCATGGATGCAGAATCCATGTTCTGCATCTGGGAAAGCAGAGGGCTGACTGTATACATACACACACACACACATATTTATTTATACACATGCACATATATACATATATACACATATATATATATAAAACTTTAGGACAATTCTCTGGGTGGCCCTGGACCAATCCAATTCATTCTCATTTTTGCTTGTAGTTCTCAAGAATAACTATAGAATGTGCTGGAAACACAAAATCTTGAGATAGGAAGGGACTGACTGGAATAGCCCAGGTTCTGTTCCAGTACCCCCAATAGGGTTTGATGTTCATGTCCCTCCAAAACTCATGTTGAAATCTCATCTCCACTGCAGTGTATTAAGAGGTGGGGCCTTGAAGAAGTTATTAGGTCAAGAGGGTTCCATGCTCATGAATGGAATTAGTACCCTTACAAAAGAGGCTTGAGGGAACCTTCCAATTGTACCTTTGACCTGTGAGAACACAGCAAGAAGGTGCCATCTTGGAAGTGGAGAGCAAGCCCTCAGAAGACACTGAAACTGCTGGTGCCTTGATTTTGGACTTCCCCGTCTTCACAATAAGAAATAATTTTCTGTAGTTTATAAATTACCCAGTCTAAGCTATTTTGTTATCACACCCCAAGCCAACTAAGAGACTTCCCTGAAAACAGAGTGTCCTTCAATGCTTTAGCCTTGAATTTCACATTGCCCTGGGATATAAAACCAAGAATGGGCTGCTTTTCAAGGTCTTTCAGCTGCCATGCAACTGGGACATGTACAGTAGAGGCTCCATCTATTCCAGGCAGATTTCCTGAGCCTTGGAGAACTGGCTTACAATAAATTCTAGGATTCTGTTGTTTTCGCTGCCTATCTGTAAGCAATATACCCATTTAATGTAACTTGTTGTGTATAAGTATGATTTTTCTTACTGGACTCAGACAACCTGCACAGCAAACCTGCTTTACAATAACCAATAAACATGTGAAAGAGGCTCAATATCATTAGTCACAAGGAAAATGGAAAATAAAACCATAAGAAAACACCACTAGATACACATTAAAATGGATAAAATGCAAAATACTGAAAATACAAAATACTGCCAAGAATATTAAGTAACAGGAGTTCTTACACATCACTGGTAAGAATGAAAAATATATTAAGAACATTTTGAGAGTCTATGAAGTAAACATAAACTTAGCCAACAGTCTCTCAACTGGAATCTGCTTAAGACTACCAAACTCCCGAGAGCAGGATCGACCAGCACCACAGCTGCCTGCTGTCTAAGCTGTTTGAGCTCCTTGGGAGAGGAGCAGCAGCCAGCACTGGGACTCGAAACTGCCTGACGTACTAAGCTCCCTGGGCGAGAGAAGGGCGGCATCCATCTCTATAGCTCCAGACTGTGCTTTTCCCCTTCTGGAGCCAGAGAGGCTGGATGGCTTGGTCACAAGACTTGTCCCCCACAGCCCAACACACTGGCTGTGGCAGTCTTCCACCAGAATGCCTCTTCAGGCTTAACCCTGACCCACCCTTCCTCACTGCGTGGGGCTTCCCTGGAGGAACTCCAATGACTCCAACTAGAGGCTCAGGGACAGAAGCTGGATCTCCCTAGTCCTGAGCCCCTAAGGGGAGGGGTGGCTGCAGTCTCTGTGGACCAGCAGACTTCGCCTTTCCTCCTGGTAGTTCTGAGGAATCCGGGCAGCCCAGATGAGTGGGTTTTCTCCCAGCAAGGCACACACCCTCCACCAAAAGACAAAGTGCTTTGTAAAATGAGTCCTGTTCCCTGTGCCACCCAAATGGGTGAGACCCTTCAATAGGGGTTGTGAGACACCCTGTACAGGAGTAATTCTACTGGCATCAGGTTGGTGCTCCTTGAGGTCAGAGATCCCAGAAGAAGGAGCAGGCACTCATCTTTGCTGTTCTCTAGCCTCCTGGAGTGTCATCTCCAGGTGTGGGAAAGAATCAGATGAACAGGGCCTGAAGTGAACACCCAGCAAACTGCAGCAGCCCTACAGAAGAGGGACCTGACTGTTGAAAGAAAAACAAGCAGGAAGCAACAACAACAGCATCAATGACAACAAAAAAAGCACCCACAAAAACCCCATCCAAGGGTCAGCAGCCTCGAAGACCAAAACTGGACAAACTCATGAAAATGAGAAAGAATCAATGAAAATATGCTGAAAATCCAAAAGGCCAGAGTGCCTCTTCTCCAAATGATTGCAACATCGCTCCATCAAGGGTACAGAACTAGATGGAGGATCAGATGGACGAATTGACAGAAGCAGGCTTCAGAAGACGGGTAATAAAAACTATGCTGGGCTAAAGGAGCATGTTCTAACCCAATGCAAAGAAGCTAAGAACCTTCATAAAAGGTTGAGGAACTGCTAATAAGAATAATCAGTTTAGAGAGGAATATTAATGACTTGGTGAAGCTGAAAAATACAGCACAAGAATTTCATGAAGCATACACAAGTATCAACAGCCGAATCAACCAAGCAGAAAAAAAGATACCAGAGTTTGAAGGCCACCTTGCTGAAATAAGGCATGCAGACAAGACTAGAGAAAAAAGAATGAAAAGGAATGAACAAAGCCTCCAAGAAATATAGGACTTCATAAAAAGACCTAATCTATGACTCATTGGAGTACCAGAAGGAGATGGGGAAAATGGAAACAATCTGGAAAACATGCTTTGGGATATTATCCAGGAGAACTTCCCCAACCTAAAAAACAGGCCAACATGCAAATCAGGAAATACAGAGAACACCATTAAGATACTCCACGAGAAGATCAACCCCAAGACACATAATCATCAGATTCTCCAAGGTCAAAATGGAGGACAAACTGTTAAGGGCAGCCAGAGAGAAAGGCCAGGTCACCTACAAAGGGAAGCCCATCAGACTAACAGCAGACCTCTCAGCAGAAACTCTACAAGCCAGAAGAGATTGCGGGCCAATATTCAACATTCTTAAAGAAAAGAATTTTCAACCCAGAATTTCATATCCAGCCAAACTAAGCTTTATAAGTGAAGGAGAAATAAAATCCTTTTCAGACAAGCAAATGCTGAGGGATTTTGATACTACCAGGCCTGCCCTGGAAGAGCTCCTGAAAGAAGCACTAAATATGGAAAGGAAAAACTGGTACCAGCCACTGCAAAAACATACCAAATTGTAAAGACCAATGACACTATGAAGAAACTGCATCAACTAGTGTGCGAAATCATCAAATAGCAGCATGATGACAGGATCAAATTATCAAATTCACACATAATCATACTAATCTTAAATGTAAATGGGCTAAAGGCCCCAATTAAAAGACACAGATTGGCAAAATGGATAAAGAGTCAAGACCCATCAGTGTGCTATATTCAGGAGATGCATCTCACGTGCAAAGACACACATAGGCTCAAAATAAAGGAATGGAAGAAAATTTACCAAGCAAATTGAAAGAAAAAAAAAAGCAGGGGTTGCAATCCTAGTCTCTGACAAAATAGACTTTAGACCAACAAAGATCAAAAAAGACAAAGAAGGGCATTACATAATGGTAAGGGGAACAATTCAACAAGAGCTAACTATTCTAAATATATATGCACTCAATACAGGAGCACCCAGATTCATAAAACAAGTTCTTAGAGACCTACAAAGAGACTTAGACTCCCACACAATAATAGTGGGAGACTTTAACACCCCACTGTCAGTATTAGACAGAACAACAAGACAGAAAATTAACAAGGATATTCAGGACTTGAAATCAGCTCTGGATCAAGTGGACCTGGTACACGTCTACCGAACTGTCTACCTGAAATCAACAGAATATACATTCTTCTCAGTGCCACATGGCACTTATTCTAAAATCGACCACATAATTAGAAGTAAAACACTTCTCGGCAAATGCAAAAGAACTGAAGTCATTAAACAGACAGTCTCTCAGACCACAGTGCAATCAAATTACAACTCAGGATTAAGAAATTCGCTCAAAACCATACAATTAATGGAAATCAAACAACCTGGTCCTGAATGACTCCTGGGTAAATAATGAAATTAAGACAGAAATCAAGTTCTTTGAAACCAATGAGAACAAAGAGACAACGTACCAGAATCTCTGGGACACAGCTAAAGCAGTGTCAAGAAGGAAATTTATAGCACTAAATCCCCACATCAGAAAGCTAGAAAGATCTCAAATCAACACCTTAACATCACAGTTAAAAGAGATAGAGAGGCAAGAGAAAACTAATCCAAAAGCTAGCAGAAGACAAGAAATAACTAAAATCAGAAAAGAATTGATGGAGATAGAGACAGGAAAAACTCTCCAAAAAAATCAATGAATCCAGGAAGTAGTTTTTTGAAAAAAAAAATAACAAAATAGATAGATCACTAGCTAGAAAATAAAGAAGAAAAGAGAGAAGAATCAAACAGACACAATAAAAAAAATGACAAAGGGGATGTCACCAATGGCCCCACAGAAATACAAACTACCATCAGAGAATACAAACACCTCTATGCAAATAAACTAGAAAATCTAGAAGAAATGGGTAAGTTCCTGGACACATACACCTTCCCAAGACTAAATCAGGAAGAAGTCGAATCCCTGAATAGACCAATAACAAGTTCTGAAATTGAGGCAGTAATTAATAGCCTACTAACCAAAAGAAGCCCAGGACCAGATGGATTCATAGCTGAATTCTGCCAGAAATACAAAGAGGAACTGTTACCATTCCTTCTGAAACTATTCCAAATAATTGAAAAAGAAGGACTCCTCCCTAACTCATTTTATGAAGCCAGCATCATCTTGATACCAAAACTGGGAAGAGACACAACAAAAAAAGAAAACTTCAGGCCAATATTCCTTATGAACATCGATGCAAAAATCCACAATAAAATACTGGCAAACCAAATCCAGCAGCACATCAAAAAACTTATCCACCACAATCAAGATGGCTTCATCCCTGGGATACAAGGCAGGTTCAACCCATGCAAATCAATAAACATAATCCATCACATAAACAGAATCAAAGTCAAAAACCACATGATTATCTCAATAGATGCACAAAAGGCCTTTGATAAAATTCAACATCCCTTCATGTTGAAAACTCTCAATAAACAAGGTATTGATGGAAATATCTCAAAATAATAAGAGCTATTTATGTCAATGCCACAGCCAATACCATATTGAATGGGCAAAAGCCAGAAGCATTCCCTTTGAAAACTGGTACAAGACAAGGATGCCCTCTCTCACCACTCCTGTTCAACATAGTATTGGATATTTTGGCCAGGGCAATCAGGCAATAGAAAGAAACAAAGGGTATTTAAATAGGAAGAGAGGAAGTCAAATTATCTCTGTTTGCAGATGACATAATTTTATATTTAGAAAACCCCCTCATCTCAGCCCCAAGACTTCTTAAACTAATAAGTAACTTCAGCAAAGTCTCAGGATACAAAATCAATGTGCAAAAATCACAAGCATTCCTTTACACCAATAATAGACAAGCAGAGAGCCAAATTATGAATGAACTTCCATTCACAATTGCTACAAAGAGAATAAAATACCTAGGAATACAGCTAACAAAGGATGTGAAGGACCTCTTTAAGGAGAACTATAAACCACTGCTCAAGGAAATAAAAGAGGACAAAAATAAATGGAAAAACATTCCATTTTCATGGATGGGAAGAATCAATATCATGAAAATGGTCATACTGCCCAACGTAATTTATAGATTCAATGCTATTCCCATCAAACTACCATTGACATTCTTTACAGAATTAGCAACAACTACTTTAAATTTCATATGGAATCAAAGAAGACCCTGTATAGCTAAGACAATCCTAAGCAAAAAGAACAAAGCTGGAGGCATCACACTACCTGACTTCAAACTATACTACAAGGCTACAGTAACCAAAACAGCTTGGTACTGGTGCAAAAGCAGACATGGAGCAGAACAGAGACCTCAGAAATAACACCACACATCTACAACCATTAACAAACTTGACAAAAACAAGCAATGGGGAAAGGAACTCCTATTCACTAAATGGTGCTGGGAAAACTGCTTAGCCATAGGCTGAAAACTGAAACTGAACCCCTTCCTTACACCTTATACAAAAATTAACTCAAGATGGATTAAAGACTTAAGTGTAAAACTGCAAGACATAGAAACCCTAGAAGAAAACCTAGGCAATACCATTCAGGACACAGGCATGGGCGAAGACTCCATGACAAAAATGCCAAAAGCAATTGCAACAAAAGCCAAAATTGACAAATGGGATCTAATTAAACTAAAGAACTTCTGCACAGCAAAAGAAACTATCATCAGAGCAAAGAGACAAGCTACAGAATGGGAGAAAATTTTTGCAATCTACCCATCCAACAAAGGTCCAATATCCAGAACTTACAAGGAACTTAAACAAATTTACAAGAAAAAAACAATCCCATTAAAAAGTCAGCAAAGGATATGAACAGACACTTCTCAAAAGAAGACATTTATGTGGCCAAGAAATATGAAAAAACTCTACATCACTGATCATCAGAGAAATGCAAATCAAAACCACAAAGAGATACCATCTCATTCCAGTCAGAATGGCAATTATTAAAAAGTCAAGAAACAACAGATGCTGGCGAGTCTGTGGAGAAATAGGAATGCTTTCACACTGTTGGTCGGAATGTAAATTATTTCCACCACTATGGAAGACAGTATGGCAATTCTTCAAGGATCTAGAACCAGAAATACCATTTGACCCAGCAATATCCCATTCTTGGTATATACCCAAAAGAATATAAATCATTCTACTATAAAGACACATGCACTTGTATGTTTATTGCAGCACTATTTACAATAGCAAAGCCATGGAACCAACCCAAATGCCCATCAGTAATAGACTGGATACAGAAAATGTGGTATATATACATTATGGAATACTATGCTGCCACAAAAAGGAATGAGATCATGTCCTTTGAAGGGACATGGATGAAGATGGAAGCCAATGTCCTCAGCGAACTGACACAGGAACAGAAAACCAAACACCACATACTCTCACTCGTAAGTGGGAGTTGAACAGTGAGAACACATGGACACAGAGAGGGGAACAACACACACCAGGGCCTGTTGGGGGATGGGGGGTGAGGGGAGGGAATTTAGAAGATGGGTCAATAGGTGCAGCAAACCACCATGGCACTCGTATACCTATGTAACGAAACTGCACATTCTGCACATGTATCCCATTTTTGTTTGTTTGTTTGTTTAGAATAAATAAATAAATAAAAACACTTTGTGTTCCAGGAAAACTTAATTCAGATGCTCAACACTAAAGTGTATTCAGTTTAACTTATGAATCCTACAGGTAAAGGAAAAATTCCTCCATTCGTCCAGAGAGATCACCCAAGGGAAAGAAATATGACTCTCAAATATCATATCCAGCCAAACTGCTATCCAACTAAAAGAGTAGAAATTCCCAAATGTGAAAGAACTTGAGGCATAAGGCACTCAGAAGCCCTTACTGATTAAACAACTTGAAGATAAAATCCTAATGACTCAAATTAAAAAACCCATTAATGTAGAAATCATGAAGATTAGGGTTATCATTGAATCGATTTATCTAATCAAGTCATGTTAAATATTCTGGGAATTATAGTTTCGTAATTAAGTGTAAACATTAAAAATATTGAAAATATAATAATTATAATATAAATAATAAATACTTGGTGGTACAGAAAGCAGAAGTGGGAAAAATGTGAAAGTATAAATGTCTCCATCTTTCATGGCCTAAAATTGAAACATACAGTGAATCTAACAACTTGATGATTTTATGATCTATTTTGTCAACATTCGAGATCCTCTTCATAAAATATTATTTCTTGTGGTTAAAACAACACCAACAACATTTATTTGAACTTCAATAAATGTTCAGTTTTACTTTAGTTTCTTTCTTATAAGTTGAAACAAAATTAAAATTCAACAGTTTTTAAAAAATAGTGCATAAATTGTAATCTTGTAACAGTATTTAATCAATTCATTTTAGATAAATATATACATATTAAGATGTTTATAATAACATTCAATCAACATGTTAGCAACGTTTATGTTGAGTAGAATTTGAGGTGGTTGCTTTTGCCTTCTTTGTAACAACTTGTTCTGCATTACCTGAACTCTTTATAATAAGCATGTGTGAGTTTTAAATAGTAAAAACATAAAGTGATTTTTCCTGCAAAGAGGAAGAGAAACAGCTATTGATGCTTTTTTAGGAACTGAACCAATAACACAGGAACTTTCCATTACTTATATCTCACCAGACCTGCATATTCAGTCTTGATTTATGGTACAACAGGGAATACACAATTTATCTAAACTCATTATCTATTTTGTTATTTGATCTTTGTGAGTTTTTTGTTTTTCCTTAAGACTTGCCAGATCTGTAGGAGGCAGACAGAAATAGCACCCCCGAGAACAGACAATAAAATTGAGACAAAACATAGTTGTCTCATTTTTTCTATCAATCCTTCCTAGGATTGCTATAGAATGTTTAAAATAAAATGTAGAACCTGATTAATCATTATATGAAAAGCACAGAATAGAAGAGTTTTGTTCATATGTTATATGATACTCCTTTTTAGTATTATATGCTGAATACCAATTGGTAATATTCTTTTAAGCAAAACAGAAAAAAGCACCTAAGCCATTTTTCGTTCTGATGTTTGAGCCAGCACCTTGTTAGTTTGGCCTTCACTATCATTTATGTCACTGTGGTGATGAACTAGATTTGAACGTCTAATTTAAAGTCTAAACATGTATTTTTAAATAGAGGCTCTTTTGTGCTCATATTTTTGAGGAATAAATTTAACCATGAAGTTAAATGGGTTTTGTCCTTTTTTTTTCTTTTTTTCTTTTTTTTGGCAGGGGAGAATGATATCTCAAAACTAGCCTTGTTCTGTAAAGCAATTCTCCCTGTCTTTCCAAATTATGAAAACCCAACTTGAGTATTTCCTGAGGGAGACCAAAGGTATGGACACTGGTGGAGCTCATTGGGAAACAGGAGAGCCGAGCATTTTTAGAGGCTTCGTACCATTTAAACTTAAAAAAAAAAAAATAGGCCATAGAATGCATTTCAATTCATCTTGCAAACATACAGCTTTTAATATCCATTTGTTTTTAACATTCTCTCAAATTAACCATCGATTAGAAAATTTCCATTCAATATGTAAAAAATATTCTAAATGAGAAAAAGACTACTCACGGCTAAGTAAGGAACAATATAACATCAATATTTGAAAATCAAGATTATATCCTAGTGTTTTTAAAATGATATTTTATGTGATGCTTGGATTTTTGTTGTTTTAATTTGTTTACATATGTAATTATTTACTTGTTATATATTTATGTATATTTATATATTGGCCTATATGTGCATGTTGTATGGAGAGAAAGAGATCAGAGACTAGATACAAACCCCAACTCTCCCTTTTATTATGTACCATATAATGTTGAATAATTTCTTAATCTCTTGGTTTCTATTTCCTCCCCTATAAAACTGGGATTGCATGTCTTGCTCTACCTGTTGGAATTGTGTAAAAATGAATTATAAAATCATGCATTTGAAAATACTTAGTAAACTATAAACCAATTTATGTATGCATTTTGTTATTTGTATTTTATTAGATATAGGCATTTCTTCTAGTGGTCATTTTGCTGTTTGCAAAAAAATTCAGTAAAACCTATCTATGAATCATAAATTTAATTCAAAAAGAGGGTTGGGTCTCAGTTCATAATTTATAATCCTGTAATATTTAGGCACAAAAACTTCACCATATTTCTATTCTCCTTCATCATCTGCATTTTACCATATCCTCACTGAATGTTTTTTCACTCTCTCCTTAAATACATGTCTCAAAACTCTATGTGTGGCTGGGCATGGTGGTTTACGCCTGTAATCCCAGCACTTTGGGAGGCCGAGGCGGGTGGATCACCTGAGGTCGGGAGCTCCAGACCAGCCTGCCCAACATGGCGAAACCCTGTCTCTACTAAAAATACAAAATATTAGCTGGGCATGGTGGCGAGTGCCTGTAATCCCAGCTACTCGGGAGGCTGAGGCAGGAGAATCACTTGAACCCAGGAGGCAGAGGTTGCAGTGAGCTGAGATCGCATCACTGCACTCCAGCCTGGGCGACAAGAGCGAAACTGTCTCAAAAAAACAAAAACAAAAACAAAAAAAAAACCTCTATGTGTATATTTTCTCTAATTATATAATTACATCAGTGCCTTTCATTTTGAATAGTAGTGATCATTAGAAAATTCTTCTTTATATTAAAACAAATTCAGCCATCCCCAAATTTCCACCAGCCATTCTAATTCTTCTCACTGACATCAGTAAGAATAGATACATCAACCTTAATATATCCAAAACAGAATTCTCAATATCATCCTCAGGCATGTTCCCCTAACACCATTCACACACCATCACTGAGCCTTTACTCTGCTCTATCCCTCACTGCCTCCATGAGATGCCATTGATCAACAAGCCTGTGGGTGCTCCTTTCAAAAAGTAACCTGAATGGAATGTGTCTCATCAACTTGGTGTCACCACGTTGGCACAAGTGACCCTCATCCCTCAACTAGACAATCACAATAGTTTCCTGATTGATATTCCTTCCAGTCTAGCCCTCCTAGAGTCCTTTCTCAACATAGTAGCCAAATTGACTTTACTTATATCCTTTAATTGCTTCCCTTTGCACTTAAAGCCCCAAGGCCTTATGTTGCCCATAAAGTCCTAAATCATCTGGTCCCACCTGCTCTCATGTATCCTCACTTATTCTCTACCATACTTCACTCTTCTCCAGCCAAATGCACTCTCTTGCTGCTCCACAAACACAGTAGGTTCAGACTAACCACAGGGTCATTACACTGGCTCTTTCCTGTGCAGAATTTGCATATCTCTATAGCTGGCTCCTTATCATGGAGGTCACTGCTCAGACATCACCAATCCAGAGAGGCTTTCTTTATCCTATTGACAACAACTACATACTTCCTTCACTGTTTTGTCTTCATAACATCTATTACTATTTAAAATATCTTTTTTGTTTATTACCTCTCCCTCACTCCAGAATATAATCTCAAGAGGGCAGGGATAATATGAATCTTGTTTATTATATCTTAAATAGCTCCTATAATTGTACCTAAAGAGTTAACATAATAGGCCCACCCCAGAAAGGCCTGCTTGCAAGGATAATCCTTGGCAGGTGCCTGGAAACTGAAATAGTAAACGATTTCCTATATTGACATAAACTTTCTCTAATGATAAGAGTGACTCATTGTGCCTAGACTGTGCAAACAACGCAGTTTATGCTGAACACCTGCTTTCCATCTGGAAGTATGGAATTTTAGTAAGCAGTAGGCAGAGAGCACCTATATGACTAGTTCCCCCAAAAAACTCTGGGCACTGAATCTGTGATGAGCTTCTCCAATAGGCAACATTCCACACATGTTGTCACAATTTGATGACAGTGGAATTTGGTGCATTCTGTGGGAATCCACTGGAAGAGGGCTCTTGGAATCGTGCGCCTGGTTTCCTCTGGACTTTGCTTCATGTAGCTTTTCCGTTTATTCTTTCTGCTTTGTATGCTTTCACCATAATAAATGTTTTCCATGAATACAACTATTTGCTGAGTCCTGTAGGTACTCCTAGCAAATCACAGAACCTGAGGGTGGTCTTGGGGAATCTGGACATAGTAATCAAAAAGGTTACTGGGTCTCCCCAGTTAAAAGTAATCAAATAGAACAAACAGTGCATAAAAATTTCTATAAAGTGGTAATGGATCCAGTATGACAATAAAGCCCATCTTTCTCTGAAATACATTACCCCATCATGAAATACATTTACTACTTACGTGACTGGTCTGTAGATCTCCTTAACACCAATGAACTGAAGTTGTTCCATAATGTCTGGAATACTTGCACACCGAGTAAGATTAATTCTTGGGTAATAAAGAAGGTATGAGAGACACATTTCACTCCTGGTGCTTAGTCCTCCCTGAAAACAGATAGTTTATTTAGCAAAGTATGTGTTCTACCAACTTTGACATTTAAAGCACACAAGTCATTAATGTCACACAGTTCCTTCCAGTATTAAAATTTAATACATCTTAAAGCTGAAAATTTTAAAAACTGGCTTTTTTAAAAGGTAGTGACACAATTAAAAATTAATAGAATTATTTCCACTTTTAAAATTTGCCTTTCTTAAATAACCTAATAAATTCTGCTGATGGGATGTAAACTTTTCAACACAGTGAACATTTCAGAGAATCATAAAGATGTTTGGTTAGCATAATACCAATCAATCAGGAATTTTTGCAGGAAATTTTTCTGATTTAATTGAATTTTCTAGAATCTTGTCTTCGTGTGTATAAACATTAGCAGCTGCATACCACAGGGGAGAAAGATTTAATATTTTGAATCTAGGTAGCTAATTGTCTACTAAAATTTGGAAAAAGATTAAAGACCCTCAAAAGAACAGAATCCAGAGTTACTACAACATATTATCTAATATGTCTAATTTCAACCGAAAATTATTAAGTGGGAAAAGAAACAGGAAATTATTATCTATCTTCAATGGAGAAAAGTCAGTAGAAATGGATTGTAAGATTCAGATGCTGGATTTATCAGACAATGACTCGAAAACAGATAAAAATATGTTCAATAAAGCTGTTTTAAAAACTGTTCAAAGAGTTAAAGAAAAACATGCCCAAGTAATTAAAGGCAAATATCTTAAAAATGAGTGAACAGATAAGGAATGATGTCAGGAAAGAAGAACGTTTTTAAAAATAGAAATTCTAGAGCTGAGAGGTACCAAAACAAAACAAACTTCACAGGATGAGCTCAACAGCAGGTTTCAAATGAGCAAGGAAAATATCAGTGAACTTGAAGATTAATCAATAGAAATTGTCCTATTCAAATAACAGAGAGAAAAAAGACTAAAGAAAAGTGAAAATACTTCAGAGATCTATGGGACAATATTAAATGTTCTAGCATTTATGTCTAACATATATATATGTTTTTATGCATGTTAAATACATGTAATTGGAGTTCTAGAATGAGAGGAAGAAGACAAAAAGGTAGAAAAAATATTCAAAGGAATAATGCCTGAAATAATCCCCAATTTAATGAAAAACATTAACTTACAGACCCAAGAAGCTCAACAAAAGCCAAAGGTAAATACAAAAAGAGCCATATCTAGACACATCACAGTCATACTGCTGAAAACCAAACATAAGAGAAAATCTTGAAAGCAGCAAGAGAAAAATGACACATCATATATAGATGAAAAAGAATACAATTGACAGCTGACATTTCATCATAAATGATGGAAATAACAAAAAGATATTGAATTATATATTCACAAGTGTTGCAAAGGAAAAGCAACTGCCCACCAAGAATTCCGTATCCAGCAAAATCCAACTTTTGAAAACAAAGATGAAAAACTTAATATTGTTTATATTCTAAATTAATGTAGGGGCTAATATACAATGATTTTACTAACTGCAAAAACATGATGTTTTGCCCTCGATGAGCAAGGCAGGATTAGGCAAAGGGAGATGCTGGTCTGCAAATGAAGTTGCATCTGATGCCTCAGTAAATATTGTATTTAATTTATCCTTAAGTTAGGATGGCTGTTCAGAGTTGTACCAAATTGTAGAAAGAAAGCTGGGCCTTTGCAGCCTCTTATCAACTAGTCATTGACTGCTGGCTCTCCTACTGTAGGGAGTATAATTTTAAGAAGTTATTCTCTAACACCAAGGGGAATTCCCAATGAGGTACACAGCTGTGAGCTATCATATCATATTATTATCTGATATTCCCAGTGGCTGAGGTTTGGTTGTGTTGGCCCTGAAGAGGGTATCAAGACAGTGCGTGCACCAAAATACCCACTATAATAATAACTCATTTGTTATGTCTTTAGTAAAATATTTCAACAACAAAAATTATACATAAGGCATGAGAAAAAAATAAACCAACACCAGTCCATTGACTACTCCATGTGTGCCCAGCTTCTATCCCTCTTCTTCCCATTTCAACCAAAGGTGATTACTATCTTAATATTTTATCTTTCTGTTGCTTTTCATTACACTTAACATTCAGTTTATTGAAGTATGTATCCCTAAATAATATACTGCTTAACTTTCCTGAACTTTACTCACATAATATCACACTGTATATATTCTGCTACAAGCTTGCTCTTTTCAGTCAACAGCATTTGTTTTTCAGATACATTTATGTTAATATAGGCAGCTTTCATTCATTAATTTTCATAACTTTACACTGTTTCATTATATAATACCACATTTATTTGTTCTCCTTTTGATGAGTATTTGAGATATTTCCAGAATTTTTTCATTCTTATATTATTACATGTTACTATGAATAGTTTACATATTTCTCTCCTGAAACACATTCTGCAAAAGTAATTCCAAGGTTAAATCTACATAGGAATGGAATTGAGTACAGTATATATGAATCTCTAATTTTACTAGATAATGCCATATTTTACCCTAAGATGGTTTTACAAATTTAAATCACTACAAGCAGTGTATAAGTGTTCCAGTTTCAGCACAATGGAAATGCTATTTTAAATTTTCTCAAACTGGTGAGTTCAAAATATCTCACTCTGGTTTATATTTGCATGACTTTGGTTTTAAAAAAAATTGAGCATCTTTTCATATATTTATAGTATCTATATGGGTTATTATTTCTTTGAAATGCTTTTGTCTTATCCTCTTTTATTGTATGCTTCTCTTCTGTCACTGATTTATGGACTTTGTTTTATAAGCTAGATGATAATGTCCTGTTAATCTATGTATTGCAAATATTTTTCCCAGTTTAAAACTCGTTCTTAATTTCTTAATAGTGTTTTATTTTGGTAAGCAAAAGCTTTGATGTAGTCAAATTTGTTAATCTTTTATTTATAGTTTGTGCTTTTTATGTTTTGCTTAAAAAATTCTTAAGTACTCCAAAGTCATGAAGATATATTCAGGTATTTTTTCTTCCAGTGGTTTTAAATTTTTGCTGTTCACATTTAAATACTTAATACATCTGGCATTGATTTTTATGCATTGTGTGAAATTAAGACTCAGTTTTATTTATGTCATATGGATATCCATTAGCGCCAGCATCCTTTAATAAAACGTTTATCCTTTTCCATTTATCTAAATGCTATGTCTATCATAAACCAAGTTTCCATCTGTAGAATTTGTAGGTCTGTTTCTGAGATGCCTCTTCTGTTCCAAATCTTCTAACTTGGGACTCAAAGCATATTGTATTAATCTCCAGTTTTAAAATAAGCCTTCTTATCTAGTAGATTGTTTTCTATCTTGTTCTTTTTAGTTTTGTCTTGCCTATTTTTAACCTTTTGCTCTTCTATGTAAATTTTGGAATCAACTTGCTCCATGTAAAAGCTAAAACAGCAAAATGTTTATATAAATAAAAAAATAGATGAAAATATTTGCAGCCTTGGTCTGGTGAAGATTTCTTAGCTAGGATACCAAAACCTCAAATCGTAAAATTTCTCTGAAATTTTTTTACTAGAATAATATCAAATTTATGGGCCAATATGAATAAAAGTATTTTCTTTATTTTACTGAGCCTTTCTATCCATGAACATGGTATCTCTACTGTCTTTAGGCATTCTTTAATGTTTCCCAATAAAGATTTATATTTTTTTTCATAGAGATCAAACACATCTAGTGTTAGATTTTATTTCTGTTTATTTTTATTTTAAATTGTATTTTCTTGAGATAATTTCTTGTACACTCAAATGCAATTAATTTTAGATAGTATCAATTTGGAGGAGGGTTTGATGCAGAAAATTACAGTATCTGTGAGTAATGTGTTTTGCTTCTTCACTTCTTTCTTTCTGATCCTTATATCTCATTTTCATATCTTTTCCAGTACAATGTTGAATACAAGTAGTGATAACAAATACCCTTATATTCTTCCTAACTTGAAAAAAAACACTTACGGTATTTCATTTAATTTAATATTTGCTATAGCTTTTTCATAGCTAACGTCTACCTAGTTAAGACAATTTCCTCCTATTCCAGGCTTGCTAAATGTCTCCCCTGTCAACAATAAACTTGAATTTTATGAATGCTTTCTCTACCTCTGTTGAGGTGATTATATGTCTTTTTCTTTCAGTATCTTCATATAGAAGGCTTTAATATATTTTCTAATTTAAATCAATTTTATATTCCTTAGCTAAACTCAAGTTGGTCTTATCATTACATTTGTATATAAAAAAGGATTTGGTTTGTCAAACTCTTGTCCAAGTTATTTCCATCAGGTGCATACTACTGGCCCCTTTTATACTATCCTTGTGAAGTTTTAGTTTTAAGATTATGTTAACTACATTTTATGACTTGGTGGGAGGTGTTCCCTCTTTTTGTATTCCTGAAAGAGATTGAGTAAGACATGAATTATCTATTTCTTGAACGCTTGGTGGAATTCCCCCAATAAATCTGTTGGGACCAGATTTCTCTTTGAGTCAGAGGCCTCAAGGTCATGAAATTCATTCCTCCTTTGGAAGTCTGGATTTATCTAAGCCAGACTCAAGCAGACAGTCAATTAATGGCCATAGTTCTTTTAAAAGAAAAATTAAAAGACTAAGGATAGCTTTTCATGAAAGAGTCAATAAATTACACTCCAAATATTATTTAATACTATAATATCATTAGTTAATTTGAAGTCTTAGAAAATGCTAAAACATCTCTGATGTCACTTTTATGATACTCGATGCTCAAGATTTTTAGAACTTTTCTTTCCAAATGGAAATGGTTTTTACTTTTTTCTTCTAAAATCAAGTTTCTTTCTTTCTCTCCATAAATGAACTTTAATAATAATAAAAGTTTTCTTACCCAAGTCATCTCAGCTCTATCTTTCGTGTTGTAGCGACATTCAGTAATTAGGTTATCTCCCTGAAACATAAAAGTAAAAGCTTTCAGATTGAAGTTTTATGCTGGCTTATTTATCAAATACATTTGTACGTCAACAGTTAATATTTGCTGTATGAATGGATGCACCAAGTAATTTGATTCAGCAGAAGACCTCTGATCTGTTTAACTCTAGGTTTGCTAATATAACAAGCAAGCAAATAAATAGGACTCTCTGTGTTTCAGCCAGACTCCACAACATTCTAGCTGGATGACCTACGTATAACCCAGGCACAATTCGTTCATTTAAACCTAAAGATAAAAATTGTTCTTATTTTTGGCCATGGCACGGTGGCTCACGCCTGTAATCCCAGCACTTAGGGAGAGCAAGGCAGGTGGATCACGAGGTCAGGAGTTCAAGACCAGCCTGGCCAAGATGGTGAAATCCCGTCTCTACTAAAAATACAAAAATTAGCCAGGCATGGTGGTGGGCATCTATAATCCCAGCTCCTCAGGAGGCTGAGGCAGAGAATTGCTTGAACCCAGGAGGTGGAGGTTGCAGTGAGCCGAGATCGCACCACTGTACTCCAGCCTGGGTGACAGAGCGAGACTCCATCTCAAAAAAACAAAAAAAAAGTCCTTATTTTTTTCACAGCTGTTATGAGGAGATTAAATGATATAACACATAGTCATTAGTAGCAAATGAACACTTAATAAACCTCAGACATAGATAGTAGCTATTGTGATCACCTCTCCATTTACATTATTTTCTTTAAAGCTCTCTAGTCATGCCTTTATTTCCTTACGCTAGAATTGTGAGGCAAATTAATAGAAGTTTATTGTTCTAGTGTTTTCCAGCCTTTTGTACATTACAATGCACATGGAAAATGATAACATTTTTATGTTTCCCCTTTAAGGTAAGCAGATGAAGCTATTCATGGACCTGAGGCCATCATCTCTGGGCTTTTGCCCTTAAATTTGACCCCCCTGCAACGCCACTCAAAGGGTCCAGAGATCAGTATCTCATCGTACTTATGCCATAATCGTGGTGCATCAGTTAGGAAGCTCTGAGATAACATTGTTTGGAAAGCCCTGGAGACATCATAACAAAATAGAGTGTAGTCCTTAAGAACCTTGACAAGATCACCATTTCTCAAACTTCTTTCTACTCTCAGGATGTATCAAAGAATTTCTAAGATCCAAAGCTGTGGATTTAAGGGATAGCTATTAGTAAAAAGAAGATCTCTTTCCTCTTTATCACTTTCTTCTGTTTTTTCAACTTTCCTTTTACATCTTACTGTGCCATGTCTTCTCCCTGACAGTTCATCCTATCTAAAAACCCTGTCTTCAGCATCATGTAGAAAAGATATTGCCATTACTCTCATTTCATAAATGGTATAGGGATCTGACTTTTAAAAGTAAAATAAGGGTAGAAAATTATACTACAATTGAGCTCGATGGTCATGGAATAAAACTTTGAGAAAACAAAGCATTATAACGTTTTTAAAGCCTTCATTCTCTTCTCTCCTTCACCATAACCCCAAGTATTGTGTCAAGCTGGATCACACAGCATAGTTTAATTAGCTATATCCAAATAGCTTTATCAGATAAAAGAATTATCCTTACATTCCTTTTTACTAAAATGAAACTTCTAAAAATATCCTATCTTTTCAACATAGCATAAAGACATCCCTGATTTGACCACCGCAGGAATTGCAACCCAAAGAATCACTAACTGGAATGTCAAGTATAAAAAAAGGGTAATGTTTAGTCCTCAGAACCTGAGATTTTTGTTTGGGGTTGTTTTTATTTTTCAGTCAACAACTTGAATTGCTCCCAGGAATCATAAGAAAAATGAGTTTCAATTTTGGAAAACAGATCAAACACATTCCACCTAGGTTGTACAACACCCACAGTGGGTGGTGTTAAGAATACAGATGCAAGGAAAAATTCATTTCACTAGTAGAAACTTTGCCACATCTCAGCAGATATGTCTCATGACTTTTATAACAGTCAATGAAAAAGAACAAAAACATGCATACTGGTAAGATTGTTTCTTCTTCCTTTAGATACTGAAACTCCTGGAAATTGAAGTCAAAATCATCATCATAGGCAAGTAATTTCATTTCCTTCCCTTTTCGAAAATGACGAAGCCTGATGCCTCTGCCAGCCAGGTGAGCATGGAGAAGAACAGCAAACACATGAATTCCACTTGGCTTTTCGGCTTCCAGAGCCTGCAGGGGACATCGAGGAAGACCTGATTAGCCCACATTAATGCATGTTCAGACAGTTCACATTCAAACACACTTGGAGGGACAACTGAGATAAAAAGCTAAACCAATTTAAATGAATGCTTGAACTGACAGTTTGAATTCGGATTGTTCAGTGTTCTCCTTGTGAAGCAACATTTGCTGGGAGAAAAGTAGGGGAGCTGATGCTTATAAGGGGCCTCCCAGACCATTTCTACATGTTATCCTCCTTTTTCCTTCTTTCAGGAGGATAAGAGGCAATAAACACTCTTAGCAAAAAGATTCCAGTATGTTAGTAACCTGAAAACCCAAATTCTTAAAAGGAAATATTATTCCCACTTTTCCAGATAAGAAAGTGAAAATGGGTCAATGGAATTAAGTGAATCGCCCATGGTCCTATAGCTTGTAAATGAGGTCATGGCAATTTGAATTATGAACTATGGCCTAAATAACTCAGAAGAGCATAATCTTTCCACTTTGCCAGTCTGCCATACTGTCCTCAACCACAATATCGTATAATTCATAAAGAGTATGATCCATGTTGAAATATTTTCATTAAAAAACTTTAAGTGAAAATTGTCATTACTAAATACTTATACTTTTCTCCTATCCAATTTTTTTTTATATTAGTTATTTTTGCTCTGTGGTGAAGGAAGGGAAGGAAACTATAAGGCAGAGAAAAATGAAAATAAATGATGGAAAAATCAATATGAATAAAAGGTAAACTAGAGAAAGGAAAAAGACTACATAAACAAAGGTCAAAATTGTAAAAGATGATATAAAGCATGCAACATGCAACAAACAAAAAAGGTAGGAGTAAGAAGAAAAACACCCTGCCAACTATTTCTGTCTTTAGAGTTCTACTCCTGTAGCTTCAAGATTTAAAAAAGCAGTCAAAAGTCCCACTAAAATTGCAATAATGGTTTCACAGTGTGTCAACAAGAAAGGAATTGATAATAAACATGCACGGAATTTTTCACACCACAGTTTCTAAGAGCATTGATGAATCTGCAGAGAGCAGCTCAGACTCAGATGCTGCATACCTCTTCCAGGCACTCCAAAGTGCAGTGACCCTCAGAATGGAACTCAGGCATCCCTGGAGGGATGGTATGGAAGAGGCTCACCCAGAGGCCAGCCTCAATCACCCCAGCATCATATTTCCTTATATCCATTGTATAAAATAACCTCAGTCCAGAATTATCTATTAAGCCTAGAACAAAAGCACATAATTAAAGTGAGTTTCAGTTCTTAAAATGTTTTCATTCCCAAGAAAATTCTTGGTTTGAATTTTTTAAAGTTTTCATATTCTGTTGAAATAGGTTTATTTATTTTCCATAAACTGTCATGAGGGAAAGGAATACAAGCAGAGATTAGTGGCAGACAACATTCAGTTTCACAAACAAGAGTTAAAAGATGAGTAGCCATATTGCCTGCAACCTTTGTGAACTCACACAGCATACCACAAGAGAAATGTTTCAGTTATCTGGCTGTTATACCCCACAATTATCTAACATGAAGACAGAATGAAGATTCTAAAGTCATTCATTAGAATATAGAGTAAATAACTCAATAAAACTTTTATTTTCTATTGTTTCGAGATGAAGTTCTATAACATTTACTTTGAGGTAAAAACTCCTTAGTTTAGAAACCATCTGCTGATGAAGAGCACTACTAAAGATTCACTTTATTTCTTTAAAGTTTGTCACCATTTTCTTCTTCATTCAACAGCCATTCAATCAACACACAGTCATTAAGAATCCATTATGTAAATAGCACTCCATTAGGCATTGTGGGGATGACAGATGAATAAGACACACTTGTTGTTATGACATATTCATTACAGGGAGGGAGAGTATGAGCCCCAAACATTTCATAAATTCATTTCATTAACTTGGAAATTAATTGGCTTCTTTCTGCAGTAACTAACAGATTGATTCCTTCCCCTCAGTTTCCTTTCTTGTCTCATTTAAATCAATCAGCTTAATCTATTTCTAAGACATTTTTAAACACAAGGTCTTTATATCAAATATTCCTCATTGCATGTTATATACCCTTCACTCACAAACACACACACACACACATTTAGAAGATATCCATTACTTTTAATTTTTTTCGGATGTAATAAGTCGTTAAATTAAGTATTTCAATAATTATCCCAGGAAATTCTTACCTCTCAACCTCCCTAACAGCCTTGGAAAAAAATCCAAGCTTTCCTTTCCTGCTTCATGAGTTTGTAATTGTGAACATAAAATAATTTGCTATGTGTTTGTTGACTCCAGCTTATTCAGATATTCAGGGTCATCACAAGGAAGCACTGTGAAGTGACAATTAAGGACACTGACTCTGGAGCTGACCAACCTGGATGCAAATCCCAGCTCTGCTGAGTATGAGCTATGTGACCTTGGGCAAATGCTATGGTTAAATGTCTATCCCCTCCAAAAAGTAGGTTTGAATGTTGTTGAAATTTAATGGTCATTGTGATGATATTGAATGGTGAGAGCTTTAAGAGGTGTCTAGGTCATGATGGCTTGGCCCCTGTGAATCGATTAATGCCATTATTTCAGAAGTGGCTTTGTTCTCTCTTGCTGTCTTTACCCTTCCACCATGTGAAGCCTACTTCCATGTTATGACCCGTAAGAAGGCCCTCATCAGATGCCAGTACCTTGTACTTGTACTTCTCAGCATCCAGAACCGTGAGGAATAAATTTCTGTTCATTATAAATTACCCAGTCTGTGGTATTCTGTTATAGCAGCACAGAACAGATGAAGACATAAAGTTACCTAATCTGTGCTTCAGTTTTCCAGTATGGAAAATGGCCATAATAGTAGCACTACTACCTCATAAGGGTGATGTGTGGCTTAAACACCAAGTTCTAAAAACTGTGTTTGGCACAAATGAGGTGCTCAATAAATGGCAGCTAATCACACATACAGTGGTCACACATCTACCAGGGTTTCAATCAATTGTTAAACAAATAAATCATAAAAATCAATTCTCCTTTTGTGTTATTATCAGTGCAGATACAAATAAGCATGATAATGTAGAACATCTATACTGACCTTAGAATTTTCTCTGGACACATCTTGCAAAATTTTGTTTTGTATTTTATATTTTTGGGATCTACCTCCTTATAAGTTTGACAGGGAAAAAAATATAAGTAGAAATTCCAGTTGCATTTTGTATAGTTAGGTTCATTAGTTGCATTAGCTGTTTGGAGCATTAATAGATAATCTAGTAAATAAAGTAATAATTTCTTAAGCAAATATAAAATGATTATTAAAAAACTTTTCTGGAAACATAAATTTGTATTATATTATATTTATAAAAATAAAATTACTATAATCTAAAGTTTGGTCTAATTATGTACATGAATAAAAATAGAAAGTACTAAAAATCCTGAGTTCTCTATTAACCTGTTAGGAAAATAAGCTTATGTTTCATTTTTACATTGAAACTATGAGAAAGCCAACTTAATTGACAACAGAGAAGGCAAATAAATTAAGCCTTCTACTTTTGTAATAAAGACTAAAAGGAAGAAGTAGTTCACATAGTATTTCCAATTGGAGAAGTATTATACATTATATAAAATATTCTATTAATAATTTAAAATCAAAAATGTAAAAATTTTTTAAAAGTTGCAATATAAGACATATTCAATAATTAATCCCATTGTTATTGTGATGACAATTTTTATGTTTTATAGTCACATATGATTTCATGGAAAATCTAACTTTTAGAATTTATTAATAGGTTATTTTGCTTGGTTTATGAAAGCTTTAAACTTTTATCATAGATTCATGGTTCAGAGTATGGGATATAATTGGTGGGTGGAAATCAAAGTGAATTCAGAGAGAAACTATTTCCTATTAATTACTTTAGGGTAAAAAAAGATACTTTATTGGCTTGCTCACAAATAGAATAGCTTAACATCTACTTTTATAGAAACATCACTCTTTAAATATCACACCACGTGTCCTCTCTTCAAAATCTCTTATTCATGCTGCAGCAGCCAGAGTGGTCTTTTCAAAATACAAATCTCAACATTTGACTCCACTGTATCAAACTCTTCAATTGCTTCTCATTGTCTTTAGGGTAAAAATCCTTAATGGGCCCTACAAGATTTTAGACGGTCTGCTTCAGCCTTCTTCTGCAGGTTCATCGGCATCTTTCTTCACTGCACCCTAACCCTTCAGCATCTGCAGTCACCCAGATGAACAGTTTGATTCTTTAATGAAGACTTTCTAGCCCATCCCCACCACCACAATACCTCTGGCTGGATTAGGTCACCAATTAAATACTCTCATAGTGTCAGATATCTCCTTTGGACCAATTGGCATATACATAATTTCATATGATTGCTGTGATTATTTGATTGTCTCTCTTTCCCACTGGGCTACAATTTCCATAAGAGTTGGAACAGCATCTATTTTCCACTCACATTATATCCTCAAACACAGATCTGGCACATAGTTGGAGCTCAGCATTTGCTGAAAAATTGCATGAGTCAATATAAAATAATAACTTGGAGTTACTTCTGTTGATAATTTCATGTTAAATCTATCAATTTTGAGATTTGGAATATCATACAAATGATTTCAGAAACAAAATGTACATCCTTACATTTCTTTACTTCAGTATCATATTACACGGTGTCACTGCATAAGTACTTTTTGAGTATATCTATGGTTTGCTTACCACACAACAAAATGCTTACACTTTTTAGTATAATAAATGGTAACTTTTTCTCACGTGCAGTTAGAAAGAAAATGTTCCATAAACACCATGTATTGGGACTAATCTACATCACAAAGGAAAAGTCTATTATTCTATTTCCTGGTAGGTAGCATGCAAGTGTGTTTTTTAAGATTAGCGACTGCGTGTGCTCATTTACCTGGTTTGGTGCTGGTTAATGCCTGCTGTTACAGTATAATTATAAATAGTACCCACTTTCACTTTAAAAAGTATCCTAATTTGAATGACAAATGTATAGGTTAATTCCTTCTAACACTGGCTGCTATTTTGTTTCAACTCTGTTAAAGACAAGACTTACAAGGTACAAAACTGTTTATAAAAATCATAGGTAAAACAAAACATATGAACAATAAACTCACCTTCCTCATAAGTGGGATTGTCATAATGGACTTCTAGGAGCACATAATGCGGATCTAATGGAGTGCCGAGGGACAATCCAACATGAGGTGGATAAGAAAAGCCCTAAATATGGAAAATGCCATGAGACAATGTCCTGTGAAAGTCCCTGAGAGCTCTATTCCACTCAAAAACCAGCCATCTTCAAGGATATTTCAATCCTCTGGAACCCCATTCATCTACAACTGATGAAATAAAATAAAAATGACTTAAAGAAAGAATCCCTTCCTATGAAAATGGAGTTAAGCCACCTTCATATCAAAAGTAGTGTTAAAGCTTTACTTCTAAGTATTAATTAGAATCATATTTGTGGCGGGAAATATGATCAGTTAATTGTGTTACATCTCAGTAATCATTAGCCCCACCTCTCCACCAATAGCCCAGGCAAAAATCACGGTTTCACAGGTGAGGAACGCATCAGGCATGTTGGGGTGATAGCACTCGTGGCCGGACTCCAGAACGCTGTCGTTAAAGTTGTTGCTGCACTGATAGAGCAGGATGTGGTGCACCAGACTCTCATGGCCTCTCTGTATCACTGGCTCAACCTACACGAACATAAATGAGAGGGAGGACACAATAAATAAGACCACCCTACAACATCCCACAACAAACATGAAACTAGCATAAATTATTATCAGTTTCTCAAAGGGATATTCTTCTCAATTATGTCAAGGTTGTGTAGTTCAAGTCTAATTTGTTTTGGAGACAGTGACAATGGTAAAGATATGATGATGACAACGGCAACAACAAAGATGAGATAACCATTTACTCCAAGAAACAGGACTTTACTAATCGGCTTTTTTTTGGTTGTTAATTCACTGTCGTGTCCCTTGCCCATTCTGCAGAGCAATTGTTCTGAAAATTGCTTGCTTTTTCCCAGGTTTGCTCTTCCTCCTCCTCCCTCCCACTTTTTTTAAATTTTTACTATTATACTTTCAGTTCTAGGGTACATGTGCACAATGTGCAGGTTTGTTACATATGTATACATGTGCCATGTTGGTTTGCTGCACCCATTAACTCGTCATTTACATTAGGTATATCTCCTAATGCTATCCCTTCCCCCCTCCCCACCCCATGACAGGCCCTGGTGTGTGATGTTCTCCACCCTGTGTCCAAGTGTTCTCATTGTTCAATTCCCACCTATGAGTGAGAACATGAGGTGTTTGGTTTTCTGTCCTTGTGATAGTTTGCTGAGAATGATGGTTTCCAGCTTCATCCATGTCCCTACAAATGACACGAACTCATCCTTTTTTATGGCTGCATAGTATTCCATGGTGTATATGTGCCACATTTTCTTAATCCAGTCTATCATTGATGGACATTTGGGTTTGTTCCAAGTCTTTGCTATTATGAATAGTGCTGCAATAAACATACGTGTGCATGTGTCTTTATAGAATTTTTTTTCACATAGAAAAAAAGAAGTCAAGGCTGTGGGCACAAATGCTCTTAGTCTTCCTCTCTTCCATCTCAAAATGTTATCTTTACCCATCCCTACCAGAGGTAAGAGGTGAGATCTCATTCATCTCTATAAATGCATGGTGCTGAGAAGAAGGCTAGGGCTCAATTATTTTTACTGGTGATTTTATCATCAACAAAATTCAAGAAGAATTAAATTGTAATCTGACCTCTAGATTACAAATTGAGGGTTTAGCCGAAAACATGAGGTTTTCCTAAGAAAAAAAATCCACCCATGAAACAACAAGGAAACTTGCTGCAAGTTTCCTTGCACATTTTATTTTTATTTTAATGATTAAGATCAAAAGCCAATAACAATTTTATTATTAGAATTTGGAAGAGAAAAAAAAACATTGTTAGCTATGTGCTCTTGTGACACTGATCAAATTAAAAGAGGAAAACTAGAAACAAGTAGAATGGGCAGTGAAATTGGTCCTAATGTGGAAAGCGTGGTCCACATGAACATGCTCCTTCCACTGTTTGCTCTGTTAGTTCCCTTCATAACACTTGCCCACTTTAGTCCAAGAACCTAGGAATCAACTCAGAATGAGCAAAGCACACCCTAGCATCCCAGAGATTCTATATGCAGACCAAATGGAGCCTCGTACTTGGTGTAGGTGGGCTATAGGTGTTGCATCAGTTACAGCTGGGGTCCCCAATCCAGTACTGGTCCGTGGCCTGTTAGGAACTAGGCCGCACAGCAGGAGGTGAGCAATGGGCAAGTGAGCAAAGCTGCATCTGTATTTATGGCTGCTCTCCAACACTCACATTACCTCCTGAGCTCCACCTCCTGTCAGATCAGCAGTGGCATTAGCTTCTCACAGCAGTGCAAATCTTATCATGAACTAACTGTGCATGTGAGAGATCTAGGTTGTGTGCTCTTTATGAGATTCTAACTAATGCCTGATGATCTGAGGTGGAACAGTTTCATTTCAAAACCATTTCCCCCATCCTCCAGTCCATGGAAAAACTGTCTTCCATGAAACCAGTTCCCTGTTGCCAAAAAGGCTGGGGACCGCAGAGTTACAGGGTTCTTTTTTCTTTCCCCTCAGAGTTCTTGGAATCTTTGTTCAGCTGATAAAGTAGCCCTGGTGTGCTGCTAAATATCCAAGAGTTTAGCCTTAGAGTTCATCAACACTTCTGTGTTTAGTCCTAACTACTCAAATTCAGGCACTGCATTTTAAAATCCTTGCTTGCTCTCTACTTTCAGCATGCACATTTACATGAAGTGTTTTCAGCTGTTTTCTCCTACGGCTTTGTTTTCCATTTTCTCCATAGTTTTTTTCTCTTTTCTGTAGGGAAATCTAAGCAAGGGGGGAAATGGTATATAGTGGGTCGAGTCTGAATGGGCAGCCAAGAAATTCCAGTTTTTAAATCCAGTTTTCTTTTGTGTTACATAGTGAGTCATGCCACACCTAAGCCTCAGGTACATTTTCAACATCACATTCATGAAAAAAACATTGCACACAGTTTTGTTTGCACTTGTTTTGTCTCTAAAATGTCGTGAGGCCTGAAGGCAGACATTTTTCTATTTTGCTTGAAAAGGGTAGTTATTGTTCAAGCATGGTTGCATAATAACAATGATTGCACAGAAGTAAAACCCAGAATTTCTATAAGAATTTCATATTTATGTCTAGTTTGAGCTTCTGTCTGAGACTTGACGTTTTTGGATTCCTCAGTCCTCCACGGGGGACAGGGCACTGCTAAGATGTCAATAGTAAAATACTCAGGCACATGTGAGATTTTTGCTAAGTACCTCATAAATTCAGGCAGAACCTTAAGGTTGTACTGAGCTCTGTAAGGTAGATGTTGGGAAGAAGCCATTAGGGCAAAGGAGAGTTGGTTACTGTCATGACAGTTTCAGAAACTAGTGGCCTTCACTGAAGTAGAGGAAGAGGGAGTTAAGGGTGTGTGATGCTGGGTGGTGCTTGACTTTGGGGAGCTTCAAATAAACAGCTTGAAAGAAACTTTTAAGAGCAAGTGCTTTTTTTCTGTCTTCACAGGAAGTGCTAAAACTAACACCAAACTGCAAAGCTACCAATTTATCCCTGGAATAATAATAACATCTGCCTTTTATTTAGACCCACTATCTACTAGCCACATATGAATCATTCTATGTACTTCATTTAATATTTACAACAAATCTATAAGAAAGATGTTATAATCCTTATCTTATAGATTTACTGAAACTCAGAGATTAGACAACAAGCTCAAAGTACCACAGCTGGGAAATGGTGATGGGATTTTAAACCAGGCTAGTCTGACCCCAAAGTCTGTACTTTCCTACTGGCTACACATTATTGCAGGAAGCATGTTGGAGATGCATCAAGGACCCTGGAAGTTGCTGCCAGTGGGAGGGAGGATGAAAGGCTTCAGTAAGGCAAGTTGCCGACAGCTGTCATCAACAAGCGTGATGACCTCGGGAGCCAATGCCAGAAGGTGCTTCTGGAAGCCACTAGCAGGGACCCCCACATGCAGATGCCCTCAGAGGTGCAGTGCCAGACCGGGAGTCTTACACCTGGGGAGGGGGCTCCTGGCCTCCCTGCCACTCCAGTCCCAGTGCCCCTTGGCCTCTAGGATGAGAAGACAGACCCATGGCCTTTCAAGGTGTTCCTTCTTACAAAGGGCAAATAACAAGGCTTCTCTTTGAAACTTGATGAGGGCTTCAAGAAGAATTAAACAGTAATCTGACCTTCAGATTACAGATTGAGGGTGCAGCCTAAAACATGAGGATTTCCTAAGCAAAAACACCAACCCATAAAACAACAAGGAACCTTGCTGCAAAGTTGGGTACTGATCACGGGAGGAGAGGATAAAAAGTCTTGGAAGAAGCAAGCCCTTGGCAAAATAGAAAGGATGTGAGCAAAGAGAGGGAAAAAAAGAAAGAAAAAGAAGTGCTAGGAAATGATATGTAAGGATAAATATAAACTAAGAGGCTGATAATATGGGAGAAAAAATTACCTATCAAACTCCTGAAAAATAGAAGAATAATTTCTAGAGAGGAAATTTTCAGACCACCATGGGGATATTAAGTGAGACACCAAGAATGTCCTTAAGGATAGACATAACTTATTTAGTGGAGGGTACAACTTGAGGAAATGGGAGTACTTTGATGATCAGTGCAGGACAGGGCCATTGGCTCAAATGCTTAGCACAGGATAGGATTGCCCACAATGCTTCATGCCATGCTTACAGAGCCTGATCAAGCCAGGGCACTGCTACCAATCCCCTGATGGAGGCTGCTCGTTATTTTCTGCTCCCACAACAAGTTCTACAAACATTTTAAGCAGTCAACAAACTTGTGTTTTAAACTCTGTTATGATATTCTTCTTTAGCCAAGGCAGCATCTGAGTAAGCAGAGTGAGGCACACACAGAGCTCCATGCTGCCTCCTGCTTGTTGGCTGAATGCTGCACTAACCCGACTTTCTGATGTGCTGGGTAACTGTCCACAGAAAGACAAGACTTTTGCTTTTGTATTATTACATTATTTGTAATGATGATAGAGTTATACATTTTTTAATTAAAAATACTGAGGCTGGGCCGGGAGCTGTGGCTCACGCCTGTAATCCCAGCACTTTGGGAGGCCAAGGCGGGCAGATCACAAGGTCAGGATATCGAGACCATCCTGGCTAACAAGGTGAAACCCTGTCTCTATTAAAAATACAAAAAATTAGCTGGGCATGGTGACGGGCGCCTGTAGTCCCAGCTACTCGGGAGGCTGAGGCAGGAGAATGGCATGAACCCGGGAGACAGAGCTGGCGGTGAGCTGAGATCGCCCCACTGCACTCCAGTCTGGGCTACAGAGTGAGACTCCGTCTCAAAAAAAAAAAAAACAAAAAAAAACAGCTGATGCTGTAATGTATCAGTACATTAAAGGTAGCATTTAAAAAGTGTTCCTTATTCTGGTTACTTCACACATTCACATTATTATCACAATCACAGGGGGAATGCCAAAAGTTGCCTCTATTCAAAAATATTAAAATTGTAGGAATTATTAAAGAAAGTCATGGCCATAGAAAGTATACAAATATAGATATATTGGTATTCCTGACACTGGAATGAACATTTAATTTAATCTTGCTTGTAGCCTGGCTGTATGATGGCAGAAGAAATAAATAAAAAGAAATACAAAGCAGTGCATATGGAAGAGGAGGCAAGACACAAACATGGAAATTCCCGTGATGACATCAAACTGTTATTGATCCCACATTCTTGTACAAAGATGGGGTGTACAGACCCGGAATGGTGACAGGCCCGTGAGCTTACCTTCCTATGGCAAAACAGATCAGGCAAGGAGGGCCTGGCAGCTGTGGGTTATTTATTAACTACTGTGTGTATTAAAGGAACAGCCCAGAAACCAGAACACAGATAGAAAGGGAAAGACTTCAACCTGAAAGAATGTTTTAAAGAGGAAAACAGTCCCCCGTTAGATCAAGTAACTGGAGCTTTCGGATACACTTGAGATATCTCAGCAAGAAAAGAAGAGAACAACAGTAAACAGTTGCTCAAGAGTAGCCAAAACCAAGGTGGAAATTAACACTGACCATAAAGCTGACCTTAGCAATGACCGTTTCTCCTAACCTCATCATCTCTTCTTACGCACTTTATCCAGGTCAAATATGCCTCACATAGCCCCTGCAGCATAACGAGTGCTTAATAACTATTTATTGAATTGAAACAAAATGAATACTACCCTTTCCATGAAGCCAACATCAATGAGGCTGAATCATTAAATTCATTTGCCTCTTAGTTTCTTGATTATCTCCACTATACTGCATTCCACTTCAGCTACTGAATCCCATTGTCACACCCTGCCCATGAGTACACTACCTCTGAAATTCTCTTTCTGTGCCTCTTTCCTTTCCTGTTAGCTCTTTCACACTTTTCCAGTTGCTCAGCCAGCCATTTTCTCCTGGGAGGTCACTGGAACTCATCACTCACCAGCACTCACAACTGACCCAAATGCTCAAATGGTGACTCTCTCCTGTAATCTGCTCCTTCTCATCCTCCACTAAGGACACTGGAGATATACTTTATACAAGTATTCGCATAAGACTTCAAAGTTCATAACTCACACTTTTGCCTCAGAATGTCAATCTTTCTTGGGTTTTGCTCTGCATTCTGTTCATCTCCCTGAGGTGGCTATCCTAAAACCTTTCCCAATCTATGCACAACTCCTAATCAGCTTTCAGCAAATGTCTTCATTATTTTGATGAGAGAGGAAAGCATTTCTATCCACTCTGTAGTTGCCTGAGGGCAGAGCTGGGGGGATAGAATTTGATGCAAAGGACACAATGTGATTGAAAAAATCTTAAATGTCAGCAACCCATTCTATATATTCATTTTTTACAATGTAGAAAGTAATGAAATGATTCAAAGAATCTACACTTGGTGGCATCTTATTCTACTTAACTTCAGCTATACAGGGTGGGATGAGACATAGAGAACCGAAGACCAAGTGACTGGGTACAGAGATAAGACCAAAAAATTCTATGTGTTGCAGAATTTCCTAGAATTTAGAACGAAGAAAATGTTTCAGAATTTGAGGCAAGAAAATCTTAGGGGAAATGTATACTTCCCTTCAGTGACTGAAAGAATGAGATCTTTGACAAAACTGTGCCTACCTGCTGATCTTTCTTCACCAGCACCTACCCTGAAAACAGCTTCAGTTCAGAAAGGGCTTTTTGTGAAAGACACTGAGTACTGGCAAACAAAAATCCGTATGGTTTTGGAGGCTTCAAATAGCCAATTACCTAAACAATAATGCTGGCTGAAAGAAACATTTTTTTTTTTGCTTGATTCCCCTGTGCTGGGTTGAACAGCATCTCCTGAAAATTCATGTTTACCTGGAACCTCAGAAGGGGATCTTATTTGAAAATGGGGTTTTTGCAGATGTAATTGGTTGAGAGGAGATCATACTGGATTAGGGTGGGATCTAAATCCAATGACATGTGTCTTTATGAGAGAAAGGAGAGAGAGATTCAGCATAGATACGTACGGAGAGAAGATGGAGGCATGAAGATGGAGGCGGAGATTGGAGTGATGCTGCCACAAGCCCAGGAATGCCAGAAGCTACCAGAAGCTGGAAGAGGCAAGGAAGGGGAGCTTTTGGAAGGAACCTGGCCCTGCCTATATCTTGATTTCAGACTCCTGATCTCCAGAGCTGTGAGAGAATACATTTCTGCTGTTTGAAGCTATCCAGCTTGCAGCCATTTATTACAGCAGCCCTAGGAAATCCATACATCCTCAATTTTCTACCACAAACCAAAAATTTGGAGATTTGTACATTTATACCTAGGTCATGATTGTCCCTGTCATTGTTTGTGACACGAACTCATCAACTCATCACAAATACACATTTCTCATACATGACTGAAGTTAAATAGGTTTTTTTATTTATAGCTAAATATATGTGTGTCATGCTTTAGCTATTAATTTTGGGGGTAAAGTGGGAGAAAGCACCTTTCTTGTCTTGTCTGATTATACTCAGCAATATGTGAGAAACACAGGTAGGTTACTAGCACCCTTTTGAACAATTTTTCTGTACTCATTCTTCCAACTCTACCCATTTAACCTGTGGCTCCTTGCTTGTTAAAACATGAGTGGACGAGTGGAACATAGCTCTTCAAAAACAACTTGTGACTCAATAAATTCAAAACTAAAACAAAAGGAGAGAGGTGATGGGTGTAATCTGTAATGAGCTGGAAATTTTGTAAATTCCCATCACTTTTCTTCCTGCCTGTTCTTGTTCCTGGCACCCAGCTTTATATACCTACCTGAGGCACAAGTTGCTGCCCACATAAAAGCTCATAATCCATCTCTGAAAAAAGTTATCCAGAGGTCAGCTAGCTCCTAAAGTGATGCTGCCTATGGGAACATTTCAGCCAGAACTAACCATGTAGATGGATGAGCATATGATCATGCTGACATGCTCATGTGACAATGAGAGCACAGATGTATGTGCCCCTCTCTCCATGTCTCCTGCCATATCCTCCTCCCTAACAGGAATGGCTCTTTTAGCCTGACAATATATCTGAGGTATGAGAGACAACCAAAATTAACAAGGAAATGGCATCTTTGCACCACAGACACTCCACTCTGAAGAAGGTAAGGGTGCAACGCAAATCCTGACTTGCTGATGTGGTGTCAAGGGGCCACAGTCAAGGGGCCACAGCATGAATGGACCTGTCAGCTAAAGCGCATGAGGTGATGGCAAGAAGAGATGAAGTGGGAAAGAGATGAAGAAAAGGAAAAAGAGAAGAAATGAGGGTGAGGAGGCTTCTGGGAAATAACTCACCCCTTACTGCAATCCCGAATTCTCATGCGTCTACCATCTTCAAACACAACCTTGCCCTGTCAGCCACAATTGGTCAGTTCAGGGAAGGGTGCCCAGCCTATCTTGGAACTTTTCAAACGATGAAAAAGAATTCAACCTCCTCTAGAAGCTGAATATGAGCTGTGAGGTTCAGCAACCTCCAGGAATGATGTTTCTCAGCACATGAAAGAAGCCAGCATTCAGTGAGATACCATCAAGCAAGCACACAGAGAGGTACCAGAGACAAGATAAGACAGGTTTGGCAGAGTTCGAACACTTCACTGAAGCCGTTCCTGAAACCAGTTGCATCTCTGCCAACTGTGGTTTATTTACTCAAGTTTTCCTCTTAATAAATGAGTTGATACATTCCTTTCTTTTTCTGAAACTAGTTCATCTTGGGTTTCTATTACTTGCAAATAAAAGTCCTGATTAATAATCAAACACAAATAAGTATAAATCATCAATTCATCAATATGTATGTGCGATCATGCATGTGCTACCTGAAATTTTTTTCTTCACATTGGAACATTGCCACATAAAATACTTTGCTTTTGTTTACTCTTCCAGTTTATTTACTATTCTTAATTGGACCTGCATAAGTTAAAAATAGTTACTTCAGTAAATGCCCTTGAAGAGTAATATGTTGGGAGAGAATCACTTCCTCTACTACATACCTCTACTGCATACCAATGTCTTTCTCCCTTGCTTACTGACTTCTGAATTTCCACCTAGGCGCTTAGGATTAAGCCTATTTGACTTGATGAAAGAGGTAACATGTTATGATTTACAGTCATTTATTTTTAAATATGAATGAATTAGGTCCTTTGGCCAAACACTTCAAGAATATAAAAACAAACAAAACAGAACATTACTTTTAAGACAGTTTATAACACAGCATGCTTAGTGTATATATTGTTGTTTGAATTTTTGATAGATTACTCGTGAACTCTAAGGTACCTTCTGTCCCTATATTAGCATATATATTAATTTTCAATTACTTGAGATATTCAGTACACCAGCGATCACCTAGAACTTTATGAAAATTTGAAATTAATGTATCTATGGCCAGCAAGAAGTAGTTAATTTTAAATTAATACATATATAGCCAGCAAGAAGTAGTAGTGTCCCAGAGGTCCCATCTTGGCTGTGCAACTAACCAGCTATGGGACATGCCATAAGTAAGTCACATGATAATCGCTGTGCTTCCAATCCAGCTCTAGTCTATGTACAGACTAGATGAATATATACATTCATTTAATCCTCAAAGCAACCTTATGTGTTTAGGTAAAAGAATTATTCCACATTTTACAGATACAGAAAATGAAGCACATATCAGTTAAGAAACTTGCCCCAGTGTCACAGTCCAGATTTGACGCTGGCGGTCTGGATCAAGAATGTGCTCCTAACCACCACGTGATATACTCGTATCTTTATTAGCAGGGTCACGGATGGGACAGCATCAGTGCTCTACCAAGAACACTTCAGATCCCTGGAGCCTTTTCTGTGCACCCACCACCAGGTTCTGTTCTAGGTTCCTCATTTCTAATCACTTGCATCTGCAACTTTCCTCGGAGGACTATCTTGCAGAGAACTAGTGCCACAAAGTATACATTCCCCTGGGGCAGGTGAAAGGTATGGAGATGGGGATGTCCAGCAACCTTGCCCAGATGGGACATGTTCTCCATGGGTTTGGGTTGAGGCTGGAACTGCAACGGAATCACACTCTTGGTCAGCTTCTTCTTCCCTAGCCTTACTCTCCCCACCAGCCAATCCCTGATCCAGTGTTTTCTCCTTTCACTTCCTTAGTAAATCAATTGCACATAAATCCACATCTCAAGGGGATACATTTCAAATAAGACAAGCAGCATAATGGTGGAACATTTTTTTTGGAACACATTTTATTGGGTTTGATTCTTGCTTTATTATTTTCTATCTCTATTTCTTTGTTGTTTAACTTCTCACTAACTCAGTTCCTTTAGCAGTAAATTAGTGATAATGAGGCTTACTTATAAGATTATTTAAGCATTCAATGGCTGGTCCATGTGAAGCAACAGATACCTTGTAGGTGCTCAAACAACAGTACTAGTATTACTATCTTAAGTTGGATCCTGAGTTTTTAAATGCAATTTTAACATTTTACACTCACAGACAACAAGTAAATCTATACAAGTAATCCATTCACAAGTTCCAATATTTCAAAATCTAATTTTAAGGCTTGTATGTCACAAATATTCAGGCAAAAATATTTCCATAAATATTAATGTTATTGCAAACTATGTAATCATGAAATATATATTGGTGATTGCCATCTCAATATATTAAGGATTTGATTTTCTAATTTTTATGTATAAGACTTAGCTATATTTTCTCTACAGAGATCTTTTTCAGAAATATGGCATCCCTCTTTTCTCAAAGGAAACTTATCTACATTCACTCGTGTATGTTTATATATAGTTTTAAGTATAAATTTTCCTTATCACTTTGATTTAAAAATGTTTTCGTTCAAGAGATGTTCCTATGAATGAATGAATGTTCATTCTTGGACTCAACTGACAACTCCTCACCCACCAACAAAAGCCCCACTTATATCTACATACTATGTGCTCTTTGTTAGGTGCTGAGGGAGGAAATAATGGTGCATCACACGTGAATCTGACAGAGTTATGGATCAAATTCTAGAACAGTAGAGAAGCTAAAGCTAGAGAATAATCATTTTCTGTTGCTTTCCAGCATCAATTCCTCAATATTTTCCTATCAGGAATCCTGAAATTCCGAGCTACATCTTTTGGCTAAGAATGATCCCTAACTTCCTTGGGTGGCCTAAACCCACTTATGTAATCCCATCCTTGATATGAGCTGAAATTGATCCAATCACAAGGAATCTGTAGACTTTTACATGGTAGCTAAAAGCTATCCTCTCCTTTCCTCTGGATGTGAAAGAGAAACTGTGCTACATCAGAAGTCTGTGCTGCCATTTCTCTACCATGAGGCAAAATAGCCTAAGGATGAAGACAATACAATATTAAGGGCAAGCTCAAAATGAAGCTACAGCTCTTTTTTTTTTTTTTTTTTTTTTTCTGTGATGGAGTCTCACTCTGTCACACAGGCTAGAGTGCAGTGGTATGATCTCGGCTCACTGCAACCTCTGCCTCCCGGATTCAAGTAATTCTCCTGGCTCAGCCTACCGAGTAGCTTGGATTACAGGCACGCACCACTACACCTGGATAATTTTTGTATTTTTAGTAGAGACGGGGTTTCACCATACTGGCCAGGCTGGTCTCAAACTGGCTGGTCTCAAACTCCTGACCTCGTGATCCGCCTGCCTCAGCCTCTCAAAGTGTTGGGATTATAGGTGTGAGCCACCGCGCCTGGCGAAAGTTACAGCTCTTGAAATATCATGAACCTCTAGGCTAAGGGATTTGCTTCAAATAAATCCAAGCAACATTCAGTTGAAATAAAAATGGGTTTGATGATGATAATAACTGTCAATGACAATTATTTTCTTCAATCACCCTTTTTTTGTTTCTTCCCGTCTTCAGACAAGCAATGAAGGCTGAGGTGACTACTCAAATCTGGATTAACCCATTTCTTGTTTGCTCTGAGAAATGAGCACTGGCAGCAAGCAACACTTTCTTTTATTTTTTCTAAATGGGAAATAGGTTAAGGTGGAAATTTTAATTTGGCTATCTGGAAAAATATACATATAAAACAAAGCATTCCCAAAATAACTAATAGCTAAGCCTGGTTCTATAATGTGTTTGAAAAACACTTTTTTAAGAGAACAATGAGTATTTAGAACATGCTAAAACAACAAGACTCATCTTATTTCCCATTTTTCATCTCCAAAGTGTACTTTAAGTTGTTTTTTAGTCATAGCTATCATCCTAATCCACATCTCTCATTAATCCTATAGGAATTATATCAATAGTCATCTACTTATCTTCTTGGATGTTGCTATTGGTCTGAATGTGTCCCCCAAAAATTCTTATGTTGAAATTTAATCATCAATGTGATGGTGAAATTCCATTCGACCCAGCCATCCCATTACTGGGTATATATCCAAAGGACTATAAATCATGCTGCTATAAAGACACATGCACACGTATGTTTATTGCGGCATTATTCACAATAGCAAAGACTTGGAACCAACCCAAATGTCCAACAACGATAGACTGGATTAAGAAAATGTGGCACATATACACCATGGAATACTATGCAGCCATAAAAAATGATGAGTTCACGTCCTTTGTAGGGACATGGATGAAATTGGAAATCATCATTCTCAGTAAACTATCGCAAGAACAAAAAACCAAACACCGCATATTCTCACTCATAGGTGGGAATTGAACAATGAAAACACATGGACACAGGAAGGGGAACATCACACTTCAGGGACTGTTGTGGGGTGGGGGGAGGGGGGAGGGATAGCATTGGGAGATATACCTAATGCTAGATGACAAGTTGGTGGGTGCAGCGCACCAGCATGGCACATGTATACATATGTAACTTACCTGCACATTGCGCACATGTACCATAAAACCTAAAGTATGATAATAATAATAATAATAATAATAAAAGAAAAAAAAAAAGAAAAAAAAAAAGAGGTAGGGTCTTTAAGAGGTGATTACATGGATGGGATTAAGGCTATTACAAAAGGGTTTGAAAGACTGGGTTCATTCTCATGCCCTTCTACTTTTTACCATGTGAGGACACAGCAACAAGGTGTCATCTTGGAATCAGACAATAGCTTTCACCAGACAGCAGACACCAATGACAGTGCCTTGACTTTGAACTTCCCAGTCTCCAGAACTGTAAGAAATACATTTGTGTTCTTTATACATTACCCAGTCTAAAGTATTTTGTTATAGCAACACAGACTAAGACATGTTTAGTAACTTGCCTTTTGGAGAACACTCTATATCCCAAGCAGATGATCTTCCCAAATCGCACTTTTCAGCTTGTTAATCTGACCAATTATATTCAATGGCTCCACACTGCCCATCCTGTAGCTGATAAAGTCAGTACTTCTTTTTCTGACATTCAGGGCCCACTGTCATTAGCTGCATGTTACCCCCGTGGTCCCATATGCATGAATTTCAGTCATAGAAATCCCTTCCCTTTATGCACTATGTTCATTCTTACACTCACGATTTCATTCATGCTGTTTTTCCCATCCAATAAGTCCCCGTTATGCAACTTTGCTTATTTAAATCCTATTCATTTTTGAAAGCTCAATTTTTGTTTTTCCTGGATGCTTGTGTGATTATTTTGGCTCACATTTGCCCTGTTGCTCAGAACTTCTTTCAGGAGGCAGTACTATGTGGTAGCTTAAAGCCAAAGACTTGGTTTGGAATCCAAGGTCTACCCCTTACTAGTTGTGTGACTTGAGGCAAATTACTTAACCTTACTGAAACTCAGTTACTTTAGTTATAAAATAGAAATACAAATCAGCTTTTTTTTTCTTTGAGATGGAGTCTCACTCTGTTGCCTAAGCTGGAGTTCAGTGGCGTGATCTCGGCTGACTGCAAACTCCGCTTCCCGGATTCAAGCGATTCTCCTGCCTCAGCCTCTCAAGTAGCTGGGATTACAGGCATGTGCCACAACACCCAGCTAATTTTGTATTTTTAGTAGAGACAGGGTTTCACCATGCTGGCCAGGCTGGTCTCAAACTCCTGACCTCATGATTTGCCTGCCTCAGCCTCCCAAAGTGCCAGGATTACAGGTGTGAGCCACCACGTCTGGCCCAAATCAACTTTTAATCTATTATAAAAACTAAAGGAGAAATGTGTCTAGCACATAATCTGTTGTAAACATTAGTTTAAAACTATACTAAGTTCTGTACAGTTTATCACATACATAACTTTTTTACTGAATTCAATTATTTCATATGCAAATTTTTTTCTCCTTAGTTGGAGTAACAATTCATTGTTTTACTACTTGCTGCCAATTCATTACATAGGGCTGACTTTTTTAAAGCCTTTGTTATTTGTGTATGAGTGTCTGTGTGTGTGTAATTAAGAAAACATAACATGAAGATTAGATCTTGCTATTCTTTGACATGCTATTGCATACATCTCTATAGGTATGAGCTGTTTTTAAATGATACGTGAATTGTTTTTTAGTTTAACCTGTATTTCAAATACCAGCATTTCATAGAGTCAAATGCACATACAGTTCATACAGAGTAGATATATATTATTTTGCTTTTTCATGCTGCAGAAAAAATGATTCAGATAAGTTTTCCAATAGTTTTTTGGTGGTTTTGTTTGTTTCTTTCGGTCAATACATGTGCTTCAATTCAGCAATACATCAAAGGGGTGAGTATATCTGAATTTCTGCCAGTCTTATGCAGGATAGATAGATGCACATGGACCAACATGTTTTATGGAGGATGAAAAACTGCAGAAATGGGCAATATACAGGAACATAACTCCACATCACAGAACGGCAAGGGAGACAGAACTATGCGGTAAAAAAATGCTTGAATACTACAACTTTATTTTATGTGACCCATCCTCCTATCCTGGGGAAGTAAAGATTAACGGAAGAAATTCAAAGCAACATTAAACTAAGGAAAGATAAATAAACATTAAATTACCAAAATAATGGAGAAATTATTTGCAACACTTATATCAAACAAAAGGCTTAATTCCCTTAATATAAAAAGTTCTGATAAAACAAGTCAAAAAACAAAATTGTGAAAATGGGCAAAATACATGAATCAAAACTTCATGGAAGTCTGGGCATGGTGGCTCATGCCTGTAATCCCATCACTTTGGGAGACTGAGGTGGGCAGATCACCTGAGGTTGGGAGTTCAAGACCAGCCTGGCTAACATGGTGAAACCCCGTTTCTACTAAAAATACAAAAATTAGCTGGTCATGGTGGTGCACACCTGTAATACCAGCTACTCAGGAGGCTGAGGCAGGAGAGTCACTTGAACCCAGGAGACGGAGGTTGCAGTGAGCCGAAATTGCACCACTGCACTCCAGCCTGGTTAACAGAGTGAGACCCTGTATCAAAAAATAAATAAATAAAAGTCCATGGAAAAGAGAGCCACATGGTTACAAACAGACAAAAAGGTGTTAAATAAATATACTGAATTCAATATACTGAAATGAAAACAATAATGACATACCTATCAGATTGGCAATATTCACGTATCAGTTTGGCAACATTTAAAAAGTCTGTCAATAGGCAATTTGAATAGAGAGAATATAATAGTATAAAACTGGAAATAATTTAATATTGTTATTTAAATTATATTAAATTCAGATATTCATACAATAATAAAATGGATCTATACGTACTGAAGGGGAACATTTTTCAAAAGGTACTGTCAAATGTTAAAAGCAAGTGTCAAAATACATAGTGTTATCCTATCGGGATCTAAAAGTTAAAACAAGAAAGTTAGATATACATATAAGATATATGAAGTTTTTTCTATATCTATTAAGAGAAAGAATGAAAATATAAACAGAAATAGACATAAAGGTATTGATTTCATATGTATAGACAATTTCAGAAAAATACAAGAAAATATTTATGATGGCTTTATAAGCAGTGACACTTGAGTAGTATTAATAGAAGTTAAGGCATTTTACTTTTTACTTTACAATCTTTTATATTTGAGTTTTTACAGTGAGCAAATATTACTTTTATAGTGTATTTTTAAAAATTCTGGTTTCGTTGCTTACTAACTGAATGGCCCATGACAACTTGACAACTTAATTAGCTGTATGAGTCTCTGTTTCCTACCACACAAGGTGATCATGAGGATTGCATGAGATAAAAAATTCCACAAAGGAGAAGAAAGTCTTCTTAGTAAATGACCTGAGGTCAGCTGGTTATTCACATGGGGGAAAAAAGTCAATCTTGACTCTGATAGTGGCAGGAGGCAGACAAATTCCTAGGCAGATAGGGGCAGGTGCCTGGTGAAACCTGACCTTCAAACTAAAGACAATTTAAAGCCTGAAAACCAAGCCACAAGTCTTGGATAAATCCACGGACTGGATTTAGAACCTCTGTTCCCATTTGGCGCACTTTCCTTTGATTGATCCCCACCCTTCACCTATTTTACACATATCTACCCTTCCCTAATTGGTGTTTTACAGTGTTGTACCACCTTTGAGTGGTGTCTTTATTTTAGCCTTTTTTGCATACTCACAAACCAATCCACACACATTCTCCTATTCTGAACCCATAAAAGTCCCAGACTCAGCCACACTGGGGCACTGACCACCTTTGAGTCGGGAGCACTACCCGACTTTGGGTAAATGGGCTGCCCAACTCGTGTCTCACTCTCTGCTGAAAGCTGTTTCATCACTCAGTAAAACTCTCCACCCTGCTGACTCTTCAGTTGTCCAAGTAATCTCATTCTTCTTGGACATGGGACAAGCACCCGAGACCCGCCAAACAGCAGGTGCAAAAGGAGCTGTAACACAGCTGCCCCATGTAACAGGAAGCAGCAGCAGGGCCAGGCCAACCCAGGGGCCACGGTCCAGAGTGGGGCAATGGGAACAAATGAGCAGAGGTTCCATCGGCCACAGAATTTTCTGGCTTGCGAAGTGGCATCGAAAAACATCTTGTGTCATTTCCTACCCCACACTATAAACTATAAAATGTCAATTCCAGGTAAATTTTAGGTTTAAATGTAAAAGCCTAAAATAACATTTGTAGCAGATAACATAGAAAAATACTACCATGTTGTTGGATTCAGTGTTATAGTGTTTTTGAGAATTTCTGTGTCTACATTTATGAGGAATAATGGTCTGTAGGTTCTTTTTTGTGATGATTTTGTCTGGCTATATTATCTGCATAATGCTGTCCTCATAAAATAAATTGGTAAGTTTTTCTTCCTCTTCTAAAAAAAAAGAATAGAAAAGAAAAGAATTCCATATAGTGCAGGGCATATATATAAAGCATTTATCCTATTAGTTCTCAAAATGTTAGTTCTCATAATCCCCATCCATTATCTGTCTATAATATTTCCTTGAAAATTACATTCATTTTATATTTGTGGTAAGCTATCATACTTAATTAGATAATAGTCTCCAAAAACCTTTGAAAATATTTACTTCCCTATTACTGAGTCAATGCAACATAATTTATCTCCTCTTATTTTTTAATGTAAAATTTGTATTTAGAGTAATCATTGACTAGGAAGGATTTTGAGCTGGGTTTCTAGAACAACAGAGTTTTCTTCTGTAAACCCAATTATATCCTCTGAGTTTTTAGGCCTTTAGAATAACTAAAGGAGTCTTTTTTTTTTTTAACCTAAATCTGCTGTCAAGATTGACAGACCAAATGACAGATGCCAGTACATGTGGCTTTACCTCCACCCAGTTACGTCTCTTGACGGGGGGATCCCAGCAAAGACACCAAGACCCTTCTTTGGTTCTGTATCAAACATTTTCTGTTTCTCTGGATTATATTTTGCTTTTTTGGTCTCCTTTGAAGTTATAGCTGTGGGTCTGTTTTTTTGTTGTTGTGTTGTTGTTGCGGGGGATGGGGTTTTTTTTTTTTTTAATGATTTCAAGGCCTAATAATTCTATCCAAGAAAGGGCAGAACTTAATTACTAACACATGACTCTCATGATAAAATACCAGAGCCCAAATTAGAAGAAAAAAACTTAGGTTTTTACTTAGTAAAATATAACTTACATATAAAAATAACCAATTTAAATATGCATGTCTTTAAACTAACTTCCTTTTAATAAAAGTTTTCATATCCTGAAATTTCTAGTACCTGTGTTTATAAGTAATTTGTCATGGTTTTGGCAATTTTAAATAAAGTATATTATTTTAGCACTTATTCATCATAATTTAAGGATTTTATTTAATAAAAAATGTAATAAATGGCCCATCTTTTTTTTCCAGGAGCAGGGGAATAACATCAATGACATTTTTTATTTCTCTGAGCATAGAGAAATCTATGCTAAATCTAATTGTGGGCAATACAAATTAATAATATTGCTTCATGCAGAATTCTATGTTGGTATTTATCCAAAGGTCTAGAATTCACTGGCCTTTTAAATGCCTGCAAAGTAAGTTCTGTTCTATCTGGTAATGAAAGTAGGAGAAATTTATGATAAGTGGTCTCTAAGACACAAAATAAATTTGCTTTAGAACCGATAATAAGTCCAGGTCTTTAAATCATATTTTTTTTTGCCCCTTCCATGAACTATCTGCAAGTAGCACAGCAGAGCTGTTTTTTGATTAACTAGATGCATAATCCACAGTGCCACCCATTCAAAATGCATTTGTCCCAGGAACAAAATAATTTTTTTGAACATTGTTTACAACTCCCCATTATTGGCTTGAGTCTAGATTTGAGTCTCTCATCCAACAAGCATTTACTAAACACTATAAGAAACTGTACCCAAGGCTGCAGATCTAAGGCACAATTGGATCAATTGTCAAGGAGTTAAAAGTTTTATGGTCAAGTAAAAGATAAATTCCACTAAAAAAGGTGCTAATATACCAATAATAGCTATCATTTGTGCGTGTTTATACGTACCAAGGACATTACACAAGTTATCACATTTAATCTTTATACGACACTGAGACTGGTATTACTGTCTTCATTTTGCAACCAAGAAAATTGAGGCACAATTGAGTAAACTGAAGAAATTAACACATATTCTTAGTGGCAGGCTTAGATTTGCACCCTGGTCCAACTGGTTTAAGTTTCATTCTCCGGGTGACTGATTGTCTACCCTTCTTATCTGTACAGGATACAGTGGAGATACAAGGGAGGGAGCTATGGTCAGAAAAGGAATTAAAATAAGGTTCAAAATAATTTTGTACTTTAATTTTGTAGGACTGTTTCAAAATGTCATTTGGGCTGGGTGTAGTGGCTCACACCTGTAATCCCAGCACTTTGGGAGGCCGAGGCAGACAGATCACTTGAGGTCAGAAGTTAGGACAAGCCTGGCCAACATACTGAAACCCCATCTCTACTAAAAATACAAAAATCAGCCAGGTGTGTTGGCGGGTGCCTGTAATCCCAGCTACTTGAGAGGCTGAGGCAGGAGAATCGCTTGAACTCCAAAGGTGGAGGTTGTAGTGAGCCAACATTCTACCACTGCACTCCAGCCTGTGGGACAGAGTGTGACCCTGCCTCAAAAAAAAAAAAAATTATTTGATTTATTTTATGGAGTGTTGCCCTCTAGTAGGAAAAGGGTTAACAAAAATATTTAAAAGACTATGCTTAACTTCTTGCAGAATTTGTGGTGAACCATTGCTACAATGAAGAAATACAGTCTTTTATAAGTCATGAAAGTTAAACAAATAAATGAATAGGAGTGGATGACTTTTTTAGTTCTCACTCTTCTTTTTTTTTCTTTCTTATTCTCCATGTGTTTGAACATGAGGCCCCCATTTAAAAAGTTCTCATTTATAGAACAGTTCCATGAAAAAGAGAAAACAAACTAAACTCAGGCTATGGCTGCATTAAATAAACACTGGCCTTCAAGTCCGTGGGTGAATCTGCATCCTAGGTAGATACCCCCGACTCCAGGAAGTCTGTTTATCTTAGTAAAGAGGTTCACACTGACTTACTTTTTCAAAGGTCCTAAATCTCCTGTTGCTTTCCAGATACTGTATAAAAAAGTATTTTCCTATAGATGTAGGTTTCTTGAGAGGAAGGCAACTGTCTTATTAATCTTTGGGTTTATTTGATTGTTTGCATTTTATTTAATTTGCAAAGTTAACAGAAAAAATAATGTAACATCATTCATATAACAACCATTCATATAACAACCACCCAGGATTCTGTCACTTTTACTTTGCTATTTATCTTCACCCTGACTTAATCCAGTACATTTCAGTGCACTTCAGTGTTCCCACTGTGTACTCAAATGTTGAAGTTACCTGCCGAACTCAAAGATCAAGGTGGGTGCCAAGGACAAACGCAGGGGTCATTAGTCTTAACAAGTCTGATTTGTTTTTTTCCCTAAACTTGTCAACATCTCCTTTAAGTTAAGCCTAAAATAACTTTTGCAATTAATACTTTTTATCAGAGTTTAAATATTCTCAGGTATGCAGCCATAAAAACTACATTAAAATGGATGTACATATGAAGAAAACATAAAAAACACGGGTGATTTATTCCATATTGTATAAAAAACACACTTAATCTAAATGTTGTAATTCACAACCTGCATAAGTTTTCAAAGAAAAATTTACAGTTTCAGGAATGTGGCCAATCTCTTTTCTTGGCAGATAAAGGAAGAAATCTAACAAAAGATCATATAAATCAAGTTATGATAATGGTTCCAAAAAAGACTGCATTGTCTTCACTCCCCGCTAAACCAGCATTTCTTTTTGGATTTTTACTAAAGTCCTAACCCCTAACATCAAAGAAGGTGCCAAGTCTTTCATCTTCTACCTCCACAGTAACTCTTGTGTGTATTTTCTCCTTATTTATTTTTATTTTATTTTATTTTTTATTTTTCCAAGGGTTACGGGTGCACAGGTAGTATTTGGTTACATAAGTTCTTTAGTGGTGATTTGTGAGATTTTGGTGCACCCATCACCTGAGCAGTATACACTGCACCCTATTTGTAGTCTTTTATCCCTTGCCCACCCCCACCCTTTCCCCCGAGTCCCCAAAGTCCATTGTATCATTCTTATGCCTTTGCGTCCTCATAGTTTAGCTCCTATGTATCAGTGAGAACATACAATATTTGGTCTTCCATTCCTGAGTTACTTGACTTAGAATAATAGTCTCCAGTCTCATCCAGGTTGCTACAAGTGCTGATAATTCATTCCTTTTTATGGCTTAGTAGTATTCCATCATATATATAGATATAGTCCATCATATATATATATAGATATATTCATATATCTATATATCTGTATATATATATATATATATATATATATATATGGCCATTCTTGCAGGAGTAAGGTGGTATTGCATTGTGGTTTTGATTTGCATTTCCCTGATCATTAGTGATGTTGAGCATTTTTTCAAATGCTTGTTGGCTATTTGTATATCTTCCTTTGAGAATTGTCTATTCATGTCCTTAGCCTACTTTCTGATGGGATTGTTTGTTTGTTTGTTTTCTTACTGATTTGTTTGAGTTTGTTGTCGATTCTGGATATTAGTCCTTTGTCAGATGTATAGATTGTTAAAATTTTCCCCCACTCTGTGGGTTGTCTGTTTACTCTGCTGACTATTCCTTTTGAGGTGCAAAAGCTCTTTAGTTTAATTAGGTCCCAACTATTTATCTTTGTTTTTATTCCATTTGCTTTTGGGTTCTTGGTCATGAAATCCTTGCCTAAGCCAATGTCTAGAAAAGTTTTTCCAATGTTATCTTCTAGAATTTTTATAGCTTCAGGTCTTAGATTTAAGTCCTTAATCTATCTTGAATTAATTTTTGTATAAGGTGAGAGATGAGGATCCAGTTTCACTCTCCTACATGTGGCTAGCTTATTATCTCAGCACCATTTGTTGAAAAGGGTGTCATTTACCCACTTTATGTCTTTGTTTGCTTTGTCGAAGAACAGCTGGCTGTAAGTATTTGGGTTTATTTCTGTGTTCTCTATTCTGTTTCATTGGTCTATGTGCCTATTTTTATACCAGTACCATGCTGTTTTGGGGACTATGGTCTTACAGTTTGAAATCAAGTAGTGTGATGCCTCCAGATTTGTTCTTTTTGCTTAGTCTTGCTTTGGCTATGCAGGCTGTTTTTTGGTTCCATATGAATTTTAGAATTGTTTTTTCTAATTCTGTGAAGAATAAATGATGGTGGTATTTTGATGGGGACTGAATTGAATTTGAGATTGCTTTTGACAGTACGGTCGTTTTCACAATATTGATTCTACCCATCCATGAGCGTGGGATGTGTTTCCATTTGTTTGTGTCATCTATGATTTCTTTCAGCAGTGTTTTGTAGTTTTCCTTGTAGAGATCTTTGGCCTCTTTGGTTAGGTATATTCCTAAGTTTTTTGTTTTTGTTTTTGTTTGTTTGTTTGCAGCTATTGTAAAAGGGGTTGAATTCTTGATTTGATTCTCTGCTTGGTCACTGTTGAGGTATAGAAGAGCTACTGATTTGTGTACATTAATCTTGTATCCAGAAACTTTGCCGAATTCTTTTATTAGTTCTAGGAGGTTTCTGGAGGAGTCTTTGGGGTTTTCAAGGTAAATGATATCAACAGCAAACAGGGACAGTTTGACTTTCTCTTTACTGATTTGGATGCCCTTTATTTCTTTCTCTTGTCTGATTGCTCTGGCTAGGACTTCCAGTACTATGCTGAAGAGGAGTGGTGAGATTGGGCATCTTTGTCTTGTTCCAGTTCTCAGAGGGAATGCTTGCAACTTTTCCCCATTCATTATTATGCTGGTTGTGGGTTTATCGTAGATGGCTTTTATTATATTGAGGTATGTTCCTTGTATGCTGATTTTGCTAGGAGTTTTAATCATAAAGGTTGATGCCAGATTTTGTCATATGCTTTTTCTGCATATATTGAGATGATCAGGTGATTTTTATTTTTAATTCTGTTTATGTGCTGTATCACATCTATTGACTTGCCTATGTTTAACCATTCCTGCATCCCTGGTATGAAACCCACTTGATCATGGTAGATTATCTTTTTGATATGTTGTTGGATTTGATTAGCTAGCATTTTGTTAGGGATTTTAGCATCTAAGTTCATCGGGCATATTGGTCAGTAGTTTTCTCTGTTGGTTATGCCTTTTCCTGGTTTTGGTATTAGGGTGATGCTGGTTTCATAGAATGAATTAGGGAGGGTTCCCTCTTTCTCTATCTTGTGGAATAATGTCAAAAATATTTGTACCAATTCTTCTTTGAATGCCTGGAAGAATTCTGCTGTGAATCTGTCTGGCCCCAGACTTTTTTATTGTTGGTAATTTTTTAATTACCCTTTCAATCTCGCTGCTTGCTATTGGTCTGTTCAAGGTATCTAATTTTTCCTGATTTAAGCTAGGAGGGTTGTATTTTTACAGAAATTTATCCATCTCTTCTAGGTTTTCTAGTTTATGTGTATAAAGGTGTTCATAGTAGCCTTGAATGATCTTTTGTGTTTCAGTTATCAGTTGTAATATCTCCCATTTTGTTTCTTAGTGAGGTTATTTGGATTTTCTCTCTTCTTTTCTAGGTTAATCTTGTTAATGGTCTATCAACTTTCTCTTTTCAAAGAATCAGCTTTTTGTTTCATTAATGTTTTGTATTGTTTTTTGTTTGTTTGTTTCAATTTCTTTTAGTTCAGCTCTGATCCGGGTTATTTCCTTTCTTCTGCTGGGTTTTGGTTTGGTTTGTTCTTGTTTCTCTAGTTCCTTGAAGTGTGACCTTAGAATGTCAGTTTGTGCTCTTTCAATCCTTTTGATGTAGGCATTTAGGGCTATGAAATTTCCTCTTAACACCACCTTTGCTGTATCCCACAGATTTTGATAGGTTGTGTCATTATTGTCGTTCAGTTCAAAGAATTTTTAAATTTCTATCTTGATTTCATTTTTGACCCAATGCTCACTCAGGAGCAGGTTATTTAATTTCCATGTATTTGCATAGTTTTGGAGGTTCTGTTTAGAGTTGATTTCTAGTTTTATTCCACTGTGGTCTGAGAAAGTGCTTGATATAATTTCAATTTTCTTAAATTTATTGAGGCTTGTTTTATGGCCTATCATGTGTCCTATCTTGGAGAAGTTTCCACGCACTGTTGAAAATAATGTGCATTCTGCAGCTGTTGGGTGAAATGTTCTGTATATATCTGTTAAGTCCATTTGTTCCATGGTATAGTTTTAATCCATTGTTTCTTTGTTGACTTTCTGTCTTGATGACCTGTCTAGTGCTGTCAGTGGAGTAATGAAGTCCCTCATTATTATTGTGTTGCTCTCTATCTCATTTCTTAGTTCTATTAGTAATTGTTTTATAATTTTGAGAGCTCCAATGTTAGGTGCATATATGTTTAGGATTGTGATATTTTCCTGCTGGACAAGGCCTTTTAACATTATTTAATATCCCTCTTTTTCTCTTTTAACTGCTGTTGCTTGTTGCTTTAAAGTCTGTTTTGTCTGATGTAAGAATAGCTACCCCTGCTTGCTTTTGACGTCCATTTGCATGAAATGCCTTTTTCCACCCCTTTTAGTTTATGTGAGTTCTTATGTGTTAGGTGAGTCTCCTGAAGGCAGCAGATAGTTGATTGGTAAGTTCTTATCCATTCTGCAGTTCTATATCTTTTAAGTGGAGCACTTAGGCGATTTACATTCAATGTAGTATTGAGATGTAAGGTATCATTGCATTCATTGTGCTATTTGTTGCCTGTGTACTTTGGATTTTTTGTTTTTTGTTTTTGCTTTTTAAATTGTATTTTTGTTTTATAGGTCCTATGTGATTTATGCTTTAAAGAGGTTCTGTTTTGATGTGTTTCTGGATTTGTTTCAAGATTTAGAGCTCCTTATAGCAGCTCTTGTGGTGCTTCCTTAATAGTGGCGAATTCTCTCAGCATTTGTTTGTCTAAAAAAGACTTTATCTTTCCTTCACATATGATGCTTAGCTTCACTGGATACAAAATTCTTGGCTGATAATTGTTCTGTTTGAGGATTCTGAAGATAAGGCCTCAATTCCTTCTCGCTTGTAGGGTTTCTGCTGAGAAATCTGCTGTTAATCTCATAGGTTTTCCTTTATAAGTTAACTGGTGCTTTTGTCTCATAGGTCTTAAGCTTCTTTCCTTCATCTGAACTTTAGATAACCTGATGATGATGTGCCTAGGTGATTATCTTTCTGTGATGAATTTCCCAGATCTTCTTTGTGCTTCTTGTATTTGGATGTTGAGGTCTCTAGCTAGGCCAAGGAAGTTTTCCTTGATTATCTCCCCAAATATGTTTTCCAAACTTTTAGATTCCTTTTCTTCCTCAGGAATACCTCTTCCTTATTCTTAGGTTTGGTCATTTACCATAATTCCAGACTTCCTGGAGGCCTTGTTTATATTTTCTTATTTTTTATTTGTCTTTGTTGGATTGGGTTAATTTGAAGACCTTGTCTTTGAGCTCCGAATTTCTTTCTTCTACTTGTTCAATTCTATTGCTGAGACTTTCCAGAACATTTTGCGTTTCTATGAGTGTCCAAGGTTTCCTGAAGTTTTGATTGTTTGTTCTTTAAGCAATCTATTTCCTTAAATATTTCTCCCTTCACTTCTTGTATTGTTTTTTGGATTTCCTTGCCTTTCTCTGGTGTCTCCCTGATTAGCTTAATAAGTAACCTCCTGAATTCTTCTTCAGGTTAATCAGGGATTTATTCTTGGTTTGAATCAATTGCTGGTGAGCTACTGTGATTTTTTGGGGGTGCTAAAGAGCCTTGTTTTGTCATATTACCAGAGTTGGTTTTCTAGTTCCTTCTCATTTGGGTAGGTTCTGTCAGAGGAAAAGTCTACGGGTGAAGGCTATTGTTCAGATTATTTTGTCCCAGGGGATGTTCCCTTAATATAGTACTCTCCCCTTTTTTCTATGGATGTGGCTTCCTGTGAGATAAGCTGCAGTGATTGTTATCTCTCTTCTGGGTGTAGCCACCCAGCAAGTCTACCAGGCTCCAGGCTGGTACTGTGATGTGAACTGTCTATGAGCCTCTCAGCCATTGATACCAGCACCTGTTTCAGTGGAGGTGGCAGGGAGGTGAAATGGGCTCTGTGAGGGTTCTTACCTTTGGTGATTTAATGTTCTATTTTTGTGCTGGTTGGCCTCCTGCCAGGAGGTGGCACTTTCCAGAGAGCATCAGCTGTGGTGGTATGAAGAGGAACTGGTGGTGGGCGGGGCCCTAGAACTCCCAAGAGTATATAGCCTTTGTCTTCAGCTACCAGTGTGGGTAGGGAAGGCCCATCAGGTGGGAGCAGGGCTAGGTGTGTCTGAGCTTAGACTCTCCTTGGAAGGGTCTTGCTGCAGCTGCTGTGGGGAATGGGGGTGAGGTTCCCAGGTCAATGGAGTCATCTACCTAGGAGGATCATGGCTGCTTCTGCTGAGTCATGCAGGTTGCCAGGTAAGTGGGGGAAAACCAACAGTCACAGGCCTCACTCAGCTCCCACACAATCCGAAGGGCTAGTCTCCCTCCCACCGTGCCCCTCTCCCAACATCCTGTTTCCAGGCAGTAAATGAGCAGGGCTTCAGAACTTGCCCCAGACTAGCCACTTCCCAGGTGCAAAAGAAAAGGGATTTGGTTCTTCCCTCACCTGTGGAGTCTGCACACCAGATTCGTGCCCTCCCCCGGGTTCTGGCCAGGAGGCTTCTTGCTGGGTTCAAATTGTTACAGAGTTCAGCTGGGGACTTCCTTCTCCCTGTGGCATTTTACCCTGTGCCTCTGGTCACCCTCCCAAAGGACCCCTGTGGTACCAAGCAGGGATGGCATGCTTAGGGACCCAGTGAGCTCCCAGGTCCTTTCCCGCTGCTTCCTCTATCCCTGTATTTTGCTCGGCTCTCTAAATTGACTCAACTCCAGGTAAGGTCAGAAAGTTCTCCCACAAACTAGACGTTCAGGGGTTGGAGTCTATCACCATTCTCTGGTATGTAGGCTGGGCCTGCTTCTTATGGCAGGAGTAATGGCGTGCTAATCCCAAACCAAGCCTCAAGTGGCCTTACAGTTTCTACTCTCTCTTTTGGAACTTTGCCATCACCATTTGAACAAGCCCAATCTAGACTTCTAGAGAACAAGATACTGTAAAGGAGAGCCCACTTGTTCAGCTGAGGCCTCCTGGACCTGCTTACAACAAGCTGACTCCCAACCAGAAGAGAGAGCCCAGGCACTATTAGAAAGCTGCATACCCAACCCAAGCTGGTTACATACCTGTTTGTAGCCCAGCTACAAACAGAAGAACCATCAAGCTGACTTGTAAACTATAACATGTGCTTCTTCATTTAAAGCTTATTTAAAGCTGTTGAACTTCGGGTTGGTTTGGTTCACAGAAATAGCTAACCAATAAAAATAAATAAAAAATTCTGGTATGTTCAGAAAATGAAATTCAAAGATGAAAATGAACACATTATTTTCTACAAACAACATGGCCAACTTGCACATCCTGTTGAGCAAAAAAAGCCAGGCACAGAAGAGCACTAGTGTTTCTGTCTATCTACAAAAAGTTCACAACAGGTAAAATTAGTAAAGAGTGATTTAAGTCAGCAAACTGGTGACCTCTGGGGATAGACAGTACCTGGGAGGAGACGCAGAGGACACTTCTGAGTTGATACTGTATTCTTGATCTTGATTCTGGTTTCATGAGTCAGTTCACCTTATGAAAATTCAGTGAGTTTTATACTGTTTGTGCACTTTTATCTAGGCAATTCAATAAAAGAATGTTTTAAAAAGAAATTGGTAAAGGGTTGAACAGCAAACTGACAGAAGAGAGCATAAAAAGAGCATAAGCCTCACTAGTAGTCTAAGGAAAGCAAGCCAAAGCAATCAGAAATGTTAGTTTTCGCCCATTAATAGGCAATAAATTTAAAAGACTAAAATATCCAGTGCTCAAGAAGGGATGAGAAAATATTCACATATAGCTAGTGTGTGAATTTTATAAAGTAATCTGACAAATATATTAAAGTTTGAAATACATGTAATCTTGATTCAATCCATTTAGCAATCTAGCCTATAGAAATGAAACCAACAATACATAAGGATATACTTACAAGACCATTTACTGAAGCAATGTTTATAGTAGCAAAAAACTTACATCATCTTGAATGTGCATCAAAAGTGGATGGCTGCAAAAATTATGGTTTATACATAATAGGACATTAAATTATGTGAACATTAAAAATAATGTGTTATAATATTTTGTCCAGTAATGATAAGGGCATTAATTTGAAAAGCAAAATTCAAAGTAATAGATATAGAGTGATCCTAATTTGTTTAAAAATAAAAGAGATTAACCCAAAAAAATCCTATATAAATGTTGTAAATGTTTTCTTCAGCATAAAGTTTTAGAAAAATACAAATAAATCTGTTAGCATTAGTCACCTCAGGAAAGTAGAATTTGGAGAAAGAGGGCACTACTAATTTTTATTTTATATATTTTTTTACTTTTTTACTTGTTATGACAAGTATATATTACACTGGAAATGAAACAAATACACACGTTAGAAAATATTCTCATATTGGAAAATAAAGTGTTCTCTAGAGAAACAAACTCCTTAATCTTTCAAATGATGAGAGATAAAAACTCAACAGTCATGATCTCTTTGCAAGATTGTTAAAAGCCAGTCCAGAAGCACATCATATCACATATGAATTTTGTCTGATTATTAATTCAAGCTGAAGAAGAAATAAATTATCCCATAAAATATCTCTTAGCACTTGGAGTAAATATAGTTTGAAAAAAGTGTGACTGAACCAACAATCTGTTGGAAAATTCTATTTGCTATATGAGTGGAAAATATTACTCAGAGTACTGACATTTCCTGTTTATCACTGAAAAAAGAACTTAGTTCTCTAACCTTGTAAATGTAATTCAACTGTGAATCTTACAAACGCTTACAACAAGAGTTTGCCTTACTAAACAAATCAGGTTCATTTGGCAATCTAGTTCTTAAAGGAACTAAACTTTATCTTAAAAGTAAGTACAGAAATAAAAAGGAAAGATAGCAAAAGTAATGAATTCCGAGTTATAAAGGAACTAATATACCATATAAAATCTAGTTAAATATAAATATTTCAATTTTTCCCTCTTTTAAGTGTCTCAGAAAAGTCATTGAAATCAAAGTGAGTGTCCAGCTGTTCTAAATTACTGGATGATAATATCCAAGTAATTTAGAGCTTTTTGAGAATCTTTAAAAATTATTTAACTATAAATTGTTAAGAGATGATAAAATGGAGATATAAATCTTAGGTGTATTTTTTTACTTTGAAATTGTTTTATATTTCATATTTTGAAGGAGAGATAGAGATAAGTAACAAAAATTTATGACTTAAATTTGAATCTCAATTTCAATTAATTAACTGGATGAGAAAGGCAGTTTTTTCCTCTGGACTTCATTTTCTGCAACCATGAAATAAAATGTTGACAAAAGCAAACAGAAGGTTTAGACTGTTAGAGGAAAGAAGGATTACTATAAAATGACAATATTTCACATCTATTGTGCCTCAGGTGTTCTATAAACATTTTCCAAATAATTTTACAGTAGTATTACGATAGGTCATATCTCCATTTTGCCAATGGGAAAACAGACTCAGAAAAGTTCTGTAAGTTACTCAAGGTCATATAAGTGGTAAATGGTAGAGCCCGGATTTGAAATCAGGTCTATGTGACCAGAAAGACAGGAAGGGCCCTTCAAACTTAGGTTCACATAGGTTAAATAAAGTGTTAAAGCTCCCCCTACTAGACTAAATAAATGGTGTTCATAATACCCGTACTAATAACATCTATGTGTGTAGCACATTTGCACTGAAAAGAATTCAGCACAGTAATTCAGATCTCGGGCATTAGAATTAAACAAGGCTAGGTTCCCACCCCATGTTTATCACATCTGGCTCCATGATATTAGAGACGACATTACATTTTTCTGAGCCTGTTTTCTCATCTAGAAAATGGCATAGGTAGTAAGTAAAGCACAGTGTTTGGTACATGATGAGCAATCCATAAATACTTCTCTTCTAAAATTCAATATTTTAAAAGCATTTACAAAGTAATCTTGAGAAGATATGAATTGTTATTTTTATGTTATATATGGGTATATACTAACACCAAAATCATAAAAGTTAAGGGAAAAGTAAAGGGGCATATTCAAAAACCCTGTGTTTAGTTTCCATCCTAAAGGACCAATTTTATGTTGAAGGTATGAGGCTAAAATCTGCTATTATGGAGAAAATACCCAATTTTAATAATAAAGGTAATTTTATAAAGACTATGGAAGATTTTGATGACTAAGAGAAACAAACATACCTCTTTGGAGGATGATCTTAAAGCAGTATTTTTTCAAAGCTTGGGCAATAAATAAATAATTCCTTGAGAACTTTTTTCAGGCCCATGTTTCAGTAAAATAGAAAACAAAATGAGACAAACCTTTTCTATAAAAAAACCCCACATATATCACATACGTTTAAATTATTAAGAAAACACAGCTGACATTAGCGATGGAAATGGACATGGCTCTAACAAACTCCACTGTCAAGTCACTGGCTCTAGGGAAGACCTTGTCATTTCCACAAGAACTGAAAGGCCATTGTCCTCTTAGGAACTGCCTGCAGCTTTACTTTTTTTTTTTTCTGAGACAGGATCTTGCTCTGTCTCCCAGACTGGAGTGCAGTGGTGAGAAAACGGCTCACTGCAGCCCCAAACTCCTGGGCTCAAGTGATCCTCTCATTTCGGCCTCCCAACTAGCTGGTACCAGCTAAATTTTTAAAATTTCTCTGTAGAGACAAGAACTCCCTCTGTTGCCCAGGGTGGTCTCGAATTCCCCTCCCAAGATGCTGGGATGACAGGTGAGAGCCACTGCATCCGCCTAGCTTCACTTTAAAGAACTAAATGTTTACATGCATATGTGTGCAATTAAGAGGTTGGTTTTATTTCTGTTTTAGAGAATATGATACAAATTGCCAGAGTTTTAACAATAAATAAAATTTGTTAAAGCCACACAAGAGTAATACTCAAGATAAAATTAGTGACCCCATTTAAGTATTAAAGGCCTCAGACTTCAGTCCCCCCTTCAATATTACACAATGGGGACTTTGGTATGGTTAAGGTATTCTCTGATCAAAAAATCCATTTATCCTGACAACAAGTAACTGCAGGGATTCTGCATTCTAATTTGATGTGTTAGACTATGGGTTTAAAGTTTAGCCAGCAGCTGTTAGCTGGCTTTAGTATGGGCAGATGTTGGTTGTATCAAGTATTCTTTGCCACATGTGGGACCAAGTGGAGCTTCCTCAGAGACCAATGTGTAATACTTCAGAATGTTAATGTTGAAGTCGGCATCCTATTTTTTTAGTCAATGAATGCTGTTTTCTGCAGACCTAACAGTCATGTTTGGAGGCTAAACCAGCAAAAGTGTTTATGTCTGTTTACTTTTTAAATAGATCATCTTCCCCAGGGAAAGGAATACTCATAGGAAAACTACTGGCAATGGGCAAATGACTTAACCTTTCTGGGCTTCAGTTTCTTCATCTGTAAAACGAAGATAGTAACACTGCCTACATCATAGGTTGTTTATGAGGACTGACAATCCCCAAATTGGACAGTTCTCTCAACAAACGTTGGTTCTTATCATCTAATTTTATCTTGATGCTTAAGCACATCAACAGAGGTTGCCTCTGTTTATGCCTCTGCAGTCATCCTCACCACAGCACTACTTCCACCTACCTAAAATTCATCTACTCTGTGCTTTCCCCAAATTATTCTTTCCATATGGCATGGGACTGTGCCCAAACAATCACTGCTTTCTCCTTTCTTCTTCTCCTTTACTGCCACTATCACATAGCTTGACATGAATGCTCATTCGGCAGCTTTGGGGGCTCTCTATTATTTATGTGTACATCTCTTCCTCCCATCCAGACTGTGAGGTCTTTGAGCTGAAAAACTACGTGTTATATTGCTCTATATACAAGACATTGCACTGAACGCTGTCCAAAGCAGACACTCACTAGATACTCTGATTCTTCTTCACGACTTACAGGTGTAGTGTGAAGGAATGTGTCCAGCTGATTAAGATATATAGTGGGCATATGGAGTACACATCTGATTTCTGAAACATACCATAAACCAAAGTGTCTCTCCTATATTTTCGACATTTCCTCAGGACAAGCTAAAGACCAAGAGGCTATGGGAGCATTATTAACAGTTATTTACATGGTCTTGCCTTCACTAATTTTTAAAATTCCACACAGAGCAATTCAGTGAGATTTCAGTGGTGCAAAGATCTCTCTTTATTGGTAATGGGATGCATTTTAAAGTCAGTGAGGTGGTTTTCAGTGTATGGTTCCTAAAATGAACGCATTACATTATAAACATGAATGTATAGCATTAACCTCCATGTATATATTTCACTAGAACATAAATCTTTTTTCTTTCATAGAAGAAATTATCCCTTCTATCTGAATTAGTTCAAATTTATCATAAAACTCAGCTGCGGTTCCAGGAAACAGCTGGTGTTTTTGCCTCTCCATTTTCACCAAAAAAAACAGCAAGCAATGCATCAAGGAATAAACTATCTCAAAACCATAAACTGCTTAACTCTTCTTCATGTGCACGCAACTAACATAGTATATTTCGATAGACATTCAATATGTGTTCACCCTTTACAATATTTGTTGAATAAAATAGTTTATTACTATAATAAGATGTATTAGTGCTACTTAATATGAAGGGCATTTTACTAGGTGCTATAAAATGTAACTTGACAAATGCAATCTCCTGGGAAATTTTAACATATATAAAACAGTTATTTTCAAACAGAGAGTTTATATCAGAGTCACTTGGGGAACTTTTCCCAAAAAACAGCAACAACCACTATCATCACAAAAGCCTGGACTCCCTCCCTAAAGATTCTGATTCTAATATGCACCCTAGGTTATGAATCAAGAAAAATACAGTAATAGCTCAATGAAGCAAACCTCAACCATAACATTTTTGATATGTTAGTGCAGTATTTCTCTTCATAAAATAGATATACTATTAAGCTCTTATATATAATCTGGATTTTTGATGCACAAATACATTCATGTTAAATGACCCAAAGAAAGTCTTGATACCTTAAAGAAGGTATTGATAACTCAGTAAAGGTGTGAAAAAGTATCCTCTGATTTATGAGTTTTATAAGCTTGAATACAAAATATCTCACTTATCAAAAGTGAGTTTCCACATATTTTTCCTGCTAATCACTAAAATCTCCATTTATAAAAATTATTAAAAATTTCATTGTTGTATCATAGGGCAATAGACATCTTCCTGTTTTGATAAGTATACAATTGTTTACACTGAAAATAGAAAACATAAAAATAAAATTGACCTGTGATATCCTATGGCAACACACAAAAATTATCTGAAGTCCTTTCACAATTTTAAGAAAATCTTTTATTATAATTTTATTCATATATATTTATACACTTATTCCATAAATTTCCAACTTTGTCAATTCCAATAATACAATGAAAGAAGTCATAGAATTTTAAGGGTTAAAGATCACTTAGAACAACTTCTCAGTTATACAGATTTATAGTCTTTGAGTTGTGTTATTAACATGAATTTGGTCTCTTGAGAGGCATTGTGGTGCAGTCACATTAATTTTCAGCTGACCAAAGGTTAAAGTAAGATTAGAACCCAGACTGTCAGTCTGGTTCTTAGGTCTTTTCTGAGATGCCAACACTTCTAGTTTTCTCCCCAACAATATATATCTCTTCGTGTTTTAGAGCACTTTAGGCATTTTGTCATAAATTTAACTGCCAAGTGAAAAATGTTAGTATTTCTTCTCACGAGTAGCTTTCTACAGTTCGTTATAGCAAAGGGGAATCAAACAGTCCATTACCATTATTTTCACTTAACTCCAAAGAAGATCTTAGCTCAGCTTAAACAGAAAGCTTTTGGCTTGCTTCCAGCAATCTTTATGCTACAAGACGTGTCCAATAAGATTAGCAGGCTCACTAACTTCTTTCCACTGAAATTATTTCCAATTCCTTTCTCCCTAATATCATCTCTAAGGTTTAACATGAACCCTTTTTGCAGCCATAATCTTTAGCCTAATCATCTTAACTCTAATCTTACTTAAACGACTTCCTAAATCACAAATGAAACTTTGTATGTGTCATCCATTGTTAATGAGCATTTGTAATCCCCAAGGGTGAAATCACCCAGCCTCTGTGTACTCATATGTGACTAGATCTAAGTCACTTTCCAGGATCTCTGGACTGATGTCTCTGGAAGATTCTGGTGGGGTCTGCTCACACAGTCCTGTGTCCTGTGTCTATGCATTAATTCCGTAGGACTCAAAAGTAGTCCAGCAGAATATAGTATTGTGCACTTCCAAATTTGTTGAGTGTAGATCTCATGCCAAATGTTCTTACCACAACAACAACAACAAAAAAAGAGACTCAAGGAAACAAGGGAGGTGATGAATATGTCTATTACCTTGGGTGGTGGTGTCACTATAAGTGTTTGCATATTTCCAAGCTCATCAAATGGTACACACTGTAACTGTGCAGTTCTTTGTATATCTGTTATACCTCAATAAAGCTGTCAAAAAATAAAAAGTAGCTCAGGTTCTGACAAGTTTACTTAAAGAACTCATGGCTGGATATAAGCTATCAGACATCTTCCACACAAATTATTTTTCATTGTAACATATGCATCTTGAAAAAAATAATAAGGCCTGGATAGATATTTAGAAGTAGAAGCCTAGCAAAATTGTATGGAGAAAGCCCCATTAGTATTGCTCAGAAGATCTGCATTCAAGTCTTGGCTCTACTTCACCTAATTTGTGTAATGTTGAGCAAGCTACATAAGCTTGCTATGTCTCAGTGTGTTCATATGGAAAGTGGTGGTTATTCAACTTACTTTGTGGGAGGCTGTGAAAACCTAGTCAGATAACGTGTTTAAAGTATCAAAAAAACAAGAAAGTATTTTACCTACATACTTCCTTGTATGTAAGTAAAAGTCATTCATAATTTAATGTTACCACACCTCTTAATCCCATTGTGCTATCAACATCTAGAATTCAACATAAATATCTTAGTATCCTTTAAATAAAGTGCTGTTAATTAAATTATTTACTAATTTTTATAATGAATAATTACCAAGAAATGTGCTAGTGCTTTTCAATTTTCTCATCTAAACTTTTGCACTACCTGAAAAAGATGTACAAGGTTGGAGTAGACTTGGGTGGTAGAAGAAAAACTGAAAAATAAAAAAAAAATTGTTTCATGTCAGTTGAAAATGGAATTATTTTAAGGCTATAGAATGGAAGACTAATGGGTGACTTAAGGATGTCAAAGATTATTTCCCAGAGGATAGTCACCAGTTGGTTTTTATCCTTACTTAGACAAGAACAGGAGGAAATTAGCTTAAATTTCATTTGGGTTAGAGTAATGGAAGCAAGCTATGAAATCTAATTCCCAGGGAATATTTTCTTCAAAATAAAATAGAGACTTACTGCCTACCATTGTTTCAGTGCAGCCCTGACTCCAAGAATGAGAAAACACTAGATGAAGTTTTAGTCATTCATCTCTATAATCCCCTTCAAGGGAAGAAAACAAGCAATGACGAGCCTATTATGCAACAGGTGTTTTCACTTGTTTTCATTTCATCTTTGCTGAAAATTATTTCCTTACTTTGCAAGCCAAGATGCAAGCTATGAGCATTTAGTCTTCCCAAGGTTATCCAGTGAATGAGAAAGAGAGTTTGAACACAACTGCTAACTACCTCCAGAGTCAATTCTTGTACACTGCACAAACTTATCTCAGTAAAGTCTTGCTCACCCTGGCACTCCTAATTTTTATCTTTATTTTAAAATGACATTATCTCTGTGACTTAAGAGGTATATGAAAACTAAAGCAAATTGGGAATATAGCCAGTACTTATTGAGCTATCTAATACATTGCCAAACATATAAGCACTCTACAGATACTGCCTTCATTTGATGACAGCTAACATACGAGGCAAATACGGTTATCAGCCCTACGTACAGATGGAACCCAAGGCTCAAGGAAGTTAAATTGCTTGCCCTGGATTCCACACTAGTAGGCTGAGGAGCCAAGATTCAAACCAGTTGCTCTGACCCTGTAGGCCATGGTACAACCACTAGATAATATGGATATTATAAAGATCTGTGGTTTCAGAATTTGATTTGTTGTGAATACTTTACATTTGCAGCCTTTCTGTGTTTAGAACCAGCTGTTCCCAAAACTTAATAGCCATTAAATAATATCAGTAACAAGTTTAGTTAAGTGCGTGGGAATTTAAAGATCAAAAAGTGAGTGTTGTATAGCCCAGAAATAAGAAAGTCTATGAGTCTGTTTTTAAAAAATCAAGTATTTCTGTCAACAGACCAAGCAGCCACACATGTCTCTAGACATTCTGGATTCTCCTGGGGATTCTGGGGCACTTTGGCATGCTCTAGAAAGGACTAAGATGCCTCAAAACTTATCCTCCAAGTCCATGCTCGAGGTGCTAAATAAAGGGGCCTTTTAACTTCAAGGGAGGCAGTGGCATACTCAGTATTTTCACCTCAGCATGCCCTGTGACTGAAAAGCATGCATGTCAGGAACTCAAACCGCAGGGCAGCAGCCAAACCCCAGCGCAGACTTTTCTTTTTGTTTTCGTCAAATCACAGATATTTAGAAGTAGAAAGAGCCTATTGAGGTCATCTAGTCCAATCCCTTTATCTTACAGACAAGGAATTTGAGGACCAGGCAAGGTTAAGTACTTTCTCTAGGGTCAGAAAGCTAATTAGTGACAGAGTTAGCAATAAATCACTTCCATGAAAAGACATGCTTTCAAAGCAAATTTAATTACCTTGTACTCTCAAGTGACTAATAAGAACACCCATGTAGCTAGACGATCTCCAGTGTTTCCGTGAAGTAGATGTAACTCAAGAGGATCTTAAATGAACTTTACAACATTGAACAATCTAAGTCAGCAGTCTTTCAAATGCACTAATTTGAGTCAAATCATTACTTTTAGGGGAAGTGTTCCTACCAACTTCTTTTCTGTACAAAGTTATAGTTTCAGCCACAGTAAATGCCCCAGTATTTTCATCTCTTGCCTAGTAGATAAAAAATAGATAAAACTTACGATACACTTAGAAATGAGGAATAATTTTTGGCATCCATAAACACTGTACCACAAATTATTAAAGGACAAGATTTTTTTTATTTTTATGGCATAACTTGTTCTCTAGAAGATCAAGAATCATCTATTTTATCAACTGATGGCAAAACCCAGAGGTGTAGGGGTAATCCATTGGTGTTAATAATTTAATAACCAAATAGAGTATTGCAAAATATTTAAAAGAAATGGAAAGTATTTTCACGTAAGATAGATTATGAAAGTTAATTTATTTCAACATGAATCTAGCTAAAAATCCAAAGATTTGCCTTTAGAAAATAAACAGAGTTAAGTAAGAAAGGATAAAAGGGAAACATCAATAAGTAAGAAGAAAAAATTCTAGAGTTGGAATGGATATGGGTTAAAAACACAAATAACCATTAAGTCAGTAGTTACAGCAAACACCTAGTCTCCCATATGAAAAAGTGAAACAGAAGGTGAACACATGAAAAAACAATGAGAACTAGATGGAGCAGTCTGTGCAAATGCAGGCTGACAACAAACCAAAATGCTGTTTCCATCAGGGGGAAAAACTGCATCAATTAAAATATGTCTTGAAATATTATTTCAGGAAAGAAGGAAAGAGATATACTGTCAGAGAAGAGCTAACTCTGACAGCCATAAAAGCATGTAGTTTGACATTGAGAATGCTCAAATTCCCACAGTTTACTAAATTTAACCCCAAAGACTTGCACATTCTCAGAAAATAGAAACCCTCTATCGCACTTAACATTTCAGAAATGTGTTAATGATAAGGTTTTCCATGTGACTGCGTCTTTTTAAGTGAACACAGCAGAAAAACGGGCAGCAATGTCCATTTGACATGTTGTATTAAGCCTAATGTTCATGTTAGGTGCCTACTACAGGAAAATCAATTTTCGAGTGGCTATTTCATGGCTCTACAGTAATCTGGCTTCAGGGACGTTCCACGGTTATTCAATGTCAATTATTCTTAAATTTTCATGTTCTAGGAAACACTCCCCAAATGAAATCATTGAGATTTACGAGTGCTACCAATAGAAGAGAACAGAAGCATGGATATCTCATGGAAAAAAAAGATGTTCTGTTCAGTATCAAGTAATAAAGCATAGCATTTCTCTTCCTGTAGCAATTGATGATGAAGAGGATGATGATAGTGTTTTACCTCAACTTCACATTTCTCCAAAGCTGAAAACTTTCAAGGTGACCTCCCTAAATGAAGTGATGGACAAGCTAGGTTTTCTTTGGAACTCTGACTGCCTAGAAAGGGTTGACTTGTTTGGGATCCCTCTGTAATCCAGAAACCTAACAAGATGATCAACAGATTAGCAATTGCGTGTTGCTAGTGATCTACAAAATTTTATTGAATTTACTTACTTTGTTTAACAGAAATTATGTTCCCAGCACTGTTATAAATACTTTACAAATATTAAACTCATTTGATTCACTTAATACTCATAGCAATCTTGTTAGGTAAGAACTATTATTATCGCCAATTTCCAGAGGAGGAAACCGAAGCACAGAGAGGTAAATTAATTTGCCTGAGGTCACACAACTAGTAAGTATAATCCTCTCTTAAAACTCAGCAATGGTCAACCTTTAAGCTTGATACTGCATCCTTTTCCAGGCCTTCTCACTAAATGGTAGTTTTCAATGAAAAGTCATTCAGGGAGCAACACTGAAAATAAATAGTTGCCTGATCATAATAGTTGAGTTTATTAATAGTTTTCTAAGTGTCAGATAGTGTGCTAAGTGCTTAAAAAAACAACAACTCCTGTTTGATCCTTAATGTAAGCAATTCCATTAGGAGGCACCATTTCCATTTAAATGAAAATACTGAACTGTGTGTGGCTAACAACTTTTCTGTAAGTTACATGACTAATACATGGAAAGAAGGAATTCAAACCTGAACTATCCACCCAGTCACGGAACCCACCTACTGTAGTATGAGGTGTACTGCCTCCCTATTAGGGAGCTAGTCCTTTAAGGAGAGAGGACTAAGGGATGATGATTTTGGCTGGCTGTTTTTCTTTTTTCTCCCGTTTGCCATAATACGCCATCAGCAAGTTTTCTATTAAATGGAATGAGACACACTGCATTTAAACAGATATATTAGGAGTGTAGTTCATCTATGAGAATTCCCGGACAATAAAAGCCCCTCAAAAAAAGCAGTGTGTTAAGCCAATTCAATAACCCCCATTTCTAGCAAAGTGTATCCAGCCATGACTAACAGTCATGACAATGCCATTACTGTTGACTACAGAGAGTGCTAGAATCAACCTTCTTTAAAAAATTTTAAATTTACGGTAAAGTCACATCTAAAATAAAGCTTAAAAAGAGTCATGCTGAAATACGGAGAGGTGGGCTGCAGAGCAGTCTCGAGTACCTGACACAGAGATGATCTCACATGAGAAGTACAGTTTAAATATAAATTACCAAGAATATTCTTTTCTACAATTTCCATAATCACCTGCAATGTGATATGCTGTCATCTGATAATACCCACATTTTCAAGCCACAATTTTAAACATTTTTTTAAGAATCAAAATACAAATCAGTAAATTGAGATCACAAACGAGCTGCAACAGCCAATAATTGTATTATAATCCTATCTTTTCTAGAGAGAAAATCATTTATGTTTATTTTATATTTTAGTCATTTTAGAGATTATTTACCTTATTTTATAATTTTAGAAGCAAATAATTTTTACATGGCTAAAATTTAAATTTTAAATGTAATAAATATTTTTAAATTTAGTCATTCTTATCAAACTACTGATATATTTTCTTTGCTTAGTGTTATAGTTATTATAAGTATAAAATGTGTGCAGTAGTCTTCCCTCATCTGAGGGGAAAACATTGCAAAACCCCCAGTGGATGACAGAAACTACAAACTCTATATATACTATGCTTCTTCCTATACATGCATTAAAGCTTAATTGATAAATTAGGAGATTTCCAAATACTTTCTTCTAAGAGCTTAACAACAATAACTAATAATAAAGCAGAACAATTATAACAATATGCTGTAATTAAAGTTATGTGAATGCGGTCTCTCTCTCTCTCAAAGTATCTTATCATACTGTACTTACCCTTCCTGTGATGAGAGATGATACAATCCCTACATAATGAGATGGAGTGTAATGAATAACGTAGGCATTGTGACATAGTATGAGGCTACTACTGACCAGAATCTATATTCCTGAATCTCTGCAACTATTCCTCACTTGCAGTAAATGGCTTGGTGTCGCTCATTTCAGGCAATCCCTTGTTGACGTCTTTGTATAGGCTCAATGCTTTCTAGCGCAGCACGTTGCTGTCAATCGGAACACGTTTCTGTTCATGTCTTCTACCCACAAATTTAATGCCTTTTCCATTTCAACTAAGCACTTATCATGCACTGTGGCCATAACTTTTGCAGTCTGAAGTGAGACAGCAAAATTGGCATGAATTTCTTTTTCCTTCTTTACAATTTCACAGACAGAAGATTCATTCTTAGCATAGGTCTTAACAACCTTATCATTTTTTTTTATTAAGTGGAGAACTTTCTCCTTTTCACTTACAGAAAAGCACTTGATGGCTTCTCTTGGGCACATCTGAATTGCTAGCTAGCATCACTACTCTTGTGCTTTGGGGTCCATTGTTAAAGAAAATAAGGGTGACTTCAACACAAGAACTCTGATATCATGACAATCTGATAACTGCAACAGTAAGTCTAATAACTGAGATGGCTACTAAGTGACTAACGGATGGGCAGCGTTTCCAGTGTGAATATGCTGGACAAAGGAATGATTCACGTCCCAGCTGGAATGAAGCAGGACAGTGCAAGATTTCATCAAGCTACTCAAAATGGCATGCAACGTAAAATTTATGAATTGTTTATTTCTGGAATCTTCCACTTAATATTTTCAGATCACAGTTGACCACAGGCAACTTAACCCATGGAACCACAGATAAGTGGGTCTAGGCACTATCGACATTTAAACTGCAAATACAGACGAATTCTTTGTGCGAATTAGACACCAGAAAATGAAACTGATTTCGCACAATTCAACTGTAATCGATATTCTTAAAACTCACTGCAAATGACACACCACACAATATGATATAAAATCAATCTTCTCATTTCTGTGAAAGTACTTTTTGTTTGCAGCAGAAAAGGACTGAGGCTTTTTGATACAGTGATTTATGGAACATAAAATAAAGAATAAGGAGAAGCTCTTAACTGATGGCTTTTCAAAACATAGCAGTCTTTGATTTTATGGAAAGAATACATATTTTTCTTAAATTATTAGAAATCATCTCTACTAGAAAAAAGAGCATGGAAATCAGACAACTTAAGGCAAGTCCTAGATTTATAAATTCTACATCATTAAAATTTTGTTGAAACCTTGAATAAGTTGCAAATGAAAACTGGTTTTGAAAGGCTGCCTTAAAACCACTTACATATTACTAAATATTTTGAATTTTTTTGGTAGAGTTTTCTTTGTTTTTTGAATAATATCCTATTTTAGTTAATTTTCAAGAAAAATGTTTCATAATACTTAATAAACTTTAAAATATTTTAAGGTTTAGCAAGATAAGGAATCTATCCTATAAGTGGTATTCTCACATAATAATAGGATTTTAAACTCTAGCCACCAAATCTCTGTCCCCTGTAACAACAAAAGTTTGTATGAGCACTCCCTTATGACCTACTGTCCTTCCCTCAAATCTCTTTTGTTCAAGGTAAAGAACTTTTGTTGTCTAGAAGACCTCCAAACATTGCAAAAAATGCTCCAATGCCTTTCATGTTAATGCAAATTTCTAGTGAAGACAGCTATGTATTCCCAAAAGCACTTAATTCTAAGTTCATGTATCTAAGAATTACTTGATATGCTTCTTATAGGAAAGTTTATCTGAGTATCATTTAATATGCTTCATACAGGAAAGTTAGCGAAGAAAGATGAGGTACCAAGCAAATATCTTACATAGAGGGTTGAAACATACACTGACCTCCCTGAAACATCCATAATTATTTTATTTCATTCAACTCAATTATTAGCATTAACAATGGCAAGAATAAAAATGCATTAACAGTAAGTGGTTAAGAAATTTACAATTAATGTTTGCCAAAAAGTGGATAAAGGACCGATTGTTTGAAACATTTGTTTTTACTTCTGAATCTACAGTTTTACATTTGTCTCTTAAGCCTGGTTCCAATTAAATTTACTGCAAATGACATACAGTACATATAAATGAAATATTCTCTTTCCTGAGGAAGACTTTTCATTGGTACAAGGGAAGGACTTGGGCATGGTATTAATTATACAAAATTAGAATTTGCATTCCCCTTTTCCATACACAAAGTAGAAAATAACTTCTTGCACAGAGGTAAATGATTCACCTGCAGTCACACTGTTGGTAAGTCTCCTGTTTGCAAAAATAACCTATAAATATTTAGGACTACATATTAACTCAATAACATTCCCTAAAGCCACTCCCTTTGCCTCTGTATGTAGTTATGAATCATTTTGTAAACCAAAGGCAGAACTGTAAACAAAAATATTTGTAAACAAAAGAAAACTAGGGAAATACATTAGAAATTAACAAATTTTAGCCACAAATAAACTTACAGAATGTGCTCAGTGTTTCTATCTCTGCTAAAATGTCTTGAGGTTGATAGGAAAAGTGTTATGACTGTCCACCTTTTACAGATGAGAAAACCTAAGGCTACAGCATTACCCCAGAGTGACTTACCTGAGAGCACATAGTTTAATTAAAGGGTGGACTTATGATTCTCAAACCTATGTATTTCCCTCTAGATTCCAGAGTCTGGCAATTCATTCCTTATCCACATCGCTTCATTACATAGTCTGGGGACTGATAGAAAGGCAGAAACGTCTGGCCTTCCGAATGCTTACAGTACTCTGTATGCACTATTTAATTCTATCTTATTCTTTCTTGTGTCTTGGCCATGTCTCCCCAATCTCACTGTAAGTTCTTTGAGAGCATGGATCATACTTTTGGCCTCTGTGGAATTAACAACTACTAGCACACAGCCAAGGACTTGTAACTTTTTAAAAATATTTGTTCATTTGCTAAGTAGATGCAAAAGTTCTGGGAGGCCCATTCCAGAAGGGTGGAAAATAATTGTATGGCACAGGCAAACTGGGTTTATTTACTACCCAATTCTGTGTTTTTTTATTTCTGTAGAAATTCACTAATTTTCTTTTTTCTATTTTCAAAAAAATATTATAACTATTTTTTTATGACAGTATCCAGTGTTTTCAATGAAGCAGATGTTCTCAAACATTATTGGTGAGGAATGTAACTTTTATGGGTATAATTTATCAATATGTAAACGTACTATTTTAAATTGCAATTCCAGTAATTCCAATTGTAGAAATGTTGCCTAAAATAATAATTAGCAGTGTTCATGTTCATACCAAAACTTGTACCTTTGACATGTAAAATTAGGAGATAACCAAAATATTAGATATAATCCAAGCTTTCAGACTCTTGAAAAAGTATGCAGGTCAGCCAAGCCAGTTCTTTTTTCTCTAAAAAACTTTCAAATAATTGAAAAACACTTCTATACTTTTACTGTTTTCATTATATTAACAACATCAATTTCTTCTTCCATTCATGCAAATTAATTTTAGCCTATGAATGAGTCACATACCTTTATTACATGATGCTTTTCTTGGAACACAGGAATCTTAAACATTTGGCACCAATATGTTGTATCTTTGTTTGGGATGGGGACCTGTCTTAATAAAAAGGGGAGGAAGACACAAAGTTACCTTCTCTTAACATGCTCCTGAATACAATAATGTAAGCAAAAATGCTCGTATACACTTTCAATAAGCCCATCCCTACAATCATAAAACCTCAAAACACTTACGTCCTGATTTACCAGATCAAAGTATGGTAAGGCTGTAGACAGCACACTAGTTTTCTCAGGATTCAATAACCGCAAACTCTTGGTGCCCCTATTGGAGTCATGGTACTTGGGACCAGCTTCTCCTGCATCTTCATGGTGGTAGGCCCAGATCACTCTCACAGTGCTATCCTGGGGATCAGACATGGGCATGATTAGGTCTCATGAGAGCACTTTCCTTACCACTGAGTTGAGTTCAAAGAACTCTATTGTAAACAAGATATAGAAGTGAAGAAAAGACAATAATGACATTTGGAGTTCTCAACATGGTCTCTAATATTAATTGCACAAATTTGATTAAGTCACTAAGGATCCAAATACATGAGTTACTTTTTGGAAGGAATCATCTCTCAGCATGCAAGATTATGTGTTCCAAAACATACTGAAGGACAATTGACTCAGTAATTATATTTTAAGTATATGACAACAATAAATCATTGTCACGCCAAAACTTTAAACCTGCAACTGGTAGCCTCTAAACAAATATTCTTGTTCAGCAGCAGAGACTTTGGAAAACTAAATGCCATGGAAGATTTTAGGGAAAAATAAATTAATAGAATAAAAATTAAAATTACCTAAGACTTTTCCTTTTACCGTAGATGTTTAGATGTTTTCCTAGGCACTAGCCTAGTCACACATATAAATTTACAGAAAGTATAAATATAGAAGGATTTCTGATTCTGAGTTTTTTAATTATACTACAGTTAATCTACAGTCATTTTATGAATCCTGGGAATTTCCTAGGGACTGGTTTACTGCAACTACGGAAAGTACTGTCAGATGAAATTGGTTTCCATTGAGCAACCAAGAGAGATTGCCCAAAGGGCTATGGGTTGGGGAGGGTTTGCTGGGGTGTAAAGAAATTGTTCAATCCTCCCACAGATAAAAGTGTTTTTGCCAGATCTTTGTAATAAGAACTTTGAAAATAAATAATAAAGCAAAAGCTATTTATTTTAAATGTTCTCTTTGCTATATTCTTTCTTAATAAGTCAAATGACTATAATTATTATTCCAATTAAAGTATAATTGCACTGTATATTGCATTAAAAAGTAATCCCTCTCTTTGCTTGCATTTTTTCTGCCTCGTTTACTCTTTATGCTGAATGTTAATCAGAACTGCTTCATATTTTTTACATTCCTATTTTTGAAGCTTTGATTTACAAAATAAAAAGGTAATTGTATTGGTCTACACAAAATAAAATTAATCCAAACAATTCATGGACATTTCTGAAGTATTACATATCTTCTAAATATTTAATTTGAATGCACATAAAGATATTAATTTTTGCATGAAGTCTGAAAATAAGAAATCTCATTTAATATGCCAATAGGCAATTATAATCAGCCACCTATTCATCTTGATTTTAGAAATTCACAAAGATGAGTCCATTACAAATCAGATGAATTATATCCTAATGTTCAGATTCATAATTCTTTATTGTGTAATACATTTCTTCAAACATTTATCTGTTGTGTATTTTCAAAGTTTATGGAGAAGAAAGTAAAATGTATTTATGGCTAAATCATACAAATTTTAAAGGGATCTTCAAAATGTTAAACTGACACAAAAATGGATTTTATTGAAATTTATAGTCTTATACATTTTTGGCTTCTAAAAAAGTAAAACAGAAAAAACTAAAAAAAAAAACTAAAAAAAATCAAAAAAGATTTCAAAAATATTAGAAAAAAGACTATATGACTTGTTTCTCTTATTCTTTAAAGTGCTTCACAAGCGTAAATATACAATTTATTCATGCATGCATTCACTCATAGATGCCTTACCGTTATACTCTTGTCATTTATGTCACATGTATGCAGCTCTCTGGTAAATTCAATTATTGTGTGTGTGCTATTTTCCATGGCATATTCTAGATGGTAATCTTGCTGAGCATCTTTTTTCAACTCTCTATTTGCATTTGTAAAATAATCCTGTGGAAAATATGGAAAAGAAAAATCAGGATACCTAAATACAGAGAGAAAAGAATTTATAGGACCTTTAAAAACAAAGTCTTGTTATCTAGAGTTATTTTATAAATCCCGGGAATTTCCAAGGGGCTGGAGTACTCCAACTGGGGAATCAGGTCCCTGGGAAACTAGTCCATCTTTGAACTTCTGGCCTTTCAGGAAAGCATAGTGTAGATTGATAATATCACAGAGCATCAAGAGATGGAATGAATGAACATTTGATACCATTGTGTGTCTTTCCTTCTTTGGAAAAATTAAAAGAGGGACTATAGCGCTACGAAATGTCTTACCGCAAAGTTTGCATTTATACAAAAAAAGTTTGATAACTAGTTAGCAGCAAAGCCAGAATCAGCCCTAAGGTCATCACTCTTTCCATTACAACTCCTGGTGGAGCTCCACTTCACCATTCATAAGAGCAAAGAGATCCGTGGGCAAGTGCGGATTATAGGTTGTTTCAATATGACTTTTAATGGCATATCCTTATTAAAATAAAATGCAACGGGAAATATGCAAGGAAACAAAACTAGTTGAATTACACGATATTGAAAAACTAGGGAAGTTTTGTTTTGGGGGATTAGCCATAATTTTTGTATTAAACTTGTTCAATGGTGTACCTATCACTTCTTTTTGACACGGAGTCTGGCTCTGTCGCCCAGGCTGGAGTGCAGTGGCAGGACCTCTGCTCACTACAAGCTCCACCTCCCAGGGTTCACGCCATTCTCCTGCCTCAGCCTCCCGAGTACCTGGGACCACAGGCGCCCACCACCACGCCCGACTAATTTTTTTGCATTTTTAGTAGAGATGGGGTTTCACCATGTTAGCCAGGATGGTCTTGATCTCCTGACCTCGTGATCCGCCCATCTCGGCCTCCCAAAGTGCTGGGATTACAGGTGTGAGCCACCATGCCCAGCCAGTGTACCTATCACTTCTGGAAGGCAGACCAGTGCAGTGGAGAAAACATGGGCTTTGGAAGAAAATGACTAGGATGTGACTCCCAGCTGTACTCCTAAACAGCCTTGAAGAATTGTTGAAGTAAAACTCTGAAAGCTTAAGTTTTAACATTACTAAAATGGGGATGATATATACCTATTTTATAGATTTTGAAAAATAAACAAATGAGATAGCATGGGCGGGGGCATAACTGCCTACATGGTTAGCACCCATTCGATACATATTTTCTCTTTTGCACCATAGTTTGGTTTTATCCCAAAAATATCTTCTTATGCCTTTTACCATTCGCCTACTCTGTTGAGTCATCAAAATCACAGTATTAATTTTTGTCACTTATAAAAGACACAAAATTTGCCTTAATTACTGCCTTTCTGGTTTTTCAGTACCTGATGATATTTTATTTTTGAGAAGTTGTACAGTTGATTTAGAATATACATGCTGAAACATAATTATAATTACTTTTACTAACAGTAAAATTGTATTTGAAGAATTTATAGCTATGTTTGACTGAGAAAATGCAATATACAAGATAAAACTTCCCATTGTCTATAAAAGTCATACTCAAATAGATGGCATTTGGCATTTTTATTCCTAGCACCTTTGTATGGTAATTATAAGTGTGCATATGTTTCCCGTCTAGGGTACTACATCTAGATTTTCTTTAGCATGTTAAAACCCCAAATTATTGGCAATGCAGAGTCTAACTCACCTTTCTTGACAACAGTAACAATAACTACAGCTTCTTATACGCACCAGGCCCTGTTTACACCTGTTACATGTATTAACTAAACTAATCTTCAAATCAAATCTATTAGATAAAACTATTTTTCCACTTTACAGATGAAGACATCAAAGAACAAAGAGGCTAAGCGACTTGCCCAGGATTTACAGCTAGTAAACAGAAAGGCAGAATTCAAACCTTGGCACTCTGGCCCCAGAGTCTGGATCCTTTTTCACTCTTCTACAGTGTAGTGGCCACTGCTGGGATAGGATGGGTACATTTATTTTTGTTTATTTTTTCTGTCTCCAGAAATTAGCTATGTCAGTTTTTCACATAAAATGTTACTTTTCTTCTGCCAAAGTTGAGGTTTGTCAAAATTCTTATTTTGAGAACTGGGTTGCAATTGTGAAAGCAATTTAAATGAAATACTCCTGTGAGTCTGTGATTTTCCCATTTTTCATCACACAGATTTTCAATATGTAAATGAAACAATGTCTGTAGACAATGAGAAATTTAGATCAGTTAACTGTGCCTTTTCACTGAACTCATATTTCATTACATGATCCAAGCAGTTTTTGCAATACAATACAAACTGTAATCAGTTCAAAGAGTAGAATAATTATCCGAGTCTTGCAAATATGTTTCCAAAACCATTATTTCCACAAAATATCTGGCTGGTTTGCCAATTTTCCACTCACTCTATTTCCACTCAACAATACCAACTCCTTCCAGCTATTCCACCTTTTTCTGGCTTTTCAGATAACTTAGTTATTAGAAAATGAGAGAAACTTCACTCAACTTATGTTGGTGACCCCTTGTGCCATCTGCCCTATGTAATCAAGCGAGTGCTTAATATTTAGAAAAGACAGCTGCCAATTATTTCAAAGTTCTGAACTCCTGGAAAAATGCAGTTGTCTAAAAGAAGCTCATATCTTCAACCTTACTGAAGGAAAATATGGTTGGATCTTATTTTAAATAAAATTTAAATATGAACTAACCTAACCACCATGGTAATTCCACTATAATTTTTTTCACAGGCTGGGCTCGGTGGCTCATGCCTGTAATCCCAGCAACTTAGGAGGCCGAGGGGGGTGGATCACCTGAGGTTAGGAGTTTGAGACCAGCCTGGCCAACATGGTGAAACCCCGTCTCTACTAAAAATACAAAAACTAGCCGGGCGTGGTGGCAGGTGCCTGTAATCCCAACTACACAGGAGGCTGAGCTGAGGCAGGAGGACTGCTTGAACCTGGGAGGTGGAGGTTGCAGTGAGCCAAGTTTGCATCATTGCACTCCAGCCTGGGTGACGAGCGAAACTCCATCTCAAAAAAAAAAAAAAATTTCATATTTTCCAACTTTGAGGTCCTATTTTGGAGGCAGATCTTCAGATTTGATTATAATAAACCTTAGCTATCCAAATAATATTATTATTTAACATGTTTACTTCAGCTGGGCCCTCACTAATGGCTGGAAATCCATGTTAATCTCTTGCTATTTTCTGAAGACACCTCCCAAAACAAATATTCTAAACCTTCTCTATGCAAGATTCTGACATTTCCCCACCCTCAGCTTATGATCACACATCTCAGTTTATTGAGAGAATTTCAGTTATGATACATGAGGGCTCCCATTTTCATTCTTTCTAGCCTAAAAAAATCTACTTTATGGAATCAAAATAAAAATACTGATTGTAAAAGAAAGCAGAAAAAGAGAAAAAAATAAAGAGAAGATGGGATAAATAGAAAATAGATGTAAATGAAATGGAGAAACATCACAATAGATCCTACAGACACTAAAAAGTTAATAATATTATGCTCATCTTGAAGCCAAATAATTGGATACTTTAGATGAGAAACAAAGTCCTTACAAGACAAAAACCAGCCAAAGTCATTCAGAAAAACAGAGGTACTCTGAATAGCTCTATAATCTACTCACAGGTAAAAAAAAAACCTTCCTGAGAAAATTCTAGGCCAAGATGCTTTCACTTGGAATTTTACCAAATATTTAAGGAAGAGGTAATACCAACTGTTCACAAATTCTTCTAGAAAATGAAACAGGACAGAACACTTCCTAACTCTTTTTTTTTTTTTTTTTTTTTGAGACAGAGTTTCATTCTTGTTGCCCAGGCTGGAGAACAATGGCATGATCTCAGCTTGGCGTGATCTCAGTTTACCGCAGTCTCCGCCTCCCGGGTTCCTAATTCCTTTTTTTATACCAGCATTACTTTGTTACCAAAATTAAAGACACTACCAAAAAAAAATACACACCATTGTCACTCATGGACCTAGATGTGTATTTCCTTAAAAATAGAAATAGAAATATTTCTTAGCAAATAGAAGCCAGCAACATAAAAAAAGAATAATACAGCATGATCGTGCAGAGTTGTCTTAACATTAGAAAATCAATCAATACGACTTAGCACATCAAAAGTCTAAAAAAGAAAAACCATATGATGAACCCAATAAATGCAGAAAAAAATAATTTATAACATTCATTCACTGCAGAATCGCTCAGTAAACTAGCAATAGAAGGGCACTTCTTCAACCCTTTAAAGGGCACCTATAAAAAACCTACAGCTAACATACTTAATGATAAAAGACTGAATTCTTCCCCCTAAGTTTAGGAACAAGTCCAGGAAACGAGGCAAGGCACATTCTCCACGTGGAAAGCCCTACAGGTGATTGTCCACCTTGAACAGTTTATTTCTGTTATTCCCTGACTCTATTTTCACCTCCCATTCTCTAACTAAAGACTTCAAAGTTCTGTCCTTAAAATTATATTTCTGTCTTCATATTTCACCACTTGGGAATCTCATCTGCTCCAATAGTTACAAATTATCACCTTTATTCAGTATCACATATTCAAAAGTATTTTTCACTTGGAAGTCTTATTGTCATTTCAAATGCAATGGATCCAAAATTGTGTTCATATTTTACTCGTGTTCCTGAATTTCTTTAATTATACTACCATTCTCCTAGCTATCTAAATTCAAAACTGTAGTCTTTATTTTTCTTTTTCTTTTTTGAGACAGGGTCTCACTTTGTCATCCAGGCTAGAGTACAGTGGTGGAATCACAGCTCATTGCAGCCTCATCCTCCTGGGTTCAATTTTATTTCTTGTAGAGACGAGTTTTCACCATGTTGCCCAGGCTGGTCTCAAACTCTTGAGCTCAAGTGATCTGCCTGCCTCAGCCTCCCAAAGTTCTGAGATCACAGGTGCAAGCCACCATACCCAGCCTGTAGTTTTCTTTAACTTCTTTCCTGTGACTCACATCTCCACACATAGCCCCTGCTTCTATCAAGTCTTCCTTTGAAAACAAACCTACCTTTTAGTTCTATTTCATTTTGACTGTTCCTATCTCCCACACTCTACGTTTACATACTCTGTCATAGTCTTCCTTGAAAAATCACTCTCAGTGTGCCATTGCATTTTATTCAACAGTATATAGTACAAAGTCTATAATTTAGAGTCCAGGTTTCCTCACGTTGAGCCTAACCTGGCTTTCCAGGTTACCTATTATCAATCTCACCACGGGACCTGTACTAATTGCTCCCTTCAATTACTCTGCCTTTTCCCAGCTCTTCACTTTTGTTCACATTCTTCTTCCCTATCCCCCCTACTCTCTTCATTCAACTAAGATATCTTCTCCACTAACTCCACCTACTGAATCTCTTTTTCCCGCTAAGGCTCATGATTCTACTTCCCCTATGAAGTTTCCTTTGATCATTCCAACCAGAAGTGATCATTCCCTCTCTGAATTTCTATTCCTCTATTTACATTCCCATGTAGCATGCAATCTATTTTAGGCATTGCCTTATCTTTTCAACCATGTGATAATTGCCTAGAATTCAAAAGTTAATCTTAGTATTTCAGTTATAAATTTGTGCCTTTAGAATACTTATTTACATTGTCAATGGAACAAAAAAAGGGGGGAAGACAATTATTTTCCCATTTGCTCTTAATTATATTTACACATGGTTAAGATCGGATGTGGAATGTGTTTAACCAGATGCTAGAATGAGTTTGGGTCTGCATGATCTGTCATACAGACACATCCGGCACTGAAATCTGGGAATGTTGTTGTGACCTTTTAGCCCCTACATGCACATGAATCTTAGGAGACTGACATTAGTATTCAGAAAAACAAAGAGTTTATACATGCAACAACTATTTTAAATCCTTTTACACGAGGAGATAATCCCCTACCTATTTTAAATAAATAAGAAAAAAAAATAGACCTAAGAAGGAGAAGTCATGTTTCAGAAGGTTTTCTTATGTTAATTTATATCCTCAGTACCTAACAAAGAGACTGGCATATTGAAGATGCTCGTGAAATACATGCATATACTTTGAAAAGGAGCATCCTGCTTTTCTTTCCGTTAAATCTAAATAAGGAGATAATTTTGAAAATAAAAGATAAAACACAAGAACCTATCATCTGATATTCACAGCTTTGTAGTATAGAAATAGTTTAACTTAATGGGACCAAAGTATTCCCCAGTAATACCTTATTTCTTCTGTCTGTATTAAGAAAATACATGGACTGTAATCAAACACAGCCTTAATGCTGTCAATATTATACAACAGAAGTGGCACATTGGCCAATCTTAAAAGCACAATTAAATGAAGTAAAAGAAGAGAAAAAGGCAAAAAAAAATTAGGATCCTAAACTTCATAGCATTCAACTACTCTTGCCTGGAGGATGAAAAGCAGAAAAGAAAAGAGGGAAATAGAAGGAGAAAAAAAAAAAAGCAAGCCACTGAAAGAACAGTCAGCAATAAAACCATCAGTCTTGAGATTCAGATTGGTTAAACCTGAAAAAAGTGTTAAATGAATTTAAGTCTCCTGACAGTCTGACAAAGGGATAAATGTTATTCAAGTGGATAATCAATGGATAGGTTATTGTGTTTACTATCATCCTCTAGGAAAAATACTAGAGAATGAAACAGACACAGTAAAATATTGACCAATTAAGAGTTCGAATACAGGTAAAGTCACTTAGAAGTTGATATTCACAAAACCATACTGTATAGTACTTAAGAGATACTTAAGAAAACTTCCTACATCATTTTCACTACATCTGATTTCACCTTTAGAATTAGAACCAAATGAGATCCTCACCAACTCCTCATTTTATTTAGCGAATAGAATCAAATGCAGCTCTATTATGCACTCATGGTAAAGGCCATTCCTCAGCTATCTTCCTATGGTGATTTACATTCCAGGATTTAAAAAATAAAAATAGAAATATTGATCACTGTGCACTCTCGTTGTCATAGCCTGATATCACAGTCATTATAAAAATGTAATTGTATAATATACGTATTTAACATATCATATATACATGTCATAAATATACAATATTGATAAAAGTCACTCCAATTAAGAATCATTAAAATTAGACTTTATGTGGGTAAGAAGGATGGAGAGGATTCAGAGAATCATGATTCTGTATAAATTTTTTAAGAATTTAAGAAAAAAAGTAGATGTTTTTTAAAATGTAAATATAAAAGCTGATATACAGAAGTCATTCTCACATTTATACAGTATTAATGATCTGCAAAGTGAAATATACTTGAGATAATGTTATTCTATATAAATGGCTTTATGTGGATCTCAGTCATATTCTAATTCAAACACTTTGATTTAGATCAGTTTCAACATGAATCATCACTGAGGTATTTTTTTTGGTTTTGTGGATTATATTGATTATGTTTTTAGCTTGTTTATATATTTTTAGATAAAAAATTACTTGTTACACCTGAAAATTAGTTAATAATTCAATTCCAATAATAAAGCTAATTTTCAGTTGTACCATAGACTATTATTTCTGAAACATGTTGTCACAAGATATTTTTTCTTTTGAACACTTCGTGCTTTGAAAAATGTATGAAATATATACTTGAGGTTTCAAAATGCTATGTAGCAACAATAACACAAATTGCCATTAGAAGCTGATAGTAAGTTGACATCTGTTATTTAGCATGATAGCCTGAGTACTTGCTGTCACTTTCAAAGTGAGATAACATATACCAAAAAAACCTTGCTATGACCTCTTGTTTAAAAGCATGATGACACAGATGTTAAATTGGTTCTCACTCATTGTCAGTCTATTTTTCTCTCAAATAAAATCTTTGACTGGTGCTGTGTTACACAGGAGGAAGTAAAAACTCTTACGGGTGTAATAAAAGATATGAATAGACCTTGGTTGAGCTTGGAAAACTGAATGTAAGCACAGCTGCAGGGAGATTCTTGAGAAAAATGTTACCATCTGTCATCATTTTCTTCAACAGGTGCTTGTAGTTTTTCTTTTTCTAAATCTCAAAAGCCTCGTTACTTCAAACATTTGTTTATAATATCAATTTCTATAATAAGTGTTATGGTGGTTTAATAATATTGATAGGATAATAATAAATATTTTGTGTTAAAGGGAATCTTTGATCCTAAAAAATCTTAGAGCTGTATAAACAAATTATATAAACAGAATCTTCAGAGTTCAATATAAGCTGATCTTAATAAGTTATTTCTTCACTAATCTTAGAAATTTAAGTGGAATGTCAAAATAGAAGGTGCTTACCTTTTAGAAACCACTTCAGATAAAGCTGAAACTGTCTATGTCTAATAAGGGATCTGTTAAATACCTACCAAAATGCCAAATGAACCCTGTAGCTAGTGTTCCAATGAGAAAGAGGCCCACTTGAGCAACCTGTTTGTTCTTTAAGTGTCAACTTCTAAACACAAACACCCTGAATTTTCTCCCATGCCAACTGTCTCATTTCAGTTGTCACGTAGGATAATGCAATACCTTGCTATAATTATAGAATCATCAAAGATACAGAGTAAAATCAAAATTTTGACTCTTCATTTGGAATAACATATTTCAGTGGAAAAAACAATTTCAGACTACACCATCTGAATAAGATACTACTTTGCCTTCATCCTATCCCATCACCTTAATTTTTAAAAAATTTGGATGATGGCTGGGCGCAGTGGCTCACACCTGTAATTCCAGCACTTTGGGAGGCCAAGGCAGGCGGATCACCTGAGGTCAGGAGTTTGAGGCAAGCCTGGCCAACATAGTGAAACCCCATCTCTACTAAAAATACAAAAATTAGCCGGCTGTGGTGGCTGGCGCCTGTAATCCCAGCTACTCGGGAGGCTGAGGCTGGAGAATCACTTGAACCCGGGAGGTGGGGGTTGCAGTGAGCCGAGATCATGCCACTGCAGTCCAGCCTGGGCGGCAAAGCGAGATTCTGTCTCAAAAAAAAAAAAAAATGAATTATCTTAACTGGTTATGTCTATTTTTTGCAAGGAATAAATTTTGAAGTTAAAACTAGTTCTTTCCTTTATCCTTCCCTCCCTTTCTTCCTCTCTCCCTTCCTCTCTTCCTTCCTCCCTCCCTCTCTTCCTTCCTTCCTTCCTTCCTTCCTTCCTTCCTCCTTCCTTCCTCCCTCCCTCCCTCCCTTTCATTCTTCCTTTTTTCCTCCTTCTCCCCTCTCCTTTCTTTCCCCAGCATATACTTTATTTAGTTACTATTCTTCAGACCTTGTGTAGGGTCGAGGATACATGACTATACTGGACAGTAGACAATGGAACTTATAGTTTAGTTGGGGGGGCAGACAATTTCTAAAGAAATTTAAATAATAAAATATCCAACAATTTTTAGATAAATACTTACAGAAAAATAAAACAGAGATAACAGGGGGATCAGAAGGCTATTTCAGGGTGAGTGATCAGAAAAGTCACCACTGAGGCAAAGATACTTAGGCTGAGAAGTAAACCACAATTAGGAACCATCCATGTAATGTGTGGAGAAAGTAGTTTCCAGGAAGAGACAGTAGCTATTGAAAAGGGCCTGGACAGGAGGTTGGGTTATCCAGTGTGATTAAGCAAATAAAAGCCAGTGGGACTGAATTACAGTGCCCAAAGAGGTCCCTGAGGTCAGCAGAGATCAGATGAGGCCCCAAACATTGTGATAACTTACATGCCATTGTAGGGAGCTATAAACAGCAAGTGGCATAATGTGTATCTGTGTCTGTATCTCTATATTTCTGTGGCTTCCATGTGAGGAATGAGGAGAAGAAGGAATAGGAGTGGTGCTTGGAAGACACTCAGGAGACTGGCAGTGGTCCTGCAGGTTCAAGCTTGAGTGGTAGTATCACTGGAGAGAGGTGGGCAGGTGTTAGATTTAGTTTCGAGGAAGAGTCAATAGAACTTGACGACGCGTTTTATATATTGGGTGAAGAAAGGACCAGAAAGAAGGATAGCTTCTAATTTTTGACTGGAGCTAAAGCTAACAAGAAGTGCCATTTGTAGAGATGGGGAAGTCTGGGAAGGAAACAGGTTGGAGTTACGTCAGGTTAAGTTTAACATGCCTACCTAGAGGGAAGGCCAGGAGGCACAGAACATGTAGACTGTTCTTAGGTCAAAGTAATGCACCACCAGGGGAGGGGCTCAGGACCTCAGAAACTTCACGCTAAGCTTTGCTTTTGAAGCCCTCCACCTTCTTTTGAGTATATACCAGTCAGAAAACATTATTTTCCCTCTTTTAATTATTTTTTCAGATTTCAAAACTTATACATAACAACTATAGAGAATTCAAAATATACGGAAATTATTATTATTATTATTATTTGAGACACAGTTTCACTCCATTGGCTCGGCTGAAGTTCAGTGGCACAGTCTTGGCTCCCTGCAATCTCCGCCTCCTGGGTTCAAGCGATTCTCGTACCTCAGCCTCCCAAGTAACTGGGATTACAGGTGCCTGCCACCATGCCTGGCTAATTTTTGTATTATTAGTAGAGGCAGGGTTTCACCATGTTGGCCAGGCTGGTCTCAAACTCTGGAACTCCTGACCTCAAGCGATCTGCCTGCCTTGGCCTCCCAAAGTTTTGGGATTACAGGCGTGAGCCACTGAGCCCAACCAATATACTGAAATTAAAAACAGGAAAAGAGGCCAGGCGCGGTGGCTCAGGCCTGTAATCCCAGCACTCTGGGAGGCTGAGGCCGGCGGATCACGAGGTCAGGAGATCGAGACCATCCTGGCTAACATGGTGAAACCCTGTCTCTACTAAAAGTACAAAAAATTAGCTGGGCGTGGTGGCGGGCGCCTGTAGTCCCAGCCACTCGGGAGGCTGAGGCAGGAGAATGGCGTGAGCCCAGGAGGTGGAGCTTGCAGTGAGCCGAGATCGCGCCACTGCACTCCAGCCTGGGCGACGGTGCAAGACTGCGTCTCAAAAAAAAAAAAAAGAAAAGAAAAGAAAGAAAAGGCCAGGCACGGTGGCTCACGCCTGTAATCCCAGCGCTTTGGGAGGCCAAGGCGGGAGGATCACGAGGTCAGGAGATCAAGACCATCCTGGCTAACACGGTGAAACCCCGTCTCTACTAAAAATACAAAAAATTAGCCGGGCTTGGTGGCAGGCGCCTGTAGTCCCACCTACTCGGGAGGCTGAGGCAGGAGAATGGTGTGAACCCGGGAAGCGGAGCTTGCAGTGAGCCGAGATCACGCCACTGCACTCCAGCCTGGGTGACACAGCAAGACTCCCTCTCAAAAAAAAAAAAAAAAAAAAAAAAACAGGAAGAGAGATGAAAGAGATGAAATACTCTCATAACCACTGTAATGATAATGATTCAATGCATATCTATCCAGAGACCAGGAAAACTTCTTGAGGCAGGTGAAGAAACAATATAGACAGTTTTATAGTTGCTAATGTCTTCCCTTCCATTCATTTCTTGAATAACCTGAAAGTGTAAATGCAAAGTAATTTTAGCATCACACATAAGTTGGAAGACAGGCTGAAGGAAACCTAATCCCAGCTCCCACCAAAGGAGAATTTGTCTCAAAAATGTTTTCAGAAATGAACACACAGTATTTAATACTTCCAGTGACAATGCTCATGATCTCACAGTCTTACAAGGCAACCACTCAATTTTAATATCTCTGATTGTCAGAAATGTATTCCTTATAGTAAGCTAAATTCTTCTACTCTTTCATTACATTTATTGGGTCTTCTCTTCTTTCTTCTGGGGCTTAATAAGTAGGCACTAATCCAGCTTTCCTGAGCAAGACTGTACACTACTACTCCAAAGACAATGATCATGTCTTTCTCATTGTTCTTTCTCCAGGCAAAATATTGCCAGCTGTTTTTTTTCCTCAGGTACTCAGATTTCCCAAGGTTTCAACTATCCTTGTAATTCTTTGATATGCTCCAGTTTATCCATATGTCCATTAAAAGCTATTTCCAGAAGGAGTCCTCTGGTGTGGTCAGCCTAAGATAGGGTGCTATGTCAATATTACTTCCTTTGATATGAACAGTAGAATTTTAGGCTAATATTGCATTTATCTGTTTGGCAGCCACATTGTATTGAGCTAATACAATATAGCTAATACGTAGAGCTTTTTCATATGAATTCCAGTTAAGTACAATTTTATACTGTGTACATGCACAGATCATTTTTTAAGAGTTGTTGAACTTTACCTGTATTCCCAATGAATTTTTAACTTTTAGTTTCCTTTTATTATTTTAGAATATCGCTATCTTTTAAGTCCTCATTATGTAACCTAATGTAGCCAGTCTATTAATAATGAGTTTGGGGCTGAGCACGGTAGCTCACGCCTGTAATTCCACCACTTTGGGAGGCCGAGGCAGGTGGATCGCTTGAGGTCAGGCGTTTGAGACCAGCCTGGCCAACATGGTGAAACTCCATCTCTACTAAAAGTACAAAAATTAGCCGGGTATGGTGGTGCACACCTGTAATCCTAGCTACTCTGGAGGCTGAGGCAGGAGAATCATTTTAACCTGGGGAACAGAGGTTGTAGTGAGCCAAGATCGTGCCACTGCACTCCAGCCTGGCAAAAAAGTGAAACTCCGTCTAAAAAAAAAAAGAGTTTGGGGTATGGGTTTAAAATATTTAGGATTATAACTAATTCAACTTTATTAGTGCATCCTCTACAAGGATATAGTGAGAAACCCTGCAAAATACCTTGCTATTACTCAGATGCACCTATATTTAATGCCCTAATCTACAGGTCCAGCAAATCAAATGCAAAAGAAAATGCAGTCTTGTATAATCTGTGTACTGAAACCATGCCGGTCTCTAGTCATTAATGATTACAAGGTGTTCACAAACCAAGTACTTCAAGTTTGTCTTCAAAGTTTTTTCAAAAATTACTATAATCTCTCCCACCTATACATTTAGTGCAGACCTTTTCCCTAAGTTCAAAAGCTGGAATATTTGTCTTCATGTGGTCTTCTGACCATCCTCTCATTACACTAAGCGATTGATTCATTATATCTTGTATTTATTAAGTATTTTCAGTGTGTCACGTACTCTACTAAGAGTTTTACATGCCTATTTCATTTAATCCTCACAAAAGCTCATGCATTAAATATGATCTCCCTTCTTCACAGAAAGAAACTGTCACTTAGGTTAAGGAGTTTGCCAAGGGTCACACAATGAATAAGCAGCAAGCAGTGCTGGGATTCACACCCCGTCTAGAAGATTTCCTGCTCTTTACTTCTCAGCAGATATTTATTGAATATCTGCCAAGCACATGGAATCATTCCTGGTACCTCTAGATTTGGCAGCATTGATACAGTCATCAACTTGCAAATGTTCCTTCCATACTCTAATAAGATACTAATTATCCACCACTGCTGTTACTCTTCCTCCTCCTCCCTTCTGCAACTATAGCTTGAGGGCATCTCCCTGCTTATTAGTAACCTTGGAGAATGGAGAGGAAAGGGAAGGGAAGGGATATCTATTTACATAACTGGAAAGATGCTGGCGAATTTTTCAGGATAAAACGGGGGTCCATTTTGTTACTGTTAATTCTAATAAAAGATTTTGGAGAAGAATACTTCTCTTGGCTTAAATACAAGCCTAGAATTACCTAGGACTTTCATTTACTAATGAAATGAAATAACATTGCTTTGACGCCCTGTGACCACACACAACTGTTAAATTTTAAACTCTGTGTGTGCAGTTATTCGTGTTGCTTAGAAATACAGCAGCTGATACCGGTTGACAAAAGGTGTGTAGGAATGGGAGAGGGCTATGAGGATGAAAGAAAGGCTCCTAGTTCAGAAAATTTTGAAACACACCTCTACCCTCAGTTCAACAATTTCTGTGTCAGTCCATAAATTATTACTATTATTATTTGGGGGACAGAGTCTTGCTCTGTTGCCCAGGCTGGAGTGCAGTGGTGCAATCACAGCTCACTACAGCCTCAAACTCCTGGCTTCAAGTGATCCTCCTGTCTCAACCTCCCAAGTAGCTGGGATTATAAGTATGAGCCACTGTGCCCAGCCCTCACTATATAAATTAGAGAAAATACTTACTCATTAAGCTTATCCCAGAAGGGTTTCCATGCCAGGAAAACCCAGCTTATTTTCCTATCTTAAAAAATAATCTTAAATGTGCAAGCACATGCTAGCCGTTGTTTAAAACATCAGATGGTCACTCTGAATGGCTGTGTATGGAATCTTGCTTTGTATCCCCATGTCCTATATCTGCAATTTTCCATGCTTTTGCAGGTCGAATTGCCTGATTCCTACCAAAGAACCTAACCATATAAGGTCAGTAGTTACTCAACTTGCCCCACATTGGAATCAACGGAGAAACTTGAAAAATATATTAATGCCTGTGTCCACCTCCCAGGGATTGTGCTTTGACTGGTGGGGGATGGGGTTGTCTGGGCACTGGAATTATTGAAACATCTCCAAGTGATTCTAATGTGCAGATGAGCTTGAAATTTTGACATAGGAATAAAAAGTATCTTTCCCAGTTCTCACTTCTCTATTAACTCGGCCTGCTCATGACTGGACTACAATCTGCCATAGCATGAACTCATCTTGGCCCTATCCAAAAGGATCTGGGTCTACCAAGTACCAGGAGGCCTAGTGTCTACCTGGTTAAATCTATCATGAATTTCCTTTTATAAGTGAGGTTTCAATGTATAAACTTCATAGAAAAAAAAGACAGAAATTTAGTTTTTCCTAAGAAACTTGAGATTTCAAAGTTTTAGTTTAAAAATTGCATGAAAGATGGAAATCTTCCCCAGACATACATTTTTTGTTGATCTATCTTCTCAAAGGCCTTTAGCTCTCTAATATTATTGAAGATGAGAAAGAATACAGAATATAAGAGAAATACATCCACGCCTAGTACTAAGAAAGAAACTTCTATAAAATCACCAAGTCCCTAGATCAAAGCTTGAAAGACTCTAGCTGAGCTTACTAAAACATCTGTGTAACAATGCCACAGAAATAGAAAAGAGAGCTCATGCGGTTCAGACACATTTGAAAAAAACATTAATTATATTTTCCCCAGGTAGGTAGTTTCCTGTATTCAAGGTCTACTGAGTTCTTTGATGCCTATGCCAGATCATCTTCTTCATAGTACATAATGTTTTGAATTGTACACACTATGGTTAACGTCGAAAGACAACCTTCAAAACTTGGGACACTTGTTTTCTTTCATGTTTTGAGTATCAGCATCCTGATCTCAAATAGCCACACAGACACACTGCTTATCACATCACTCCGTTTTAGTTATCTGCACAGCACTTAGCACTTAGCACTTTCTGATGTTTCTCTTGTTTATTTATTTGTTTAATGCTACCCCCACCACCACAATACGGGCTCCATGATATCAATGGTTTTATCTCATTCAATGTTGTGTCCCCAGCATCTCGCAGTGTTCAATAAACATTCAGTGAATATTCAATAAATGAACATTCCAACATTGAGTACTTTCCTGAAACAGTCATATGATAGCCACAGACAATTTCCACGCTGTGTGACATGAAGGCCCACGTTTATATACCTACAAAATGAGAGTAATAAGATATTGACCTCACAGGACTATCATGAGAATTGCATGAGAACACACTGTAAGGACTTATCACAAGGTATGGCATATGATGAATGAAAAATCATAAAAATCATATTATGGAAATGTGTCAGTGTGCCATTTATAGTGGAATAAAAGTAGTAAGAGAAATGCCATGATTTCATTTTATCAACTTGTTTAAAATGTATCTGATTATACATGTTCTTTCACTATTTAGGAGGAAAATTAACATATGTTTTTATGTAAGCTACAGTTTGCTTTCAGGAGAAGAAGAGTACCAAACTGGGACTCAGAGGAATAAATCCAGGCTGCTGATCTGTATGGCCCAATAAGCCATTTAATAGTTACCTAAGGTTTAGTTTTCTCACCTGAAACATTAAGGGGAGAGGCAAGGAAGAGTAGGAGGTTTGAGGGGAATCAACTGAAGTATGAGCTCTTAAGAGGCAGTGAGTAAATACGCAAAACATCAATATTTAGCTCATAAAAGAAAGAATGGCGTCAAGATTTTCTCACAATGTTTGGCTAAATTAGATGAATAAGATAGACCTTCATAATAAATTAAATCTGATCTATACATTATTTGTATGATACTCAGATATATAATCTCTAGCTTACATTTAATAAAAATTATCCATTTGAAATTATTTTTGCAGACATTTTTGCGTATACGCTGTATGGTGTTCTTATGAACAGCTTTTTTTTCTACTGAAATTTAACAAGTTAAAAAGAAATAGATTTAGAAGAAGCTTCCTGGAGAAATGTTTTTCCTGTTTAAAAGTTCTTTACCAGTTTTTTTTTAAGTTACAATAAAAAGCATTGTGAGTCATCCATACGCAGTTTTTTTTTAATTACATGTGGATCAAATACTTCCAGAAACATGACAATGTGTAATGAATTCATCCCTTTCACCAGTAACTTTATTTTAATATGGCTCTATTACAAATGAAAAATCAATAAACCACCATTCAGTTTCTTTGAAGTAGACTCTTGCCTCTTCTTCCAACACTCTAGAAATATGTCATCAGTTGCCTAAAGCCTTGAACTTCGTTTGTCAATTCAGGTGCATTGTTTCCTTGGCTGTTAGGTCTGCCTGTTTCCTCAGGCTAATTATGAAATCATCTGCTCTGCCAGGGAGAAGCATACAGCTGAAGAGCATCATCCTGTGTTCCAGCATTACTGTGGAGCATGTGTCCTTATTACTAATGCACAAAGCATGACACTTGGAGAGGTCTCTTCGTTGCCTGGAAATTGGGGGGCATAATCTAAAGACTTATAAATATCTCTTAACAAAGCACCAGCTGAGTTGTGTCAGGGTTGCACACTCTCTTCATCTCTCCCTTACAGCCTTTCAATTTGCTTTCCAAACATTTCTTTGTTGCCATTGGCTGGGGTGTGCTTAAAAGAAGCACATCGTTAACCACAAAGAATGCTCACTGTTTTCTGTGATTTCAAATCAGTTCCAAGCACTTCCTCAGCAAGTGGCCCGGCAGCAATTATCCTGCTGCTGAAGACACTTCGCATCACAGAAGGCCTCAGTTTTTGAGACAAGCAAGCAAGGCTGTAAGAAATGATAACATATGTTTCAGCCTCCATTCACGGGTGATTTATACCCCCATAAGAAGGGTGAATCAATTTTTGTGCAAATTCAACTGGCATATTCAACAACGTTGCTCTCTTCTGCAATTCACACAAACTCAGCATTCATCGGCTGCATTACTTGCCTCAAATGGGCACTCACAGTTGCTAAATGATTCAGATGGGGGTGGAGTTGCTCTGTGTCAAAAAGGGGCAAAGAACAAGGAAAGGACATGAATCCACCAGGGCAATGAGAGTTGAACTGATTCACTGAGACAAAATAGTGAGGTTTTGAAAAGCCAGTGCAAAAGGAGATGGCTTCCCCCCTCACCCCTACAATTCTGTGAAAGACGGTGTAGAAACTGACCTCGGCAGCATTCAAGGGAAATGTTTCCACAAGCATGAGCTGCTCCAGAACAATTTATCCAATGGATTATGCTGAGATAGGCTTCACTTTACAACCACATTTCTCTCTTTTCTTTCCCATTTTGATCATACCTGTTAATATCCTCTTTGCGGAAATATCTCCAGAAGGAGTCAAAAAGGTTAAAATGGGCAGCGCAGATTTCCATATGCCAGGTCCCTGGATATAGCTTTAAAGGGCCTTAAGTAAAATCTGATTTCTTAACTCCACAGGTCTGCAGGTAAATGTCACACTGCCCTCTGGAGGTAGTCTCATTGGACCTAACCCTGAATTAGCGATTGCCAGCTACTGAAAAATATATGGTTGCTGAATTTCAGAAGTCTTTTTCTAGGGTGGAGAGGGTATAGAATAGGAGGACAGTTGAAAAATTACCAACTGCTTCCAACTCCTTGTGAGTGGAGTGAGTGTGTGTGTGTGTGTGTGTCAGACAGAGAAGGGGGTGGGAAAAGGAAAAGAGAATAAGTAAAGATTGCCCCTAATTTCAGTAGTGCCAAGAGAGAAAGGATGCATGTAGACAGGAAGCTTCAAGACAGCTGACTAAATGCATCTGGTACTCACCTTTTCCAGGGGGAGGAGCTAAAATAGCAATTAGATAATCACATTTTGAATAGATCATCTGAGAGAGAATACTGGAATTCAACAGAGAAGTGATGGGAAGCACCGAAAGCAAGGAAGGAGAGGGAAGCAAGGAAGCCAGCTTAGCTGGGATCAGCTGGGAGCCCGGAGAGGCTCCTTAATGTGAGGAAAGGGTAAGTGAGAGACACCAAGTGGTCCACATTCCTGCCACATAACTCTACAATGCTAGCCATAGGAGAGCCCCCTGGACTCTCATGGGCCCTGAGACTCACAGAGAACTGCCTAGAGATCACATAACGGCATTGTTCTAGACAGGGAGCTCATGCTGAGTCCTACAAACCCCCAAGTCCTAAGCAGCTGCAGCACTGTGCCATTATGAAAGCCCCGACCCTGCCAGAATGTGTCCTGCCTGGGGGCCCAAGAGCCCCTGCACCTCCATATCCCTGGAGCCCAACTGACACTCATCACCCGCAGACACCACTGTTGGGCTGAGGCAGGAGCCACTGGAAGTGAGCTTGCCACCCCAACAAAAAGGCAGCTGTACATTTTCATGTGCCATCTGCAGGACGGAGGACCAGCTTGCCCAGTTCATCATGGACATCACCAACACCAGCACTGACCACTTGGGTTCCAGAAAGTTGTCCCATCACAGCTACTGCCATTGCCACAGCATACCTGCTACCCAGAAGCATGATAACCTGCCCATCCTCCTGACCCACGATGATATTCCCAGTACCTGGAAAGGCTAATGCTCAACCCACTGCTGCCACCACTGAGGCCCAAAGACTGGCCCACCTAATGTCCTAGTTCCCAGCAAAACTTCACCACAACCTCCACTAATAATCACACCCTAAACCACTGAGGAAATCACAGATACCACTGACACTGTTTTCAGCTGGAAAAATTACACAGAGACCATACAACCACCCACACCTAGAGTCAAGGCCAAAGTGCCCTACCCAGCCAACACCATAGATAAATCTTCAAGAAATGTCATCCCCTATGAAAGCAAATTCAAAAAACTGGAGCAACTGTTGTATCAGATGCATAAATGATCAATGTAAGGACACAAGAAGCATGAAAAAATAAGGAAATATGGTATCTCCAAAGGCATACGATAATTATCCAGCAACAGATTCTCATCAAAAAGAAATTTAAGAAATACCCCCCCCAAAAAAGATTTCAAAATGTTGATTTCAAAGAAGCTCAGTAAGACACAACAGAATACTGAAAAATAATGCAAAGAAACCAGAAAAGAAATTCAGGAAATAAATGAGAAATTTACCAAAGAGATAGATGTCATAAAAAAAGAGAACCAAACAGAAATTCTACAACTGAAGAATTCATTGAATTAAATACAAAATACATTCTAAAGCTTCAACAATAGACTAGATGAAGCAAAAGAAAGAATCTCAGAACTTGAAGAGAGGTATTTTGAAATAACTCAGACAAAAATAAATAAAAAGGATAAAAAAAGAATGAGCAAAGCCTATATAACATCATAAAGTGACCAAGTATTTGAATTTAGGATCTGAGAAGGCGAAGAGAAAATGAAGGAGTTAGAAAACCTATTTAACAAAACAATAGATAAAAACTTCCCAAGTCCTGCAAAAAACTTTAGACATCCAGAAACAAGAGGCTCAAAGGTCTTCAAACAGATACAATTCAAAAAGTTCTTCTGCTCAGCACATTATAGTCAAAATATCAGAGGTCAAAGACACAGAGAAAACTCAAGAAAGCAAGAGAAGAGCATCAAGTCACTTATAAAGGTACCTCTATCAGACTAGACTAACAGCAGAAACCTTATAGACTAGGAAAGAATGGGCTGATATATTCAAGATGCTGAAAGGAAAAAAAAACTGCCAACCAAAGATACCATACCCAGAAAAGTTATTCTTTATAAAATGAAAGAGAAATGAAGTCTTTCCCAGACAAGCAAAAGCTGAGGGAGTTTATCACCACTAGACCAGATCTACAAGAGATGTCAAGGGAATCCTACAACCAAAAGTGAGAACAATACCTAATATCATTAAAACACATGAAATATAAAAACTACTAGAGCAAACGTACAAAGAAGGAAAAGACTAGAAGTTTACCACTACACAAAAACCACAAAACCACAATAATAAAAAATAAGAGAGTAAGAAAAGAACAGAGGATACACAAAACAACTAGAAATCAGTTAATAAAATAAGAGGAATAAGCTCTCACATATCAATAATAACCCGGAATGTAAACAAATTAAAACTTTCACTTAAAAATACAGACTGGCTGAATGGATTAAAAAACATGACCTGACTACACTGCTTACCATACTCATCTCACCTGTAAAGCCACATAGTAACTGAAATTAAAGGATGGGAGAAGAACTTCCATGCAAACAAAATTCAAAAGTGAGCATGAGTGGCTATACTTATATCAGGTGAAACATACCTTAAGTAAAAAACGCTAAAAAGTGACAAAGAAAGTCATTACGTAATGATAAAGGGATCAACTCAGCAAGAGCTGCATATATATTTAGAAATACAACAATTCTAAATACATATGCACTCAACACCAAAACACCCAGATCTATAAAGCAATTATTATTAGATCTAAAGGGAGTGATAGACTCCAATACAGTAATAAGTTAGGAACGTTAACAGCCCACTCTCAGCATTAGACAGGTCATCTAAACAGAAAATTAACAAAGAAACACTGGATTTAAATTGCACATTAGACTAAATGGACCTAACAGACATTTACAGAACATTTCATCCAACAGCTACAGAATATACATTCTTCTCATCAGCACATGAAACATTCCTTAGGACAGCCCATATGTTAGGACACAAAACAAGTCTCAATAAATTTTAAAAAATCGAAATCATATCAAGTATCTTCTCAGACCACAATGAAATAAAACTGGAAACCAATAACAAGAGGAACTTTGGAAACTGTGCAAATACACGAAAATTAAACAACATACTCCTGAATGACCAATGGGTCAAGAAAGAAATTAAAGAGGAAATAAAAAAATTCTTAAATAAAATGGAAACATAACATATCAAAACCTATAGGGTACAGTAAAAGCAGTGCTAAGAGGAAAGTTTATAGCAACAAACACCTACATCAAAAAGTAGAAAGATTTCAAATAAACGATCTAATAATTCACCTAAAAAAACTAGAAGAACAAGAAAAACCACACCCAAAATTAGTAGGAGAAAAGAAATAATAAAGATCAGAGCAACACTAAACAAAACAGAGACCAAAAAAAAATACAAAGGATCAATAAAAGGAAAAGTTAGTTTTTTAAAAAGATTAACAAACTTGATAAATAACTTGCTAGAATAACCAAGAAAAAAAGAGAGAATACCCAAATAAAATCAAAAATGAAAAAATAGACAAGTATAACTGATACCAAAGAAATGCAACAGATTATCAGGGACTATTATGAACAACAATACACTCACAAACTAGAAAACCTAGAGGAAATAGATAAATTCCTTGACTCATACAACCTACCAAGACTGAATCAAGAACTAAAAAACCTGAATAGACCAACAATGAGTAATGAGATTGAATCAGTAATAAAAAGTCTCCCCCAGCATAGAAAGTCCAAGACTTGGGGCTTTACTGCTGAATTCCCACGTGACTGTCTTCTTACGTGATGTTCAGATAGAGTCTACATTCCCTCTTGAATCTAGTGGGCTTGTGACCACAGTGAAAGACTAAGTCATAAAAGGCTATACAGTTTCAACCTGGCCTCTTGGTTCCCTCTTGGGACCTGCCACTATGCTGTGACGAAGTCAAGCAGCCACACAGAGAGGCTATGATCCTACCACAGCACCAGGCAAGGTCCCCTGCCAAGAGCCAACATCAACTGCCAGCCATAACTTCAAGGAAACAAGGCTTCATATTCTTCCAATCACCCACTTTGGAGTTGTCCCTACCAAATTTCAGACTTCTGAGCAAAAGAAATTTGTCATTGCGTTAAGCTACTCTGTATGGAGATGGTTTGTTACCAAGAATAGACAGCCAAAACAATGGGCAAGGCCCCCAATACTGGACCCATTTCCTGGCATAGAATAGAACTGGCCTAAAAAGAAATGGGACTTGCCTCTCTGCCTTTCATGAATTTTCATTATTTGGGTTGATTCTTTATCAACACTAGACTTTCTCTCTGAGTCCCAGATTAGGCTGTCTATAAGATATATCCCAGCTGAAATTGTGTGTGAGTGTGTGTGCATGCACACTATATGACGGTCGAATTGTTGCCAGTATTTAGTAATTAGATTTTTATATAAACACACACAGAGAGAGAGAGAGAGAGAAAGAAAGAGTAGAGAGAATCTAAATTTTTGTCTTCTCTCAAAAAAAAAAGAACAAACAGAAGATCTGGCAATACTGAATTTACATTCCCTTTTAACAGTAATTCACTCACAAAACCCCCAGTTCCCTCAGTACCATCTCCTCTCTGTTGTATTACATCTTGCCTGTTCCATTCAAGCTCTCATCACTCTTTTCTTTTTCTCATTTTTTAATTTGTATAAATGTATGGGTTACAAGTGCAGATTCTTTACACACAGAGATTGCACAGTGGTGAAGTCAGGGCTTTTAGTGTATCCATAACCCAAATAACATACACTGTAACAAATAAGTAATTTCTATTCCTCCACACCTTCCCACTCCTTCACCCTTTTGAGTCTCTATTGTCTATCATTCCACACTCCACATCCTTTGTACACATTATTTATCTCCCACTTATAAGTGAGAACATGCAGTATTTATCTTTCTGCATCTAGCTTGTTTCACTTAAGTTAATGGCCTCCAGTCACTCCTAGATTTATTTCCCGACATCTATAGACATTTGGGCTTGTGACATCTATTAAGCCAATGATTCTCTACCTGATTGATAAAAATTTACATTTACATAGTTCTCAAGGAGTTAACACCCTTTCGAAAAGAAGAGTTTAATATAATTAGGAAAATAAAAGTCAGAATAATTTTTAAAAACTAAAGTTTTAGTTTAAAATTAAATTTAAAAGGATAAAATAAAATACATGCAAAAAAGCCACATGATGAGGTGACTAGGATAGCAAGTTAGGTTATTATCATACACCCTGGTGTAATTGTCCAACTCTTAGTGGCTGCTGTGCATATATTGATGTCCCAGGAGCCAATGTTTTTTGTGTCATTGTTCTATATAAATGTTGTTTTCACCGGGAGCAAAATTACACAAAACATGAAGTCTACTAATAGAATCAAATATGCTACATTTAAGAATCCTATTTATGGCCTGGCGTGGTGGCTCATGCCTGTAATCCCAGCACTTTAGGAGGCCGAGGCAGGTGGATCACCTGAGGTCAGGAGTTTGAGACCAGCCTGACCAGCCTGATGAAACCGGGTCCCTACCAAAATACAAAAATCAGCCAGTCGTGGTGGCGGGCGCCTGTAATCCCAGCTACTTGGGAGGCTGAGGCACGAGAATCGCTTGAACCTGGGAAGTGAGGTTGCAGTGAGCTGAGATCGCACCACTGCAATCTAGCCTGGGCAATAAAGAGAGACTTTGTCTCAAAAAAAAAAAAAAAAAAAAAGAAAGAGAGAATCCTATTCACATTTTGGTATAGTTGCTGAAAATACCCTTCTCACACTAGTGTATGAAGAATCTTAAATAAATAGTTTCTAGACAGTAGATTGAATTTCGAGCATTGGAGAATGGAATCATTCAGCCTGAATAATAAAACTGAAATTGATACATTTATTTCATTTATAGTATTTGGTGTATTTCATCTTATTAAAGAGATTTTAAGTAAACTGTCTTTCCATTTAATTGAATAGCATAATTTTAATGCATTTTGTATGTCCTAAAATGAGTAGAATGTTTATGGAAATGGAATGGTAAAATATGTCAGCCAAGTAAGAAAACGATCATCCTTTACATGTAAAAATGATTTTATTTCCTTAGGAATAAAAATGGAGGGGAAATCCTATTTATTGCTCATTAAATGTATTGAGAATGCAGCCAGCCATAATTTATCCCATAGTGATGTGTATTCACTAATTACTTTAAGAAAATTTCTGTGTTTCAAAGTCAGTCTAAAGAGTACTTAACTAAGTCCTATGCAGTCTTTATGAAGAACCACAAACAGGATGAAAACACTGTAGTTTAACCAAGTTTATCTTTGTGGTGGGCCTATTATGGCATATTGAATCAGAATCCTACTCACGGCTTTTCATTTGACATACAATTGGGTGGGCTTTCTAGAAATGCTACTCTTTGGGGGAAAATAATATGGAGTTAACATTCAAAGTATGTCCCATTTTATAATATTAGCATAGTAAGAGTTATGCTCCCTTTTGTAGAACATGCAAGGATAGTTAAGGGGCATACTATACTCCTCTCCCTAAACAGTCAAAATTTCTTTTTATAAAAAACATTAAATAGGTATTTAAATAAGGTATTGTCTACTTTATATCACAGGAGAATGAGTCATTCCCCTAGTGAGGCCTGCATTTGTGGTCAAATACTTGGTTCATAAAGTTAATGTCTGAGATGCTGCAGGAGAATATTTATACATCAGTGACTTCAGCAGAATGCAATCCTCATAAAACTTTATTTTATTGGAGTTGTAAAGTTACTTATTTGGGGGAAGAAACGATTAATTTATGAAAAAGTAGATAATAGAGTGGTTTTGAACTTTTTATTGTTGTCACTTTATTTCCTGCCAGAGTTAACAGCTCAGCGCCAGAATCAGCGTTCAAATTTGATGGCATATTTCAGTCGAAAAGAACCTGGGGATAAAATTACTAAGAAGCGCACTCTAAATCCACCGAGAACACTGATTTAAATACTATAAAAGCCTTAATGCAATGCCAGAACAATTCGGAGTCTTCATCTGGATCAAGACTTTTAGCAAAGGGCAGTATGTTCGGATGAATTTTTGTAAGTAACAAAGCGTGTACGTTCACCGCCATCCAAACGTTGGTCACGATCAAGCAAGCATGTCCAGGAAACCTAACCACCTAATCATTCCGGTCATCTCACAATCTTCTTCTTCCTTTTTTTTTTTTTTTCTTTCTATTTAGTAAGGCACCCATGAACAGGCAAGGTGGTTACTTAGGCTCCTTCAAAGCAAATCAGCAGCGGTCAAATTAACTTTATTGGTTATTAAAGTAAGCCAAAGTTTTGCCACTTCATAGGATATTTTGCCTGGGGACCTTCGATTTTGGTGTCTAAATGTGGCTTCCTGAACAGCTCTCGGAATAGGAAAGTCCCTAAGCGATTCTTAGGGACCCTTCATTCTTCTGGAGAATGGTGTCTCTGACATCAGCCCCGCGCCTGGAGGCTCCAAAATAGCCACGATTTGGGAAGTTCTGAGATTTCCACTCCTAGACAGCAAGTCCGCGAAGTACTAAAGCGCTCTGTCCCTTCCCTCCTCTGAGAGCTGTCCCGTTAGGTCCCCAAAGCCAAAGCCTAGGTTCTTCTCCCTTCCCATCAGGGATGAAGCGGGGTGTATTGCAGGTGTGTAGGCGGGGGGGCGTCTATTAAGTGGGGCGCTGGGGACAAGAAAGTGTTCAAAGAGGGAAACCTGCCTGGGCTTCCCTACCGCGCGCCTTCTGGGGCTCCGGGAGCGCAGGCGCTGCCCGCGGAGGTGAGAGTGAGCGTGGCCGGGGTGCCGGGCTGCGCCAGGTGAGAGGGAGCTGCGGGCCCCGGGGACGCCCCGCACCTGCGCCCTCTCTGGGGTCCGGACGGGACCGGGCTCGGCCAGGCGGGCTCCGGGAGAAGACGCGCTTACCTGGAGGTAGGGCCGCCCGTGGGCCACCCCGCCCACGACGATGTCGGCGGACGCCATGGCCCCGGTGGGCGAGAAGCCGAAGCCCACGTAGCCTGCAGTGCGCACCTGGAGGCGGAAGGCGATCTGGCTGCCCCGCTCGCTCCAGCCCAGCCAGTACTTGCCCTCCGAGTCCAGGAGGGTCCGGTGCGGGTAGGTTCGGCCCGAGCCCCCCGCCGCCGCCCCGGGGAGCAGCCCCCACAGCAGGAGCAGGGGCCAGCAGCACATCCTCGGGCGCCTCCTGCCCGCCGGTACCGGCCTCCAGCCGCTGGGGAGTGAGGAGCAGAACGAGGAGCGGCGGCGGCGAGCAGGAGCCCAGGGACCGCCCCTCGGGCCGGCCGCGCGCCCGCCCGGGAGGGGCAGGACCCGCTCTCCCCGCCCCGGGCGGCCTACAGGGCGCGCCCCGTCCCGTCCCGTTCGGTTCCATCCCGTCGGGTCCCAGCCCCGCCAACTCTCACCCTGCCCGGCGCTTCCAGCGGATCCACCTGCAGCCCCCGACCCCTGACTTGGTCCCCGAGGTCGGGGCTCGGTGGGAAGGAAAGCGAGGGGCTTCGCAGAAAGAAAGAGAGGAGGAGGCAGGAGGAGGCAGACGCCGAGAGAGGAGAAAAGGAGGCCAGAGGCAGAGGGAAAAGGAGGAGGGCAAGAGAATCCTAGAGCGGGAAGAGCGTGGGCTCTGCGGGACGTGGGCGAGAGGTTACTGGGGAAAGAACGGACATTGACGACAGAGAGCAAGTTTAGCCTGGAGAGGAGGAATTGAGTGAGCAAAGGGGGTAGTCTGGGGTGCGATGGACAGAAAGGCCCGTCCAGGGTAACCTTCACGTCTCCGTATCCGTTGCTGTCGACTTTCCAGAACCTTTGTTCCCACTGACGTCCCTATTTCAATGGAGGGACAAAGTTCACCTTCCCCCACTCCCCCTCGAGCATTTCTTTCACCCTCCCACCCTGCGGGGCCGCAGAGCTTGCTCCTCACGGCAGGAGTTGCAGCCCTGACGCTTGCCTTCACCTAGTTTTTGTTTGGTTTGGTTTGGCGTTGATGGGACAAAGTCAGCCAAACTACTTTGCCATCAGCAGAGAAGGTAAGGGGTGAATTGTCATTTGAGAGTTATATTTTAATTTAACATTCTCTTTTCTTGCTATTCCGAGTTCTGGCCATAGCCATGTTTATCAAAAGTTTGTTTTGTTTTGGTTTTGCCTCTGCCTTTGACCACTCCTGTCTTCAGAATGCTAAATACAATATGGCCACTAAAATTTACCTTGCTTATTTATTCCTTTATTTATAATCTGCCAAGTTTCCAAAAAAGTTCGAAATTTTGTCTTTATAAAAATACAAACAATGCAAAATAGAAAAACAAATAAGAGAGAATATCAGATGAGAAATATGGGTAAGAAGAGCAGGCTCCACACTAGCTACCCTACACTACTCATTCTCTCTCCTCACCTCGTATTTCAGCCTGTTTTTCCCCCTGCCTATCTTTTCCCATAACTTTTCCAAAGTTACCGTCATGCATCTAATTTATATTCTTCTAAGGATACGGGAATATTTGACCATGTCTGGAAGGTGACCTGTAGGTGGATCTGCTTACCAAAGTGCTCAGGGACTTGCCTGGGAAGGGACTTTTCCCAAGGAGAGATTGGATCAAGGTCCGCAGGGCTGGCCAATGGCAATAGGCCAGCATCAGAGAAGAGTGATGTTGGAACCTCAAAATAAAATGAGAAATAAAAGAGCCTGCAAAGCCTTTCAAGAACTGGGCATGGAGACTATGAAATATAAGTAGCTGGTGCCTCACCTCCACTAGGACCCACTGGGCAAATGTCAAGGGCAGTAACAGCCGTACAGCAATGTAAGGGTGGCAACCTTAGAACTGGGTTTCTAAAAGCACCGTACCAGGGACGTGGCTTCAGGCATGAAGAAAGGAAGGGGGATATGGAGAGAAAGAGGAACAAAATAGGGGGAATGGAGTCCCAGAGGAGTGGCTCATGGCACCGGGTGGGACACACTCACTATCCTCTCACTATCCTGGGCAGGTATTTCAGGGAAGTTAAATTACTGCAAAGTGACTAAAGGCAAACTTTCTGTTTTGTGACCCTAGTTTTATTCCTAGTGTGGAGGAACCTGGAACAAGCACATTGCTACATCTGCTTCCTGGGGTTCGTTATATAAACCCCACATTCACATCTATTAGGACATTTTGTCTACTTATTGAAACAAAAAGAGGTCATGCCTTCCAGAATTCTCCCCCCATTAACTGTTATAGTTTTACCTTCCATCACTCCCATCTCACTCACCCATCGGCCTCTAGACCACATGAAAACTCCCTCTGGAATCCTCAATGGAGAGCCGTGCTATTTTGCATCACTGTGCCTATTCGCAGAGTTTGTCACTTCTCCCCTCCTTCCTTTGAAGTATTTTCTTGTCCTCCTTCTCACACTTCACTGTAAGATAGCATCCTATTTGTGAATACTATCCACGGTAGTCCCCATGGAATGTTCTGCCAGACCCCATATGGCACCCCTGACACTTCGATGTACTTTTTGTCTACAGGCTTGTTTTCCTCCAGTAGCCTCTTTAGGTCAAGAACCACATCTGGTTTCTCATTGCCTAGCATGTGGACATCTTGCAATAGGTGCTTAATGAATACCTGTAGGAAGAGTGAACAGATGCATGCCCAGATCCTCCTGTAAGCATCCTCATAACAAAGTTGTTCTGTGGGGGAAAGCTTGGCCCCAGATGTAATTGAGTGTTCTGCATTGGTATTGAGGCAAACATAGAAAAGACCACACATGAATACACAAAGGAGAAAGTTTTAAATTGTTTTCATTTATTATTTCATTGAGTGTAAAGTTATTGTCTTTTGTTGTGATTGGCATTGCATCCGAAACGCCCTGAGCACTCAAGAAACATTAAAACTAATATAACCATTTTGAGATCAGGTCAACAAACAGAACATTAGCATAATTCATACTCAAGAGATCCACTCTCCTTTGGCTTGAATCACCCAGTAATTTGAGACAGAATAGAAAATATTATCTATGTGTGTTTTGTACGCTGCTTGAGTTCTCTGGATCAAAACCAACTCTACACTTCAGTTGCATAGAGGACTCAGTTTTCTGACGTTGGAAATCAATTACTGCATTGCTGCTTGTCTTAAATTTGTAACGAAGGCAGGAAGAACACATAGGTCTGTTGAAAACTTAGGGAATATGGCAGAGAGGAGAATGAAATTAGTGGTAAAGGGTTTCAAAATTAGTTTTTAAAACTACTGTTTTTGTTAAAACTGAAACTTGCTGGTTATTTAAAGAAAAAAGTCAGGAATGCAGAAAAGTGTGAATAACAAAGTAAACTTAAAAAATCACCTGAAATTCCACCATCCAAAAATAACCCTTGTATGCATTCCGGGAACATCATTCCAGAACCCAGTTCCATTAAAAGGTTGGAGGAGCAGTCTGTTGGGCAAGCATTTCCAGAGAAACAGGTGAATTAGCTTTGTAAGACTCTGCTTGAAATAAACAGAGCGACTTTAAACATATTAGTTACAAGCACATTTTTTAGGCTTCTTCTCTCCACATACATCCTTTGGATACATGAATAGACAAAAGAAATCAAATAGATAAAACTAGCGATTCATTGAGGTCTTACTTAAGTTCAGAACATTCAACCAAATTAGTCATTCCTAAAATGAATCATTTTCTCACACTTTTCAATCAAGGATTTGAAATGTTATATTTATTTTAACTCTTCACTTTGATACATAGCTTGCAATCTGCCAGCGTGACTGCCCCCATGCTGAGTTTCCTTACCTCCAAACCCTCTGTTGCTAAGGTTTATTTGTATTTCTACATAAAGCAACTGCAAGCGGTTGGGGGAAGGATTGAGGAAAAAAGAAAACCCAAGGGACGATTATAAGCCAATGCAGTCTCCCTATATGAGCTAGGATGAGCTAAAGTGTTTCTTCTTGAGAGTATCATAATTTTCCTGCCTACTTGTACCTAAGGTTCAACAATAATACTAAATATTTATAAAGTTCCTGTCTTCTAGGGAGCTCAGAGAAAAATATTTATGTAAGTGATCTCAGCAGTTCTCCAAAATAGGGAAGCTGAAGCATTTTCTCACATTAGTCTATAAACTAAGTCACTTGTGTGGACAGGTGACTGGTTCAAGTTCATACTATGAGTCAGTGGCAGAAAAGCCAAAAATAGAACTACGGTGTTTTGAGGTGTTTTTTAACTACATACTTTCTCCAGCTCTCACCTCATCTCCAATAAAAAAAAAATTAAAGCTATTAGATAATCATCATGAAACATTCTTTCAGCAGGGCTGATATTTTTTACATGAGCAAGATGCTATGATCTACTATTAGCTCAATGTTATATATTCATTTTAATAACAGATGATATTGATGATAGTCATGTGGATGGAGAAGGTGAGGATATAGTGCATTTACTCCTATTATCAGGAAACTGAGACTTGCTTAACTGAATTCTTGAGGTTTCTTTGAAATTGAGTGCCAGTTGGCACTGAAAATCACTCCTAGGTTCTTCCTTATGAAAATCACAGCAAGCAAACCACTTTCTCTGTGCAAATCCTACACTTTAGTAGTATCTATAAACTGTGCTCTGAAATAAAACTGTTTAACTAAAAATAGTCTGTGGAAAAAAAAGGAATGCTCTTTTTTTTATCACTAATGACCATCTGTTATAATTTCCCTTTACAGGGAACCATAATATGTATTAAAAATGTGGTAGGGAAAAATACATTTACTAAATACTCAGTCTATATTAATGCAAAGCCATGTTTAAAATGTTGTTTAGGGGATTTATGAGAGTAATGGATGCTGACATTGTACTCATCTGAGTGATCTGTGGCACAAAATAAATATCAGTGCCCTCACACTTTGGCAAACCTCACTTATAAGAGGGCAAGCCAACTGAAGCTGCCAGTGATTATAGTAAGAGAAAGTAGGAGTAATAAAATATGCTGAATTAGTTATAAGAATGTCAGTCTTGCAAGGGTAGAGACTCTCTAGTCCATACCCTCATCTTGCAAATAGAGTCCTAGAGAGGAGTGAATTGTTTAAGCCTACAGTATTTTTAATAGATACAAGCAGGAAGGTTGGTGGCCTGACACAATTAACAACAATGCTTGGCTCCCCCACATGCTCTTCTTAACAGCTGTTCTTTTGGGTGTCTCAGGTCACCACTGGAATTACTTTTACCAAGCTTTATCTTGTATATACATGTTGAGAGAAAAAAGTAGAAAGGAAGAGGGCATTGTGAAAATAGTGATATTCTCTCCAAGTAGAACTCCCTAGAAACCACCCTTTTGATTATTCCGTAGACTTGGCCCTTAAATACTTGTGCTTCTGTATGCTTAGAATTCTATGGCCGTTAATTTAAAGAAAAGCCTAGGTTTAGTCAAATTGAGCAACCAGCATCAATTCAAAACTAAAAACAAATTGAACACCACAATGAGAATAAGAGGATTCAGTACTACTCACTTGATTCAAAAATACCACATGTGGTTTTGGGGAGCTTCAAAGAAATTTCTACTATGATAAAACATAAGGACTAGATACATAAATATAAAAATTTAATTTTCCAAAAACCTAATTGAAGTCATTACAGTCATTACTAGGAATAATAAACAATGACTAGGGGTTCCCTTAATTGAAAAGCTGAAATAATTAGCAATTATTTTTCACATGGAAACTGGCAGATATGACATATTCTGGGAATGGGTGTTAAGCCTTTGAAGCTTCTAATCAATACATGAATAAAAAAGAAAATGTGTATGTTTATTTTTTATGCTGCAAGATTTTATTTTCTTTTATTTCTAAATCTAAGCTCTCATCTCAGTTCTTTGAAAATTTCCACATTTAAAGATCCAAATTAATGATCGCCATTCTAACTGGTGTGAGATGGTATCTCATTGTGGTTTTGATTTGCATTTCTCTGATGGCCAGTGATGATGAGCATTTTTTCATGTGTCTTTTGGCTACATAAATGTCTTCTTTTGAGAAGTGTCTGTTCATATCCTTCTCCCGCTTGTTGATGGGGTTGTTTGTTTTTTTCTTGTAAATTTGTTTGAGTTCTTTGTAGATTCTGGATATTAGCCCTTTGTCAGATGAGTAGATTGCAAAAATTTTCTCCCATTCTGTAAGTTGCCTGTTCACTCTGATGGTAGTTTCTTTTGCTGTGCAGAAGCTCTTTAGTTTAATTAGATCCCATTTGTCAATTTTGGCTTTTGTTGCCATTGCTTTTGGTGTTTTAGACATGAAGTCCTTGCCCATGCCTATGTCCTGGATGGTATTGCCTACGTTTTCTTCTAGGGTTTTTATGGTTTTAGGTCTAGCATTTAAATCTTTAATCCATCTTGAATTAATTTTAGTATAAGGTGTAAGGAAGGGATCCAGTTTCAGCTTTCTACATATGGCTAGCCAGTTTTCCCAGCACCATTTATTAAATAGGGAATCCCTTCCCCATTTCTTGTTTTTGTCAGGTTTGTCAAAGGTCAGATAGTTGTAGATATGTGGTATTATTTCTGAGGGCTTTGTTCTGTTCCATTGGTCTATCTCTCTGTTTTGGTACCAGTACCATGCTGTTTTGGTTACTGTAGCCTTGTAGTATAGTTTGAAGTCAGGTAGCATGATGCCTCCAGCTTTGTTCTTTTGGCTTAGGATTGACTTGGCAATGCGGGCTCTTTTTGGTTCCATATGAACTTTAAAGTAGCTTTTTCCAATTCTGTGAAGAAAGTCATTGGTAGCTTGATGGGGATGGCATTGAATCTATAAATTACCTTGGGCAGTATGGCCATTTTCACGATATTGATTCTTCCTACCCATGAGCATGGACAGGTGCTGGAGAGGATATGGAGAAATAGGAACACTTTTACAGCGTTGGTGGGACTGTAAACTAGTTCAACCATTGTGGAAGTCAGTGTGGTGATTCCTCAGGGATCTAGAACTAGAAATACCATTTGACCCAGCCATCCCATTACTGGGTATATACCCAAAGGATTAGAAATCATGCTGCTATAAAGACACATGTACACGTATGTTTATTGCAGCACTATGCACAATAGCAAAGACTTGGAACCAACCCAAATGTCCAACAATGATAGACTGGATTAAGAAAACGTGGCACATATACACCATGGAATACTATGCAGCCATAAAAAATGATGAGTTCATGTCCTTTGTAGGGACATGGATGAAGCTGGAAACCATCATTCTCAGCAAACTCTCACAAGGACAAAAAACCAAACACCTCATGTTCTCACTCATAGGTGGGAATTGAACAATGAGAACACATGGACACAGGAAGGGGAACATCACACACTGGGGCCTGTTGTGGGGTAGGGGGAGGGGGGAGGGATAGCATTAGGAGATATACCTAATGTTAAATGACGAATTAGTGGGTGCAGCACACCAACATGGCACATGTATATATATGTAACAAACCTGCACATTGTGCACATGTACCCTAAAACTTAAGGTATAATTAAAAAAATCCAAATTAGATAATTAACTCAGCTTTACAGAAATACTATTTGATCTTCAAAGGCATCTTTTCCCTTACTTAAATACTTAAATAAAAGACTGCACAAGTTAAACCAAATAATCTATAGCAGTGACTGTCACTGCTATAATTGATCAGATAACTTCTGTTACTTCCCTTAAAATAGTATTGACAAGACAGGGTCTATCAAAACCCCAGACCATTAGAAAATTAGCCTTAGAAGTTAAGCCATCAATAATAATGATAACATAGGAACATAACCAGAATGATAATTTCGAAGGAGTCCAGACTTGGAAGAATATCACTATATTTACAATGCCCTCTTTCTCTTTAGTCTTTCTCCTTCTCAAATGTTTATGGAAATTAATACTTGGCAAAACCAATCCCAACAGTGAAACTGAGATACCAAAAGAATAAAGAATAACTTTTAAGAGGGGGATATGGAAGGAGTCAGGCATTGTTAGCATTAGGAATAAAACCATGACCATAGTCATAATATGTTTACTGAGGGGTACAGGTATGGTACATAGATTGTCTCATTTAATCTTTACAACAACCTTATGAGGTCAGTGTTTTTCTCTCCATTTGGAGGAAACTAAGGGAGAAAATTGTTTTTCAGTTATTATAAAAGCAAAGACAACAAGATATTTTCTCAATTGTGAAGGAATTCTTTTTTAATATTACATGTTGCAGGACATGGTGGCTTGTGCCTGTAATCCCAGCACTTTGGAAGGTTGAGGTGGGAGGATCACTTGAGGCCAGGGGTTTGAGACCAGGGATCACTTGAGGCCAGGGTCTCACCATGTCGAGACCCTGTCTGTAAAAAAGAAAAAAAAATTAACTGTTTCACAAGTTATTCCATATCTTATTAAACAATTCTATTGGTAGTGTTTTTGTAGATACAAATAAACAAACCATAGTTAGTCAATTTGCTACACATGTTTGGAGTTTTTCTTGACACAAATTTCTAAATTTTTATGTGCTTACTGAGTTCCCAGAGGAGTGGCTATATACTGAAATTGGTTATATAGCAATGGGACATATAAAAATTTAGTGTTAAAAAGGGCATCGTGGGGGATGTGTTGTGGAGAAGGAAAATGATTTTGAGTGAGATCGAAGAAAGAGAGTCATCTTTTTTCTTTTTCTCTCTTATCCTGTCTACACACACACACACACACACACACAGACACACACACATGCACACACACTAAAGTAAGTTCAATTATTCTTGTTAGAGGAAATGGTAATAATCATTTTTCCCCTCTTTTCAAATGTTAGGAAAAGGAGAACTAATCATGCAGAAAATTTAAACTTTATGTAACATAAAATGAGAATGGATATTTTTTAAGGAGAAACTTAGAAAAAAGTGATCTAGCTATCTTTTTCAAGTATATCGTCAGTGCTTAGAATATACAGCAACAGAAAGCTATGGAAAAAATTGCCATGATTACATTTGTTTTAAATTGTGAGTTTATCTTGTGACCCCTTGTGATATTAGAGAGTACAGGCACTTAGATAATTCAGATCATGACTACAAACATAACATTAACCAATTAGTGGGCACAAAATATTTTGAAAATCTAATTTTAAAAAGAAAATTTACCAGGCCTGGTGGCTCATGTCTGTAATCCCAACATTTTGAGAGGCCAAGGAAGAAGGATCACTTAAGCCCAGGAGTTCAAGACCAGTCTGGACAGCCTAGTGAGACCCCATCTCCACAAACATTTTTTTAAAAAAATTAGCCATGTGTGGTGGTGCATGTTTGTGGTCCCAGCTACTCAGGAGGCTGAAATAGGAGGATCAATTGAGCCTGGGAGGTCAAGGCTGCAGGGAACCATGATCACCCCACTGCACTCCAACCTGGATGACAGAAAAAGACCATGTCTCAAAAAAGAAAAGAAGGAAAAGAAAAGGAAAAAGGAAAGGAAACTTGTTTTCGTTTTAAAAACTGACAAATACTATTTATTTTTGCTAATTACACTGTAGGACTGTTAAATCAGAAAAATAATCAAACCTAAGAGAGTCAAAAGATACCATGATTTGGTATCTAAACCAGAGAAATCCAATATTATTTGTATATTTAACATATTGTTAAAAAATCCTTTTGACTAGCAGAACCAACGTTTTGATTTGAAAATATTTCAAAAATATCTACTCTTGTGACTTATCTTGTGTAGGTTCATCTATGTGAAGAATATTTAGGAGGCCTAAATATTCAAGGAAAGGAACTTTGACTTGACCTCTAGGAATTACTTTCATCTGCCTCCCAGAAAGAGGAAGCAAAATGGCCACCCAACACAGACCATGTCCAGCTCTGAGAACTTCCTCTTTAAAAGTGATCTCTTAATTCAGTGTTGCAGAAATTTCTGGATCGATCTATTTCCCTAGGAAATAATAAGTAATAGTGAGGAAAGCACATTCATTCTTAATTCTTTAATTCACAGTGAACAAGAGCAAATGCCATGTGGTAAACTGCATGTTATTTAATAAGAGTGGTAAAGTTAGACAAACTGATCGATCATGTGGTAGGTATTCTTAAAGCATATTTATTGTCCATTCTGCATTACCTAATGGAGCAAATGACTCCTTTAATATAAAGAAATTACCTGAAAAGCATGTATTTAAGATAATGTCAATTCCGCATGTTTCTTTTGGCTGAAAAGAGAAAAAGAACTAGAAAAAGCAACAGACTGAATTCCTCTGAATGAGTCAGAAGAGTGGGAGATGTGTAAAAATCAGGACGAGGGTGACAGCGGGATACCAGAGTCCTACCTACATCAGTCCCATGGCCTCAGCCCATGTGACCTCCACCTCTCTCGGATATCACATTTCAAGGTAAATTTCCGTCAGTTATGGCCACTGCATTAATTTGGCTAGTTCGTAGCATTTCACAAGGGAGCTTCTAAACCTGGAGAACAAGGGCTTGGGTTTTTCCAACAGACAACAGAATTTAACCTAAATAGATTACCCGGGAAAGCTCTGCCCAACTGACATAGACATTGATGACAGGCAAGACAAGCTAGTGCAAAGAGATGATAGTAGCAGTAGAGTTGACCTAACAATCCAGCCTAAAAAGGAAAGTTAAAAATTAAAATACAGTTTAAATATACATGAGATACTATGTCAGATTTGTGAGCAGTCTTCTATGTGGTCGTGATTAGAAGAATGATCTTCATCTGCAGAACAAATTTTAGTTGGGGGAGCACCACAACTTTAAAACCAGAAAGTCTAAGAATGCTGTGATTTTTATGGAAAGAACACTTTAAGAAATAGTACTCAAATATTTAATAGAAGGAAATGTTCACAGGATTCATTCTATAATGGAAAAATATTGTTTTCTAAAAAATCTCCCTTTCGTAAATATTTACCATGATTTACAAATCTCTCTACTTTTACCAATTATTAAAAATTATTAAAGCAGTTGATTTTCATGTAACTAGAGAGTGTCTAAGCAAGAAAACATTTAAAAATTTCAAGTATATTGTGAAACAAAACCTTTCTAAGAAACCATCCACTTCCTTAACTCATTGGGATTCATCTGTTTGTATATTTTGTTTGCTTGAAATTTGTGAAATGTTCATTTAGATATTGAAATGCAGGATTTTACTTTATTCATTTATTTGCAAATTCATTTGAGAATCTATTGTGTACCTATAGGTTGTAGGCACTGGAGATGTGCTAACAATACTCATTCGTTCCCCTTGTGGAGCTTGCATTCTAGTAATTTAAGTAACTCAGGAAATATTAGAGGTAGAATCAAAATAGAGGTAGTCACAAACCTGACAGATTTTTTCCCTTTTTGAGTTGGACATGAAACATTTTTCTTTAATATAAAACCATTTTTGAAATAGTATCACTTTGTTATTTTGAGCTCCTTCAAAAGAAAGAACAAAATAAGGGCCTCCATTCCCCTAAATAAATAAAGTATGGTGTGTTTTCTCCATGTGGCAAGAATTATTGGAACAAAGTAACTAAAACAAAGCAAAAATCTGGGGAAAGAGTATTTATATAAAAGAGAACAGTATCAAGATACTCTTATGGAGCCAAGACACAAAATTTAAACCACCATAAAGAAATAATGCATCCACGCACTAAAGAAATGAATAGAGATGTATCATTCTGAGCAATGCTTGAGTATGGTGTTCATGAAGGTCTGAAATACCAGTGCATTTCATTATGTGATATCCCAGATACCTAAAGCATAGATGTTTAAACCTATCAACTTAATTTATTGGGAAGCAAATTCAGTCAACAAAATCAATGTTTGGGTATGTATGGGACATTTTTTTTTTTTTTTTGCTCCCCTGTGGGATCCAAGTATGGAACATTTTGAATCACTGGCTTTGTTGCATAAATATTCTCAGCCTCCTCCCTTTTTGCATTCACTCAATGTAATCTACGCATTACAATCATTCTTTGAGTCTCACTATTTCAGCTTCATTTCCCAGCTTTATTTCCTCTGTAGCGTGACATCACTGTCCAGGACCCAGGCTCCACCACCCACACAAGCACAGAGTTAAAATACATCTCCAATTGTGTAGTATATTTCATAACCACATGTTATGGAAAAGCTGTATTTACTTAGAAAACACACATTCTCACAGAGCATCTCTCTAATATCTATTTGACCCATTTTTTTGCAAAAGTTAAGACTCATTTACTGAGTCAGCATATTGAAACAGAATATAATTTTTAGGATCATAGTAGAAACTGAAATCTTCTATATAGATTTTTTCCTTAGATATTGAGAAGCTTTTGAATATCCTGAAAAATATGATGAAATAACTTCTTTATAACTCCACACTCCTAGTCTACCAAGCAAATTAAAATGTCTGATTTAAAGCAGACGCAGATTTTAATGAATCATTTCTCTGTTTTCAAGTGCAGGCACACTTTATTTTGCAGCACATATAAGATTACATTGGAAGCATTTTTTTCAACGGGCACATACTTTATTTTGAATTAAATAAACCCAGCTTCCAATGATAGTGGTGAAAGTGACTGATCATTGAAATTTATGATTGTCTTTCTCCTGCCTCTCTCTCTCTTTCCTCTCTCCCTCTCTTCCTCCATCCCTTCCTCTCCCTCTGTGTCCTTCCCTCTTTTTCTCCTTCCCCATCTCCCGCTTTTCTTTCTCCCCTTTGTAGTTTCTATAGGCAGAGTATAAAAAAAAATAACACTTCATTTTTGGGGAAAAGAAAGAACATGGACTTTGGTACAGGGGATTGCCCGGAATTGAATCTTGGCCCTGCCACTTACCAGCTATGCCACCTTAGGAAAGTTAGTTAACTTTTCTGTGCCTCATTTTCATCATTTCTTAAATGTGGATAAATTAATAACTATCTCATAGGATTAATAGACTTAAAGGAGCTTGTATTTGTAAAGTCCTTAGAGCCTGGCACAAAGACGAGTTGTATGAGTGTGCAGTAATAAAATAAATAAATAAGCCTAAAGACAAAACTCTTCTTCATTTCAAGAAATAATTTCTCCAGAACAAAGCAATAGAAGGTGAGTTAAGCACCTAATTTTTGTTTACCTCCCACATTGCACCTGTTCTTGCGTAACAAACACATTCTATTTCAAGAAGTTGAAATGCCTTCCTTTTTGTCCATCTAAGTTTTCTATTATTTCTATGCCATGGGTCATTGATGAAAGGCACGATTCTCTCTGAAATTAAACAGTGGGGAAGTCAACTGGAAAGAGAGAAAAGTGCAGCAGAAGTGACTAAAAGTGAAATACAAGAAGCAGAAGAAAACATTTTAAAACCCCGTAATTAAAAGCATGCACAGAGTCCTGTTAACCTCGGCTGACTCCAATAACATGGTTACAAGAGAAATGGTCTACTCCAGCATGTCGTTAGCCATAAATACAGAGGTAAAGTGGTCCAGGGCAAATAACATCAAAGGCAAAGGGAAAGTGGGATGGGTGAAGGCGCCCCACTCAACCTCCCTGGATGAGCTTAGCTTAACATAGTTTTCCAGCAGACTAACCAAACAAGCAGCGTCGACCTTAAATATGAAATTTTCACCATCGCTGGCAGATGAGCCTGTAAGTGGCATCAGAGGTGGTTACTCCGGGGACCAAGGGGCCCACTGAAATTAGAGACAGACTTTTTATTCCCCCGTCTCTTGAGTGTTGACTGCTTGGGATCCTTGAATTTGACTTGGATGAATAAAGGCCCTCTCAGACTTGCAGATTCCCCCTAAGGGTTTTGACATCACTTCCAAAGCACTCGCCCTTATCAGCTGAATCATGCTGACCTCTGATCAAATGGAAAGACCTAGTTCCTGAGAGAATTCTGAGATGGCTATTCATTTGTAAGAAAGCTCAAACACAAGTCTATGGGCTTAGAAAATCATTTTGAACTACTTATTAATTCTGAGAATTTAAAATGTGAATACATCTTGTTATTTTGTATTGCTCTATAATTACTACATTTACTAAATTGCTATTTAATATCTACTCTCCTTAAAAAACAAACAAATGAATAAAATTAAAGGAGTGGTAAAATGTGAACATGTGTAGCAAAAGGCTAAGAAGTATTTTTATTTATATTTGTATTTTAAAAGGATAGTAATTTTGCTTGAGATCAAGACAAATGTGATTTCTCTGTGTGATAGAGACAGGTGGTTCCATATGGCTATGCTAACTATGCAGTGTCGTTCTTCCCTTTACCAACAGCCAACCACTGGCCTTGCCCTGGTTGTCCCTATTATTTAGCATAAAATTTTCTAACTAATTTAAATTATGAAAACTTTCTGCCACATAAAAAGATATAAGGAATACTATAACCTACTTCCGAATAAAGGTGTTCAGCTGAACACCTGATTTGCATGGACTCCCTCCTGAAACCCACCAACGTAAGGTTTTGGAGTTCTAAACCCATAAAGAAAAAGAGAATACAAGGAGGAAAGGAGCAGCAAACTTTTTGGGAGCTATAAAGCCTATGGATCGATGGCAACCTACTTGGCAAGTTGAGAAAACTAAATATTAACTTGGTAGTAGAAACATTTCAGGAGAAAGGTGATTTAAGTCAAAAGATCTTCAGATGATGAAACACTGGGGACTCAAGAGGGCCCTGCAAGTGAAGGTGAGGGAGTGGGGAAGTGTTTGAAAACTTTAGAAGGAGTCAGGGAATCAAACTCCCCCCTCTGACATGGCCTTATCAAACATTATTACAGTGAGAAAATTATGACAGAAAAAGGAATCTGACCTAACCAACTCTGTCTTGTCATTACCCTCCAAACTGCCCTTGTTTATTCCTGGGCAAAGACCAGCTACCTTTGGGAGGAATTTAGTTTATAATTTAACTTTGAAACAAAGATGATAGCCCTTCTCCAAAACAAACCCCCTCCTTGCTTAGGGACCAGACCACCTTTGTAAAACCAACAAATTAGCCATAAGATTAGAAATTATGGCTTAGGAGTCATGCAGCCAGAGACCACAGGATTCCTAACTTCCCCAGGTGCTCCAAAACATAATATTACTATTGTAAAATCTAAGATTGGTGTTTGAGTTATTTTTCAGACCCTGCATTCTGATGGATCAGCTGGTGCTACCCAGACAGGTAAACTGGCTCATCTAGTCTTGTGGTCCCCACCTAGGAACTGATTCAGTGCAAGAGGATGGCTTCAACTTCCTGTGATTCCCTCCCTGACCCAACCAATCAGCATTCACCATTCCTTAGCCCCCTCCACACCAAACTATCTTTTAAAAACAAACAAACAAACAAACAAACAAAAACCCTTGGCTCCATGGAGTCTTACCAGAAAAAAACTAAAAGTATCGATATAAAATAAAATAAAAACTCTGGCCTCAATTTTCAGGGAGGCTGATTTAGGTAATAATAAAACTCTGGTCTCTCATTTAGCTGGCTCTATGTGTATTAAATTCTTTCTCTATTGCAATTCCCCTGTCTTAATTAACTGGCTCTATCTGGGCAGCAGCCAAGAAGAACCCATTGGGTGGTTACACCTCTATTCCACTCAGCTGCTCCAATGATTCTCTTCAATTCCAGGCCAAAATGAAGGTTTATTCTGCAGAAAGGATAACAGAGAAATTTTAATTGGGAGAGAAAGGGACCATGCAACACTGAAGACAGGAGTCCTATAAAGGAAAAAGGGAGCATAAATGAAGTGCTGAATATCAAATGACTGCCCCTTTTTCTCCACTAGCTCCTAGAATGTTGAGAGCTGACTTAAACCCTCCAAATAGGAGATAGATTACTCACTGGAGGATCTACTCAGCCTAAAGATATTAATGTTGGAGACTCCTCAATAAAAGTGCCAAGTCCAATCCCAGGATGAAGCCCACAGTGTACAAGTCCCAGCAGGCCCTAGAATTTCCTATTTTGCTGTCCAGCTTTCAGTATGAATGAACTTCAAAGGATCTTTAGGTATTAGAGGAAATCTTCTACTGTTTTAAAATGAAAGTCAGCGACCAAAACAGCAATGAAAAACTAATAAAGGGAAGTAGATCATCCAAAAAAAAAAAGCCAGCTGAGAAGGAAAGTGGGAGGGAGGAATGAAGAGAAGTTTGTTAATAGGTACAAATATACACTTAGATAAAAGGAATAAATTCTAATATTAGATAGTGCAGTAGGAAAATTATAATTAACAATAATTTATTGTATATTTCAAAATATCTAGAAGAGAAGAATCGTAATGTTCCCAACACTAAGAAAAGATAAATGTTTGAGGTGATGGATATCCCAGTTATCCTGACTTGATCATTATGTGTTATATACGTGTATCAAAATATCACATGTGCCCCAAAAATATGCACAACTATGATATATCAATTTAAAAAACACAAAAATTTGAACTTGAAAAAGTGGATACTATCCTGAGAAAACAAAACATAACAAAACTCTTTCATTGATATACTCAGAGAGCTAAGAAATAATATAGCATCAGTTAAATAATAGCAGGATACTAGAAGAAAGGACAATTTTATAATGAAAGGAGTCTGAGAAATTAACAATAAAATATCAGCAATGAAAAACTCAAAAGAAGATTAGGAGCATAATGTTGAAAAAAGAAATGCTCAAGAAAGTTAAGCAAAAATCAGACAGGAGAATAAGATTTTAACTACTTGACCAAATTAGTCAAGTAGTTCCTATCCGAATAACAGAAGTTCCAGAAGACAAAGCAGAAAGATTTGGGAAGAGCAGGAGAGAGATCAAATAATTTACAAAAATCTCACTGGGCCAAGAATGAAAATGAAATTACAGAAGATCATCATGAAATCACTGCATGTGGATGATTGCCAGGTGAGGAAAAATTTTCATTAACAAAGAATCAGGTTGGCTGGAACCTCTCAAAAGCTAATTGGAAGCCCAAATTCATTAGAATAAAGCCATCACAATTCTTAAGGAAAGTGATTTCCAACCTAAAAATGAACACCCAGCTGAGTTACTGTATTAGTCCATTTTCATGCTACTAATAAACACATACTCAAGGCTGGGTAATTTATACAGCAAAAAGGTTTAATGGACTCAGTTCCATGTGGCGGAGGAGGCCTCACAATCACGGTGGAAGGCAAAGAGGAGCAAGTCACATCTTACATGAATGGCAGCAGGCAAAGAGAGAGCTTGTGCAGGGAAACTCCCCCTTATAAAACCATCAGTTCTTGTGAGACTTATCCACTATCACCAGAACAGCTCAAGAAAGACTCATCCACGTGATTCAATTACCTCCCACCGGGTCCCACCCACAACACATGGGAATTGTGGGAGCTACAATTCAAGATGAGATCTGGGTGGGGACACATCCAAACCATATCAGTTACCTATTGAGCATGAGAGTAAAATAAAGAATCTTTGAATTTGCAAAATCTTAAAACTTATCTTCTATGCATCCATTCTAAGGTATGCTAGAGCAAGAAAGAGGATTATTATGGAGCCATGAATCAGAGTCCCAGACACAAAAGAAACAGAGAGCTTCCCAAAAATTTGGTGAAGAGAGATTCAAAGATGTTGACTCAGTCATAGAAATAAACTGAACCACATTTGCAGAGAACAGAAGACTCCATGGGAACTTTCAGAACCCTGAAATTAACAGAGTACAGAGTGTGTTTGAGATATTTCATACATCTGGGAGAGTTTAAGGATAGATAAATGCCAAACAAAAAGAAAACTAAGCAAACAACACACACAAGGCAAAAGGTAAGACATTTAGCTCTTACATTTAGATCTGTGATCTATTTTAATTATTTTTTGTGTATGGTGTGAGGTAAGGGTCTAAATCCCTCTTTTTGCAAGTAAATATTCGTTTGTACCAGATTATTTTTTGAAAGGACTATCTTTTCTCCCAAGGAATTGCCTTGGCATCTTTGTTGGAAATAAATTGACCATGAACTTAAGAGTTTGTTTTAGAACTTAAATTCTGTTTCACTGATCTACAGGCCTATTCTTATGCCAATACAACATCATCTTGCTTACTGTAGTTTTGTACTATCTTTTGAAATCAGGAATTATAAGTTCTGCAAATTTTTCTTTTTTTCTCAAATTGTTTTAATATTCTGGGTTTTTTTGCATTTCCATATATATATTTCAGGGTGAGTTTGGCAATTATTGCCATTCTTCTGCTAGGGAGAATTTGAAGAGAATTTGCCATCTTGATATTGAGTCTTCCAATCCATGAACATGAAAAATTCCTCCATATATATAGATCTTCTATATACTCTCTCAGCAATGTTTAATATTATAGTTTTCAGTGTATCGATCTTTCACTTTTTTTGTTAAATTTGTTCCTAAGTATTTAATTATTTTAATGCTATTGTGAATTGTTTTCTCTTCTTTTCCTTTTTATTTTATTTTATTTTAAGTTCCGGGTTACATGTGTAGGATGTGCAGGTTTGTTACATAGCTTAATGTGTGGTGGTTTGCTGCACCTATCAACCCATCACCTGAGTATTAAGCTTAGCATGCATTAGCTAGTTTTCCTGACGCTTTCCCTCCTACTGCCCCACCTCTGACAGGTCCCAGTGTGTGTTGTTCCCCTCCCTGTATCCATGTGTTCTCATTGTTCAGCTCCCACTTATAAGTGAGAACATGCAGTGTTTGGTTTTCTGCTCCTGAATTAGTTTGCTGAGGATAACGGCTTCCAGCTCCACCCATGTCCCTGCAAAGGGCATGATCTAATTCCTTTCTATGGCTGCATAGTATTCCATAGTGTATATGTACTACCTTTTCTTTATCCAGTCTATCATTGATGGGCATTTGGGTTGATTCCATGCCTTTGCTATTGTGACTAGTGCTGCAATAAACATACATGTGCATGTATCTTTATAACAGAATGATTCATATTCCTTTGGGTATATACCCTGTAATGAGATTGCTGAGTCAAATGGTATTTCTAACTCTAGGTCTTTGAGGAATCACCACACTGTCTTCCACAATGGCTGAACTAATTTACATTCACATTGTGTGAAAGCATTTCTATACCTCCATAGCCTCACCAGCATCTGTTATTTCTTGACTTTTTAATAATCACCATTCTGACTGGCATGGAATGCTATCTTATTGTGGTTTTGTTTTGTATTTCTCTGATCATCAGTGATGTTGAGCTTTTTTTCATATGCTTGTTGACTGCATAAATGTCCTCTTTTGAGAAGTGTCTGTTCATGTCCTTTACCCACTTTATAATGAGGTTGGGTTTTTTTTTCTCGTAAATTTGTTTAAGTTCCTTATAGACTCTAGATATTAGACCTTTGTCAGATGGATAGATTGCAAAAATTTTCTCCCATTCTGTAGGTTGTCTGTTTGCTGTGATGATAGTTTCTTTTACTGTGCAAAGCTCTTTAGTTTAATTAGATCCCATTCATCAATTTTGGCTTTTGTTGCAATTGCTTTTGGTGATTTCACAGTGAAATCTTTGACCATGTCTATGTCCTGAATGGTATTGCCTAAATATTCTTCTAGCATTTTTATAGTTGTGGGGTTTACATTTAAGTCTCTTATCTATCTTGAGTTAGTTTTTGTACAAGGTATAAGGAAGGGGTCCAGTTTCAGTTTTCTGCATATGACTAGCCAGTTCTCCCGGCATCATTTATTATATAGGGAATCATTCCCCCATTGCTTGTTTTTGTCAAATTTGTCAAGGATCAAATAGTTGTACATGTGCAGTCTTATCTCTGAGATCTCTATTCTGTTCTGTTGGTCTATGTGTCTGTTTTGGTACCAGTACCATGCTGTTTTGGTTACCGTAGCCTTGTAGTATAGTTTGAAGTCAGGTAGCATGATTCCTCCAGCTTTGTTCTTTTTGCTTAGGATTGTCTTGGCTATATGGGCTCTTTTTTGGTTCCATATGAATTTTAAAATAGTTTTTTCTAATTCTGTGAAGAATGTCAATGGTAGTTTCATAGGATAGCATTGAATGTATAAATTGCTTTGGGCAGTATGGCCATTTTCATGATATTGATTTTTCCTATCCATGAGCATGGAATTTTTTTTTATTTGTTTGTGTCCTCTCTCATGTCCTGAGCAGTAGCTCTTCTTGAAGAGGTCCTTCACGTCCCTTGTTAGCTGTATTTTTAGGTACTTTATTCTCGTTGTAGCAGTTGTGAATGGGAGTTCATTCATGATTTGGCTCTCTGCTTGTCTGTTGTTGGTGTATAGGAATTTTTGTTATTTTTGCACATTGATTTTGTATCCTGAGACTTTACTGAAGTTGTTTATCAGCTTAAGAAGCTTTTGGGCTGAGATGATGGGGCTTTCTAGATATAGGATCATGTCATCTACAAAGACTATTTGACTTCCTTTCTTTCTATTTGAATACACTTTATTTATTTCTCTTGCCTGATTGCCCTGGCCAGACTTTCTGATACTATGTTGAATAGGAATGGTGAGAGAGACCATCCTTGTCTTGTGCTGGTTTTCAAAGAAAATGCATCCAGCTTTTGTCCATTCAGTATTCAGTATGATATTGGCTGTGGGTTTGTCATATATGGCTCTTATTATTTTGAGGTATGTCCCTTCAATACCTAGTTTATTGAGAGTTTTTAACATGAAGTAATGTTAAATTTTATCAAAGGCCTTTTCTGCATCTATTGCAATAATCATGTGGTTTTTGTCTTTAGTTCTGTTTATGTGATGAATTACATTTATTGATTTGCATATGTTAAACCATCCTTGCATCCCAGGGATGAAGCCAACTTGATTGTGGTGGATAAACTTTTTGATGTGCTGCTGGATTCGGTTTGCCAGTATTTTATCGAGGATTTTTGCATCGATGTTCATCAGGCCTATTGGCCTGAAGTTTTCTTTTTTTGTTATGCCTCTTCCAGGTTTTGGTATCAGGATAATGCTGGAATCACAAAGTGGATTGGGGGGAGTACCTTCTTTTCAATTGTTTGGAATAGTTTTGGAAGAAATGATACCAGCTCCTCATTGTGCCTCTGGTAGAATTCAGTTGTAAATCTGTCTGGTCCTGGGCTTTTTTTGTTTGTTTATTTGGTAGGTTATTTATTACTGCATCAATTTCAGAACTCATTATTGGTTTATTCAGGGATTTGACTTCTTCCTGGTTCAGTCTTGGGAGGTTGTATGTGTCCAGGAATTTATCAATTTCTTCTAGATTTTCTAGTTTATTTGCATAGAGGTGTTTATAGTATTCTCTGATGGTTGTTTGTATTTCTGTGGGATCAGCGGTGATATCCCCTTTATCATTTTTTATTGTGTCTATTTCATTCTTCTTTCTTTTCTTCTTTATTAGTCTATCTAGCAGTCTATCTGTTTTATTAATTTTTTCAAAAAGCCACCTCCTGGATTCATTGATTTTTTGAAGGATTTTTCATGTCTCTATCTCCTTCAGTTCTACTCTGATTTTGGTTTTATTTCTTATCTTCTGCTAGCTTTGGGATATGTTTGCTCTTGGTTTTCTAGTTCTTTTAGTTGTGATGTTAGGACGTTGATTTGAGATCTTTTTAGCTTTTTGATGTGGGCACTTAGTGCTATAAATTTCCCTCTTAACACTGTTTTAGCTGCATCCCAGAGATTCTGGTATGTTGTCTCTTACTTTTCATTGATTTCAAAGAATGTCCTGATTTCTGCCTTATTTCATTATTTACCCAGGAATCACTCAGGATCAGGTTGTTCAATTTTCATGTAGTTGTGTGGTTTTGAGTGAGTTTCTTATGCTTGAGTTCTAATTTGATTGAGCTGTGATGTGAGAGACTGTTATGATTTCAGTTCTTTTGTGTTTGCCAAGGAGTGTTTTACTTCCAATTATGTAATCAATTTTGGAGTAAGTGCCATGTGGCACTGAGATAATTGTATAATCTGTTGTTTTGGGGTGGAAAGTTCCATAGATATGTACCAAGTCCACTTGATCTGGAGCTGAATTCAAGTCCTGAATATCTTTGTTAATTTTTTATCTCAATTATCTAATATTGGCAGTAGAGTGTTAAAATTTCCCACTATTATTGTGTGGGAGTCTAAGAGACCTCTTTGTAGGTCTCTAAGAGCTTGTTGGATGAATCTGGGTGCTCCTGTATTGGGCGTGTGTATATTTAGGACAGTTAGCTCTTCTTGTTGAATTGAACCCTTTACCATTATGTAATGCTTTACTTTGTCTTTTTTGATCTTTGATGGTTTAAAGTATTTTTTGTCAGAAACTAGGATTGCAATCTCTGCCTTTTTTTCTGCTTTCCATTTGCTTGGTAAATTTTCCTCCATCCCTTTATTTTGAGCCTGTGTGTGCCTTTGCAGGTGAGATGGGTCTCTTGGACTACAGCACACAAATGGGTCTTAACTTTTTATCCAGCTTGACATTCTGTGTCTTTTAATTGGGGCATTTAGCCCATTTACATTTAAGGTTAATATTGTTATGTGTGAATTTGATTCCATCATCATGATGCTTGCTGGTTATTTTGCAGACCTTTTAACGTAATTGCTTCATAGCAACTGGTCTGTGTACTTCAGTGTGTTTTTGTAGTGGCTGGTAATGGCTTTTCCTTCAGGAGTTCTTGCAAGGCAGGCCTGGTGGTGACGAATTCCTTCAGCATTTGCTTGTCTGAAAAAGATGTTATTTTTGCTTTGCTTATGAAGCTTAGTTTGGCTGGATATGAAATTCTGGGTTGGAAATTATTTTCTTTAAGAATGTTGAATATTGGCCCCCAATCTTTTCTGGCTTGTAGGGTTTCTGCTGAAAGTTCTGCTGTTAGTCTGATGGGCCTCCCTTTGTATGTGACCTGGCCTTTCTTTCTGTCTGCCCTTAATATTTTTTTCTTTATTTCAACCTTGGAGAATGTGATGATTATGTATCTTGCGGTTGATCTTCTCGTGGAGCATCTTATTGGGGTTCTCTGGATTTCCTGAATTTGAATGTTGGCCTGTCTTGCTAGGTTGGGGAAGTTCTCCTGTATGACATCCTGAAGTGTATTTTCCAGTTTGGTTGCATTCTCCCTGTCTCTCTCAGGTACCCCAATTAGTCATAGGTTCAGTCTTTTTACATAATCTCATAGTTCTTGGAGGTTTTGTTTGTTCCTTTTTATTCTTTTTTCTCTAACCTTGTCTGCCTGTCTTATTTCAGCAAGACAGTCTTCAAGCTCTGAGATTCTGTCCTCCACTTGGTCTATTTGGCTATTGATGCTTGTGGTTGCATTGTGAAGTTCTTGTGTTGTGTTTTTCAGCTCCATCAGGTCATTTATATTCCTCTCTAAACTTGTTATTCGGGTAACAACTCCTGTAATATTTTATCATGGTTCTTAGCTTCTTTGCATTGGGTTAGAACATACTCCTTTAGCTCAGCAAAGTTGGTTATTACTATTACCCACCTTCTGAAGCCTACTTGAGTCAATTCATCCATCTCAGCCTCAGCCCAGTTCTGTGCCCTTGCTGGGGAGGTGTTGCAATCATTTGTAAGAGAAGAGACACTCCTAATTTTTGAATTTTCAATGTTTTTGCATTGATTCTTTCTCATCTTCATGGGTTCTCTGAGGCTGCTGACCTTTGGATAGCATTTTTATGGAGTCTTTTTGTTGATGTTGTCATTGCTTTCTGTTTTTCTTTTAATAGTCAGGCCCCTCTTCCGTCGGGCTGCTGTGGTTTTCAGGGGGTCCACTCCAGAGTCTATTTGCCTGAGTGTCTCCTGCACCTGGAAGTGTCACAATGGGAGCTGCAGAACAGCAAAGATGGCTGCCGGCCCCTTCCTCTGGGAGTTGCATCCTTGAGAGGCACCTAACTGATTCTAGCGGGAACACTCTGTATGAGGTGTCTGATGACCCCTGTTGGGAGATCTCATCCAGTCAGGAGTCACAGGATCAGGGGCCTGCTTAAAGAAGCAGTTCAGCTGCCCCTTGGTGGAGCAGGTTCACTGCGCTGGGGAGAATCCCTCATCTGTACTGCCAACAGGCAGGAAAGACTATGTCCCCTGAACTGTGGAGACTACAGCCTCCCCTCCTGTCAGGGGCTTCTTCCCAGGGAAATCAGAGTTCTGTCTGTAAACCCCTGGCTAGAGTTGCTGAAATTCCTGCAGGGAGGTCCTGCCCAGTGATGAGGGATGGGTCCGGGTCCCACCTAAAGCAGCAGGCTGACCACGATGTGCCACAGCTGCTGTGCTGCACCATGGGAAATTCCTCCTGGTCCAGACCACCCAGTCTCCTTGCACTGGCAGGGGAAAGCAGCCAACTGGAGCTGCAGTGATTGTGGCCACCCCTCCCATGGGAATTTGGTCACTTAGGCAGTCTCCAGCCTGCTACCGCTGGCTGAAACCTGAGCAGGTTGAAACCCAAGGCCGTGTGCTTGAAACCCAAGGCCCTGGTGATGTGGGCTCACAAGGTGATCTCCTGATCCATGAAATGCACAGATTCGTGGAAAAAGCATGGTTTCCTAGGCAGGGTAGCACAATCAGTCACTGCCTCCTTTGGCTGGGGGTGGGAATTCCCCTTATTCCATGAGGCTCCCAGGTAGGCCATCACTTCACCCTATTTTTCCTTGCTCTATGTGGGTCCCCCAACTGCCTAGTCAGACCCGGTGAGACAACCTGGATACCTCAGTTGATGGAGCAGGATTCAGTCGTCATGTTTGTACTTCTCGGTGGGAACCACAGACTGGAGCTGCCTCTATCGGCCATCTTTTCCCCTCCCCTTTTTTTCTTTTCTTTTTCTTTCTTTTCTTTTCTTTTCTCTTCTTCCTTCCTTCCTTCTTCCTTCCTTCGTTATTTTTTTTTTGTCAGAATCTCCTCTGTTGCCCCAGCTGGAGTACAGTGGCACAATCATAGCTCACAGCAGCCTTGAAATCCTGGGTTCAAGTGATCCTCCCACTTCAGCGTCCTGAGTAGCTGGGACTACAGGCATGCATCACACCCAACTAATTTCTTTATTACTTTTTGTAAAGACAGGGTCTCACTATGTTGCCCAGGCTGGTCTTGAACTCCTTGGCTCAAGCGATCCTCCTGCATCAGCCTCCCAAAATTTTGGGATTACAGATATAAGCCATTGTGCCTGGCCTGAAATTGTTTTCTTAAATTTTCAGATTGTTGCTAATATAGTAAAAATAAAAATAAATATTGATCTTATAGCCATCCTTGCTGAACTTGTTTATTAGTTCTAAATTTTTTATTTTTGGAATATTTGAGGTTTTCTAAATATAGGATCATGTCATCTGGGAATAAATACAACTTTACTTTCCTTTCCCAGTCTCAATGCCTTTTATTTTTTGCCAGAACCTCCATACAATGTTGAAAAAAAGTAACCAGAATAAAAATTCTCGCCTTGTTTCTGAAATTAGGGAAGAAACATTTAGCCTTTCACAACTGAGTATTATGATATTAGCTGCCCTTTAGGAAGATGAGGAAATTTACGTCTATTTCTTATTTGTTGAGATTTTTGTTATCATAAGTGGGTATTGGTTTTGTCATATCCTATTCTGCATTTACTGAAATGTTCATATGATATTTTGTCCAGATTTATGGGGAGGAGATTTATTTAATTCCTTGCTCTGACATGCTACAAGTAGGACATTTCAATGAAATTATAACCTTGGTGATTGTATTACTTATTCTTAGTTTGTGGTTGGTATTGTTATTTCTTTTTGAATCTGCCTGATCATTTTTATGTGTTTATTTCAGTTTTAATTCTTTCACTATTTTATCAAAAGTTATGCTGCATTCTTATTTTAACAATTCTTTAATTCAAATTTCTGGGTGTTCAATTCTGTGACTTCTTGTTCCCTTTTACTCTCATGTATAATGCTTTCTTTTCTTGTGTGCTTTATAGTTTAGTAGTGTATTCTCATGTTTGCTAAGCATATACTACATAGGAATCATGGAGGGCATGGCTTGAAGAGAGGATTTATAATTGTTTTTGCCAGGCACCTCAAGGCTACCCAAGTCAGGACCATGTTCTGTGAATTTTTTAGTATGGGGTTCTTGGATTTTGCAGGAAGTGTAAATCCAAATTTGAAGCCGTGTGAAGATCTGGCTGTGGCTACAAATTCTTAGGGAATATTTTCCCTTCCAAAACCCAGGCCAATATAAATGACACTTCTTATTGTTTTCTTTTCTTGGTGGGCGAACTTTTCTAGTTCTTCTTTTGCAATGGATGTAGCACTTTCAGACTTCCTATTATATTGTTAGTTCTTTATTCCAAATCTTTGTCTCTCTGGGTGTAAGCCTTAGTTATTAGTAACTGCTGTGGTTAGAAGACTATGCCTTACTCGCAGGAAGATGGACACTGCCAAATCTTTTGGGGGTAACTATTAATTGAGTGCTGCTTAGTACTAAGATTTTTAGCTTCTTCTACCTGTTTTTCTTCATTTCTTGAGTGTATAACTGTGTTTATGTGGCATTGTTGCATCTGGTTTCCAAGATGAGCTATAATGACCTTTATTTCCTGGTACTCACATACTTGTGTAGTCTCCTGGAAGCATGGTGGACTCCTGTGAGCATTGGAATGATGTGGAAATGACAGTGTGTTTTCCAAAGTTAGGTCAGAAAAGCATGGCAGTTTCCATCTTGGCTTCTCTCATGGATAACTTGCTGTAAGGGAAACGAGCCTTATGTGTTAGGGACACCCAAGCAGCCTGTGGTGAGGCCAACATGGTGAGGCCCATATGGGGATGAATTGAGGCTTCTGTCAATAACCAACATCAGTTATACAACTATGTGAGCGAGCCTCCTTGGCAGTAGATCCAAGCTATGCCACTCCTGACTTCCTGACCCACAAAAACTGTGCGAGATAATGAATGTTCATTGTTATTTAAAGCTATTATTAATTAAGGAATTCTATTATGCAACAACAGAAATATAATACAGGTGGCATTTATTATATGGTATCCAGCATTTAATGATGTTTCCAAAGAGAGTGTTCACAATTTTTTAGTCTACCATATTCTTAGAAACAGAAATATTGGCCAAGAAATAAGCACATCAGGTATTCTCCTGCCTCAAGTCTTTTTCACCAGCTAGTACCTTCTCTGGCCACCCTATCTAAAATTTCAAGTCTTTTTTTTTCATACTTTCTATTCTCCTTCCCTTCTTTTTTTCCTCTGCCTTACTACTTTTCACTATTTGAACATACTAATCACTTCATTTATGTTAATTGTCTGTATTCCAACTACAACATATACTCTATAAGGGCAAGGATTTTAGTCTGATTACTTCACTGCCTCATCCCATGACACAAGAACAATACCTGGCAAATAGTTAAGTGTCCAGTAAATATTTGTGGAATTAGCAAAGGAGTAGATGAAATTTTAGCCTGAGCCTCAATCAGATTATCCTGATAACACCTTCCCCTATTATACTCTGCTATGCCCCCAAAGCTTTCATGACTCCCAATAGCATTAAGTGTGAGGCCCCAATCCTCCAGATTCAGGGTGCAGTGTGCCATGCCCTCCCTCCCATTTATTTCTACTTCTCTTAATGTCTAGACAACTCAGTTGGCTTTTAATCACTAAAAATTTTTGACTAGTCGAATTCCCCAAGTTTCCCATTTTTCTAGACAGAACTTGCTTTAGCTCAAGTTTAATATCTCTTCTTTGCTTCTTCAATCTTACTTAGATAGAGTACCAGTCCATATTGAAACTAACCCTTTCCAGATCTCTAAATGGAAAAAAAATCAGGGTAAATTTCACGACTGCATTTATTTACCTGGGTTCAACATTTCCTCCATCACCTCATCTAATTTTTTAACTTAAACAATGTGGATGCTGGTCCTCTCATAATATTCTACTTTAAAAATTAGACTTATATGCAATGTAACATTGGAAAACTTCAGAAGGAAAAATTAATACAAGCTTTTTAAGAATTGTATTCTTCTTTAGCCAAAAATAGTCTTTTTATGTTAGTTTAATTCCACAAAAGCAGTATGTTCATTGGTTATTCTTCACTAGAAAGAAAGGTGTGTTTGCTATTATAAATATGAAAGTGGAGAAGAATGCTAGTTTCCAAATAACAAGAATGTGATCTTATTAGACCTATTCCTTCCTCTTCTCTTACTGATTTTTGTTGTGCCAACACAATACTAATCAAAGCATGGCCATTTCTTGTATCAAAGGAATACAAAGGAATAGTTAATTTAAACAATATTGCCCTTAGAAATACTACTAGGAGGGCCGGGGACAGTGGCTCACGCCTGTAATCCCAGCACTTTGGGAGGCCGAGGCAGGCAGATCACAAGGTCATGAGATCGAGACCATCCTGGCTAACACGGTGAAACCCTGTCTCTACTAAAAACACAAAAAATTAGCTGGGCGTGGTGGCAGGCGCCTGTAGTCCCAGCTACTCGGGAGGCTGAGGCAGGAGAACGGCGTGAACCCGGGAGGTGGAGCTTGCAGTGAGCCAAGATTGAGCAACTGCACTCCAGCTTGGGCAACAGAGCGAGACTCCATCTCGAAAAAAAAAAAAAAAAAAAAGAAATACTTACTTGGACACACAGCATGGAGGAGGAGGTTATTTCTGGTTCCTAGAACATATGGATGTTTTAAATATGCCATGAGACTATCATTTGGCAGACTAGTCAGATCTCCACACGGCAACTGAACCCTGCCAGTTACACAGAAAATGCTTGGTGCTTTGAGATGAATTCAGCTGTCAGGGTGGCAGAGCAATGAAACATTCAAAAATCACTTGAAATTCATGGTCTACTTACCAAAATTGAATACATTTGTAGTTTTCCAGGATGCTTTTCATAATATAGAAAATTTAAGAAGAAAACATGTACCAATTTTTATAGTGTATTCTAATGATGAGGCCACTACTATCGTATTTTCAAGTTAAATAGAACAGTTAATAGTTTTTACAATTCACAATTACATGTGAAAATACTAAATTCTCTTTTCTTTGAGATAGACATATGTTGTCTTATTGAGACCAACTCTGAAATGAGTTTGGAGTCTGCAATTCACTAGGGAGAAAGTTTTTCAGGGTGTGTACAGGGGCAAACAGCAGCATGTATGTGAACCTGCTTGGAGGCAGGGAAGGAGCACAGATGAGCCTGCCTTTCATCCGTCCTTCTAACATGCAGCCCTGAGACGGAGCTGGCAAGCTTGTATCTTCTTAGCACATGGAACCCATTTTGTTGAGTTTGTGAAAACCTAAGTACATGTAATTTTCTTGGAGAAAAGTTTCCCAGGACACCTGTGCCGGCATATGCTATTCCAGTATTCAGGCTATTGTCTTCTAGGAAATATGAATTACATTAATTTAATAGTAATTAATGCAAGAATGTATATACAGATAATAGAGTAATAAGCAGTTGTTTTGAGGTCACAGGGACAACAGCCACTGAGAAGACAAAGAGACTCAGGTCTCAGTGGAAGGTGAGGAGGAGAAGACTGTGCTAACCTTTAGAGAATCCCTAAACTTGAGTGATGAACATGAATTTGGGCTGATTCTCTTTATTTTTATACCATTGGAGATAGTAAAGTTGTGGAAGGGGTAGAGTATTGCAAGTGAAAAGGGAAGGTCTACAAGACAAGACCAGAGACAAGTAGGACCCTATGCCTTCACATGCAAATAACTGAGTATTTATCCCTCTGGGCCCCTGCTTCCTCCACACAGAAGCCTGAGAGGAACTCAGTATGTTAATTTCTTAGGATATCTTTTGAAATATAGGATAAAAGAGTTAATTTCCTACTCCAAGGGATGGTAGCTCCATATACCTACTCATATTGCATCCAACATATCTTCACTCCTAGCTCTATCTCCTAAACTGTGGGTCCTGGAATATGGGTGCCTGAGACACTATATGCATTATACACACTCTGCTGCTATCTCCAAATGGAAAAAATAAATATGTATTGCCTGCCTACATATTACTCACTCAATAAATACTTTTTGAATGTAAAGCGTGAAGGGTAAAAATATAAACAAGGAACTCAATCCCTAACTGAACAACCTCATTCTGCTATGAATTTTTTAAATTTATTTTTATTGACACATAGTAATTGCACATATTTATGTGGTACAATGTGAGGTTTCAATACATGCATACATTGTGTAATGATCAAACCGTGGTAATTAGCATATCCATCACCAATTTATTGTTTCTTTGTTGCAAGAACACTAAAAAAAATCCTCTCTTCTAGCTATTTGAGATATAAAATACATTATTGTTAGCCGTGGTACCCCTACTGTGCAATAGGGTATCAGAACTTATTCCTCCTATCTAACTGTAACATTGCACTCATTGACCAACCTCTCTTCATCTCCCCTCTCCCCCTTCTCCCAGTCTCTGGTAACCACTATTCTACTCAACTTCTATGAAATCAAATTTTTTTAGGTTCTACATACAAGTAAGATGATACAATATTTGTCTATCTGTGCCTGGCTTATCTCACTTAACAATGTCCTCCAGGCTCATCCATGTTGTCACAAATGACAGGATTCCATCCTTTTTATGGCTGAATAGTATTCCATTGTGTATATATACCACATTTCCTTTATCCATTCATTTGGTGATGGGCATTTAGGTTGATTCCATATCTTTGCTTGTTTTGAATTTTTTAAATTCTGAGGTCACACATCTATATCCATAATGTATCTTGTTGTACACAAGATTTAATACCCTATTTTACATTAGAAATTCAATAGATTAACTGGGTAAAATATTTTTATGTGTTTCCTTTCTTTGTGTATTCTGGCTATAAATTCACAATTTGTTACTCTATTGATAACTTATTTCCCAATTATGAACCTATCAAGTGTTCACCTTTTTGTTTTAAAACCATTTTTAAGTGGGGAAATGTTTTGAACTTAAGTATATGCAAATGAGAGTTAAGATTGTTGTCTGCTTTGGACATATGGCTTCATTTAGCATGTTTATACTTATTGAACTTTTGGGAAAATATAATTGAAGAGAAGTAATATGAACATAGAATACAGTTTACTTAAGTCTTTATAGACATCTCTAAACTCATTGAAAACAATCTATAGTGAATTTTCTTAAATGTAAACAATGTTGATTTTCAAATGTCAAAAGTTGCTCACTCAATCATATTCTTTCTTCAGATGGAGCCAAATGGTGTAGTCATCACCATTGTACAATATAATTTTAAACAAAATCTGAGGCTGCAAACAGAAAATGTCTCTTTATTTCTATTCTTCTTTAAAAGTTAAGTGTCAAGAGGTTTAGAAAGCAAATTTGGTGTTTCCTAATATTTTCTTCTTTGTAGTCCTTATTCTAGATATTCAATGTCTCTTAATTCTGTCATTTACTGGTTTAAAACATGCTTTTCAATATTTAGATATGCTATTTGCTGGACTAGTTGATTGTATTTTTTTCTGTGAAATTATATATATATATATATATATATATATATATATATCCATTTTTTCCTGTATTCAATTGAATCAAATTAGATATCAAGTAATGTGAGTGAGATACAAAAAAATTTAAGACATTTAAGTATTTTGCTTAGGAATAAACAAATAAGCATGCCATTCAACATTTCAAGTTCTGCTTTAGAGAAAAATCATGGCATTATAGTTGAAATTAAAATGTGTATTAATTATGTGTTAGGTTTACTCCATCCTGCATGGGGTTGATTCTTTGAACATAAATATGAACATAAGTATGTTTAAAAATGATAATGCCACAAATACCCTCAAAACTATAAACCAGTTATAACAATTTTCTGATACACCAATGCTAAGATTATAAATGAATCTCCATAAGCATGGCTAGACATACCCACAGTCATGTACCTCCACAGGAGCCAGAAAGCATACCTCAAAGGGGTTAATACAAAGGTGGGCCCGCCTGACACACAACAGGCTAGCGAACTACATCACAAGTCCGGTGTCTGGATTGAAAGAAGAGTCAATTTACTCATTGAAGCTTTCTATTGAACCAATAACCTGCTAAATTCCTGGGAGACTCCCTATTGAAGCTGAGAAGAGAAAGCGTCTTTATCTCTGCTAAACACACAGCAATCTTCTCTCAAGTGGGACAGCATATTCCAGAGAAGAAATTTCAGTTTTGAAGTAAAGGGAACCAAGGGCTACTTCCAGGTCAATGTGTTTGATTCACTTTTTAAAGCTGTTGTCTTCTTATTATTACCATTATTATTTGAGAGATGATAAACTTATTTAACCCATAATGCCAGTTGATATGGTTTGGCTGTGTCCCCACCCAAATCTCGGCTTGAATCACAGCTCCCATAATTGCCAGGTGTGTAGGAGGGACTCAGGGGATGAATTGAATCATGGTGGCAGTTTCCCCTGTACTGTTCTCATGGTAGTGAATGAGTCTCATGAGATCTGATGGTTTTACAAGGGGTTTCTCCTTTCACTTGGCTCATTCTCTCTTGCCTGCTGCCATGTAAGACATGACTATGCTCCTCCTTTACCTTCCACCATGATTATGAGGCCTCCCTGGCCATGTGGAACTGTGAGTCCATTAAGCTTCTTTTTCTTTATAAATTACCCAGTCTTGGGTATGTCTTTATTAGCAGCATGAGAACAGACCAATACACCAACCAAGCACCAAGACATAAGGAGGATGTCATAAGAGAGCACATGTTCACACAGGAATGTTCACAAGATGTGTAGATGGGAGAGCACAAGTCATGGGACCCAGGTGAGTCCCCTTTGTCCCTGGGGCAGGGGAGTATTGGAGCTGCTTACCCTCAGTCACAGAGACTAGGATGCCCAAAAATATTTTGGGGGCAGGAGACAAATCACAATTCATCTAATCTTCTGTTATCAAGTAAAGTGCTTTTCTAAATATATTAATAGATGGAGATGAGAAAATCAAATCTCTGATCATTTAGTTTCTGGAGTCCTGGGCCAACTTTTGGTGAAAGTGAAAATAAATTGTGCCCATATTGTGCACCAGTCTGCATCTGAATTTGAAAGGTGTATATTAGAGCACCCCTACTATATAAATAGGTACTTCCATGCCCAGATATATGGTGTTAATCTTGATTTTTCATGCTGATTTTTATCTTCCCAGAACATGGTGGGTACATGCAGAAAATCAATGCCAAATTTTTCTCTTATTTTTTGTTTGTTTTAATGGAAAAGTTAACAGATGATGATTTTTCATAGAGAGACTTTAAAAGGCAGGCCAATTTGGAATTTGTGAAATATAATTGACAGTCTCTTTCAAATAAATACTATTGTTGGATGAATGATTCAATCAAGAAATAAGAAACATGCCCTTTTCTGGAGGTTATGCAAATCTTTTTAGTATTTTGGTAAATTAAAATAAAAAGATAACTTTAACATATAATTTATTTGCTTGTTTTTGTTTTTCTATATTGAATTGGGGCAGGGTGCCACAAATACAGGTCAAGAGGAAGAGACCATAACCATATGTCATGAGAGGATCGTGACGTACAGAATGGTGATATTTTGGCAGGGAAGTCATTAGTGAATGTTACCAATCATCCCCAATTCCTCATGCCTCTTCCAAAGGTAAGTGAGCAGAGGACAAATGTGGGGAATGTTTGAGAAACATAGGATATGGGGTCTAGTTGCTGAACTGCAGAGCTGCAGAGCTGCAGAACTGCAGCAGAATGCTTCTTAATAGTTTTTTTTTTAAGTCAACCAGTGCCGTAAAGCACATGGAAAAGCAAAAGTGTAAAATTCTGGTCCTAGGTTCCTAGTGATCCTAGTGATCACGGGCCTTAGATGGCAAACCTGATGCAAAACCAGGGAGGGATGCAGAGCCAGGGAGGCAAGAGCCAGCCAAAGCACTAGTAATGCAGGAGGAAGGGAGGGGGGCGAAGCCTGGCAAGGAGAGAATATGATAGGGTAGCACAGTTCTGTCTGTGAAATTTTCTGGGAAGTTTGGCAAAATAAGATTCCTGGACCATAAACACAGGGATTTCTGATGCTGTAGGTTTCCTACAATGTCAGGAACATGTTTTTTTTTTTTTTCCTGCAACTCTGTCTCCCAAGTTCAAGGGATTCTCCTGCCTCAGCCTCCTGAGTAGTAGCTGGGACTACAGGTGTGCAGCACTACGCCCAGCTAATTTTTGTATTTTTAGTAGAGAAGGGGTTTCACCATGTAGCCCAGGCTGGTCTTGAATTCCTGACCTCAGGTGATCCACCCGCCTCGACCTTCCAAAGTGCTGCAACTACAAGCATGAGCCACCACACCCAGCCAGAAACCTGCATTTTAACAAGCACAGGAGGTTATTTCAATTGAGGGTCTACCAACTGTCTCAAGAAACCCTAGCTTAAGGGATCAGAGGCAATATGGCCTTGGTCTTCTGGCAACAAGGTGTACACTTAAATATTTGTTCAAGGAGTGGGAAAAGTTTCTGTCCTAGTCCTTATTCATGATCAATTTCTATCTTTTGAGAGGTGTGTGGGTCCAGACTCTGGGAGTTATGAAGCTGACACCATTCACCATTTGCACTTAGTTGTAGCTCTGATCATTTTTCACCATCTGAGGTAATAACCCAGGGAGGAGAAATTCCAGGCAGCATGGCAAGCCAGGAAGAAGACCAAGAGTCAGAGAGCAGTCTTCTCAGGAAGCTCTACTCCTTCTTCCAGAACGTATAGCTACATAATTTACATTGTTGTAAGCAAAAGGAGCACACCATTTCGCATATATTTTATTTATAACGTATCTTTAACATTATTTCATACTTTTATGAAATCTTTGTATTTGCATAATATGCACTTAAGTACATTCAATAATTTGAACAACTATACCACAATGTTGAGCATAACTTCTAACTTTTTTCTATGACATATGTTTGCAGTTAAGATACTTAATGATACAGCATTTTTTCTTGTTTCCTGGAGTAAATACCCACAAGTCCCAGGACACAGGTTGGGACACTGGTCAAATGTCATATATGTTTTTAGTTGCATTGCTAAATTGTGATAGTTGTTTCAGAAAAATGCAGCATAACCTTTTTTTCAAGATGATTCCATGTATAGTCAAAAAGGAGTGTCACGAAATCATCTTTAGAAGACAGTGGTTCCTAAGTCTAGGAATCCATTTTCAAAGCTTCTATGACATTACACCAGATTTCTGAAGATATTTTTCAAGCATCTGGGATAGGGTGGAGGAAACTAATATCATTCCATCTGGACCTGCACATTTTATTAATTCACTTGGTTGTTAGAAATGTTTTTTTAATGGCTGGATGCAGTGGCTCATGCCTGTACTCCCAGCACTTTAGGAGGTTGAGGTGGGCAAATCCCTTGAGCCCAGGAGATTGAGATCAGACTTGGCAATATGGCAAAACCCCATCTCTACAAAAAATACAAAAATTAGCTGAGTGTGGTGGTGCACGCCTGTAGTCCTAGCTACTCAGGAGGATGAGATGGGAGGATCAGATGGGAGGATCACTTGAGCCCTGGAGGTTGAGGCTGCAGTAAGCCATGATTCCATCACTGTAGTCCAGCTTGGGTGACAGAAGGAGATCCTGTCTCAAAAAAAAAATTATGTTTTTTATGTCTTGTGGAAGGGATAGAAATAGATAAGATTGGTCAGATCAGCTATGGGTGTCCTTCACACTATATTTCAATTATTTATTTATTTATTTATTGTTGAGATGAGGTTTTGCTCTGTTGCCCAGGCTGGAGTACAGTGGTGCAATCATGGTTTACTGCAGCCTCAACCTCCTGGGCTTAGGTGATCCTCCCATCTTGGCCTCCCAAGTCGCTGGGACTACAGGTGTGCCCCACCACACTTGGATAATTTTTTGCATTTTTTGTAGAGACAGGGTTTCATCATGTTGTCCAGGCTGTTCTCAAACTCCTGGGCTCAAGCAATCTGCCTGCCTTAGCCTCCCAAAGTGTTAGGATTACAGGTGTGAGCCACTGCACCCGGCCCATCACACTAGATAACTGCATCTTTGCTAAAACTTTTTGTGTGTTTTGTGAAGACAACTGCCTTTGTGACACAGCTCTACAGCATCTGCATTCATATTCAGGGACTACACTCAGCTAGCTCCTTGCTAATGCACAGTTTGACCAAAGTTGCCTATCATATCATATATAAAATCTTCCACTTGACACTTCTGTGGCCTCTGGGATTTTCCCATGTTTTGTGGAGAATGATTTCTAGAGTTCTCCAACAAGATGCCCTTATAGGAGAAGAAATGTTTTTGGCCTAGGGAAACATGTTTAAAAAGGTAACAGAAAAGTAATAGAGCTGCAGTTTAATATAGACATTGATTTATCTTAATGCCAAGGTGAGTCTTAAAGGGAAATTAAGGTAGTCAGGCTCATTCAAGATTATTAAGGCTAGAATGGCCACTGAGGGGGAAAAAAAGAAAATTGATTCGGAAGGAGATTTTAAGAATAAAACAAAAGAAATGTTTTGAAAGATGAATGTCTCAGTCCATTTATGCTGCTATAAAAAAATACCTAAGACTGGGTAATTGATGAAGAACAGAAACTTATTTCTCACCATCTGGAGGCTAGAAACTCCATGATTAAGGTGCCAGCAGGTTTGGTGTCTGGAAAGGGTCTGGTCTTTGCTTCCAACATGGCGCCTTGTTTCTGGATCCTCCAGAAGGGAAGAGCCTGTGTCCTTACATGGTGGAAGGGCTGCAAAGTCAAGAGAGCCTCCCTTCAATCTAAGTCCTTTTATAAAGGTGCTAATCCCATGTATGAATGACCAAGCTCCCAAAGGCCACCTCCTAAAGACCACACCTTTTAATATTTGTGCACTGGGGATTATGTTTCAACATGAAATTTGGAGGGGAGATCATCATTCAAACCAAAGCAATGGAGATGTAGACCACAGTAAAGGCGGTAGCTGCCACATAGGATGTGATCCAAGCGGGACTAATTTTTGTGAAGCACATTAATGATCACTAGAATGGGCAGCACTTATGATCCTTATGAAGGCATGAGGGCAGAACAGCATAGTGATTGAAAACATGAACCTTCCGAGCCAGACTGCCTGAGTTTAAAACTTAGCCATACTTTAGTTAGCTGCGTGACCATGGATCAATTAATCTTTCTTAGCTTTGGTTTGCAATTTGTAAAATAATGATTATAATAATAACTACTTCCCAGGGTTGTTACGAAAATTAAATAAGGCAAGGCATAAAAAGTCCTTAGCATGAAGATTGGCCTCTAGCAAGCATGGTGTGAATGTTAGTCATTAAAGATGGTATGTATCATAATGGTAATTGGTAGTAATTGCCATAAATAGCACAGGACCAATAACTATAATCAAGAAAAAGTTAAATGTAAAGCAAAATATGAACAAGAGTTAATTTCCATACCTTCTCCCTAAACCCCAAAGCTTCAGTAAAATTTAATTTCACACAATAGTAGCTGGGCACTGAAAAATAATGAGAAGAGGCTGTGTTCAGGTTTTGAAGAAAAGTAAACCAGAGAGAACCTGGGGCAGTCAGGGGTAAGGAAAAGGCAACAAACCAATAAGCAATTAAGTGTGGAACAAGAATCCAGAGTAAGAGATAATAACCACTCTACCAGCGTCCTCCTGGGGAATTGTTGGGACAATTGGAGGAAAGGCTAGATTCTCAAAACTACCTAGGATAGGGACTCAAGCTATTTTATTCAGATGCTATAGTAAAAGGTGGTTCCAATGTCCTGGAGAACTTAGGAAGATTTGAGTTATGCATATATAGATATGGATGTGTATGTCTATATGGAAAAAAATTATTGAACGATGTAAACCAAACTGTTAAATAATATTTATTGGAGAGCAGGATAACTGAAAGCTTTCAGTTTTCTACTTTCTACGTTTAAAACAAGCATGGACTACCTTTATAAACGTGAAAACATGAGACATAAAAATCAATGAAGACATTTTTATGATCATGATGTTTATGAATGTAAAAATCATAACCCAGTGATAGCTGATGGTGTTGTTTATAAGCTATAAACTTTGTCATTCTCACTCCATCTGCTAGCTGGTCAATAGGAGCATGGAAGCATCCATCATCCCTACCACATGTTCTAGAAGTCTCCTGTGAGAAACAGAGTAATAGCACCTCCTCATTAGCCACTAGAGTTTGACAATTGCAGAACGAGTAACACAGAGCTGGGCATTTCTTGGTTTGGAGGGAACCAGGTGATTCTCAGTAGAAGTGTCTCTTCCCTGGAGAATTCTTACTGTGAAGGCAATTCAGAATATGCCATCCAATGATCTTCAAAGTTCCACCAACAGCAGTTTCTAGTGTATGGTTACTTTTACCTTAAATTTGATAGATTAATAGCTCCAGTTTGTCAAGTCACAGAATGTCAGGCCCTTCCTTCTTATATCTGTCTGGAATTCCAAGATAACAGAATGTGTGTTGCCTTCAATGAGCCAGCTCATTGGTCCCTTTGCAACAGCAGATGCCCTGCCCTCAGAAAAGCCATCTACGCCTGCATCTCTAGCACCTTAAGCACATGCCCATAGGCACAATAGGGGACCCACAGGGTCTTAGTGACTTCAGTGTCATCTCCTGGGTGTCTTTCTTACCACAGCTGCCTTCAGGTGCCTGAACTTTAGAAGGTGCTGTTTAACTAAGATACGCCTATGACCATGCTGTTGGGGCCTGGCCTGTGCTGCCCTAGGGCACCTTTCATGCACTCACTGCAGCTCTTTTCTGAGATCCCTTCTGCAATATGCCTCCTGATCCCTAGTGTTGACTGTTCTCTCTGCCAGTTGGAAAAGTTATCTCCTCCCTGTGTCTAGTCCTTTCAAAGAGAAGTTACCACAGCAGAGAAGCAGACTCAGTGGCAATTCTTTCTGCTCTTCTCTTTCCATCCCAGGGCAGCCTCATGTCGTAAAACAAACCATCAAACCACTGTTCTCTCCTTATGCTCAAGCACTGTTGATGAGTCTAATATCCACTTCAATTATGACTAGGGATTTTTCTCAAAGGGCCCTGTTGTCCCTCCCTGCTATCTGTCTTCCTTCACTTCTACACTCTCCATCCCTCTCACCCTACTCAATCTGGCCATTGGCATATCTCCTTTTAACTAAATCCAAACTCTGAACTGACTGCAAGGTTTTTTGTAGGGATGGCATGCTAATGAGTGCATGTGGCTAATTGCCTTCTAACATTCTGTGACAGGGAAGCTTTGACGCTCTGCTTGGCAATGTATACAAGACACCCTCCAGAGGGATGGCAGCTGTAGTAATGTTACAGGAAAGGGGTCCTGATCCAGACCCCAAGAGAGGGTTCTTAGATCTCACGCAAGAAAGAATTTAGGGCAAATCCACAGTGCAAAGCAAAAGTAAGTTTATTAAGTAAAGTGGTGAAAGAACAGCTACTCCATAGACAGAGTAGGGGCTTCCCGAAAGTAAGAGGAGGAACACGTCCACCCTACGTATAATGCTTGTGTGTGTGTATATATATATGTGTGTGTGTGTGTGTGTGTGTGTGTATATTTATGTGTGTGTATATATATGATAAAACAATATCATGGTGAGATGTGCTCTGCTACAAGGGTTTGTGATAAAGGATTAATTTTCTTAATTACTACATTTCACAAGAATAAATATTATTATCTTTAAAGCAAAATTAGGAATGCTTTTGTTCTCAAGATATCAGGATATTAGGACACTCCCAAGTCTGGGTCTGTTGAGTAAACATTATCAATCTGTTCCCTTAACTGCAAACATCTAGAGGTTAGAAATACCTTTCTTTCTGGGATGCAGCCCAGCAAGTCCCAGCCTCATTCAAGATGGAGTCGCGCTGGTTCGAACACCTCTGACAGTAAGAGGTGGATTTATAGATTTACTAGGTTGTTAATGAAGCTTAATCTCCAGGGCTTGTCACTTGCACTAGCCCATTCTAAGACTTGTTGTGTTCTTGCGGTAATCATGGAAGAAGCACTGACCCTGACCCCAGCCATGCACAGGCAGCATGAAGTACAAAGTATTGCCCAGGTTGGGAGTCACCCTCTATAATCTGGGCAGTGGTACAGGGACTGCAGTAGGACTAGTAGGCTGTCAACAATACCTCCATATCAGCTGAGCTCCAAGACACAACCTGAGCCTCAGGACCCAATCTTTGACCTTCAGAGAAAGGAACAAGGACATGCCTCCCTGCCTGTAGGCCGCTATGACCAAGGATTAAAGATAATTTTTTGCTCCTCTCACTCCTCTTCTAAGGTACTGCCCAGTAGGAACAGGAGGCAGCAAAGATCTAACAAAAGTGGACCATATGCATAATAGCAGCCATCGGTGTCCATAAGCCGTGATATCAAAGAGCTGGAGTTTTCCCACTTCTTTTCTGAGCACTGCCTGAACCAGAAACTCAGATGTGACATTAGGAGTAATGAGTGGTGAAGCTTCAAGAAAGCTTTCTGAACTTCCTTTTCCATCCATTGTGCTAGAGAGAAAATTGAATTATATTTTCAATCTCTCTAGAGAAAATGTTATAAAATTTTTCATATGAGGAGATAATCAAAGTGTACAACCCAAAAATGTAGAAAACAATTGTTACAGAGGTGACAGGCAGTTAATTAATAACTTATTTTTCTGGATTTTGTGATGTTTGTGCTATTTGTGTGCTTTTTAAAAAACGTTGCATTTTGTGATTTCCTCATTTTAAATACTTATTTTCATAGCTAATTTTGCATTAATAATTTCGTGTTCTTTTTCTTAAACAAGGCCCACCCATCTAGCTCTGGTCTGTCCAACACAAGCTGATGTCTGGCTCCCATTTGGGCTGTTATGTATTGAAGGCTAACCTTTCTGGGACGGACGCAGAAGGCACATCTCATCTTTATGAGGTCCAAGTTAATTAAATCAATTGATCATAAATGTAAAGATTTATATCTGAACTCTCAAGTCTCTTTCATTGATCTGTGCCAATTCCTGTGCCAATAACACACTTTCTCAATTCCTATGGCTTTATAGTAAATTTTGAAATCAAATGTGTAAGTCCATCAGTGTCAGTCTTTTTATTCAGAATTATTTTGGCTACTCTATGTCTTCTGCATTTCCCCATAAATTCTAGAATCAGCAAGTCAATTTCTACAAAAATTCCTATTGGGATTTTGATAAAGATTGAGTGGAATTTGTAGATCCATTTGGAGATATTTGCCATCTTGACCATATTTAGCTTTCAATCAATAAATACAAAATATGTCTCCAGACATTTAGATACCTTTTGATATCTCTCAGCAATATTTTATAGTTTTCAGTGTACAGGCCTTACCCTTCTTTTGTAAAATTTATTTCTAAAAGTATTATACTTTTTTGATGCTGTGAATGAATAATTTTTTTCTTAATTTTATTTGTAGAATATTCATAAGAATAAAATTTTCTTAATTTTATCTGTAGACTGTTCATTGCTGGTATACAGAAATATAACTGATTTTGTATACTGACCTTGTATCCTACAACTTTGTAAAACTCAGTTAATCTATTTGCTTTTTTGTAGACTTCTGATTCTCTACATAAACAGTCATGTCATCTGCAAGTAATGAGTTTTACTTCTTCGTTTCTCATCCAGATACCTTTCGTTTTCTTACCTTATTGCAATGGCTATAATCTCAATGACAATGTTAAATAAAAGTAGTAAGAATGAATATCCTTTTCCTATTCTCAACCTCAGAAGCAAAGCACCTTGTTTTTCACCATTATAGATGATGTTAGCTTTGAGTTTTTTGAAGATACCCTTTATCAATCAAGCTGAAGAAATTTCTTTTCTTTCTAGTTTGTTGAGAGTTTTTATCATGAATGAGGATTGGATTTTGTTAAAAACATTTCTAAATCATGTGGGTTTTTGTTTTATTGTATTAACATATTATATTAATCACTTTCAGATATTAAATCAACCTTGCATTCTAACACGTGTTTTTTTTCTTTTTCCTTTTTTTGGAGGCAGAGTCTCACTTTGTCACCCATGCTGGAGTACAGTGGTGCAATTTCAGCTCACTGCAATCTCCGCCTCCTGGGTTCAAGCAATTCTCCTGCCTCAGCCTCCTGAGTAGCTGGGATTACAGGCGTGCTCCACCATGCTTGGCTAATTTTTGTATTTTTAGTAGAGATGAGGTTTCACCATTTTGGCCTGGCTGGTCTTGAATTCCTGACCTCAAGTGATCCACCCACTTCAGCCTCCCAAAGTGCTAGGATTACAGGCATAAGCCACCACATCCAGCTCCTAACATGTGTTTTTAATGGCTATACCTAGTCTTTCCTCATTTTTATCCTACTATAACTAATTTTTGTGAGCAAATACAGAGCTACATCAACTGGGGATCCTCCAAAACTGACAGTAAGAGACATGCTGTTGCATTTGCAGGCATGCCCAGGGTCCAGATAAGTATGCATAAATATTGTGTTGCCATAGTGATTAAGGGCATTCTTCCCAAGATGATTTGACAACAGCAAATCTTTTATAAGTACCTTCTCTAGAAGTATTTGGCAATGATCCTACCACTTCTCTGAATATTCAATAGAAGTACAGATGAAGTAGGATGGTCTAGTAATTAAAAGTATGATCTCTGCAGACAGGCAGGCTCCCTAGTTCAAATTCTGGCTCTGACATCTACTTGCTGTGTGACTGTGGGTAAGTTAAACTCTTTGAGCCTTAGATTTCTCATCTGTAAAATCCCTCTTTGGTAAAATGGGACAATAAAAGCTACTCCAAAGGGTTGATGGGAAGATTGCCAGTAAATGTAAGTAGAACATACAGTTCAGTACCTGGCATGCAGAGCTCAACAAACAGTAGCAATTACGACTAAGACAGCTTCAACAATCCCCTCGGCTTGACTAAACTTCAGACAGGTTTCTTCGTGAGCATAGGCCCCTTTTCTTAGATCATTTACTTTAGAAAACTTCCAATTATAATTTCTTTCTCTATCCCTTTGTGAAGCAAATCTTCTACAACCCAGGAGCATCTTTCTCCAAAGCCTAAGAACCATGCCTTTGAAATGTAATCATCAAGAAAAATTGCACCTCTATTTCTTTGTATCTGTGGGAAAGGAGACGCCTAACTTCAGTAGGTGCCAATTAGCAAACACAGATAGCCTGATCCCATTTACCAACCTCACCTCTAGCGTCTTTCAGTACTTACTAACTCACCTCAATGCTTAAAATTCTCCTGTCTTTTGTTTCAGTGTGATTGAGTCCAATTTCTCCTCCATTGTGATAGTCTTGATCTCTTTTGCAATAGTCTTGAATAAAGTCTTCCTTACCTAACTTGTCCAGTGTAACTTTTCTTACATTATAATGGTTATTATACGGAGAAAGAAGCATGGGTTCTCCTTCTAGTTGTTTCAGCTGTATAACTTTAGTCAATATCCACTGGAGAGAATTTCAATAAAAGAAAACTATCTATGGGTTAAAAGGGACAGGCACAGGGGGGCAAAATAAGAAGCACTGTGGTTCAGTTATAGTGTTCTCATTTCTTCTGAAATCCTCTAGTTGAGTATTGTAATTTAAATGGAACAACTTATCTCCCTAAAAGACTGATTTTGAAAGACTATTTTCCTTTCTCTGTTAACCGCTCCCAACCCAACAGCCATCATCATTTTTAAAGGAATTCTAAGGGCAAAGAAACTAAGAATCTAAGAGAATGTAATACAATTGATGACCCAAAGAAAAGCAGCACATATTAAATTGTGACTTAAATGCTATTCAAAACATAAAATCGTGCCATTGTAGTATGTGTTTGCCTGCGTGTCTGTGCCTTTATTTCTCAATGATGAATTATATTTCAATGACAAAGAATAATGCCTTCCAAGTAATAGTATCATTATATAAGAGACAATTATGCCACTAAATTTAGATAATTTAGAAATAGTCTTAAGGAGAGAAACAAAAATTAAAGAAAAAGTATTGAAATATAACGTAAGGAACTGAGATGTATTGTTTTTCCCAATGAAGATAATATTTACTTTTGCTTTAAGATCTAGATATGACAAATGTTTTCTGGTTAACAATTATCCAAAAAGAAAAAAGAATGTCAACTTTTTTTTTTTTTTTGCTCTATTCCAGAGAGCTCCAGAAGGTTTTTAGATTTAAAAAAGAAAACAAAAAACAATAATAATACTCAAATGTCATATTGGAAGCCTTAGGCAAGAGCTGTTGGTCTTTTAATTTGCTCTTAATACTATGATCAAATAAAAAAAGGAAAATTGTACATATCATTAACAGCTTTGAGGATGAGGGAAGAACAGATTTTCAAGCATTCTTCTTTATTTAGTCAGAAATGACTGGCTCAACCTCAGCCTACTTCTCTGAGGCACATTCCTACCAACTCTTGCATATTAAATTTTGCCAGAGCAATGGGCCTGACATGGCCTTTTGAATCACAGTGACCCTTATCCAACTGAATGTCTCCTCCAATCATGTTTAATGTACACCAAGCATTCTACAGTGCCAAGATTAAGACCTGCATTGTTTTTTTAAAACCCACATTACCTTGTCTTTGTGTAAGAGAAAGATATATTTAGGATTGAAGGGTGCTTCTTATTAGACCTATTCAGGAAGAAAATAAGTCTAGAGGAGCCAAACTCAAAACATATTCTTCACCATACATAATCAAATTCCTCTCAGAAATAATGTTCTTCTTCTCCATCTATATTTTGGAAAATTACATGAAAATCAGTAGATACTTGTAATGCAATCAGTGCTGAATTATTACCCAGCAAGCTGAGTCTTTGAGGGCACCAGCAAAACAGAGGAATCAGGAATGACTAAGAAAAGTTTAACTTTGGTGAATTTATGTAGCGTCTTGAAATAAAATGTAAAAATGAAGCCATTTTCATTTCAGTATTCATGAGTTTTATAACATTTTGAAAAAGTAAATTTTCTTTTGAAGATGTTATAAATTACACATGGGGTTGTTATTACAATCTCTTCAGTGTTCAAGGTTTCTAAAATTCTCAATTCAGCCCTGGACACAAAAACTCTAAACACAGAGGGTTAAGGTATTAAAGATGAAAGCTAGTACCCTTACAACTATTTATATTGCAAAAGCTTTGCCCTCCTGCAAGAACATGCAGTTTCCCAAACAGTAACCTCTCTTTACAAGGTTATGCTTATTAGCTGGGATTTGAAGCTCAATAGCAACACTGTTCATCCATGGTTCAATTCAGATTGTAATTTCTTTTTAAACTACCTGACCCTTATAATCATATGGTGAGTTGGTCTGATCATTCATCTTCTCGAGGCCAAGTACTTGGTCTGAACACAGAGTCACTTGTGTTTCTGAAACCTCTCTGCATCAAGATGATTGGGGTGAAAAACTGTCAACTGAAAAAAAGTTTGAAAGAAACCTTTTATACAATGTTTTCATTGTCTTGTTCTTTTTCTGGAACCACAATTTCTGATTGGGAAAACAAAAGTCTTCCTAGATACAAGAATGAGGTTTTAAGAGATAATCTTTGTTTCTAATTAAGTGTGGAAGCTATCAACTATCGCATTGTCCCCAATGTCAGAATGTGCTGAATAAGATTTTGCTTTTTCTCAGGGCCCAGTATTTATTAAGTACTCAGCAAATGCTTGCTGAATGAATGAATGACTCTACCCAAGCTTGTGTCTTTGTCTCGAAGCTGTATCTTCCATCACAGTATTAAAATGTTTTTTATGAACATGAGCATCTGTCTGCACATACAGAGCAGCACATTCCACACATTGCCCTAATTGGATCACCAATTGGAGGAAAGTAAGTCACAAGCTGATTGCTTAGAGTGGGTTTTTCCCCATCTCTGAACCAATCTCTGAGGCAAAAAGAATGCTATTAGGCTGACTGATTTATATAAAGCAGTGCCTATCATTTCTGCAGTTAGGATGGAGTCAATTCCATCCAAAGCCAATAGAAGAGAGACAATACTCTAAAGGAAGGCCTAGGAGTCATGAATAACTGCCGAGGGTACCATAGACGCTGGGTTAGACAAGCAAGAAACAGTGACTATGTGACGTCTGTTTTTATGATGGCTCAGCGGAAAACTAATAAATACAACCAGTGTGTTAGAAATAACTCCCTATCTCCTAAGATACATTGGTTAAAAAGATACTAATAAGTTTCTGTGTGTGTAACATTTGACACCAGGCTTTTGTTTTTAAGTAAAACACCCTAAGATGCAACTTACTGTGTAGTGGAAAGAGTGTTAGACTCACTAGACATTGATTAGCTGACTGCCCTAGAGCGTTTCTTATCAGTCAACAAAACTATTTCCAGAGAGGTATGAAATAAAACAGTTGACTTTATGTAGATTATGGTTAATATCTTTTGCAGATTTTCTAAGAAATCTTTCCCTATCAGAGGTCCCCGAAACATTCCTTTATCATTTTCCTTCTAAATCTTTTATACATGCTTAAGAAATATGCGCATGCTCTAATTTGGGGGAACATGATCCTTTACGTATTAATTGAATCAACTTTGGTTACCATGTTGTTCTATTTACTTTTTTGCTGCTCGAACTAAAAATTGAATGACTTCAAATACAACGTAATAGTTTTTTTTTCCGTTTTGCTGTCTACATTTTTTTTTACTTTAATAACTTTGTTTAGAACTGTTATACCTACTTCAGTTGAAATTTCTATTATTTTTGAGACTCTCCTTATCCCTATTAATGCTTTTCACTTTAATATTTGTAAGGCTAATATTGATATAGCTATCCTAACCAGGTATATTTGCTTGTTTTATTTTCCCTAATTCTACTTTTTGTCTTTCTCTGTCCTTGTACTGTCTTTTGTAAACTGTATATATTGAACAAGGTAGACTTTTTTTTTATTAATCTGGTGAGATAGGCAATTTATATTTATTGTAACCATTTATTATATACTATGCCATTTCTTTGCTTTTTCTATGCTTTTTCTTCCTTCTTGCATTTTTGTGGTCTATCAAAGTTGGGATTTCTAAAGTGTTTTTCCCTTATTTCGGAATGTTTCCTCTCTACTGGTTTGAAAGTTATGTTGTATTGCTATTCTTTAAAGGTTATCTGAAAATTTCCTGTTAAGTACTTAGATTAACAAAGTCTAAAGTCATTCATTATCTTAACTTCCATCCTTAAGAGTATCAGGATCTTGGAGCACTCACACTAACTTCTAAGTGCTCCTGGACACTTTCCCCACATATACATTTCCTGAGTTATGTAAAATGTTGCTAGTATTTTAATTACGCTCTTTTTCACTCCACAGAGTAAATACTTCTTAATATAGACAGTATTTATTTACATTTCCCATGATTACTGATTTTTTAGCTCACCATACCTTCTTGCATCTCAGACTTTCCTCCTAGTCATTTTGCTCTACTCTAAAATTCATCTTTATTCTTAAGTGAAAGTCCATTGTTTGTAAATTCTCATTTTGAGAAAAAGGTGTTTTTAATATACCCTTGATTTTGAAAGATAATTTCACTGGGCACTCATTCTATTGAGTTATTCTCTCAGTACCTTAAAGATGTTATTCCGCTGTCTTTTGCCTTCCAGTTTTGGCACTGAAAAGTCTACTGTCGGCCAGGTGCAGTGGCTCATGCCTCTAATCCCAGCATTTTGGGAGGCCGAGGCAGGTAGATCACCTGAAGTCAGGAGCTCGAGAACAGCTTGGCCAACATGGCAAAACCACGTCTTTACTAAAACTACAAAAAAATTAGCCAGGTTGTGGTGGTGCACACCTGTACTCCCAGCTACTTGGGAGGCTGAGGCAGGAGAATCAATTGAACCCAGGAAATGGAGGTTGCAGTGAGCAGAGATCACATCACTGCACTCCATCATGGGTGACAGAGCAAGACTCTGTCTCAAAAAAAACAAAAAAAAAGGTCTCCTGTCAATTTGTCATTCCTTTATAAGTAGATAGTTATTCTGGCTGCTTTTAAGCTATCTTTGCCTTTATTGTTCTGAAGTTTGAGTATAATGAATATACATTGGCTTCCTTTTCCCGGTTGATATACATTTTGCTTCTTGTATATGTGGATCCACTTTTTTTTTTTTTTAGACAGGGAACAGTGGCCCCATCATAGCTCACTGCAGCCTTGAACTCCTGGGTTCGTGTGATCCTCCCTCCTCACCTCTTGAGTAGCTGGGACCACAGGTGTGTGCCACCATGCCTAATTTTTGTATCTTTTGTACAGATAGAGTTCCACCACGTTGCTCAGGCTAGTCTTGAACTCTTGGGCTCAAGTGATCCTCCCACCTCAGCCTCCCAAGTAGTTGGGACTACAGGTTCATGTCATCACATCTGGCTAATTCTTAATTTTTTTGTAGAGATGGAGTGGGGGCTCTTGCTTTATTTCCCAGGTTGATCTCAAACTCCTGGCTTCAAGTGATCCTTCTGCTTTGGCCTCCCAAAATGCTGTGATTACAGGCATAAGCCACCACACCAGGTCCCAAGCTTTTCTTAGCTCTGGAAATTTGTCAGCGATTACCTCAATTTTTTTCTATTTTTCTACTTCTTAGACTCCAATTAGCACATATTAAACCTTCCCATTCTATCCTTCAGGTCTCATAATCTCTAATTCATATTTTCTATCCCTTTATCTGTTTTTGCTGCAATATGTTGTTTCCTCAGTTGAAACTTGATAGTCAACAATTCCTTTAGTTGTGGTGAATCTGCTCTTAAACCATTCATTATGTTATATATTTCAATAATTAAATTTCATACCTAAGTTGTCTTTGGTTCTTTTTAATATCTGCCTTTTAACATAACTCTTATTTCATGTTCATTTTAATTCATACATTATTTATTTAAACATATAACTGTTATTCTACTTCTGCTAATTGCAATACCTGAATTCCCTGAATATCTAAGTCTACTGTTTCTCAATGCAAATTGTGTGTTTCCTTGCATGTTTGATTAATCTAGAAGCATTAATTAGGGAGGCTTTCCTTCAGAGAGGATTTTCATCCACTTCTTAGAGTAACCACCAGAGTCCACGGACTTAGGACTACCTTAATGCTTTAAAGCATTCCTGGTTTTATGAAGGAGTCTTAGGTTCACTTTCTTTACTTTGCCTGGAGTCCATGGCTTAGTCTCAGAGGCACAGTTTTCCTGTTTCTCAACTACTTTAATTTTAGCCCACTCTCATTGGTAATAGCCTTTAGTGATTATCTTTCTTTCTAATGAGCCAGGAAATGAACTAATATTATGTGTGTTGTATTTTATCCAAGAACTAATTGTATTTTAGCAGGAGGATCCTTGAGTATACCTAGTCAACCATATGGCAGGAAGCAGAAATCATCTACTTCTTAGCTGATTTTGGTAATTTGCATTTTTCATATAAATTATTCATTTTCTGTTTTGTGATATATTGGCATAAAGTTGTTTATAGTGTCTTATTATTATTTTAAAATCTGTTTGGTTATTTATCTGTATTTTCATTCCTAAATTTTTTATGTATTCTATTTTTTTCCAAATCGGTTTCACCAAGTTATGTGTACTTTATATATTTATTTAAAGAGACCAACTTTTGTTTAAATCGATCCTCTCAAAAAAAAAAAAAAATTGATCCTCTCTTCTATAGTATAGATTTATACTCCAGGGGTCAGCCAACATTTTCTGTGAAGGCCCAGAAATTTTAAAACTGAAAAATGCAGGAATCAATATGAAACACTTAATTGATAGGCTCAATAGCAGAATGGAAGCTACTGCAGAAAGAATGAATAAATCTGAAGATAAAATGATAGAAATTACACAGTCCGAACAACAGAAGAAAACAGGTAGAACAAAGATGAACAGAACCTCAGGGACTTACGGAACTACAATAAATCTAACATTTGTGTCATCAGAGTCTCAAAAGAAAGAAGAAAGAAGGAAGACTGAAAAAGTTCTTGAAAAAAATGATAGCTGAAAACTCCCCAAAACTGGCAAAAGACATGAACATACAGATGGTGAGAAGACCTCAAATATAATAAACTCCCCACATCTACAAGATACATCATGGATAAACAACTAAAAACTAAACACAAAGGAAAAAAAGAAAAAGAAAAAAGACAAATGACACTTATCTATAGGGACCAAAACAATTTTAAAAACTGGATTTCTCATGGGGAACTATGAAATTTTCTCTCCTTTTTTTTTTTTTTTTTTTTTTTTTGAGAAGGAGTCTCATTCTGTTGCTCAGACTGGAGTACAGTGGTGCGATCTTGGCTCACTGTAATCTCCGCCTATGGGTTCAAGTGATTCTCCTGCCTCAGCTTCCCAAATGGCTGGGATTACAGATGTGCACCACCATGCCAGCTAATTTTTGTATTTTTAGTAGAGGCGGGGTTTTGCCATGTTAGCCAGGCTGGTCTCAAACTCCTGACCTCAAGTGATCTGCCCGCCTTGGCTTCCCAAAGTGCTGGGATGACAGGCATGAGCCATCCCTCTTGGCTGGAAATGGCAGAACAATTTTCAAGTGCTGAAAGAAAAGAACTATAAACCTACAAGTCTATGTCTAATGTAAATATTCTTCGGATATGAAGGAAAAATCAAGACATTTTCAGATGAAAGAAAACTGAGAGAATTTGTTGCCAATGGAACTACAATAATAATAATAAGGCTAAAGGAGTGCTCTAAACAGAAAGGAAATGATAAATGAAGGAGTTTTGGAATATCAGACATCAAAAGTCTAACAAAAAATACAACCAAAAACTCTACATATAAATCTGAGAGCTTAGATGAAATGGACTAATTCATCTAAAAATACAAACTATCACAACTCAATATGAAATAGATAAATTAAACAGCCATATAACTATTGTAAAAGTGGAAATTACAATAAAAAGAACTCCCTCCCCAAAAATCTCCAGGCCCAGATGATTTCATTGGAAAGTTCTATCAAATGTTTTAAAAAGCGCTGACACCAATTCTATACAATCTGCTTTAGAAAACAAGAGAAAGGAATACTTTCCAGTTCATTTTGAAGCTAGTATTACCCTGATACCACCAACCAGTATGTCTCATTAAAACAGATGCAAAAATCCTTAACAAAATATTAGCCAAAAGAATTAAGCTATATATACAAAGATACACCATGACCAAGTGGAGTTTATCTCAGGGATGTAACAATGGTTCAACATTCAAAAATCAATCAATGTATCTACCACATTAATGGGCTAAAGAAGAAAAACGGCATTATATAAATTAATGCAGAAAAAGCATTTGACAAAATTCAACACAAATTCATAATAAAAACTTGCAGAAAAAAAGGAATAAAAGATAACATCCTTAACTTTAGCAAGAGCATCTACTTTAAAAACCTACAGCTAACATTATACTTCATGGTGAAACACTGAATCCTTTCCGCCTAAGACCAGAAACAAGCCAAGGATCTCTACTCTCACTGCTTTTATTTCTGCTGGAATTTCTACCCACTGCATTAAGGGAATGAAAGGAAAAAAAGGAATACAGGTCAGAAATGAAGAAATAAAACTATTCATTATTTGCAGATGACATAACTAAGTAAAAAAAAAAAAAAAAAATCCCAAGGAATCAATCAAAATCTCCTAAAATGAGTAAGTGGGCTCAATAAGGTCTCAGTATACAAAATAGAAAAATTCACTTTATTTCTATATACTTAGAGTAGACATGTGAACATGGAAATTCAAAATACAATGCCATTTATAATCTCTCTCAAAAATTAAATTGCTTAGGTATAAATCTAACAAAACATGTACAGAACTTGTACGCTGAAAACCACACAATACTGATTAAGGAAAACAAAATTTAAATGAAGTGAAGTGATCCTGTGATCATGATCAGGAAGGCTTAGCATGGTAAAGATGTCAAATCTCCCCAAATTGATGTATAGGTATAACATAGTTCCTGTCAAAATCCCAGTAAGATATTTGAATAGATACAGACAAGATTATTCTAAAATTTATATGGGAAGACAAAGGAACTAAGTGGCTAAAACAATTTTGAAAAAAAGTGGAATAAATCAGCCTATTTGATTTCCAGACTTACTACAGTAATCAAGATTTTGGTGTTGGTGGAGGTATAGACACATAGTCTAATGGAAAAGAATAGAAAACCCAGATATAGACCCACACGAATATGCCCAACTGATTTCTCATTAACTCATTTTTGCTCAACTGATTTTTGACAGAGGTGCAAAAACAATTCAATGGAGAAAAAAGAGCCTTTTCAACAAATATCTTGTTGGAGTAATTGAATATCCCTAGGCAACAACGACAAAAATGAACCTAGACCTAAGTCTCACATTTTATACAAAACTAACTGAAAATGGAATATAGACTTAAAAGTAAAATGTAAACTATAATACTTTTAGAAAAGAACATAAAAGAGAAAATTTGGGGGATCTAAAGGGAGAGGCAAAGTTCTTGATACCAGAAGCATGATCCATAAAAAGAAAAATGGATAGAGTGGACTTCATTAAAATTAAACACTTCTGCTCTGTGAAAGGCCCAGAAAAGAGAAATGAAAAGACATGCTACTGACTGGGAGGAAATATTTGCAAATCACACATCCAACAAAGGACTAGTATCTAGAAAAAAATACACATACACACACACACACACATTATTTAAAAGCCCTCAAAACTCAACAGAAAAAAATCCAATTAGAAAGAAAAGACATGAAGAAACATGTCACTAAAGAAGAGATACAGGTGGCAAATAAGCATATGAAACAAAGATGCTCAACATCATTGCCATTAGCGAAGGGAAAATGGTAAATCAAAACTGCAATAAGCGGTCACTATATACTCATCAGAATGACTAAAATAAAAAATAGAGACACCACCAAATGCTGAAAAGGACATGAAGCAACTGGATCACTCATACACCACTGGTGGGTATATAAAATAGTGCAGCTACTTGGTATAAGTTTGGCAATTTCTTAAAAACTAAACATTCAACTACTATATGACCTAACTACTATGTAACTGCTGAGCATTTGACCCAGAAAACTAGATTATGTTCACACATAAACTTGTACACAAATGTTTATAGCAACTTTATTTATACTAGCCAAAAACTGGCCCAATGTCTCTCAGCAGGTGAACAGTTAAACAAACTGTGGTACATCTATACTATGGGATTCTATTCACATTAAAAAGTACCTGTCAATAGACTTGATACACATAATAAGCTGGATTAACCTCCAGAAAATCATGCTAAATGAAAAAAAGCCAATCCCAAAAGGTTACATATTATTATGATTCCAGTTATACAGCTTTATTGAAATGAAAAAAAAAACTATAAAAATGGAGAACAGATTATGGTTGCCAAGGGTTAAGAAGGGAGTAGGGATGGGAGTGAAGTGGGTATGGTCATCAAAGGCAAGATGAGGGATCTCTGTGCTAGAAAAAGTTCTGTGTGGAAACGTTCTCTATCCCAGCTATACCAGTGTCAGTATCCTGGGTATGATATTGTACGACAGTTCTGAAAGATGTTCACTGTGTGGGAAACAAAGTGAAAGGTACACAAAAGAGGTCTCTGTATTATTTCTTACAACAGCATGTGAGTCTAGTTTCTCAAAAGTTTAGTTAAAAATACTAGCATTAAACATATTTTATACTTTATAAAGAATGGGTTCTTTATTTCAAATGTCCATACCATTCCAAAGGAAAGTATTGGTCACATACTCCATTCTAGATTTAAAGAAAATTTAAAACAACATAGAAAATTTCTAAATGACTAAGAAAAATGTTTGACCACAGATCGGGAAAAGACATAAAGACAATAGGGTAGCCCTAATTTTGAACAAAAAATGTTTATTGCCTCCAAGATAGAACTAACATGAATTTCTTGAACAAGAAATGTTTATTTATTGCCTCCAAGATAGAACTAATGTGAATGATATATAACTAAGGTTATCTTACTATTAGCAAATTTTGGTATATACCCACTGCAAAATAGTACTTAAATGTTAAAACTATGATAACCTTTATGAGGCTGAACATTAAATCTGGCCTTGGGAAGAGGTTGGATGTGGCCTGAGGCACATTGAAAACGCCTCGAAATGAACTCAAAACGACCACAGCACCTAGGTTTGAAATAAGAATGAAATAAAATATATTCCCCATTAAAATCTTGCTTTATTTTTAGAATCATTACTGACAGAAGGATCAGCTTTGATCTGAGAGCTTTTCACCATCAAGTTTTTAGCTATACAAGTTTTAAAAAAGCAAAAGCTTGCATCTTACTTGGATTAAAAACCTAATTTCTAGAAAACAGGTTCTCTTCTTTCTGGTCTGAGTTTAATATTTCAGATCTCCCATTAAACAAATGATTAAAAAACTTTCAGAGGGCATTAGAAAGTGAAACTAGGTATCAGAAAAATCTTAGTCGAGGCTAAATAACTGCATTTGTGAGTTTTCTACCAATGCTATTAGGTGTTGGAGTTAGTAACTACTGTCTAACGATACTTACAGTAAACACTTAAAAATTTGTACTTTGGGTTGGCCAAAGTGGGAATTAATGCCCTTTCAAGTTTATTTAAAGATTCAGTTCAGTTCTAGAAAACTCCTTCTCCAACAAGTAGAGGTGTTGTGCATGTAACGACTGGACAGGAAATCTGGTTTTGCCTTCCACCACTTACATTTTAAGCATAAATGCCATCACTACACAAAACCTACGGGAATCCCACTCTGAGCAATTAAGTGACCAACCTCTTAAAAACTTGCCAGAAGCAACAATGTCTATAAAAACCTATTTAGTGTGTTATTTAGCTCTATTTCTGCATTTAAAATTAGGATTATTTGGAGAAAAATATTACGTAATATTCATGTTAACCAAATGATTACCAAAACAAAGAATTAAAATTGGTGTATTGATATGGTATTTGAATTACGAGAAAATGGGCCAATAGGAAGATTTTCTTCTTTATTCCTATTTGATTTAAAAGAAAAAAATTTGCCAAGGGATGGGTAGGGTTAAATTAAAAACATTTTAAGATACATTTCTTTATATGGAGCATACTTACTGTTTTTGCTTTGAATGCATTCTGATGAAATATAGATTCCAAATTCCCCTTGGATCTCACCCTTCTGTCTAGTGCTTTGCCCTCTATTTGGGGCAATAATTCTATACATATCCTGCAAATGTCTGTCCTGATGATCAGGATGCCCAAGCTCTGAATCCAACTGCTGCCACCAAGAGAACGGCTCCTTTTTGGAGCCATTACACACAGATCATCACGCAAATCAGTAGTTTCTCTTTAGAAAACTAGCAATTTTCTGGTAGTCTGTCAATTAAGAAAAGAAAATGAAATTCAGTTACTTAGTAAGGAAAACTGGATAAACAGGAGGCTGGTCCAAAGGGAGATTTATATTTAGACATTCCCTTTCTTCCTTGCCTCCTTCCTTTCACACAGCTATTTCCCTTCTTTTAACACACCAAGTGCTTTTTATATGCCAAATAACAAAACATAAACTCCCTGAGGGCAGGATGCTTATTCTTTTGGTTCACTCTTAGAACATGTAGTAGCCTGGCAAAAAGCTGGCCCCAAATAAGTGCCAAATTAAGTATTTATTAAGCAACTACTATGGGAGGGAAGGAAGAAGGGAAGGAAGGAAGGAAACTGTGTTAAGTCCTGGGGCCCCAGAAGCTTAGTATATGTATTTTTTATTTCGGTTGGAAAAAAATGACTCGCTTACCATCTAGAGCCAATGCTTCTAAATTTTTCCATCAAAGAATCTTTAATGAAAGTGAAGAAAATTCTGAGGCTTCCACTTCACGTGGTTTGAACTGTACATCTCAGTGTTTGTTTCACAATTATGCTAGACTGTCAACTCACTTCTCTTCCTAGAATGTCCTCTGCAGTGCAGGTAGACCAGAAACCACACTTCCCACAAACTCCTTCTGTCTCTGGTTCTAAGTTGAGAGTTGACCCGTGACCGGCATTTCCATGAGAAAAGGAGAGACCATCTTTCCTCAGAGGCCACTGCAGACAGAAGTGTAGGCAGGCAGAGGACATGAGTTTCACAGCAGTTTCAAAATCTCTTGCAAGGCACTGGCTTTGGAGCTATTAACAGCTGACAGCTGGGGACAGCTCCCTGAGACACACTGTCAGTGCTGCACGCCGACAGCACAGCCTTCTGGATGTTCTCAAGAGTCACAGCAGTGCCTGGGCCAGCTCCTGAGATCCACCCACTTTGGGGCTGCAGACACCTTCCTCACCCACCCTTTTGATGTCTAATTCCCTACGTTAAAACACTTTACACTTATAATCCATCAAGTGGTTTCTGTTTTTCTAACTGAATTGTTAAAATATGCAAAATTCACATTAAAGAAAAGTTTCCTACCTATCTTGTGACCTCAGTGAATGAGCTGCTGCTTTATCCAATCCACTGACTTTGAGCTGCTGCTTTATCCAATCCACTACTTTGGAAAACGCAGCTGAAATGAGGAAAGATAATCGTGCATGTCTGGCAACCAGGTAATTTCTTTCCTATCTCTCATGTCACAGTATTTTGAGGACACAAATTCCTAAATGCTCAGAAAAAATGGTTTTATCTTAATTGATTTATAAATTATGTTAGGGTAGTTGTTAAACAGAGAATTGTGTCAAAGAAGCAGTACATTGTAACACTTTCAGGCTCCCATTGGTTTAAAATTTGGTAAGTGTATTTCTTTGCTGACAAGTCAAACTGTTCAAATGTTATGGAGGACTGAAAATTTTTTGTTTTAACTGAATCATGAAAATACACAACTTTTTATTTCCAGGAAAGACAGATGTTATTTACCACCAATGAATTTTTATCATATTTAAATGAACTTGAAAATGTCATTCAACTCAAATCCCTCAATCAACTTACTTCAGCCCATTCTGAAACTTCATATTGCAGCAAACCAGCCATGTGAAAGAAATAAATTCAATTTTGACTTTCAAAAAAAATAAATGCTGAATAAGTTACGCTTGTGGACCTTAGCTATTAAGGTGAACAATGACTTTATTTTCTTTATGTTAAGTTTTATATTTTATTATGACATTCATTTTTTCTACATGAAGACACAAATAAAAATTATACCAGCTACATAAACTATTTTGTACTTTCCTTGCTAAACCACAGATGTATTTCATGGAAAGAGGGGCCTTTAAAGGCACTTATTTATCATTGTAGGTGTGTCTAAACAATTGATATTCAAAAACACAACTTTTTGAGTACAAAATTTTACAATTTTTAACAAAAGCAGTGAAGACACTAAACAACCCAGTGGTGACCTCTTCAAAGTGCAGTGTCCTTGGTCACCGATGCAGATGCTACTGGGGCAGCCAGCGGGCTCAGAGGGTCCAACTCCAGACACTGCATCCACGGCTGTCCTAGACTGACTTGCACTTGTAAAAGAGATCGTCCCACGCCTACTAAAAAAACAAGCTACTCTAGTATCAATATGACATCACTCTTTTACCATCAATCATATTGCAAAACCATAGTATTTAACGACCAATACAACAGCCAAATACTTAATGCCACATTGTCGTTCAGTTTACCTGGCTGGTTAATATCAATCTGTGTTTGAGTATTTCTTTTGAGCACACAAAAACAAATGCATAGTCACTTGATGAGGAAATTCTTCACTTTGACTCAAATGGATTCACCATGCTGTCAGTTATGAAAACAACTCTAATTTTATTCTCCACAGGGCAACCTTCACTTTTCACAGCAATTCTAAAACTGACCTACAGAAAAAATTCAAGATTTTAAAAAAAATTTGGCTACCATACTATGTTTCTTATTTAATTTTTTCTAATCAATACTACTCTTACGTTCCAAATATTTCATGGGAAATTTTTCCCTCAAACTTAATATGTTTCTTAAACGAATTGAAACGACTAAAGTTCCTGTTTAAACCACTGATAACTTCCCCAGTTAAAATAATAATAATTTAAAATGATTACACTTCAAATAAAGGTACTAAAATCATGCTCCCCAAATTTTTAAGCGCTTTTGTTGTTATTGGGTACTCACTGTGAAGTGAATAGAAGTAAATGTACTTGACCTGTATGAGAATAAACATTTTATCAAGTACAGCAAAGAAACTGAACTGATTGTGAAAGCCATGGGGATGGGACTTTAAAACAGCAGTAAGATGCTGGTTTATCACCAGAAACCTCACGTGCCTCTGTGCACTTGAAGTAAAGACCACATTTGAGCAGGCCTGGTGGGCTGGCACGGGCCTCAAAACAGGTGCTGTTTGTGTGAATTCTCCTCCCTGCATTGTCCATTCTGCTCTAGGGCAGTCTGATTCTGGCAACAGGAGTCTCTAAGTTCCAATCACTCACTCACAAAAGAGTTTTCTGTAATCCCTTTTGTGGAAAAAAATGGAGTTTTTCTGACATGCAAAGCAACTTCTACCAGTGTGACAAAGTAGGTAAAATCGATGACACCCTAAAATAAAAACCTGGAGTGAACTGGTGCTCCAGAAAGATGCTGAATGGCCACAGTGCATGTGGTGATGTCTCCATGCTGAGGTTTCAGGCAGCACACAGCACTAAGTATCAGGTGACCTGTGGTCCCACCAGAGCACAGTCCTCATGAAATAGGCCTAACCAGATACCTTTTAACTCATCTTTATTTTGGTTGCAAAGATGTGGTTTACTTAACTACTTACTATTTGTTCCCATTTGAAGTCTCAGAGCTTGCGAAGTTAAACACTGCCTTCAGTACCGAACTGCTATACAAGAACATTATAAAATACAAAGTATAAACTAAGATAATCCTCTTTACAGAATTCAGATTAGTGCATTAAAACAACATTGATTTAAAAAGGGAAGTGAGATAACTGGCGAACCTCCAATTGCTTTTCTAATGAAGGATGACACAAAATGGCACGCAAGGTAAACACTAAATTTTAAGAGTCAGGTGCTCAAAAACAGTTAATTATGGGAAAGTTACTTTCCAAAAGTAATTTTGACCTAAAAATAGTAACCATTATTCTACAAGACATAAGGGAAGGTAAATAATGGCCCACAAAACCAGATGATATGGTTAAGATAACTAGTTTAGTGGAATAACAAACTGGAATCTTTAGAATCCAAACACAATAGGTATTGGTATTGGTTGTTCATACTCTTCTTCCAAATTAGGTTAAACATTTTTAGTAACTACACTTTCCCCAGTAAACATCAGACTTAAATAGACCATATGTAAAACAACCTATCCTTAGTAATTTTACTAGGCAATCTACAGCAAAAGCTTAATATATACACAGAAGGAGTATCAAATAAACTAGAAAAGTATTCACCGACTTCAGAGTAAAAAAGATCTTAAAAGAAAACCAACAAAAAAATGAAAGACACTTTGTGCTGTTATGAACCAGAAAAATACAACCCATGAATAGACCTTAATTATTTTACATTATTGAGAATATTTTCCCTGCTGAAGCAAATCAAAATTAAATTTGAGAATTTTAATTCAAGTAACACACGTCTAGGTGTGTCACAGTGACAGGAGATGCAGACAGAATACACACACCTTTAAATTTACAAATTCCCAAAACTAAGTCAAGCAGGGTAAATAAATTATAAATGAAAGGCATATGCAATGTGGGCAAAAACTTAACAACTATTAAATTGAAGACCATGGGAGTTATGTCAGCAGTGATATTTAGAAAATCTTTCAGTATTAGAAAATATCAGATTTAATCCAAAGGAACCACCCCAACCCCCCCCAATAAAAATAACAAAGTATGGGAACCATCCTTTATACAATAGCTTTAAAATAATAATTAAAAAAACATGATTACAGGAATCTTCCTACATAATTTAGACAATGTAGTGCAACACTGTGCTCCTTTATAACTTTAGCGGTTCAATCCCCATATGATGAGACCGATAATCACAACTCCAATGACAAGGATAAGAATGATGATGCACAGGGTTTTTCTGGATTTGCGCTGCAGATGCAAAAAACAAAACAAAACAAAAAAACATGTTTACAGATTTAGTGGAGTACCTCTACAGCAACTAAAAATAATTTGGTTCATTTCTAGAGTAAAATCAGTAGTAGTATATCGCCCTCAAATTTTTGACTGTTTTTTTTGTTCCTCATAAATCTCTTTAATACATATGGCACTATTTTTTCAAAAAAAATTCTTGAACTAATGCTACAATTAAGGGAGCAATTTTTCAACTTTCATTGGTAATTTTTCTAAGGGTGTGGCTGAGCTTAAGAAAGAAGACACCACGAAATAAGTTACTGACTTAAACAAGAGACTGAGGTTACCTATGAATAAAAACAAAGAACAGCTTACAAGCTTAAACATTCTTTACCTTTTATTAAAGTTTTTCTTAAAAATGAGTTCTCTGAAGATATCAGTAAGTACAAATTGGCAACTTTTCTTCACATATATTTCTTTTTTTTTTTTTTGAGATGGAGTCTTGCTCTGTCGCCCAGGCTGGAGTGCAGTGGCACAATCTCGGCTTACTGCAATCTCTACCTACCAGGTTCAAGAGATTCTCCTGCCTCAGCCTCCCGAGTAGCTGGGATTACAGGCGCGTGCCACCACACCCAGATAATTTTTTTTTGTATTTTTAGTAGAGATGGAGTTTCACCATGTTGGCCAGGATGGTCTCAATCTCCTGACCTCATGATCTGCCCACCTCAGCCTCCCACAGTGCTGGGATTACAGGCATGAGCCACCACGCCCGGCCCCTCACACATATTTCTTGTTTCCAAAATACAATGATTTTGGAATGAGTTTCCAAAATCATTCTCATTCTTTAATATTAATGGGAAACTACGTTCAAAATCTCAACAAACAAAACCACAGAGCAAACAAAATCATAATGCTGTCATTGAAAACCGAATGGTTAAGAATTTGGTTCGTTCTTCATTCCTGGTTCAGTTGTAGATTTCTGTATTTCTTTAATGGCGTTTGTATCTCACATCAACATGCAGGAATCCTTTTTCTTACAAAGTAGAAAAATTTGTAAATTTACTTTGTGTCAAGTAAAGTACCAAAATATTTATAAAAAGATACATTTGAGTCTGAAATTACCCTGAAAACCATAAATAGTTTGAATATTCCACATATTCATCTAATTTTTCCAGTGAATACTCCTTACGTATCAAACACAATTTCTTTAAAATTTCAATACCATGCATAAATATTTTTCCCAGACTCCAGTTGGTTATCACAAACACAAGTGTAATGTACCTGTGAGGCATCACGGGTATCCCACAATGGTGTATTTGTTGCCTGGGGTACTCCCCCTAGTGTGGGGTAATGAGACCCTGGCACAATGTGGTGATAAGCAAATTTATCACTTTCCTTATTCTTAGGGTTCACCCAAACATATCAAGGCTTCCAAATAGAACTATTGGAAAACTGCCTCTCTTCTCAGCACTTGTGCTGCGTGGCCATCTCGTCCCCCTTCGGGAGCTGGGGGAATTAAGCCTGGGGGCAGCTTCTAGTCCTGGGGTGTAGCTTGGGACACGTGCGTTTTCCTGTAGGCTTGGCCTTCCACAAGGAAGAGGAAGAGTAAAACTTGGCAGTATATCCACATTTCCCCCAAATCCAAAAGCAAAATAAAATACCATGTGAACCTAGTCACTGATGGATACAGTTAAGTTTCAGCAGTTATATGCTAACAGCTCCAGAAGACTTCTGGCATTTGCAGGTGTGTGTGTGTGTGTGTGTGTGTGTGTGTGTGTGTGTGTGTGTGTGTGTGTGTGTGTGTAGGGGTGTGTGTGTGTGTGTGTGTGTGTGTGTGTGTGTGTGTAGGTGTGTGTGTGTGTGTGTGCAGGTGTGTGTGTGTGTGTGTGTGTGTGTGTGCAGGTGTGTGTGTGTGTGTGTGTGTGTGTGTTTTCAATTATTCATGAGGGATACCTAAAGTCCATGACACAGTGATATAGTGATATTAATTCCACTGAGCTGTATATCTGAATGACATGGACAAAGATAATAAACAGGAGTGACTTTCAGTGAATACAATTGGTTATAACTCAGCAATCTCCATAGCTTCATTATTATTTACTTATCACTGAATATGCAGTAATTTGTCCAGTAAAAGATGGACTGTGAAATGAAAGGCAGCTTCTAAGGTTAGTGAGAAAAACAAAAAGCAATTGAAAATGTCTGAGAAGGTGACAATATCTTAGATATTTTATAAGAAGTTAACAGCGGCTGGGCATGGTGGCTCCCATCTGTCATCTCAGCACTTTGGGAGACTGAGATGGGTCGATCGCTTGAGCCCAGGAGTTCCAGACCAGCCTGGGCAACACAGCAAAACTCTATCTCTACAAAAAATACAAAAATTAGCCAGGCGTGGCCGTACACATTATTCGGGAGGCTGAGGCAAGAGAATGTCTTCAGCCCAGGAGGCAGAGGTTGCAGTGAGGCAAGATGACACCACTGCACTCCAGCCTGGGCATCAGAGCCAGACTCTGTGTCAAAAAAAAGGTTAATAAGGTCAAGAAAATGATAATTATGAATGACAGCAACAAAGGAATGGAGTTTAAAAAAGGAAATCAAATGCTACACGGCATTTAGGGGTTTCCAAAGAGCCTGGCCTTACCCAATTTGAACATCAAAGGTCTGCATATTGTATGATGTATTAATAGTTGATAGTTCTAATATTTGTATAGTACTTGACACATAATTTATATTTGACACATGCATGTGGACTCCCTATATTAACCCGACTCAAGAAATAAATTCATTCCTGGTGAAGGGTCTGCTGAATGTGGACAGAATATATAATGAACAGTGACACTCCAAGCTAATATGATTTCCACAAGACCTGAAGCAATCTCTCTAGGACAAGGAAATTTGCCTCTTTAGTCCAGAGTGTCACTGACAAAAAGAAATAAAAAGTAAAAGGGAGCAGCAAGAAATGGGAAGGAGGGGCCTATCACAAAAAAGGTTTCTGGGTAGAAATGTCACAATGACATCAGAGATCCCCGGCCATCAGAAAAGCCTAGAATTGTCTCTGCCGCCCAAACACTAAACTTTCTCTCTCTGTAGGCCAACAATTCTGGTTCAACCCCGAGAAGAACACAGGCTAAAAACAGTTATAAACTGACTGGTATTATTTAAACAGACTTCTCTTCCATGGGATTTTAAATTTTAACATCTTCAGCCATTTTAAACCTAATCTCTCCCTGCTTCCTCAACGCAAACACACACACACACGAAAAGGATAAGTTATAAGAAAATTGATCACAGTTAAATTACCTGATAATCTGCTGCCCTTGACAGCTGCTGATTTGCTTGCTGAACATGCACCTCTGCATTTTCCACATTGGCTTCTATGCTATCTGTAAAATAAAACACACACACACAAATGTGTTAAACATGTATTGATGCTCCAGTAACAAATCACTAAATTTCATTCAAGGTAAGATTAAATATGGTCATTATTCAAAGGTTAATAGTAGTATATCGTAAAGTTGAATTTTTTTAAGCTGGCTATAAGAATCATAGTATACATCTATACTATTTTTCAGGTGATCCAAACAATATAAGAGCATTTGTAGAACAGAACCTTGATCATCTTCATTACAGAGCAACTCCAGCTCTACCTGGCAACCCCTGAAAAGTACTGTCACCCTGACATTATCAAATCAGTGTCAGCACAAGAGATGTCTCAGTGTCAAACTCCATAGTTTGGTCTATCTATGTCAAGACCAATGCACAAGAGATCAACTCTCTTCTTTCTACTGCTGAAGATTTTGTTCATCATAATAAAAACTGGTACCTTGACTTTTCAAAGAATATTATGTCCTCAGAGGGAAACAAACAGAAAAACCCAAATGCTAAAACTTGATCCCTTAATCATTATGTTAGTCATTAATGTTTCTCAATTTCTTTTCCCTCTATGTCTTTGCAAATGGAATGTACTTTAAGTTACTGGAGCATAATACCTACGCTCTACTTAGTTTGTGTTCTGTAATGGCCGACTCAGTAGCAAGCATGTGACAATGTTTATTTAAGGTAAATACAGAGTGCTGAAGGCCATTTACTCTGTGGTCATCAACATACTTCTGTGCTAAAATCTAGCCCTCACCAAGGGCCCATGAAGCCTTCTCAATTGGTGGCAGTTTTTCTTCCCACCCTCCAGGGGCCTGGAGGTGGAACGGGTGTCATTTTGAAGCATGAGACCCTTGCCCTTGTCTCTTCCTCCCTACCAACTCTCAGCTTTAAGGCTCATGCTATCAAACTCAGCCAACTCTCTTTGTTGCAGACATCTATCAATCGCATGGCCTTTTCTTCTCACTCCTTGAATATTTTAGCCTCTGACTCACTGATGCTCTCTCCAATACTTCTCTTATACATACTGGTGACTTCAAGATCCAACTGCTGACCCTTCTAACACCCTGGCCTCACAGTTCACTGACCATACTTTCTCCAAAGACGAACACCTTTCCTCACCCACCCATTTCCATGGTCACATCCCAAACCCTGACATTCCAATAACTGCAGTTGTTCTGTAATCTCAATTTCAAGGGTCTCACTCTCTGATCACCACCTTCTATCTCTAGAGCTCACTCCTTCTAATTCCCTGGCTCCAACAATTTTCAACTTTCATTGATCCTACCACTTTTTCACTGTCCCTCACATATGGCATGTCCTCACTTCCCTCCTTACCCTAGCCTTAGAGTCCTTGGACAATCACTTAGCCTCAGCTTACTCTCATCCTTAGCCCCCTTGCCCCTCCACTTTAGTCATATGACAAAACCCCAACCAGTACCCATGCAGCTGATTATGGATGTAAAAAGGATTAACCGTGTTTCACTTTAAAGTCATGACTGCCAAGCAGGTCTACTTCATTTCTCTGACTTCTGAAAGACTACATCATACATCCTCTTCTCTCCTCAAGCTTCTCAGGCCTCCTCCGGCATTATCATTCTCAGCCCATGACCTTGATTTCCAGCTTTTTGAAGCAACAGGAACCATCAGAAGACATTTCCACACGTTTTCATGACCCTATCTACGTGCAATATCTGTGTCCTGACAACTTTCTTGTTGCCAGGAAGAACTATCATACCCCGAGCAAGAGCCAATTTTTCCATTTGTGCACTTTATCACATTTCCTATCATTTAACTCAAAACCCTCAGTCCAGCAAACTTCCTCTCTCTCTTACTTATCATTAATATTTCTTTCCCTGGTAGATCACCTCCATCAATCCCATAGCTGCCATCTTAAAAACAAGCAAATCAAAAACCTCTCATTTATTCCACATCCATTTTTGCAGCTATGACCGCATTCTCTGTTTCACTTTCCCTCTTTACTCCTTGAAAGAGTCATCTATACTTGGTATCCACCACTGTTCTCCTCCCATTCTCTCTTGAGCCCACTTTTATCATGCTTTCACCTACACTATTTCACCAACACAGCTCTTATTGAGGTCACCTATGCCCTACACATTGTTAAATCCAGTGGTCAAATCTTAATCCTCATTTTACTTGACCTAACAGCAGCATTTGAAACAGGTGACCATCCATTGTTCTTGAAGCACTTTTTTTCACTTCCCTTCTAGGATGATACATTCATTTGGATTTCCTCCATATCACTGGCTATTCTTTAGTCTTTTTTATTTGTTCTTCTTCAACTGTCTGGGCTCTAAATCAGAGGTTAAGAAGCTTTTTCTGCAAAGAGCCAGAAAATGAATAAGCTTTGTGGGTTGTATGATCTCTGTTACAAGTATTCAACTATGCCTTCACTGTGCAAAAGCAACCCTAAACAATACATAAATGAATACATGTAGTTTGAAGACACTGTTCTAAACATTTAGAGGATCCAGGGCTAAGTCCTCAGACCCCTTCTATTCTCTATCCAGACTTAATCCCTGGATTATCTCATCCAATCTTGTGGGGTTAAATACTATGTATACACAGATCACTCCTAAATTTAGATCTCCCGCCCAGACTTCTCCCCTGAACTCCATGTTCACTTTAGTAATGTCTACAAAACCTTCACTTGGTGTAAAGGGGCACCTCAAACTTAACATATTCAAAAATGATTGATTTATACCCATCTAAGCCTGCTCCACTTACAGATTTCCCCATCTCTGAAAACAGTAACTTCACCATCCTAGTGGGCCAAGCTAAAACCTTAGCATCACCCTTAAATTAACTCTTTCTTTCACACTCATACCCAGCCAGTCAGTAAATCTTCTCGGCTCTCCACTTAAAAAATGTCTGAAATCCATGAACTTCTCACCATCCCTCTAGTTCCATCCTAATACAAGCCAACAAGATTGAGCATCTGGATGACTGCAATAGCCTTTTAGGTGACCTCCTTGCTTTTGGTCTTTTTCCAGCAGCCAAGTGAGTCTTTGAAACCAAAGCAGGGTTATAGCACTCCTCTACTCAAATCCTCCTTGGCTTCTCATTCATCTGTAAAAACTGAAATCTTCCTACATGATGTCATCCCCTGCCCTTGGACATGATCTCCGTCTCCTTCTTGCTCATTAAAAATGTCAGGTATGCTTCTGCCTCAAGGCCTTTGTACTCGCTGTTCTCTCTGCCTGGAACGCTTTCTCTTACTTGCTCCCTTAAATCTACCAAGGCTTCACTAAAATGTCACCTATCAGTAAGGGCATACCTAACTACCCTGTGTCAAGAAGCAACAATTTCCACCCCTAGCAGTCCCATCTCTCTACCCTGGCCTTATTTTCTCCATAGCACTTATCACCATTTACTTGCTTTTCTCGCCTTTTTAAAAAATTGTCCTTCCTCCCATTATAAGATCAATTGTGATAGGGTATTTTATCTGTTATTTAATTTCAGCTGAATCTCCAATGACTAGATTTGTGTGTGGACATGGTAGCCACTCAACATATTTTGGATGATGAATAAATTGGTTTTTGAAATTTTACCCTGTGATCTACTGGGGATACAGGGGAGGGTAAGAATGGATAAAAAATAGTTACATTGAAGTAAAGGTGCAAATATTTCAGTTGGACCAAATTCAGAAAATATACTAAAAGCATCTTTAGACATACCAATACATAGCTCCAGACTTCAAGATGGTCAGGATCCTGATGAATGCTAACAACTACACCCTAATTGAAATGCTATTACATTCAATACTTAAGGGATTCTTAGCAACTTTAAAAAAGAAAATCACTTCTAAAAAGAATTCCTAACTTCTATGTAACACTACTAAATTCATCTACCAAAAAGCTATTAAAATGAATGATCAGACAAATGGCTACCTATTCCCTAATACCTAAAAGACAAGATGTCATGCACAGTTACATATACCACAAGTTTCCCCAAAAGTGCTTAGCATGATGACAATTAAATTGGAGTAAGACTAAAACCAGAGGCCCTGGAAATAAGCTGGAATAATGTTTCATGGTGCCTTCCATGGTCTTGGCAGCAATAGGCCCTGATTAAATTTGGGCTTCTGAAATAAATGAAGCTGGTTATTTCTACCAGCACGAGTCAAAAATGAGATCTGTTTTAGATAATGCCAAGGGTGATGCTTACTGTGTTTTATAGACCATGCTTTTGGTTCCAGGGAAACCAAAAAAGGGACAGAAAGTGGTTACTCTTCTGTGAGAAAGTTACAGCAGGTAAAGTGCATGTAGCTTGCTCTTACCTCTAAAATCTAAGTTAGCAGGTCTTACCTATTACATCTCCTTGTTCATGAATCATCATTCCCAAATCTTTAAATATTTCATTAATATCCATAATATCAGCCTAAGAGAAAAGGCATATATTATTATAATCAGAAATTCAGTCCCCATTCCACAAAACAGGAAAAATTTTAAAAACCCAAACCACTACTCACACATGGGTGAGCATGCATCTATAATACATAAATATAATACATAAACTTTGGAAATATCAGGAAAATATTTGACAATAATTGAGAAGAATTTGAACAATAGTCACCAGTTCTCTAAAATAAGTTTGTGGCATTAAAAATACCAACTGAGTGAGGCAGGATGGAAATGAAGGATCTATAATAGAGAAGAGCCATGGATTGCTGAGTTCATTTTATACAATCTGATAGTTTTGGTATCACAAGCAGTATCTACTTACAAGGGTACAAAATATTCTTAGCACGTATTTCTAATAAAAGTTTACACATCAATTTGACAGCTTAAAATAATAAAACATTAGGTGTAAATTTAACGTCTCACATTAATAATTTGAACATGCAATGGATTAGTGAAATGTCACTACTGAATAAAGAAGTTATAAACTTAGTGATTAAAGGAAATATAAAATTACTTTTCTTCAATCACACAATTAACTACTTCATAAAGTTTTTATAAGGACTAAATGAGATAATTAACATAAAGAATTCATCCCCCAGTGCCTGGCACATGGAAGGTCTTCAATAAATTACAGCCATTGTTAGCTATTATTAGCCTTCTTTCTAGGAACTAAGTAGGTTCCATAAGAACTATGACTTAATAAATCCTTTAGATCTCTTTGATGTCATAAACATAGTAAAGAGAAATAAAATTCTTTGAAGGCCTTATAAAAGGTCTTACTCATGCAGGTATGATGTGTATCATGTGCCCCGGGAAGACATCCAGACTCTCGGACAGACATTTATCTCTACACTGGTATTTTCTCAATACTAAGGTGGTCCATAGATGGCTTAATAGAATAGTCATAATTTTTAAAAAGCTGCAGTAGGAGGGATTGTGTTCCCTCATCCTAGCACAAACAGTAAGGACAATATTATTTTTTTAAAAAAGGAAGTATTCTAACTCATACATTACAAATGCTACCAAACTGATACATTAATTTTCTTTCTCTGGGCCAGACATGGTGGCTCACACCTATAATCCTAGTACTTTAGGAGGCCAAGACAGGCAGATCACTTGAGACCAAAAGTTTGAGAACAGCCTGGCCAATGTGGTGAAACCCTGTCTCTGCTAAAAGTACAAAAAATTAGCCAGGTGGGGTGGCACGTGCCTGTAATCCCAGCTACTCGGCAAGCTGAGGCACAAGAATCGCTTGAATGTGGGAGGCGGAGGTTGCAGTGAGCCGAGATTGCACCACTGCACTCCAGCCTGGGCGACAGAGAGGGAGACTGTCTCAAAAAGAAAACAAAATTTTTCTGTCTCGTGCCTTCTCCCAGCATTACCTAACCATCTTGAGAACAAACTCACTAAGAACAGAGCAGCAGCCCAAGTCTACAATGTAAGCCTTACTTCAAGTTGCCTGATAGAAGATTCTCTCTCATGAATAAGGCGGAGGTCATCCTCTGTAATTTCTTCATCCTGCACCTGCACTTGAGGTTGAGTTTGGCTGACAGAAAAAAATGAATGCGGAAAAAAACAAAGACTGGTATTCAAAACAATGGGACCTATTCAAGATATATTCATTAAATAGGATATTTTATTCTCCAAAGTCACAGAACTACTCAAAAGAATTCTAAGAATATAACAGATATATTAATAAAATTTTATTCATTTTTCATTTCACTTATATCATTTTATCTAACGTGAGTTTAGAGTTATTACTTAATTATTGGAAGCTATATTTGTCAACTGGGTATTTCTTCTTAGCTGATTTAAACCTCATATAAGGGAATGTCTATATTAATAATTAAGTCCATAAATTTGGACTTAATTTGGAAAATTTTATATATTTTATATTTGGAAAATTTTATATATTTTATAATAAATACTTTATAATTACTTAAAAATTTTTTCAAATTTACTCTGTTTTCAACATACAAACAACTTAGGATATTTATGATATAATATATTGAAAGCTTTAATTCTGTTCCAGGGACCTTAATGTATAAACTTTGAAAAATTACCTTTTGATTTCTAAAATGTTTTGTACTTCTTACCTTTCCCAGGATACAAGATTCCTTTCTTTTGAGCTGTCCTCAGGAAAACTGCCCTGAATAATTTAGTAACAGGATGGAATGAGAAGGGGCAAAAAAAAAAGCAAAAATGAGAAAAAATAAACAACACTCATATTTTCCCTTATAATAATCTAAACTGATTTATGTACGTGTCTGTGTGTGTGTGTGTGTGTGTAGAGAGAGAGAAAGAAGTTCTTGTTCTAATTTTTCAGGTCAACTGCTTCAAGTAATAATATAATTATAAGTAATTTTATATTCTAAGTAGACAAGAAAGGAATTCACTAAATATTCTCAAGGGTCAAATAAATATTATTTAGTTAAAGCTTAATGTAGACTTGGAATCCATATGTTAATGAATAAGAAAATAACTCGTGATAGTTTGTAAGGGAATTTAAAATTAGATTAATTCAAAATTCTATTGTAAAGCTTCCTTTATTTTCTCCAGGCTCATGTTCATTTTCAATATTCATACAACATACTTGCGCCATTCATCTCCGTCATCTTAGTGTAATCCAGGAGGAAAGTGCTTTCTATACTAGCGTGAACACAAGCAGAAAGCCTCAGTACCAAGACGATGTGAGAATACTACTCAGGATTTGATCCCTAATCTTTTTTGACAAAATATGTCTCTATATTTTTATATACTCTGTAATCTTCTGTACTATGACACAAAAAATAACCACAGTAATACAAAATTATCATCCTTTTCTAAAAATGGAGCAGAAAAGCATAAAAGTAAATATTCAAGAGCTGATTTCCAAGATATTCACAGATCTTTATGACTTAAAAAATTATGCTACTATAGACTTTTATGGGACCCTTAGCAAGTAACCATGTTCATTTCTAGAACGTCTTTTAAAATACTTACAGACACTCTGGAACTGGCTCTTACTCGAGCAACAAACTCTTTCTCTCGCTCAGCAGCCTGCCTCTGGACCTTCTGGAAGTTTGTCAGTGATGTTGTGAACTCTCCCACTAAGCGATCCTTCTGTATTTTCCTTTGACGCTAGAGGAAAGAGAAGAAAACGCCAACTAGAATCTAGCTGTGAAGTTCAACTGAATTTGCGGTAGTTGGCTCTTTATTTAACCCTGAAGTTTTCACTTACTCCCCAATTACAGGACCTTACAGATTAACTCTCAATAACATTCTGATAGTATGTCAAATACTGTGCATATTTAACTTGAGGCAAAAGACCCATTATGCTGGATTTCTCACCTCAGGTTTTCATGCTGCTAAAAACTAGCTCATTATTTTGAGGCTATTTTAAAGTAATTCTTTTTCAGGCAAATAAAGCCTTATACTTTTAGCAAAGTAATAACTTCCATTAAATAAGCAGGGAAATAAATATGTGCCCCCAGGACACCTCACATCTTGAATGAGCCTGCATGTTCCACGCAGTCAGCCCCGGAAGGCCAGGAAATAATTACTCAGGAAGCATTTTCTGAGAACTTACTTAATTATGGGTCAGGGCAAATGCATGGAAATAATTTTTGCTTTATTGAACCACAGGATACTACCTGAGCAATTAAATATAGTTTTGTGTTCTGTGAACTAATCTCAAACAGAATTATTTTTGATTTCCTTTCTAGCATAATTTCCTTTCTAGCGTAACAGTTCAAAGATCCTACAATGCATTGGGTTTTTTTCACATTCAATACATCAACAATGTGTCTTAAAGCTTGATACCTGTTCACTGGGGGTGGTGGGCAGAGATCCAAACTCTTTAATGTACTTATCTGTTTCTTTGGCAAGCTGGTTAGTATACTGCTGCTTCTGTTGCCTAAAGTGAGAAAACACGCATTACAGCCAAAGGACTAATATACTTCTTTAAGCTACAACTCTGCCTTTTGAATCAACACTGACAAACAGTTGTACAAAAATTGCCTTTTCATAAACTGGCTCTCAACTTTCTCTATCAAAAAAAATTTCATATCCTATTCTTTGATAAATATTGAGCAAATATTACATGTCAGGTTATTCACTCACACAGGGTAGGTGAGCTTAGAGAAATCAATTCAACGGCCATTTAGAAACACAGATGACTCGAATCAGAGGGAAGCTGAAGGAGAGACTGTTAGATGTCTGATCCTTTATGTTTGAGATACTGGGGATGTGGAAGCCCTTTATCTGCATCTCACACCTGGAAGGTCGGGTGAGTAAGAAAAGATTTGTTACCTTAGACTTTGCCCAGTTCCCAGATCTAGTTATATCTGGCCTCTCTTATTTCTCTATGTGAACATGTATATGCTCTAGATACTTAAAAAAAGTGGGGGGGGGGGGTGTGCAGGCACGCTGGCTCACACCTGTCATCCCAACACTTTGAGAGGCCGAGGCAGGCGGATCACTTGAGGCCAGGAATGTGAGACCTGCCTGGCCAACATGGCGAAACCCCATCTCTACCAAAAATAACAAAAATTAGGTAGGTGTGGTGGTGCATGCCTGTGATCCCAGCTACTTGGGAGGCTGAGGCAGGAGAATCACTTGAACATGGGAGGTGGAGGATGTAATGAGCTGAGATTGCACCACTGCACTCCAGCCTGAGCAACAGAGGAAAACTCTTGTCTCAAAAAATAAAAATAAAAATAAAAAGGAAAGAGGCAATATTGGTACAAATTTACTATTATTTAAGTTTATGCTGGAAAAAATAATAGCATTTCCTTGTAAAGGGAAAGAACACAATAAATAAAAGAAGTAAATTATAGTCATCCCTCAGTATCTGCAGGGGATTGGTTCCAGGACCCCTGTGGATACCAAAATCCGTTGATGCTCAAGTCCCTGATATAAAAAGGTATAGCATTTGCATATAATCTATGCATATCCTCCCATATCTCTAAATCATCTCTAGATTACTTATAATACCCAATACAATAATGTAAATGCTATGTAAATAGTTGCTATATTTTATAGTTGTTTTGTTTTTTTATTATTGTATTTTTTTTCTTGAATATTTTTGACCTGCAGTTGGTTGAATCTGGGGATATATAATCTATGGATACAGAGTGCTGACTACATATCCGTATTTTATCTAGCTAGCTTATAAATTGAAAAGATTTCCAATTTAAAAACATGACACCAAAAAAAGCTCATATTAATTGTGATGTTTTACAAATTACAACATCAGTACGTCTTATATATTTCATCTCATTTTAAATAGGTCTGATCACACTTACGGTCCTTTAAAATAATGAGATATTGTATAAGAATATGCTTAAGAATAGGGATCTGTATTTGACTGACAAAGGGTAATTAAAATCTATTTCTATCTCTATTTACCAAATACCCTAACTTTAATGCATTTTTGTAAATCTTTGGAAATCATAATATAGTCAAAGTTTTAAAAAGAAGACCTGAGGCCGGACATGGTGGCTCATGCCTGTAATCACAGCACTCTGGGAGGTTGAGGTGGGTGAATTGTCTGAACCCAGAATTGAAGACCAGTCCAGGCAACATGGCAAAACACCATCTCTACAAAAAATACAAAAATTAGCCAAGCATGGTGGATGTGCCTGTATTCCCAGCTACACAGGAGGCTGAGGTGGGAGAATCGATTGAGCCTAGGCGGTCCAGGCTGCAGTGAACTGTGATCATGTCACTGCACTCCAGCCTGGGTGACAGCATGAGATCCTGTCTCAAAAAAAAAAAAAAAAAAAAATCCTTAGTGACTACAGATATATATTCAGAATCTTCACTATTAACTCTATCAAAATATTAGAACTATTATGAATTATGTACTTCTATTCCATTTTACTTTAGTTTAATGAATTGTGGTTTATTATTTAGATTTGGAGCATTTTTACCATTCTGACACTTACCCACTGTGGAAAAATAAAATATAAATTAGAGATAATTGTAAGTCCTTCAAATTGTACTTCCTAAAAATATGAATTCCTATTACCTATCTTTTAATATCGTCCTCTTTGCAGTTTTCCCTCTATAGTTAATGTTGTTTAGAAGTACTGCTTACTAGATATATGTGACTTGAAATTTATAGCTGTAACAGTACTGAAATAAAATTTAAGAGTTAAGTTCTAAATGACACTGAGCAACTCATTAAACCCATAAGAGACATGAACAAAATGGAAACAGTTCTTTTGGTCTATTTCTCTTACTCCAATTCTGTAAGGTTTAAATGATAAAATATGTAAAAATACTCTGTAAAATCCATAACATACCACAGACAAAATATTATTGCTATGACTGCTGGTCTAACAGCATATTAATTTACTGGAATATGTACTATATAATTCATTATAACTTTTTTTTAAACGGAAGCTAATGCTCTCTGAAATTCAAGGATGCAGGTATAAACTTGTGGGGAGACAGCTCACGTAGCTGGTTATGTATTGGATCTAAACCAAATAAAACTCTGGTGACTGCAGGGGTTTTTAGCTATGGAAAGTAAATCACATAAATTGAGATACTACAGTATAATTTTTCAACAGCTGTCAAAAACAACCTACCTAAAAACTGTAAGAAATGCAACTAAAGAAATTATGCTTTGATAGGGTAAGCCTATCAAGGAATTTTTTTTTTTTTTTTTTTTAAGACAGAGTCTTGCTCAGTCGCCCAGGCTGAAGTGTGGTGGTGTGATCTCGGCTCACTGCAACCTCCGCCTCCCGGGTTCAAGAGATTCACCTGCCTCAGCCTCCTGAGTAGCTGGGACTACAGAAGCCCGCCACCACGCCTGGCTAATTTTTGTATTTTCAGTAGAGATGGGGTTTCACCATATTGGCCAGGCTGGTCTCGAACTCCTGAACTTGTGATCCGCCCACCTCAGCCTTCCAGATCTTTAATATAAAAACACCTGCCTACTCCAGACCGGGAAAAATCTACACAAAAGCTTGGTACAAATGTATGGATAAGGTAGCAGAAAAACTCCATTGTTTTTCTATTTTTTCCTCCAATAAACATAATACTACATACTGTAAAAGCAACAGAATAATAGCAATAGAGTTCTTTCTTTCTCTTTTATTTATTTAACTAGATACTTACAGCTGTTGCCTCAATTCAGGTGAATCTTGAGGTGTTCCAAGTTGATTCAGAGTTCTTTGTATTTCCGCAGCTATTATAATAGAAAATTCATGTATTAATTGTCACAAAAGTTAAGGTAACAGAAACAAAGAGTTAAAAATTAATATGTACAAGCAATTGGGCAGTTGAAAAGAGACAGAAAAACAAAGATGAAAATAGAAAATATTAACTGGAAAAAAGAATAACTAAATGGTTTACTTAAATCTAATCAGTAACAAAAATTTTCAAGAGGAAATTGTGTGGGAATGTTAACTTGTGAAAATGCACTTATGACCCAAAAATACCATCTTCTTCCTCATCCCATCAGGATATTAAGTAAATACAAGGGCACACAGACTTTAACACTACTAGCATAAAAATTGTGAGGAAAATAAGTAACAATTACATATTTCATTAGAATATAATATAAATAAGTTATTGTTAATAAATGAGAGAGGAATAGAATTAGAAAAAATCATTTTTCAATTATCCATGTAATAACTGATTTCAGCAAGATCATCAAAAAATGCTAAAATCACAGGACATTCACACAACTTAAATTACCACCACACAGATGACATTAATTTTAAAAGATATAACTTTATCATACATAAATCTGTTGTCTGAAAACAAATGACCAAATTTAGCAGTGAGAATGGAAAAAACTGACATTATGAACCTTGTGGCATGCTGCAGTGAGAAAGTCACAATATGATCTACGGATTTTTCTTGCCAAAATATTTAACATGAATCTAATCACAAAAAGAAATTAGACCAGCCTAGACTGTGGGACAATCTACGAGATAACTTGCCTGGGCATTTAAAGACTCGTTCTGGCCTTGCTACTGAGCCCTGGATAGGGTAGACAATGAATGGTACAAGGTAACCAAGTGACTCTAGCTGTTCACCATGAATTGTATCTTGTTGGTACAGCCTTTCTACATTTTGCTCTATGTATGTCAGTCAGCCTATCTCTCACCCCAACTCCTGAAGCACTTGTTCAGTGAAATAATAAACCAGCAAAGGTTGTCAGAACAAAAGCCACATATAGACTCAACAATATGGATTTCCCGTTACTCAGACTGACATGATCATGGGTACTGCCATACACCAATTTGCAGCAATAGCAATCTCATGTTATACTCTATTAAATTATTTTTGTTTGATTTTTTGTATTAATTTTTTCATTCATCCTTTGGACTTCCCAGATGCACATCCATACGCTCTACAGAGATGATTTTACACCCATTTTATTTTCTACGGCTAATTGTCTTTACGAACACTTTCAATAACGTGCTAATTTAAAAATAAAAAGCAAACTAGTGATGTGCTATTGTTGAGGGTTGACCCAACTAGCTGCTCCTTCTGTCTTGGAGGAGGCAGAATTTTATATTCACTTCAATGGTATTACTCTGGGTTCTGTTATGCATCCTCTAAGCACCCACTGTGCCCCCTGCGGCCCGTCCCCACTCCCCCCACCCCATGCTTCTACCAGACTCCTAATCCACCTATTAGTCACAGTCAAGGTGTTCCACACACCGATGCTTCTGATCAAGAAAGTACAGAGAAAAAAAATTAACGGTGTTCCAAGGACAATGGGATTCACTGCTCTGCCATGTATTCTGTTATCTAGAAGCTGCTGGACTTCTAGAATGTTTACCGCCTACTGAGACTCAATCCTGGCACCACCTGGGAGACAAGCATCTTGGGAAACTGAAGTGCTGTCCTATAGGATCTTTATGGTCTCAAAGAACCACCACTCCAGGGTGCTGTTTCACCTACAGCCAGAAAGAAACTTGGATTTGGGAAGTAACAGGTCGAAGTAAAGTGCAGTATTTCACAATTACACCTAATTATCCATTTGTACAATTTTTTCCATCTCTCAAGGTGACTTAGAGACAATATCCAAGTTAAGAAAACAATCACGTTTTCAAGACTACAACTGGTCATTTAGGGCCAAGGCAGTATGTTGATTGAGGTAATTATTAAGCGGAAGTTGGGGTATGCTCATACACAAGTAAAAGGGAGATGAACTGGAGGGGGCCTGATAATACTGGCATCTTCAATCATAAAAGTGAGTACCACATAGCCTGTGAGCAGGAGCAACAAGGACCCAGGGCTGAAAATCTGGGTTATCTCAAACAGCTGAGGTGCTGAAAGAAGGCAAGAGGAAAGTAGGGTGGTTATTATAACAGGAAAACAGTAATACAAACTGCAGCCTGTGATCAGCTGTAGAGTGGTAACTTAGCACCTGCCAATATTCTTTTTCTTGCTCTGCAATGTATATATTTAGATATATTAACTGTTCGTCTCCTTCCCTATTTCCTCCACTGTTATATATAGAATGTACCATTTGTGGTTACTCTGAGACACTGTTCCACAGGCTAAGGAATACTGCTGTTCAGTTTTGCTGAAAGAGGAGGAGCACACAGGAAATCACCCCCTAAATTTGGCATTGGCTACAGGAACTGAATAGACCTCAGTTTTATCCCTTCTGTGGAAATGTGAAAGGAGTTCTTGTTGTATGAGGGACAGCAGCAGTGCATCACGCAGGAGCTTTTGTTTTTAAGCTTAGGTATAAAAAAAGGTAGTGTGTTCACTGTAGAAATCAAAAGGGACAAATTATAGTGAAATTTATTTTGGGCCACCTAATACCCAAAACTACTATTACATTGGGATCTTTCTGGTTATAATATTATGACCACTGAGAAGTAGCACCACAGAGCCAATCTTTGGAGGGGGAAAAAAACTGGTTGCTAAAGCAACAAAACTGTTTTAAGATTCTTTGAACATTGCTTACCTTCATTATAATACAGATGATTAATAATAAAAGTATTAGTCGCTATCACTAACAATCTAGTTATAATCAAAAGCTACATTTATTCTGTGCTTTTGGTTTTGTAGATTTAGGTTTTATAGATACTGAAATTTCTTAAAAATCAAAGGCTCTGGCTAACAACCTCCTTGTCACTCTGAAACAATTTTTTAAGATAATACAATGTCTCATAAAATGAAGCCTCTCAGAAAACAACCATTATGTTATTGCCTAAGAGAATGCATTTAACTAATGAGAGCTTCTCATGAATAGAAATGGAAGACAAGGCCCCCTACACTTATGCAGCATACAATCTAGAAAAGGACAAAAAAAAAAAAAAAGTACAAACACCATATAAACTCAAAGAGGGAGCAGCAGCAACAAATGCTATAACAATGTTTCAAACAATGACCTATAGTATGTGTGTTCTATTGGAGGACAATCCAAAAAGCTGTATGAAGGTGGCATTTGTAATGGTTTGAAGGGTAAGAAATAGGACATTTCAGTTTGGAGATTCAAACCTCTAATATCATACTCAGACATACACTGAAATGATCAGAATACCTATTAGTCACCCTAACTAGAAGGCAAACTTCTTGAAGGCAAGGCCTAAGTTTTATTCATTTTGGTATTTCCAGAATTTATCATATTGTTGACCCTCAATGAATAGTTTTATGAGTGAACCATAAAAAGAATACTGGAAAGATCAAAACTTACGTAAGAAATAATACATATTTCTAAAACATACAGCATAAATAAATGGAGAGTTAAGAAAGGTAGTTATGCCCATTTATTATTCATTCACTGATTCACTCGACAAACATTTACTGGGCATCTACTACGTACCAGGCACAGTGGGAGTGCTTTCGAACATCAACATTAATTTGGTTGTATTCCTTTAAATTCAGCAGGTCTACACTTGAGGATCAATTAAAGGCATCATCTGATCAGGTGATAAAGGGCTTACAGGAACATAAATCTGAAACTACTAAATCAAATTTGGAAGAAATATTATATGGTATTAGTTCAATCCTATTTTATAAACACAGAAGTTGAGAACCAGACAGAATAACTAACTTGTTCCAAAAACTATAGCTATTTAGTAGAAGAGTTAGGGTTAGAATGTAGATTTCAAAAAATGTAGAATGTAGGTCTTCAAAAAACTTTTTTCAATGTGCTAAAAGGACTGAAAGTAAAAGATGTTAAAACACATTATTTCATAATCCAGGTGTGTGACAGTTGACAAAGCAAACAAAGAAAAAATAAGTGTGTCTAGATTGAAGAAGTAATTTGAAGGAGTTGAATTGAGATGTTAGATGTTTCCAGCAGTGCTCAAAGTAAGTTTAGGTCTGGCAGTGGATCACAAGGATCCTTCTTCCCAGCTGAAAGTGATCAAGGAAGAAATGCCTGCTCTTTCTCCGGGTTTTATGAACTGCCAAGATTCCAGAGACTTCATTTCATATACTACTAGCATTACCCTCCTACACCAGGGTCAACAAATTATGGCCCGTAGAGCCTGAAACCTGGGTTTGCACAGACTTCCAAGCGAAGAACTGTTGCTACAGTTTTAAAGGGTTAACAAAAAAAAGAAAAAAAAAAAAAGAAAATGAAAGAAAGTCTAAAAGAATCTGCCCTTTACAGGGAAAGTTGGCCAGTCCTTGTCCTCAGTTATTAAAAATTACTAAAACCTTGTATCTAAAAACTCAACTTGGCATGTTATTTGAATGTACTGTCATCCTTCACTATCGCTAGAGGATTGGTTCCATGCCTCCCTCCATCCACCTCCCACAGGTAACAACATCTGCAGATGCTCAAGTTTCTAATATAAAATGGCATAGTATTTGCATATAACCTATGCACATCCTCCTGGAAATCATCGCTACACTACTTACTATACCTAATATAAAATAAATGCTATGTAAATTGTTATAGTGTACTGTGTTTTATTTTTAAAATTTTTCTGAATATTTTTGTTCCATGGTTGGTTGAATCCATGCAGAACCCATGGAAAAGGAGGGCCTACTGCAGTCACTGCATTAAGTCTATCTAGTAAAATATTTAACAATGTTACAAAATTTCCATTGAACATGCATGTACACTGAGTTGAATTTCTTTGATTCTCAGAATATGCTATTCACCCATCATAGGTGCTGACTTGAGTACCTCATTTTCATCTGCTGCTCTTATACTAATTTAGAAACAAAACACTTTTTCATTGTTTTGGATGAGCATTTTTATAGCATATTTGCTGCAAAAATATTGTTAGCACTCCATCATTTTATTACTCTCTGGTTTTTGGCTGTCTCCTAAGTTCTTCCTCTTCTACAAGGTATGGATAGTAGGATATGTGGTCCACAGGATCTTCTGCCACACCCCAATTGACCATGTTCAAAAATGCTTGAGAAAAATAAGCTTAGAGAAAGGGAGATAAAGAGGTTTCTAGTCAGATGACAAGCAGTATGGTAATCTGGAAAAATAAATAATCCTCTTACTTTCTCCCAAGTCCAGTCTGTAGGATTTCACTTCATTATCTAGCCTTAGGTGCTATGAATTTATAGGACAGTCATCTTCTATTTTGATTGGCATAGGTCCAATTAAAGAAAAAAACTCATGAAACAAGCCGCAGTTTTTCCAACCATAAAAAGAATTATGTAAGCATAAACAGTTTCTTGAAGAAAAGTTCATCTAATGCATACAAGTAGGATTAAATCAACATGTGTCTCTACGAGAATACAAAGAAAAAATTATTTTTGCATTGTCTACAATTTTGAACTATCTGTACCACTACTCACTTCCACAGACGTGACTTCAAAGAGTATTTTACATTTTTCATAACAGAAAAAGAATACCATTTCCTATACATCTGAAAAAGATGCACTACTGGGTCATCAAAAACAAAACAGTGTCCCATTTCTGGCTCCTCTTCTACAGCAGTGAAGACCCATTCTGTTCCACATGGGTCTGCTGCCATCTAGTGGATTATTTAAGAAAAAAAGCTTTACAGTAAAGAATAGTTTGTCCTAAAATTGTAGGCTGAATTTGGTATCAGGGGCTATTAATACATAATGCTACCACCTGTCAGAGTTCACCAGCGAATGGATGCTGTCTGGCAAATGAGACCGGCCAGGCTGCGGCGGCATGGCAAATCAACCTAACACACACACAGAGTACCTTCAAAGAACTGTCTCCAAATAACTAAGAATAGCTATCTTCTCTTTTAGCAGAAAACATGTTTTCAACGTAAAATAACCAACTTGTAACAGCCAAACATAGAAAAAATAATAATGGTTAGTAAAATCCCTGGACAGGTGATTTTGAGATTCCAACACAGACTCAGCCACATCACACTGAGGAAGTACAATTGAAGGCTGACCAGCAAGCAGAGTTGGAGCCAGACAGCCTGATTTGGAAACCTTATCTCACTTCTTCCTGGCTGCTGACCCTGGGCAATTTACCTGATGTCTCCAAGCTATAATTGCTTCAACAGTGAGAAAGCACCTATTTCTCAGCTGTCATAAACTTTAAGCGAGAACAATATAGGTAGGCACCGTGTACTGGATATAGTAAGCGCTCAACAGAGTCTGTTGTTCTCTTGAAGGTCAGAAATGAATAATGAGTATTCTTATTAACTTTTTTTATTAAAATGCCACTTTATTGAGGTACAACTGACAAAGTGCATATATATAAACTACAGTTTTACAAGTTTGGACATATGTGCACATCTGTAAAACCATCATCACACTTAAGACAGTTATTAGATTCTTCACCCTTAAAAGTTTCCTTGTTGTAGTTTAAAATTTCCCCCGTCCTGCGTATCTCTGTTCCTTCCTCCCTCCATCACCAAGCAATCACTAATATGCTTTCTGTTGCTTTATGTATTTTGCATTTTCTAAAGTTTTATACAAATGTAATCACAGAGTATTTACTCTTTTTTGAAAAAGGATGGTGTCTGGCTTAAGTTAGCCTAATTATTTTATGATTCATCCATGCTGTGTATATCAATAGTGCATTCCTTTTATTGCTGAGTATTCCACTGTATGATACAACACTATTTATTGATGGACATTTGTGTTGTTTCCCATTTTTGTCCATTACAAATAAAGCTCCTATGAGTATCTGTCTACAAGTCTTTATATGCGCATATATTTAATTTTTGTGTGTGGATAAATAGAAGTAGAATGGCTGGATAGTATGATAGGTGTTAAATTTAGCTTTCTTAAAACAGTCAAACTATTTTACAAAGTGGTGCCATTTTACACTTCCAACAGCAGTGTATGAAAGCTTCTGTTCCTCTACATCTTCTCCAGCACTTGGTATGCTCAGTCTTTTAAATTTTGCCAAATAGGTTAATAGTGGTATCTGTGCTTTTAATTTGTATTTTCCTAATAACTAATGATGTTGAACATCTTTTTATGTGCTATTTGTCATCTGTATATCTTCTTTGTTGAAGTGTCTGTTCAAATAACAATACTGTCTTCTGATCCATGATCAAGGTATATCTTCCCAATTGTATAGGCTTTCTTTAATTTCAGCAATATTTTGTACTGTTCAGTGTTCAAGTGTTTCACTTATATTGCCTTCTAAGTATTTCATAATGTTTGATGTTATTGTAAATGCCAGCTTTTTACATTTCAAATTTTTATTTTGATTGCTCATTGCCAGTGTAGAGAAATACAATTTATTTTTGTACATTGATCATATACTTACTAAATTGACTTTTTTATTCTAGTAGGCTTTTTTTAAAATTGTAGATTCCATCAGATTTTCTACATAGACATTTATGTCTGTGAATACAAGTGGTTTTAATTCTTTTTTTCCTAATGTGAAGACCTTTTATTTGTTTATATTATCCATCTGCACTAGATGGATCCTCTAGTACAATTCTGAATAGAAATGGTGAGGGCAGACATCCCTGTCTTGTTCCCGATCTTATAAAGGAAAGCATTCTGTCTTTCACCATTAAGTGTGACACTCTGTAAGTTTTCATAGATGATCTTTTGTCAGGTTAAAAAGCTCACTCCTACTCCTAGTTTACTGAGAATTTTTGCTGGGAATGGAAGTAGAATTTGTCAAATGCTTTTTCTGCATCTATTGAGATGATAATATAGGTTTTCTTTTTAAGTTTGTTAATATAATGAACAATATTTATTGCTCTTTCAGTATTAAACCAACCCTGAATTCCTGGGACATACTCCACTTGTTATATCCTTTTAAAATATTGGTGATTTGATTAGTTAAATTTTGTTTAAATTTTTTGCATTTATGTCATGAGATGAAATGGATGTGTAGTGTTTTATTCTGGGTTTTTTTTTTTTTTTTTTTTTTTTTTGGAGACAGAGTCTTGCTCTGGCATGCCCAGCCTGGAGTGCAGTGGCGTGACCTCAGCTCACTGCAACCTCCCGCTGCCAGTTCAAGCGATTCTCCTGCCTTAGTCTCCCAAGTAGCTGGGATTACAGGTGCCCGCCACCATGCCCAGCTAATTTTTTGTACTTTTAGTAGAGACAGAGTTTCACCATATTGGCCAGGCTTGTCTTGAACTCCCAACATCAGGTGATTCGCCAGCCTCAGCCTCCCAAAGTGCTGGGATTACAGGCATGAACCACTGCACCCAGCCTAGTGTTCTCTTCTTTTACTGTCTTTATCTGGTTTCAATATAAGGATTATGCTGACCTGCTAAAACAAATTCTTCAATTTTTTGGAACAGTTTGTGTACAATTAGTTAAATATTTGATAGATTACACTAGTGAAGATATTTGAGTCTGGTTCTTTGTGAGGAGGTTTTAAGTTGTAATTTCAATTTCTTGATATAGAGCTAGGCAGGTTACTGACTTCTTTTTGAGTCAACTTTGATAATTTGTGTCTATCAAGGAATTTATCCATTTCATCTAAGATGTCAACTTTATTGTCATAAAGTTGTTTATAATACTCTCTTAATTGCAGCCATAAAAAAAAACGAGTTCATGTCCTTTGCAGGGATATGGATGAAGCTGGAAACCATCACTTTCAGCAAACTAACAGAGGAACAGAAAAGCAAACACTGCATGTTCTCACTCATAAGTGGGAGTTGAACAATGAGAACACATGAACACAGGGAGGGGAACATGTGTCGGGGGATGGGGGGTGGGGAAGGAGAGCATTAGGACAAATACCTAATGCATGTGGGACTTAAAACCTAGATGACGGGTTAGTAGGTGCAGCAAACCACCATGGCACATGTATACACCTATGTAACAACCCTGCACGTTCTGCACATGTATCCCAGAACTTAAAGTGAAATAAATAAAAACCATTTCAAAGGAAAAAAACCCTTTAAATATATGATAGATTCTGTAATGTACATAATATATGTAAATATGTACATATTTTTACATATAAAATATGTAGAATTTGTAATATATCATCTCTCTCATTCCTGATATTAGTAATTTGTTTCTTCTATTTTTTTCATGTTCAGTCTGGTTAGAGGTTTATCAGTTCTATTGATCTCAAAGAAACAGCTTTTGGTTTCATTGATTTTTTTTCTCCCTTTGATTTCCACTATGATTTGTATTTCCTTTGTTCTGCTGACTTTGCAATTTCGGTTGTTTTTTCTAAATTTCTTAGGGTGAAAACTGAGGTCATGATTTGAGACCTGTCTTCTTTTCTAATACAGGTGTTTAGTGCTCCCTTAAGTACTGAGTTAATACCATCCAACAAATTCTGATATGTGATGCTTTCATTTACGTTCAGTTCAGAATATTTTCCAACTCCTCTTTTTGGCTTTCTCTTTGATCCATAGCTTATTTGAAATGTGTTTAGTTTTCAAACATTTGGGGATTTTCCAGGGATCTTTCTGTTACTGAGTTCTAATTTAATTTCACTGTAGTCAAGGAATGTATCTTGTATTACTTGAATCTTTTAAAGTTTGTTGAAACTCTTGCTTAATGCCAGGAATACAGTCTATCTTAATAAATGTTCTGGGTGCACTTGAGAAAAATGTGTGTTCTGCTGTTGTTGAATAGACTGTTCTATAAGTGGCTGTCACCATCAAGGTGATTAGTACTTTGAATCTTCTGTATCCTGATTTTGTATCTACTTGTTCTATCAATTATTCAGAGAGGGGTGCCGAAAGCCATAATTGTGGCTTTGTCTATTTTCCTTGCAGTTTTGTCAGTGTTTGCTCCATGTATTTTAAAACTGTCTTATGGGGGAGTTCTGTCAGTTTTTTTTAAGTGTTCAGCTTCTTATTTACATTTCTTGACTATCTAATGTGAACAATACTTGAGTGCTAATACTTAATAATCTATGATATAATTATAAGAATTGTAGAGATGATAAATATCAATTGACATAAGATAGTTATAGCCCGTAATTGGGAGGAAGGCGTCAGCTACTATGTGACAATGACATGTATCTAGCAGCTGCATATAAGTGACTTATTTAAAACAGGACTAGAAAAAAAATCTAAATATTAAAAGAAACAAACTGTTTTAGACTCCAATCTTTCCTCGTCTATCAAACCCTCTATCTTTGTTAGAGGGTGGTCTGGAGTATTAAACAAGGTGATACAGGCCAGGCGCAGTGGCTCATGCCTGTAATCCCAGCACTTTGGGAGGCCAAGGTAAGCAGATCACTTGAGGCCAGGAGTTCGAGACCAGCCTGGCCAACATGGCAAAAACCCATCTCTTCTAAAGATACAAAAATTAGCCAAGCATGGTGGCACACCCCTGTAGTCCAAGCTACTCGAGAGGCTGAAGCACAAGAACAGCTTGAACCCAGAGGAAGAGGCTGCAGTGAGCCAAGATTGTGCCACTGCACTCCAGCCTGGGCGACAGAGTGAGACTCTGTCTTAAAAAAAAAAAAAAAAAAAAAAGATGATATATATGTAAACATTTTAGAAATGGCATAGATCTTTGTAAGAATAAAAGTACAAGATGTTATTACTAATAAGTCTTGTACAATCAGAGTTAGGATCCAGGTTCGTTATAGGGTACAATGTGCAGAGAAAAATGTATCATTAGAAATACCCATGTCTATCTATTTATCAAAAAAAACCAAGAAAAGTATATTAAAATTCTAAAAAGCGTATCACAAGTGGAAAAACTTCCTGGAGAATCTGAAGGATGGCTACTAAAATAATTTTGGCTTTTCCCCTCTAGCATTAGCATATCTCATGCTCTGTCTTATGACCTGAAGAGAACATTTGTCTTCTTTGTGAGCAAAAGCACTGATTCAAACTGCAGAGACGAGAAGGGGTGGGAAGGGAGATGGAGAAGGATCTTCTAAAGGACGAGTCTCAAGGCTGGAAGCTTAATGGAGAGCATCCACCCGCAGGGCCCAACTACACTGGCTTCCTGTGCTCCCCTTCCCAGCACAGAATATCTGAAGGCATAGCCCGCTTCCACAAAGCAATCTCAAATTTACAACACACTTAATTTTCACTTTGTCACTGGTTTTCTTCCCAGATACTTTAAAGGTAGAAAGGCATAAAGGTCAAATCAGTGGAAATTTGGGGGCATTTTAAAGCTATTGTAGATTAATAAAGGGTTAAATCTGAGGGCCCAGTTCTTAAAAATAAAGTACAAAAACAAGTCATCTAAAATTGTATGTAAACAATAATTTTGACTTCTAGATGGCTGGAACATTACAAGCTGGGTCTTTTAGCAAATTTATTCACCCTAACATTTTTCACATGGATCTGCTCAGTGTACCTGCTCTGAGGTAGTCTGGAATCAGAAGCAACAACGGTTCCATGACAATGTGATTTGTGTAAGAAGCAAACAGGTAAGGACTGGGCAGTGGTGAGGCCCTGCGCCTTGCAGTTCCCCAACCCCGCTGACACATCTTTTGCCCATCGTGATGAGCTTCCTTCCTGTCATCCACTCGAGGGCCCAATAATTCTCCTACTGCTCCAAAAGCAGCTGAACTGTTGTCGGGAGTTCCCCTCTAGTTTACAGGCAGTGATTCCCAAACCTTTTACTTCAGTCATTTCTGATCAGTTCTAACTGCAAACACATGCCGGCAGCTGTCTCTAAAACACTGAAAATCGATTTCTGCTTCCTATAAAAACATGGTAGAACCATGTTTCTGAATATTCCTCCTTCTTCCCTCCTCAAGGCATATTATAGAATGGGGGAGCAGGGAGAAAACCCAAAAAATTACATTTTCAGAGAAATTAACACAAAATGTGTAAATATGGACAAATTCTCAAAAACGTGTACATATGGCTAAAAGCAACAGAAAATAGCAGGTCCTAAGCAGGAAGCCGTATGGGTGGGGCGGAGAATAACCGGGGTTGCAGAGCTCCACAGTCACCAGCAAATCATCTGAAGAGCTGATCCCACCTGGAGTGGGAATCGGCAGAAGCACGGCTGAGAAGCACCGGGGACTCTGCTGGAGAAGGTGGGAAAAGGAGACGCAGAACAGATTCAGGAGGCCGTGGGCTGCTGACCGTTCTCAAAAACCAGGAGGGGAACACCTTGGAAAGAGGTGTCTGTGCATCTTGGGGCCGATGAAGTGACTGGGATGACATCAGGGATGGAGCGGGAAGCCCTCCTACACCAGGCTAGGGGCTGAGAGGCAGAGGAGGAAAGAAACAGTCCCTCAGGGCAGCACAGCACAGCACAGCACAGCAGAGAGAATGGAGCCCTTGAGCAGAGAAATGGGCACTTCCCTCTCCCTCCACAGGAATCTCCTGCCAGGAAAATCAAACTCATGCCATTGAAAAACAAAAAAAAAAATGGGTAGAGTAACCACACAAAAGACTATTTTAAAATGTGGAAAAGAACAGTAAAACTCCCTAAAAGAACTCACAGCAGGAAAACATGTTGCCACAAAGTGAATATGGTAAAAATTATACCCCAAAATACCCACAGGATTAAAAAAAAAAAAAAAGAAAAAAAAAAACCTCAATGAAGCAATCACAGTTTAAAGGAAGATCACAAAAGAACTCTTAAGAGATGGCCAGATAACATGCATGCACTGACAAACTAGAGACTGGAGGAACTCAGAAAAGAAGGACAAATTCAAAAATAAAGGCCCCATGACAAGGAGCACAACAACAGACAGACACGCAGAACACATCAGGCCCCATGATCACCACCCACTGCAAGTTTAGTCATTTTTGGTTCCTTGGGCCGCCCCTCACTCTTCATTGGTTGTTGTTTCTGGCTCGCTGCCATTCTGTCCAACATGACTCCTGTCTTAATTTTTTTGTGATTTCAATACACAGGCTGACGATCCTTCCACCATCCTGCTGGCCTCCATTCTTTGCACACGTCTCCTATTGAAATGATTCTGTCCTCTACCCTCCCTCAGCCACACACTCCAAGAGCCCATCAAACACCTTCTCATTACCAGGAACTGTCACTTTTCCATAATCTTGGTTTTAGGCAATCTACTACAAAACACCTCCTGCATGTCCAACTCACTCCCCTGGCCCCAATTCCAACCTGTCATCCATTGATCCTGCCACTCTGCCACGTTTCCTCACCTCCAATGTCGTCACCCACTCCCTACCCAACTTAAACTCTGGAGTCAGTCATCATATCCAGACTCCTGCATATATCTTAAGCCCCTCTCTCCCTTCTTAACAACTTGACAAAATCTAAAACTCTGAGTCCAACATTGCACTGCCTCTGCACCAGCACTGCACTCCTCTCCTCATAACCCTTGCTCCACCCAGAATAAAAGTCCTTACACCAGCCTGCAAGGCCCTACCTGACCTGGTCCCAACTCTCTCTCCTCCCTCCTCTCCATTCCTCTAATGGCCAGGGGTGCTTACATCTGAGGGCCCATGGACATGCTATTTTCCCATCTAAAATACTCTTTCCCTAGATACTGTGGGACACATTCCCTTCCTTCCTTCAAATATGTGCTCATCGAGGAACTCCTCAGTATGGTCCATCCTGACTCCCCATGCACCCTATTTATGAAACGCAAACCCCTCTCCAGCACACTGGATCCTTGCCGGTATGTTTTTGTCATTGTTTCTTTTCGTAACACTTAACATCTCCTTCTAACATATGACATAATTTACTTATTTATGTCTGTCTTCTCTCATTAAAGGTTCACTCCATAAAGGCAGGTATTTTTATTTATTCGCTGACATAGCTTTAGCATCCAGACAGTCCCTAGCACATCACAGGTGTTTAATAAATACTCACGCAGGGAATGAACATAAATGCACAAGTAACACCCTGGTACAATCTACAGCATGATCCAAATGCACCGTGTTATATGAACCAGTCTCTCCTGGGCTCAAATACCAGCCTTGCCACTTAACAGCTGTACAAACTTGAGCAAGTGACAACCACTCCAAACCTAAATTTTCTCACCTGACCAGGGTGACTGGAAGATCAAAAACAATGCACAAAAAAAGGAATAAAAGATACCTAATACAAGGCACAGACTAAACAGTTAATTAAAAATAGTTTAAAAATACTAGCTTACATATCTTCCAGAAAGAGATTATTGAACAAAGCAGGGTATATAGGGAATACCATACAACTAAAATCACTGGATGTACTTGGGCCACCCTGCCCCACTCTCCTCCCGTGCCCAGCAGCAAGGCAGTGTACTGGGTATTCACAAATAAGCAGGCCTTGGCTGGATATTTGTTGAAGGCTTCCACACTCCCAAGCAGAACAGTCCACAGACGAGGATGGGATCTTGGTGATGTCTGTGGGCATTTTCTTTGACTTCATATGGAATAAAAGGCAAACTATCTTCAAGAAGTAGGTGGCCATACTCAATATCATTAAAACATAACTTCAAATAATGATCATGATAATGATACTATAATGAGAAAGAAGAGTAGGAAAAATAAATGTACCAAGACTTGCAGAATAATATCTTGTATGACTTTTAGTTTTTTCCTAAGCAACTAATAGGCAAACCAATTAATAATTGCTTTAAGAAAAAACCCAGTTTGGATTAAATATAAAGGGCAATCACTGTTTGATATGGTTTGGTTGTGTCCCCACCCAAACCTCATCTTGAATTGTGGCTCCCACAATTCCCACATGTTGTGAGAGGGACCCAGTGGGAGGTAATTGGATCATGAGGGCGGTCATTCCTGTGCTGTTCTCATAATAGTGAGTAAGTCTCATGAGATCTGACGGATTTATAAAGGGGAGCACCCCTGTACAAGCCCTCTCCTGCCCGCGGCCATGTAAGAAGTCCCTATGCTCTTCCTTCGTCTTCTGCCATGATTGTGAGGCCTCCCCAGCCATGTGGAAATGTGACTCCGTTAAACCTCTTTTTCTTTATAAGCTACCCAGTCTCAGGTATGTCTTTATTAGCAATGTGAGAATGGACTAATACACTGTTCAATAAAAACATTGTTCAGTAATTGGTGAAAACAACAAAAAGGGATCAAAGAGATGAGGACAATAATTGCCAAAATCACTACAGGAAACCAAAACTAAATGCCAAGCCTAACTTATACTGTTCGATTCCTACTTCAGCACCAAATCAACCGAAATGTACAGAGGGATAGCCTCACAGGGCAGTTGAGCAGCCACTACACAATTACCCATGAATATGTGTAATCAAAGAGAAACTACCCTGTCATACAATTACTGAGCATAGATTATGTTGGAAAAAAACTAGTAATTATTATAGAAATTCTTAAATAAATGTAGTATCAAAACATACACATGAGGATTTTTATCACATGGTCACCATGACACTTTATTTTATCTACAGAGAACTCAGAGGATTCATTTGTGGAGGCACCACAAATGGCTAAGTTCTCAGGTTTTTAAACATATACACTTAGGATAAAATGTCTGTTAATGGAGGATTAATTAAAATCATTTAATGGCATAACCACATAAAAAAGCAACCAATAACAAGAGAAAAAAAAGTAAGCACCAAAAAACCTGTATAGTGTGATCTCAATTTCATTAAAAAATGAATGAATAAAATTATGTGTAAATACTTCTGTAGCCAAGACACATCGAGCCCTTTATCTCTGGGGACCAGATTTTAGTAGGAAAGTCAAAAAATAATTAAACAATAACAGTACTTTAATTTACTGATAAAAAGCATTACAAAAACACAACAGGTTAATGAGAAAAAGAATGACTGGAGGAAGCAAAATGATAAGGCAGGGAAGACACTGCTAAAGAAGTGAGCTTTGGGCCCTAAGACCTGAATGCCAGAAAGGAACCAGTTACATGTAGATCTGGGAAGATGTCTGAAGCAGAAGAGGAGCAAGTGCAAAGGCCCTGAGGTGAGGATGAGCTGACTGTTCACCAAGCAGAAAGAAGATCTACCTGGTGGAATGTGGAGCAGCAGAGCAGCACCATGGGAGAGAGTGGTAGTTGATAAGCAGGGGCAGGGATCAGATCTTGGGGATATTGTGGGGCATGGTGGGGATTTATATCTGATTATAAAAACCACAGAAGTAACTGTTGCCTTTCAAGCTATAGGATGACATGATCTGATTTATAGTTTTACAAGTTTACCTTGGCAACTATTTGGAGAAGACTGAAATAGGCGGGAATGGAAGTGAGGAGAACAATTTGGAGACTTCAGTCATCCAAAGAAATAGCAGCAGCTTGGGCATACGTGGTAATGGCAGAGATGGAGAGACATAGACAGATCTGACGGGTAGAACCACTAAGATTTACACTTAGATTGAATACAGGGAGTGAAGACACCCACTACTATGGTTTGGGGTTGGAACCAAGGGTAAGAAAGTTCATGCCAGGGCAGAAGCATGTGTATGGTTCACAGATAGGAGAGTGAGGGATAAAGCTCCCTGAAGCATCCTGGAGCCACATCTTAAAGATTTAGTTCATAAAACAAAGAATTCACTCATATCCGGCCATAAACACCATGTTTAGTCATAAAGGAAAAGTCACTGAAGAGAAGAAAAGTTGTCACACTGTTAAAATTTCCTTGGATAAGATAGTAACCTTCACATCTATCTCTGTTTTATGTCAGCACCTTAGGCAAGAAGAAAATCACAATGAAATAAAAACTACTGAAGTTTTTCTCCTCTAAGGGGGGGGAAGAAACCACCCAACCACATTTTCAGATGTGCAATCTTAGGCATAAATATCTCAAACAGCATTTTAAGAGGGGGGAAAGGACAATTTTTCAACTCTTTTTCCTCTAATAAACTGCCTTCCCATCCCACCAACAGACGACCCCAGAAAAAAAGGAAACATTCTTAATTCCTGAGTAAATATACGGTTCCAATAAATTCATTAATTTCTCAGGACTGGAGCTCCTTTCTTAAAAAAATATTTGCCCTGGCACCAAAAAAAAAAAAAAAAAAAAAAAAGCTGATAATATTAGCTTCCCTTTTGTGCAGTCATGTGTTAAAATGCAAAAACAAGCATCCCGTTCACCAGACCCTAACTAATTAAAAGAACTGTGATCATTCTCAAAAGTAACAAAAGGGCTCACACTTTTATATAGACTTTTAATTTCATCTCAAAGTCATAAGAACCTTATGGGCACAGGAGCCATGCACCAATTTTTAATAAACAATGTTGAAAAGTACACTCGCAGCATAGGAAGCTAATTACAACACAGAGAAACCAAAAGCATCTGTTTCGATTTTAAACTAAAGTCTGTGCTGAACTAATACCTTTAATCTGTAGGAGAGATGATTAAAAATGAAACAAGTGAAGATTCAACAAAAATATTTTTCAGTCACCTTCTCTTAGCATGTAAAAGCTTACATTCATACTTTATGTGCCCCTAGAAGGTTCTGTGTTTCCAAATTTTCTGGGAAAAACACACACACACAAGCCCATGTGATACATGATGCATATTTTAGCAGAAACTTCTATACTCATAAATTCTGATGAGTAGATTTTATGTTTCCAATATATCTGTTTTATTCACTTTCCAACTTTAGCCACACTACATCTTCCTCTTTCAGGTTATTATTTAAAAAATAATAATCAAATGCAAGAATTCACATCAGCACCAGTGGAAAGGCTTACTATGTTATTTAGGGGTTAGGGAAATTTTTATCTCAAGGACTGTGTTTCATAGCTATTCTCATTTCTATTCACCAATTTCCTTCAATACAAAATTTTGTTAATTCTGACAGGATACAAACCTCTGTGCCCCAACTTTCCCATCTCCTAACACTTAAAAATAATACATAAGCCTTGGTGGAACTCTAGCTAGTCTTGAGTGTGATGGCTTCTTCTATTATGGGATTTTATGAGCATGCATTATGGATTCAGATATGGCAATTGGCCTCTTAACAACACATGATAATCTTGTACCTGTTAGAAGAGTTTCGGGACTCTTAAAAAACTTTGGTTAGAATTATTGCCTGATAAAGTTTGAAGAGACCATAACCTAGTCCACAGAAAATACACATGAGAAAACCATGTCCTGGAAGGTTCGAGAGCTTACTCAAGGTCACACTGCTATTTGGATCTGATTTCAGGAAATGTACATGCAATCACATACAGCTTGCTTGATTAGAAATGTTTCCTATTATCTCATTGATTTCTTTAGCTCAGCTACACTCTAAAAACTCTGATTCTAATCAGAGAATTGCAAAAGTAAATCATGAGAAACCTATGACTAAAATGAATAAAAAGCTGTAAACATCAAATGTTGGCAAGGACTTTGAGCAGCACAAACTCTGATACACTGGCTGTACTCATATCTGGTACAACCACTTTAGGACACTGTTTAGCTGTTATCCACAAAAGCTGAACATACACATATCCTATGAGCCAGTAACCCAATTCCTTCACATACATGCACCAAAAGAACATATAAGAATGTTCTGGGAAGCACTGTTCATCCTAGCAAAAAATATAAACAAAATCAAAAACTGGAAACACTACAAACAGTAGAAAGAATAAATAAATTGTGGTATGTTTAAATGTGGAATACTATACAGTAACGAAAACAAATGACCTGCAGCTACATGGATGAATCCCACAAACATAATGAAAGAAGCCCAACATAAAATAATTCTATTTGATTATTGATTCTATTAGATTAAAAAAACAAAAATTAATCAATGATGTTAACATAGTCAGGACACTGGTTATCTCTGAAGGGCATGGAGGGGTGTAAGCACAAGAAGGGTTTTAGGAGGCTAAGTAGTGTTCTATTTCTTGACATTTGTGGTAATACGATAGAGAATTCATTCAGCTATACACAAATAATTTGTCTAGTACTCAATGTAAACATTATACTTCCATTTTTAAAAAGTCTGAAAAAACAAGCCCGTGTTTACTTATGTGATGTATTTTGATATATTGATTCTGCTGCTTTTAAAAGCATGAGTTTCTCTGTGTGTTCTCAAGACATTTTTCTGTTGTTTGTGTTTGGGCAAGGATGAATGGTCCCTGCGAAAATGCCTACTCTGGTTTACCTATATGATAGGTACCTTATAAACCCACAAAGGCTTGCTTATCCTTTTACTATACATCACAGCTAGGAGTATGTCTGACAAAATATGGAGAAATGATAGAAGGTAAATAGGCATAGATGTTGCTAATAACAATGTCACTTTTGAACATCTCAATCCAAAGTTTGAAAACTAAATCTAAGCCTTTCTAAGAGGCATGATGATCTTCTAGACCTGTGATAACAAACGGTTTTGTTTGCCTGCCAACTCCAGTCTACTGGGAATGGTTGCCTGGAGCCTTGGGTTGAAAAAGACTGGATGGCATGCTAGGCCAGCAACAGAGAATACTGTCTGTGCCATGGGCAAAAGATGGAGCGTGGGTGGCACGAGGGCCTTGCTGACTGTTATGGAGTCAACACTTTCTCTCATAGGATACAAATATTTTCTTAATCATTTAAAACTGTCTATAGAACCTGTAATAAAGTCATAGTTTGTTATAACTATTTAACAGTTTTATTATTTTAATATAATTAAATTTCTAATGTATTTTACACGTAAGAATTTACAATATTTAAATATTTTATGCTTAATATAAATTATATCATTATAATATGGTTTAAATGCTTTACTAGTGAAACAAATTCAAAAGACTGCAGATGATCTTAAACCAAAAAATGGTTTAAAAATATTTTTGACTGCCATTTTCTTTTTTTGGGGTATAAACTAAACCATACAACTTAATATTTTATGAGCATTTATTTATTTCATCAAAACTAATGTGAAAATAAACTTTCCCACTGCAACACTCAAGAAGACTTTAGCTTTAGTTTAACAGATGCTCATATTCTAATTACAGGTTATCTTACTTACAGCATCTTCTCTTTAGGTTTCTTTTGTAAAATCAGATAATTGTACTGACACAATTTCAAAAGTTGCAAATGTAGTGTGAAGAGAACCTAAATGTGGTGCAAAGTATCATTTTATTCAATCGCACCCAGTATTATTAGCATTACCAAATGCGGAAAAAAGTGAACTGAAATTTCACACTTCTGCCTTTCACTTCCACGTGATTTCTGCATAGCCCTTATCAGTACACATACTTGACAGTAGTTAGATTTTTAACAATACTTTATCTAATCTAAACTCCCCTTCATTTAGACACTGAATCTCAGAATTAGAAAAAGTACAGTGATGACTGGTTTCACTAAATTCATGACCCCAAATCTTAAATGTATATGCAACACATTTGCTAAACCCCCTTCTTTCCCACCTATTCTCTATCTGATGACCTTGCTTCCCATTTAAGAACAGACCCACTCAAACAGGAAATCTCCCATGTTTGCCCACCACGTTTCCATCTGTACCACACATAGCCTCTCCTCTATACGGTGGATGAAATGTGAACCACTTGCTAGTGGTCCATTCCCATGCCCTCTCACTTTCAGAACATTTCCTTTGCAATTATACACTTACCAGAATTTCTCTGTTGCAGTGAAAAATGGAACCCTTTCTTTGATCCTCTTTCTACTTTCATGACAGAGTCTGCTAGTTGCCTACTAAACATTGATTCTCTCACCCTTCTTTCTCAAATAGGATAATCCCCAATTTTAGTGAGCACACTGAAATCCTGCTAAGATGTTTTCAGCCTCTCTGGCAGCTAGGTGTAGCCACCTGATCAATGACATAAGCAGAGGTGAGGAGAAAATCTGGAAAGTCTCTTTAAAATGGAAAGAGTGGGTGGTTCTCCTTCCCTTCCTCCATCTACACTTGCAATATGGCTATGAGAACGTTCTTTTCAAAGTCACCAGTTTACCAAATCCGATTATCTGCTTTTATCTTAGTCTCTCAGCAGCATTAGAGAGAGATAATGCCTCACTCATTCTTGAAACATTCTTTGTTTAATTTCTAGAAATCTACCACACCTTGATTTTTATCTTGCCTCACAGGTCACTCCTTAGATTCTTCATGCTACCTTCCTGATTTCCACATTTTTTAATGTTCCAGGCCTCTTCTCTTTACTCACTCTTATGTGATTACTTTACACCTATGGTTTTAAATACCATTTATACTCTGAGGACACTCTGACTTCCAAATTCCTGTATCTAAAGTAGATGTTTGATATCTCCACTTAGATATCTAAATGATATCTCGAAATATACTTAGTCAAAACAAAACTCTCTCCTACTTGTCCTGAACTGTAGTCCCTCCCATTTCAGTACACACTTGCCACCACCTAGTCGGTTGCTCAAGGCAAAAACTATGAAGTCGTCTTTAACTCCTTCCTTCCTCTACCATCCCTACCCACACGCATCAGCAAGTCCCGCTGGCTCTACCTCCAAAACACACTCATTGCTTCTCTCCATCTCCACTGCCATCACCCTGGTGCAAGCCAGCATCTCTCTCCCCAGACCTCTGTGATGACCAGCATACCTCCCTACTATTCCCCCAATGTCTATTTTCTAAGCAGCAGCCAAAGTAATTTTTTCACAATGTAGATCTGATTATGTCTCTCCTCTGCTTAAACGCCTCCAGTGATTTCCACTGCCTCTTAAAATGAAATCTAAACTCCCTGAACGACCTGCAAGGCCCCAGCTGACCTGCCAGGCCCCTCTGGTTTCATCTCCTGGCACTCTTGCCCCAGATGCTATGCTTCAGCCACACTGGCTTTTTCCCTTTTCCCTATTTTCTGAGTATTTCAAGCCCAGGTCTGCTTTTGAATTTTTAATACTAGTTATTCCTTCTGTCTGAAATGCCCTTTCTCTGAATCTTCTCACTACCAGTCCCTCCTCATCCTCATTCAAAGACCATCCAAAGTAAAGGCAGCTTCGCCAGTCACTTGCTCTCACCTCACTTTCACTATATTTTCTTTACAGAAAATTAAGTTGCTCATTATTTCTCCTTACTACACTGTAAACTACAGTGAGAGCAGGACCTTATGGATTGTTTACTGCTACATTCCTACAGTTTGGAACAGTATCTAGCAAGTACTATGTGCCCCAAAAATTATTTGTTGAATGAATCACAACAGAATATCAAAATTAAAACCCTCTTAGTCTGAACCATTATTCCTATGTTTAAAATTCTTATTAATAAATCTGAGAAATATCTGACCATCCTTTTTCTGGTCACTGATAAGGAATCTCATTCCTCCTGAGGGAGGCAATTCTACCTTAACAACTTGGATTATTCAAAAGCCCTTCCTCCTTCTCAAGGTGAAATCCGACTACCTGTAGCTTCTGTACATTTGTGGAGGCCCCTGTGTTCAGGCAGGACATATGGCTTCTGTTTCACATATGACAGTGATTCAAACATCTGCAGATGGTGACTGTACCTTCACATGCATGAACAGTCCCAGTCTTTTTTTTTTTGAAACGGAGTTTCACTCTTGTTGCCCAGGCTGCTGGAGTGCAATGGCATGATCACTGTAACCTCCGCCTCCCAGGTTCAAGCGATTCTCCTGCCTCAGCCTCTCCAGTAGCTGGGATTACAGGCATATGCCACACCAGGCCCAGCTAATTTTGTATTTTTAGTAGAGACAGGGTTTCTCCATGTTGGTCAGGCTGGTCTCGAACTCCTGACCTCCCGTGATCTGCCTGCCTCGGCCTCCCAAATTGCTGGGATTACAGGTGTGAGCCACCACGCCCCACCAACAGTCCCAGTCTTCTTAACAGCTCTTCACATAGACTGTGGAGTATCATAGCCAGCCCTTCACATGCTCCAAGACTGCCCTGGATGTACTTGCACACTTAGCTACCAACCATGCCATAAATATTCAACTCTGGCCCAATCTGTCACTTCTCATCCACTGGATCTCTTTCTTAGGGAACATGGCCTGATTTAAGTCAACTCTTTTCTCCTTCCAGTTCATGTTCACACACAATCTTCAATCCATGTATCTTTCATACTACCTACTGCTTGCTACTTCTACAATCTCGGTACAGGACAGTCATTCCTCATCCTCAATTCCTAACACTGTTTAGCTTTCCCAACACAGGATGCTTATCTTCTTCTTTGGAGAAAGGCCTCTTGGCCTCCTTTCTTGCATAAAGGTCCTGATTTTCCACATATGTAATTAGAATTATAAACTTCCTTAATTTTTGCACAAGTAGCCAGATACACTTGGGGCAGACCAGTGCTATTTCTAACCAGCAGCAAGGGAGCCATTAAAAAAAGAAAAGAGGCTCTTCTGTGGCCACCATCAGAACAGATCTGATGCCAGAGGAGCAAAGCAGAGCCAGTGCCGGTGGCCTGTGACAAACTGCAGCAGTTCTCAATGTACCATTCCTACATTCCCTGCTGTGGACAACGTGGTGCCTGGCACTGTGCACTTCCTTGTTCTTCCAGGAATAGGTAAAAAAACCCAGAAATCACCCCAAATCAGAATAAGGGTTATTTTATACCACTGTGCACAGCAGTACCTTTTTAGAGTCTAGTTTTATTCTCTTTGCTCCTAAAACACACTGGCATCTCATTTAAATAATTCAGGTAGAGGAACAGCTGTTGAGGAGTTAATGATTAGATAAAGAAACACAGTATGGTCAACTGAAAACATTATTTCCGCAATGTGTTAACACTCTGTTAAAAAGAATAGCCTTGTAAGGAACTAGGCTGAAGAATAAAACTGTACTAACATACTCTGAAAGATGAAAGAGTTCAGGTAACGCCCTGAGGGCCAAACACTGAGAGCAAGATGACTAGAATCACCCAAGGTATCTGATTAACCATAATTTACAAACAAAAAAAAAGTAAAAAAAAAATACACATTTACAAACAAAAAAAATTCACAAACAAAAAAAAAAGTAAAAAAAAAATACAGATTTGAGTGGATAGGTTAAAAACCTATCCACTCAAATCTGCTATAATGATTTTTTTTAATACATATCCTGATGATGAATAGTTCTGAATGAAGTGCCACACTGCATCCGTCTACTCGTATTCTATCTCTGACAAGTATAGCAAAGAATAATTTGGCCAGGCGTGGTGGCTCACGCCTGTAATCCCAGTACTTTGGGAGGCTGAGGCGGGTGGATCAGAAAGTCAGGAGATGGAGACCATCCTGGCTAACATGGTGAAACCCCGTCTCTACTAAAAATACAAAAAATTAGCTGGGCATGGTGGCGGGCGCCTGTAGTCCTAGCTACTAGGGAGGCTGAGGCAGGAGAATGGCATGAACCCGGGGGGCAGAGCTTGCAGTAAGCCGAGGTCGCGCCACTGCCCTCCAGCCTGGGCAACAGAGAGAGACTCCGTCTCAAAAAAAAAAAAAAAAAAAAAGAATAATTTGTGGGGAATGCAGGTCTGATTTTCTATAATACTTTCCTCAATAGATTAAAATGTCTCCTCCTTAGTTCCTCTTGCTCCTTAATAAGGTACCACATACTTGCCCATCATAAGATTAACCTAACCCATATCCAGTCAGATTTTATTTTTAATAAACTTTATGTTCCTTAAGCCCTTGGTAGTGCTACCTGGTTCCAAACCTATGAGACTGACTCATCAGGTCTCATCATCTCATCTAGAACCAGATAGCATTAAAGCAGATATAAGAATCCATTATCCTTTTAAATCTTTATTTTATTTAATGAAATAATGTATTATGTGCCTGGCCCTGACTTCCTATAGAAAAATGCAGTAAGTGTTATCTCAAATATAATTCTCTTGCATTCATTCTAAAGAGTTCGAGCCCTTTAAAACCTGTTGTTAGAGGAATGCTCCTCCCTCTCTCAATCAGCAGAGTTGTCCTTTTATGAACCTCCACCAAGTTCAGTTAAGAGTGGATACAAACAGTGAAGTCCATTTAAAACTCAACTCACAACACTGTGTGATCTTCTGGATGTTAGAAGAGATCCTCTGGGCCAACTGGGCGGGGTCACCACCAACTCCTGGAGTGTAAGACATGGCTGATGTGCTTATTCGCTAATTTCATCAGCTGCTGTGCAGTTTTCTAAGCAGTCACCTAAATGATATAAAAGTCACACAGTTATATTTTTTAAGTTACTGGCTTACATTTTCCAAATTAACAATCTGTGAAGTTACAAGGATAAACTTGATTAATCTAATAGAGTTGAAATCTGGCAAAGTGACACATCAAATAGCAAAACTCTCATGTCTGTTAAAAAAAAAACAACTGGATTTCAAAGGACAGTGTCATGTTAAACACATCAAACAATTAAAATAAGGTTCAAATTGCATATTCCCTTTGAAAACGTCTTTGATCTCTTCAAGAAAAATTATTAAATCCCTTTTCTGTATATAATTTTAGTTGTTTACATATTTTTTCCTTAACTAAACTCCAAACAATTATAAGGCAGGGCCCACATGCTATTTATCTTTCCCCAATATTTAAAACAACTCTTAGCACAAACAGGCATTTAAATATTTATTAAATGGAACACAGACTTCAGGCTATCCCCAGAAATTTCATTGTATTAGGTTGTGGAAAAGTAATCGCAGTTTTTACCATTACTTTTAATCATGGTTTTTGCCATTAAAAGTAATGGTAAAAATGGCGATTACTTTTGCACCAACCTTAATATATAATTTAACACACACACAGGACCTGCTCAGGAATGTATGATTAACAGGGCTCTAATTTTAATGGAAAAGGTTAAATTTGAAATAGCAGAGCCAACTACTGAGAAGCAAATGTCATATAAAATGTTTATCAAATCTTCCTGACAGAGGAAGGAGAACGAATGACTCTCCCCTTTCAGCAGCCAGCATCTCAGAATAGAAGAGACACTGAGATACTGCCACAGGAGGCAGGTGAGATGACATTCTCTACCTCTTCAATCCACACCACTCCAATCAGGGTTTGGAAAGAAGGTTGAAAAGGAATGTCCCTGCGTACAGAACTGCGCACAGCAAAGAATTTCAACTACTGCCAACCCATCTTTTCCATGAATATGCACTGCAATACTGCGAAGTTGTTGGTGGTCAATTTGTAAGCTAGCTCTCTACTAAGAGCCTGCTACATGCCCAGCATTAAACTAAGCACCTGGGAGATGCAAACAAAACAAAACACACTGACACAGTATCTGCTCAAATCAAGTTTGTCATTTAGGAGGAAGGATAAAGTTAACAATGCAAACCAACAAAAAAACCCCACAAATCCATAAAAGATCACATGCTAGGCTAAAATGAGAAGGGCTACAAAAAGAAAAAATGACCATCACCCTTGTCTAGAAAGACTTTATGAAATAGAAACATTAAGATCTGGATGCTTGGTTATGACCAGTATGCAGAACAACAAAGGCAAGGACACGAAGGCTGGGGTGGAGAGACCCAGAGCACGTGGAAAGGCCACACACAGTATGGTATTTACTAAAGGAAGGGAAGGTTCCTGGCCAACCCTGGATCAGATGATTCACAGCTGGGACAAGGGGAAAACAACAGAAAGGGAAAGAGAGGAATGGCCTAACATTTCTCGCACATCTGTGACACGAAAATTATTTCACACAGACTAGTTTAATTTTCACAACCTCCTCCTTCAATTAAGTGGCACTATTCTTGTTTTAATGATGAGCAAATAGCGGGCTTATTATGATTAAGTAATGGTAACCCAACCCACCCACAGGTGGAGGTGGGATTCAGTCCCAGGGTTCTGATGCCAAGGCCATCCATGCTTGCTACCACATAGAACTAATGCCACAGAAGATTTCTGGTAGAGAAAAAGCCACAGTGAAATACGTGTCTTTGCTCTAAGGGACAGTGTTGGCAGGAAGTACAACAGCTGAACTGTTGAGACCGTTAGAACAGTACTGGTTCTATGCCTGGAACTCTGGTGCACTTTGAATGTGCCTGGCCACCCTGAAAGTCCTGGCTGCTTTTAGATATTCTCCAATTTCCCTCTCAGGTACAGCTGATCTATTCTGGGCTCTTTGGGTCTCACCAAATCCTAGAGATAGATCCAAAAGCAATTTCATTAAAGGGTAAATTCACACCTAAAGTCAGACAGCTGGACCACTACAGTGGGGAGACAGGAATAAACTTCCTTCCAGGTAGCCTTGGACTTGGGCCCAGACAGAACAAGAGTAGACATGGGGATTCAATGACACCAACACCATCTGGAACATCCTTGAAACCATGCAATTTTAAATGCATCTCCAAGTCACTTAAAAAAAAAACAAAAAAAAAACAGGTTTTGAATAGCCAAAGCAATTTTAAGCAAAAAGAACAAAGCTGGAGGCATCTCATTGCCTGACCTCAAATTATACTAAAAGGGTATAGTAACTAAAACAGCATGATATTCATATAAAAACAGACACATAGAACAATGGAATGGAATAGAGAAGTCAGAAGTAAAGTCACATATCTACAGTCAATTGATCTTTTTGACAAAGTTGACAAAAACATACACTGAGGAAAAGACGCCCTTTTCGATCCATGGTGCTGGGAAAATTGGATCGCCACATGCGGAAGAGTGAAACTGGACCCTTATCTGTCACCATATATAAAAAAAAATCAACTCAAGATGGATTAAAGACTTAAAAGTAATACCTAAAACGATTAAAATACTAAAAGAAAATATAGGCAAAACTCTTCTGGACATTGGTTTAGGCAAAGAATTTATGACTAAGATTTCAAAAGCACAGGCAACAGAACAAAAAATAGACAAATGAGATTTAATTAAACTAAAAAGCTTTTGCACAGCAAAAGAAATAATAAACAGAATGAACACACAACCTGCAGAATGGGAGAAAAATATCTGCAAACTACACATCCAACGAGATTAATATCCAGAATTTACAAGAAACTCAAACAACTCAACAAAAAACCCCACAAATAACCCCATTAAAAAGGGGGCAAAGCACATGAATGACATTTTTCAAAAGAAGACATACAAATGGCCAAGAAGCATATGGAAAATGTTTAACATCAATAAGCATCAGATAAATACAAATTAAAACCACAATGAGACATCATCTCAAAACAGTCAGAACGGCTATTAAAAAGTCATCCACAAACACATCTTGAACAGAAAAAAAAAAGAAAAAAAGTCAAACAAGTACAGATGTTGGCAAGAATGCAGAGAAAAAGGAACACACACACTGTTGGTGAGAGTGTAAAGTAGTACAACCTCTATAGAAAACAGCATGGCAAGTCATCAAAGAACTAAAAATAGAATTAATATTTGATCCAGTAACCTCGTTACTGGGTATCTACCCAAAAGAAAAAAAAATTACACCAAAAAGATATCTGCACTCGTATGTCTATTGTAGCAATATTCACAAGAGCAAAGATTTGGAATTAACCTAAGTGCCCATCATGTGTCCATTAACATTCCTGAATGGATAAAGAAAATGTAGTGTATATAAATGCAATGGAATACTATTCAACCTTAAAAAAGACGGAAGTTATATATTTCACAGCAACACAGATGGAACTGGAGGCCATTATCTTAAGTGAAATGACTCAGAAAAAAGTCAAATGCTGTATGTTCTCACTTGTAAGTGGAAGCTAAATAATTTGTACACACGGACAGAGGGTGGAATAATAAGACATTGGAGACTTAAGGATGGGAGGGTGCGGGATGAGAAATTACTTAATGGGTACAATGTACATTATTCAGGTGATGATTACACTAAAAGCCCAGACTTCACGCTATGCAATATAACCATGTAACAAAACTGCATGTGCACCCCTTAAATTTATATAAATAAAATGGCTTTATTGAGATATAATTTATTGAGATATGGCAATACAATACATCTACTTGAAGTACACAATCCAATGGTTTTTAATATATTCACAACATTGTACCATCATCACTTTTAGAACATTTCTATTACTCTAAAAGGAAAGTTTGTAATCATTAGCAATCACTCTCCATTTCTCCCCAACCTCACTGGCCAAAGGCAACTACTAATCTACTTTGTATCTTTATAGCTTTGCCTATTCTGGACATTTCATAGGAATGGAATCATACAATGTGTTCTTTGAGACTAGCTTCTTTCTCTTAGTATGCTTCCAAAGTCCATCTGTGCTGTATCATATATCAGTACTTCATTCCTTGTTATTGCCAAATAATATTCCAAGGTATATATAAAGACAATTTTCTCTTGGTTCAATGACATCTTCCTTTCTCCTTTCCTTCTATCAAGTAGATCTCTGGAAAAACTGGCTTACAAGCCAAAACAAACACTTTGAATGAAAAAATGTTCAGTCTGTTATTCATGTACTCTCTGGGGATGTTCCTCCATACACATGGTTCCATTTTAACCTATACCTGAATGAGTTGCACATCCATGTCTCCAGCTCATACCCTTGGCTTTCTCTCGTGTCTACATGTCTGTGAAGCTACAAGAACTCAGCCATTGCCTGTGCAGCACACCATGGAAGTAGCAACTGGAAATCTCTACTTTGGGCAAGACACTTAGCATTTGGGCCCATTGCCAGGATCAAAATGAGATAATGCACATCCAGAGAACAAATGCTTTTCCACCCTACACAGAGGAAAGTTATGATCTGTTCTTGCAGCTGCAGGACCAGCATCAGCACAAGACCAAGAGAAACTCATCACCTGTCTCAAAACCATGCAAGCACACCTGAGGCCTACTCTCTCTCCCATAAAGAGTTCTATCAAGTCAAGGACAGTATTCTATAGCATTTTCTTTACCCTTAAAACTCACACCAGTGTAGGCCAAGTCTTCTCACTGTTTTCTTTCAAGGCCACCTTTTTTCCTCTCTGGAAAATCAATCACTTAGTCACAAACACAATCAATTTTCTTCATCCCTTTCCTTAAGCTACTAAATGTGAGAAAGTTCCTGCTGGTGAGACAATTGGCAAGTGGCTTCATTCACCCAAAGAGGTGCTACTTAGATTGACTGGAATCATGAGTTTTGTTTTACTTTTTCTTTGTTTGGCGTTGTTGTTGTTGTTTGAGACAGGAGCACCCAGGCTGGAGTGCAGTGGTGTGATTACGACTCACTGCAGCCCTGACTTCTAGGTTCAGGCAATCCTCTCATCTCAGCATCCCGAGTAGCTGGGTCCACAGGCACCTGCCACCACATCCCACTAATTTTTTGATTTTTTTATAGAGATGGGTGTCTCACTTTGTTGCCCAGACTGGTCTTGAACTCCTGGGCTCATGCGATCCTCCAGTGTCAGCCTCCCAAAGTGCTGGGATTACAGGTTTGAGCCACTGTATCTAGCCAGGAATCACGTGTGTGAAGAATGAAAAGCAATTTGCAAAAGATAAAGTAAGATGTGTAAAATAAAACAAAGTTAACAATGGCCAACACTCATTCAGGACTTACATTTCCTAAGCATTGTGCTTATGACTTTTAAATTTATTTTCTCAGTTAATTCTTACAAGCCTATGATGTGGGTATAATTGCTAATGTGATTTTTTTACATGAAGAAACTGAGGCATAATGAGAATAAAGAATTTGCTTAAGCAAAGGAGCAAAAATTTGAAAATAACCACAGAGCCGACATTTTTTAAACACTAAGCCATACTGCTTCCTTGTATAACAAAATTGAGGGCAGGTGAACTCACTCACTTAGAAAAACCAAATTTGGGCTGGGCGCGGTGGCTCACGCCTGTAATCCCAGAACTTTGGAAGGCCAAGGCGGGCAGATGACAAGGTCAAGAGATTGAGACCATCCTGGCCAACATGGTGAAATCTCATCTCTACTAAAAAAATTAACCGGGTGTGGTGGCATGCGCCTGTAGTGCCAGCTACTCAGGAGGCTGAGGCAGGAGAATCGCTTGAACCCAGGAGGCAGAGGTTGCAGTGAGCCAAGATCACGCCACTGCACTCCAGCCCGGTGACAGAGCGAGACTCGTCTCAAAATAAAATAAAATAAGACAAAAGAAAAACCAAATTTACCACTTTTCTGCAAGCCCCATATGAAGTTTTGCTATTCCCACTCCTAAGATGAAGGAACATGCTTGGGATAACTATATGAGTTGATCAAGGTAACACAGAGGAACAGCTTACTCCTTTTCTCTATTATTCTGCTAATAAGTGGTATCTAAAAGGCAACAACAGTTGGCTCTTTTGATCATGAGACACACAAAGGAAAGGAACCAAATGGTTGTCTTTAAAAAATATATATACAAATACTAGCATAGACGGATAGGATAGGTAACTACAAATTGATTAAAAGCTTATGATCTCTGCATATAGGCTAAATGGATGCTGAGTTATTCAGATGTCTGCTTTCCACATCAGTCTCCATTACCTAGCCCAGAGCTGCTACGCACTAAAGTACTCTTGTTGAATACTTTTGAAAGCCCACTCAGAATTCCTATTTAATTGCTCAGAATAATAATTATATAATTCATTACCTAGACCTGCACTAATAGACTAGCCACTAACTAAATGGGCTGTTAAAATTATAGTGGTTACTAGAAGCAGAGAAGGATGGCGGGAGGGGGACAGCCAAAGGTTGGTTAACTAACATCAAAATACAGCTAGGTAGGAGGAATGAAGTCTAGTGTTCTATACCCCTAAAAGGTGAATATAATTAATTACAATTTATTGCATATTTTCAAATAGCTAGAAGAATGAATTGTGAATGCTCTTAACACAAAGAAATGTTAAATGTTTGAGGTAATGGATATGCTAAATACCCTGATTTGATCATTACACATTGTACACATCTACTGATGTATCACATGTATCCACAAATATGTAAATCATTATCTGTCGATTAAAATAATAAAAGCAAAAAAATCTTATTACAGGTTATTTTAAGCTGCTAACAGGGTAACTGCAGTAAGAAACTACACTTTTACTCTACATTTCATTTTTGATGTGACTATTTACACCGTTTTATATTGTGTATCACTTAAATTACATTGTAGCTCTCGTTTTTAAAAAAAATAAAATTAATTAAAATCAAGTTAAATGAAAAATTCAGTTCCTCAGTCACATTAGACACCTTTCAAACGTTCAAAAATTTTGTGTGGCTAGTGGCCAGCAGCTTGGACAGCTCATTCACAGACCACTTCCATCTTCAAAGAAAGATCTATTGCACAGTGCTAACCTCCACATTGCAATAATCATCTTTCTATGAAGATATACAAACATCATAAAGAGAAAAACAGGAAGGGAGAATCAAAGTGCAACACTCAGATGAGAGTCTTCTCAAGACGGCTTCTAAAGAACACAAAGGAATGAACAAAAGGAATGTTAAAATTTAATCTTGAAGTGTCAAACACTACTCCCAGTTAAAATCAGATATACTGTAGAATCCTTAAGATTTCCATTTAGCATATATCTCATGCTCTATAAATCTACCCTGGGCAAAGAAGTAGTCAATTTCACTTTCTTAATCATTAACATCAGCATAAACAACTGGACTTCTCTATACCCTCTATCCCAAATAAGTTCTGAGGGGTGGGGTGTGAGCATTTTTTTGTCTGTTTTGTGGACTGCACTATTCTCAGTGCCTGGCTACATCATAAGTGCTTAACAAACATTTGTAGAATGAATGAATGTACCCACCTCCTAAGAACACACACCCAGCGTGAGGGTAAATATTACCATTTCTAAAACATAAAATTCCAGTGCCTTCTTTCAGATCCCGAAGGTCCCAGGCTTCTTGCTGCCTTGGGCCTTTGCTGGGTGCCATTTCCTATTTCTAGAAGGCTCTTCCCATGATCTCCACGTGACTGGCTCCTTCTCCCCAGCAAGGCCTCATCACATGCTAGAGAAACCTTTGTGACCACTCTGGTCTGAAAGTGAGAACTCACCACTGGCCACTCTTTGTCAATCTAACTTACTGCTTCACAATACTCGAAAGTCGAATTAATCACTGTTTATTATTTATCCCTACACCTCTGGAATACAAACAGGAGCTACTTCTGGAATATAAACAGGAGAGAGATGACCTTGCCAGCCTGTGTAATCTACAGTGCCTGGTGCATAGTAAATGCTCAAACCCTCAATATGAGGGTGCTCTGTCTACATAAGTATCCTCTGCACAAACTACATTAACTGCATTCTTTGGCCTTAGCTCTTCCATCACTGAACTTTTGTACTACTTGGTTTTAGTTCACAATATCGAGGATTGTTTTTTTCACACTTTCACACATGAAACTTGCAAATTAAATGGAATCACAGCAAACTTTACTCAGACTTACTGTGAATATTTTCTATAATTTACTTTTCAATCATCAGCACTTAAAGTTTGGGGTCATAATCAAAATGAGGATTGATTTTGTTATCAAGAGCAACATAAGTAACATATCTGAGGAAAACTTATGATGTTAATGAGTTAATATGGTATCATATTAACCTCTACAGAAACTGTGAAGTTAAGAGCATTATTCTTAACTAGTCACAAGTCTGAGGCCAACTTCTCAAAGTGGCTTATAAGGCCTGTCCACATCACAAAACACAGTTTAACACCGATATCAGCCTCTGCCCAGGTGTGCTCAGAGAACCTGCAAAAGAAATGTCCACCTCCAACGTTATTAAATAGCACAGCATTTCATAATCACTTTCTCTTCTTCCAGATTCTAGGCAAGTTTTATATATTATATATAATTATAGTCAGAATACAACGATCTGAGGTAAACAAAAATTAACGTATACAGATAAGAGCCAAACAAATGTAAGAAATTTGTGGGAAAAAACACACAGCATTTGATCAGAAATGCAACATTTTTTCTTTGTCTGAATTTAAAGAAAGTAACTAGAAAACAACATGGAGGAAATACTAGAAATATTTTATGTATGTTTAAAGGTTTTCATGTAAATTAATTAAAGGTGTATACTAAGAACGTCTAAGTATGTTAAAGTCATCAAACCAAATTAAAAAAACAATACTACAAGCCTCTGAATAAACAAATATACACGGTTCGTCTGCTACAGCCCTACATTTTTCAGTTCCTCTATATTCGGGAAGTTTAGTGTGTTTTTCAATCCGTGAGTTGAAAAGAGGAAGAGGTCATTTGGTCGTGTCTGGATTCCTGAGCTGGGCCCCAGCCGGCTCTGGCGCCCTCCCCGGGGTGCGCTCCGCCAGCCGTGCGCCTCCGGAGCGCTGCCCTGGGGACCGCGGCGGGTGCGTGGCTGGCCAGGCCCACCTGACTACAGCCGCGCGCACCCGGAATGCGGAACGCGCCGCGCCCTTGCACCCGGCCTGGGGGCGTGAGGAGCCGCAGACGCTCCGGGAGCCGGGGCAGTCCCTCCCTTCCTCGCCTCCCGAGTGCCTGCTGCAGAGCGCAGGGCGGCGGCCACCTGACCACGCGCACAAACAAGGAGGCGCAGCAGCCGTAGGGGTACCGCGCCTCCCTGTCGCCCGGCCAGGGAGCCCCCCTCCCCAGGGTCCTCTTACCTTGACCCCCGCGGCTCCCTCCTACACCTCCGACCGCCGTCACCCACCGACCCCGGAGCCTTCAGCTGCAATTCTCAGCTGATGGGCGGTGGCGTGGGGACGCCCAGTGCGCATGCCCGCAGCACAACTCAAGGAAGAAGGCGGGGCTCACCCCTTTTCTATTGGCCCGCAGGGCTGAGTGACAGCGGCCCTCACCGCCCCTCCGGTTCCAAGCTAAGGAATGGGGGTATCAGCAAAATTGCAAGGGAGCTGTTCTTTGAAGCCTGACGTAGATATGGTGAACGCCTCTTAGCCTGCGTGCAAAAAAGGACAGAATGGAGGACAGTTGTCTTCTTTATCTGGTGAAGCCAGCCTTCTTGCACGCGGGTCTTCACCCCGCCCCATTAGCTCTTGCCTATCTTGTTTGCTAACCTTTAACTGCAGTAGATCGCGTTCACAGCTCTATCAAAAAATGCAAAGGCGAATACACAATCCTAGCAGGAACAATGAAGGAATAAGTGAAGAGTCATCTCTGGGTGCTCACTTAGTAAACAAGTCTTCCTAGTACATACAAGTCATTCTAAGCATTCCTGAAAAGCAGGGCGTAGTTTTCACAGGGTTTAAAACAAGCAGAGGCTGTTCCAATGATAAATATGCAAATATAATGTAATTGTTAGATGAAAAGCATCAATTGCTACAAATGAAAGAAAGCCCTCTCCAAATTAATTAGAAGATAGATTGGCTTAGTCTTTGCCTATATTAAGGCAACACTATTTTCTAAAATGATTACCTGGATATGTGATATCAAAAGTCCAGATGCAGTTAGGTGGAAAAAAACAAAACCCAGGATAGAATTCTGATTGGAACTCACCAACACTAAGTGTGGAATGTTATCTGTTTAAGAGAGATGGACAGAGAAAGAATAACCCCGAAAACGAGTAACCCACAAGATAGGAAATAAACCAGGAAAAGGTAAACTAGAGAATGAAGGAAAAAAAGAGGGAACGGTCCATGATGTCACCTGTCACTGAAAGTTCAAATAAATAAATAACTGAAAGTAGTGCATTGTACTTGAGAATTAGGAAGTGGCTGGTGAACTTAGGAAGAAACATTTCAATCATTGAAAGAACTCATGAAAGGATCTTACATCCGTGTGAGGTTTAATGCGCTTTCCAAATACCCATTCATATTACCATTGATAGAACCCTGGGCTCTTGGGGGGAAGGTACAATGCACTACAGAAGAACCTGAGATTAAGTGGCCTCTTCAAGTTGCCCTGATAGTTACTGATTATGCTGGGACCAAAACTTAGCTGTCTGAGCCCTCATCCTGGGCTCATTCCAATTTCTTGTTTTAAAATATGTTATAAGTGGATTCCTTCCAGGTCTTTTGAAAACTTAGAATAAGATTTCATCCTTTGGTATTCAAATGGAAAAAAAAGAAGTATAGTCTAGACAAGCTTGCAAAATTTAGAAGTATTAGGATAAATGAATTACTAAGAGTTCCTGACACTTATAATATTTCATCTGCGAATCTGGCTGCCACCAAGTTAAATTCAGCCAGGTGTCTTGAACCTGGTAGGGCTTTAAAAGTCTCCTAATTTGATGAGTGATAATGTCACATCTCCCAAAATAAATCATTTCCATGTGCAGAAGTTACCTATGACTGAAGGCTTGTAATTTGGATTTTCAGAAATAGTATTTGTGAGATTTGGGCCTTCTTGGAGAGATTTTGAAGGAAACCAAATTAATATCCCCAAGGAGAGATTTTGAAGTTCTTGAGTGGGGAATGTTATCTGCACACTTGTTGTGTCTTTATTAATATAAATACCATAAATATCTCCTATGTAACATCCCTCATGTAGGATGGAGAACTGTCCACTGCTGTATCTCCAGTGTCTGGGATAGCAATTCCAGGGAATAGAAGGAGATAATTGCTGGTTCATGTAATAGTTACTGAACCAAAAATATTTTTTACGTGACCACTATATGATCTTCTGGGAAAGCCAAAGAAGTAAAAGACGCAAAAAGGTAAATAGAGCAAACAGGGACTTACTGGTAAGTGAGAAGGACAAGTTGACTTATGAAAGTTTGTTTTTATTTATAATACAATGGGAAAACCACAACTGGTTTAAAAAATCTGTGCTAGATTAAAAGGAAGCTTAAATTAATACTTAATAAACAAGAGTTAGTTCAGTTGTGCCTTATTTTTAAGCACCTTCCATGTCTCTCTACAGTCTACTTGTTTTCTGTTTAAGATCACACAAGTGCCTAGTCGTATATCAAGCACAGAATCGATTTTGCCCTAGCTTTTGAACATGGAGGTAATAAACAGATATCCCATGGAAATCTTACATGGGCCATTATAGCATGATGACTGGTATATTTGTTTCTAACTTTATCTCCTGATGACTGGTATTTTCGTTTCTAATTTTACCTCCTAAGTGTTGTTCATATGTGCCCTCTTCTCTCTGTCCCTCACGGTTGACATCCTGATCCACTGCAATAGCCTCCTTGTTGGATCTTCTATCTCCGGGTCTTCTCAACTTTATTATTGTCAAAGCCACCACTGAATATTTGAAGCTCCAATCTGAGAACTTTGCTCCAGGCTTCATGCCATTTCCATGATTGCAGCATTCCCTGAACTGTATTTCTTAAGAAAAAAACCCAAAATGATTAGATTGGGGAGAGCTGGGGAATTGTGTGGGTTGAAGTAAGGAATCAGGGAATTGGTCTACAAAGAAATGTTTGGGAAACATATTATATTACATTCTTGAAGATTCACAGAGCATATTTGTAAATTAAAGACACTGAGAAGTGGTTCAGGAAAGAAACAAGTATAAATTTCTTTTACCCAGTATTTTATGAGTGTATTTGATGGTGGAACTTGTCTGTAAAACTTTTAAATATGCATAATGGAAAACACTGCTCTCAAAATCAAGTCCAAGCCCCCTGCATATACACAGGATGACCATACATTTAGTTTGCTAGGACAGTCCTAGTTTATGCTTGTTGTCCTTGCCACCTGTCTTCTGAGCATGCCCTTTCATTCTCAAACGTGCTTCAGTTCAGATGATGCATCATATGGTCCCTATACATATAAGGACCACATGGTCTGATCCTGCCTTTCCAAGCATCAAAATTTATGCTTGGAATATGTTGGCTTAAGTAACTTCTCTATCTCTGTCTGCTCTCCCCTCCCTCCCAGCAGCTAGCTCCTCAGTCACAAACCAGGGGTTTTCTTATTTCTGTGCTTCACTCACGTAGTTCCCATTAGCTAGAATACATTTTTTCATCTCCCCCATGTTTTAAACGATTCTTTATTTTGAAATAATTTTAGATTTAAAGAAGAGCTGCAAAGATAGTACAGCACTCCTATATATACCTCACCCAGGTTCCCCCAATGTTTCCTTAATGTTAACATCTTACATAACCATGGTCCACTTGTCAAAACTAAGAAATCAGCATTGGTATAGCAGTACCAACTAAATTAGCTTGTATTTTCCCTGCTCCAGCTCTAGAATCAGTCATTTTACTATTGAGCACTTCTTTTTATTGGAAAATGTTATTTAGAAATCAAAGGCCAGGACCACCAGGCACAGTAGCATGGCTCACACCTGTAAACCCAGCACTTTGGAAGGTGAAGGCAGGCCCATCATTTGAGCCCAGGAGTTCAAGGCCAGCCTAGGCAATGGGGCAAAACCCTGTTGTGATGGTTAATACTGAGTGTCAACTTGATTGGATTGAAGGATGCAAAGTATTGATCTTGGGTGTGTCTGTGAAGGTGTGGCCATCAGAGATTAACAATTGAGTCAGTGGGCTGGAGAACACAGACCCACCCTTAATCTGGTGGGCACCATCTAATCAGCTGCCAGCAAATATAAAGTAGGCAGAAAAAAGTGAAAAGGCTAGACTAGCCTAGCCTCCCAGCCTACATCTTTCTCCCGTGCTGAACGCTTCCTGCCCCTGAACATCCAAGTTCTGCAGTTTTGGAACTTGGACTGGCTCTCCTTGCTCCTTAGCCTGCAGACAGCCTATGGGACCTTGTGATCATGTGAGTTAATACTTAATAAACTCATATATATATATATATATATATATATATATATATATATATTCCATTAATTCTGTTCCACTAGAGAACCTTAGCTATTACACCCATCTCTACAAAAATTAGTTGGGTGTGGTGATGTGCACAGTAGCTGTAGTCCCAGCTACTCAGGAGGCTGAGGTGGGAGGATTGCCTGAGCCCAAGAGGTCAAGGCTGCAGTGAGCCAAGATCATGCCACTGCACTGCAGCGTGGGCAACAGAGTGAAACCCTGTCCCCCACCCTACCAAAAAAAAGAAAAGAAATTAAGATCAAGGCACTAGCCTTCTCATTGTTACTAGGGTGTCAGTGCTTCTACGCTCCCCTCAATGGACAGAGCTAGGAAATAGATTTATATATACTAATTCATGTATGTAGCATATTTACTCCAGGCTTCATGCCATCCCCATGTTGGCTGCATGCCCCAAAATATATTTGGTAAAAATAAAAGTGCTTGGACTGGGCAGAGGTGGGGTTTGTGTGAGTTGGGGTAAGGAATCAGGGAACTGATCCATAGAGAAATGTATATAGTATATACATTATATGCAGTATAAGCCTTATATAAAATATGTCGATATATTTAATTTTACAAGAAACTGCCAAATTGTTTTCCAATTGTTTTCCATATCCGTAACTATATCAGATTTTATCTATATATAAACATGAGTTCATCTAGGCATTCCCAATTCTAATCCAACATTATAGGGGTCATTCTAGCCTTCCCTTGTCCTAATTTTTAGCTTCTTTTGCTAGAAGTGAGAAACCTAGCTCCCATTATCTACCATTTATGTTCTTATTTGTATAATGTAAAAAATTAAGTTGGTGCAAAGGTAATTGTGGTTTTTGCCGTTAAACCGCAATTATCTTTGCACCAACCTAATAGCTTCAGAATTGCTAACTCCTACTCTGTGTGAGAAAAAAATCTTTAGTACAGTGTTATGTACAATTCTTTTTGTCTTTAGCCTTATAATATTGAGTCAAAACAATGCTTTCTAAAAATCACCAAGGTCGGCTCTTTACCCATCCCCTTCAGTGAAATTAGGTTATGTTTACTTTGCAGTTAAATTCAGTTGTTATAGATCTGCATTCTGTCCTATGATCTACAAATATACTGATTGATTTTTTTAATTTGTATAAAGCTCATTGTTTGTGGTATATAGTTCTGTGGATTTTTGACAGATACATAGAGTAATGTATCCATAACTCCAATACCATAGAGAACAGTTCTACCATACTGAAAATTCCCTTTCACAACAACCTTTATTCAACCCATCCCCCTCCTCCCACCCTTGGCAACCACTTATGTTTTCTATCACCAGAGTTTTGCCTTTTCCAGAATGTCCTATAAATTCAGTCATACAATATATAATCTTTTGGGTCTGATTTCTTTCACTTAGCAGAATGCATTTAAGATACATCTATATTGTTGTATAAATCTATAACTGTTGTATAAATCTATAATTTGGTTTTATTTGTGGCTGAATAATATTCCATTGTTTGGATATAACACAGCTTATTTATCTATTCACCTGTTTGTTGTTTCCAATTTTTGGCAATTATGAATAAAACTTCTATAAACACTTAAATACAGATTTTGGTAAAAATAGAAGTTTTCAATCATTTGAGTGAATATCTAGAAGTACGTTTGTTGGGCTGTATAAGTGTATATTTATTCATTTATTTTTGCTTTAAATATTGCTCTGGGGGAGGGGCTACCACACTTCTACTCAATGAAGAGAAATGTTTTTACAATCTAGAGGTATTTTTTTTACACCTATTATGGCATGAATTCATAGGAAATAAGTTCTAGCAGGCTCCTTCTTATTGGTTCTCACAAAGTGTGCTTCTCTGGATGGAGCAGGCTGCTGCTTTAATTGAACTCAGGTGACTTTCTCCTTGAGATCCTTCTTTTTCTGATCATTTTCCTTCACGTGTTTGAGGAAGCTGTCTTGGCACTTAGAGTACTTAATATGCACAATATGCACATTAATTATCTTGGCAAGAATCATGCCCTTAACTTGTTTGTTTACAACAGTGCCAACAGTATGCTGGGTAACATTGTAGACTCTTCCAGTTTTTCCGTGGTGATACTTGTGGGGCATTCATTCTTGAACAGCACCCATCCTCTTGATGACTACAGTATAACCTTTCTTGTAGATTCACATGTATGTGATCAAAGGAACAACTCCATGTTTTCTAGAAGACCTAGAGAACATGTATCAGGTGCCTCTCCTCTTTCCCTTTGTGCTCATCATTTTGGCAAATTACTGGAAGATGGCAATTCTGGCTCTACATTTAATTTTACAAAATACTTCCAAATTGTTTTCCAAGGTGGCTGTATTGTTTTGCATTCCCATCAGCAATGATTGAGGATTTCTGTTACTCTACTTCTTTGTCACTTTTTGATATTGTTGAATTGAAAAAAATTTTTTTTTCATTCTCATCGGTGTGCAGTGGCATGTCATTGTGATTTTATGTATGCTTATTTGAAATCCATCTGTCTTCTTTAGTGAAATATTAATTCAAATCTTTTGCCTGTTTTTTATTGGGTTGTTTTCCCACTGTTGAGTTTTAAGAATTATTTTCGTATTCTGGTACTTTATCAAATATATCATTTACATGCATTTTCTCCTAGTCTGTAGCTCTGCAGCTTATCTTTTCATTCTCTTCTTTTAAAATTTTTTAAATTTTCTTTCAGAAAAGACCTGGGATCTGGCTATGTTGCCCAGGCTAGAATGCAGGGGCTATACATAGGCCTGATCATTGGACATACAACTTTTTAAACTTCTGGGCTCAAGCAATCCTTTCTTCTCAGCCTCCCGAGTAGCTAGAACTATAGGCACACGCCACCACACCCAGCTCATTCTCTTAATGGTGTCTTTCATGGAGAAATAAGTCTTTAATTTTCATAAATTTCAGGTTGCCATATTTTTGTTTTATAAATTATGCCTTTAGTGATTAATTTAAAAGCTCATCACGAAACCCAAAGTTATACAAATTTTTCCTATATTTTATTCTCAAAGGTTTATAGTTTTACATTTTACATATAGGTTTACAATTCATTTTGAGTTAATTTTTGTAGAATGTATCAGGTATCTGTTAAGGTTCATTTCACTTGTTTTTTTTTGCATATGAATGTCCAATTATTTCAGTACCTGTGTTGAAAAGTCTATCTTTTCTCCATTGAATTGCCTTTGCATTTTTGCCAAAACTCAGTTGACTATGTTTCTGTGAACCTCTCTCTATTTTTCATATTCTGTTGTATTAATCTATGCATATGTTTTCTCCGACATCATGCTGTCTTTATTACTGAAGCTCTAGAGTAAGTTTTGAAATTGGATAATATGAGTCCTCTAACTTTTTTGTTCTCCAGAATTGTTTGATTATTTCAGTTTCTTGGCTTTTCTATAGAAATTTTAGAAGCAGCTAGTCAATATCTACAAAATCATGCCGGAATTTGATTGGGATTGTTTTGACTTTACAGAACACATTGGGAAGAATTAACATCTTAATATTGAGATTTTCAATTCATAAACATAGTATATCTCCACATCTATTTAGATTTTCTTATATTGTTTTTCATCAGGGTTTTGTAACTTACAATATACAGATTCTGCACATATTTTGTGAGTCATACATAATTTATTCATTTGTTTGGGTACTATTATAATGTATTTTTAAATTTTTATTTTTATTTCTTCATTGCTGAAATACGGAAATATTATTGGTTTTTGTGTATCATCCATGTATTCTGTGACCTTACTAAACGAATGTATTAGTTTTATGAGCTTGTGTATTATTTGGAATTTTCTACATAGATGGTTGTTCTGTGAAAGGGTATATATAAAAAATGACCCCCAAATGCCAAAGAAGCCAAGAAACCAAAGAAGGAGGCAGACAAATCTAGTTCATTGGTACTGGGTGACTTATTAGAGGGAACTTACAGACAGCAGCATGGTCTTGGGTGGCCACAAGACACATAGTTCTCTGCACTGCAAACCCTGAGACCCCGGGCATATATCTTGAGGGAAAAGTATATGTACTCTGGAAGGAATGTGCAGGTGGCTATGAGCATCAGGGCCTAAGATTTCTGTAACAGCATCAAGGGAGGTTTTGGAGGAAAACTTACAATAAATATGTATTTCTAAATAAAAAGTAATACATCAGCAAGACATTTTGGCAGCATTCCTGGACTGGGGGTTAGTCAGAAGTTACATGGCAGATTAGCATTTAAAATAAAGTCACTATTTTCCCCACAAAAAATCTAATCTGTGAATATAGTTTTATTTTTTTCTTATTCTGTATGCATTTTATTTCTTTTTCTTGCTCTGTCAAACTAATTAGAAGTTCCATTATGACACTGAATAGTACTAATGAGAGAGGACATCTGTGCTGGGTTTCTGCTTAGGAGGAAAGCATTCAGTTTCTCACCACTAAGCAGGATGAACAGCATGAAGTTTGCTGTAGGTTTTTTAAGATTTCCTTTCCTAGGTTAAGGATGTTTTCTCCTACTTCTAGTTTGCTGAGAATTTTAATCATTAATTAATTCTGTTTTGTCAAATGCTTTTTCTCCACCTATTGATGACATACTTTTACTTTTTAGTCTGTTAATATGGTGAATAGATAGTAATTGATTTTCAAATACTGAGCCAGCCTTGCATTCCTAGGATTAATCCCACTTGGTGGTGATATATTATTCTCATTATATACTGCTGGATTTCATTTGCTAATATATTGTTGAAAATGCTTGTGTTTGTATTTTTGAGGGCTATTGTCTGGAGTTTTTGCTTGTTTTGTTCTTATAATGTTTTTGCCTGGTTTCAGCATCATGACAATGCTGATCTCATATAAGTGGAATGTGTCCCCTCCTTTTCTATTTTCTGAAAAAGATTTTGTAGGATTGGTATTATTTTGTCCTTAAATATCAGGAGGATTCACCAGTGAAACCATATGGGCCTTACTTTGTGTTTTTAAAGACTTTTAACTATACAGCACATTCATTACATATAGGACCATTCAGTTGATCTATCTCTTCTTGAGTGAGTTTTGGTAGTTTGTTTCTTTTAAGAGGTTTGTCCATTTCATCTAAGTACAGGGTTGTTTGTAGCATTCCCCATTCTCTCTTTGATGTGTCAGGATCAGTAGTAATATTCTTTCTTCTATTTCTGATACTGTAATTTGCATCTTCTCTCTTTTTATCTCTTAGCCTGGAAACAGGTTTATTTTTTTTATTTTTATTTTTTTTAAGATGCAAACTATTTTACTTAGCACAGAATTAGGGGGGAAACAGGTTTATTAATGCTATTGATTTTTTTAATCTTTTGGTTTCATTGATTTTTTTTCTATTTTTTTTTGGGTTTTCAATTTTACTTATTTATGTCCTAATATTTATTTCCTTCCTTCTACTTGCTTTAAGTTTAATTTGCTCCTTTTTTCTCTTGTTTCTTAAGCTGGAAGCTTAACTTACTGACTTGAGATCTTTCTTCTTTTCTTATATAAGCATTTACTGCTATATATTTTCATTTAAGTACTGCTTTAGCTGCATCACACACATTTTGATATGTTGGAATTTTTACTTTCATTTAGTTCAAACTATTTTTTAAATAACCCTTAAGACACACTCTTTGACCCATGGTGATTTTTAGAAATGTATTGTTTAATTTTCCAAATATTTGAGGTGTTTAAAATAATTTTATTTTATTAATATTTAGTGTATTTTATGGTCAGAAAACATACTTTGTATGATTTCTATTCTGTAAAATTTTTTAAGTTTTGTCTGCTGGCCCAGAATATGATCAATCAGTATTTCATGTACACTACAAAAGAAAGAGTAATATTGCTGTTGGGTGGAATATTTTATAAGTGTAAATTAGTTCAAGTTAGTTGGTAGTGTTTGGGGGATTTTGCTGATATTCTCCCTACTTATTTCATCAATTACTAAGAGAGGAGGGTTGAAGTCTCCAGCTAGAACTGTAAATTTGTCTACTTTTTCTTTCATATCTTTCAGGATTTTCCCTATGTGTTTTGAAGTTCTGTTGTTATATGTATACATGTTTAGGATTGTTATGTCTTCCTGATGAATTGACCCCTTTATTATTATATAGTACCCCTCTTTATCTGTAATAATAATCCTTATCTTGACATCTATTTTGTTTGAAGTTATTGTAGCTACTTCAGATTTCATTTGATTACGTTTGATATGATCTATCTTTATCTTTTTATGTTTGTCCTATCCATGCCTTTACATTACAAGTGAGTATTTTGTAGACAGTAGAGTTGTGTCTTGCTTTTTTATTCTGTTTTAAATTCTTTGTCTTTCAACTAGTATGTATAGATCATTTAAATTTAAGGTTATTGACAATTTGAATTAAAATCTACCATCTCTCTAGCTGTTGTCTGTTCTATTTTTATTTTTCCTCTTTTTCTTTCTTTCCTGGGTTTTATTAGGAATTTTTAAATGATTCTATTTTATCTTCTCTATTGACTTATTATGTGTATTCCTCCTAAAAATTATTTTTACCTCTTTAAAAAATTAACCTAAATCTACTTTCAAGTGAGGTATTTGCAAGGACATTATAACAGTATATTCCCAAATCCTTGTTCTCATTCCTTGTGCTATTGTATATCACTTTTACATATACTATAACACAATATTTTTTTAAAAAATTGTTATAGTCATTCATCTTTTAGAGTAACTTAAGAGAAAAAAATTTTATTTTACCTTTACATATTCCATTTCTAAATCTCTTCAGTTCTTTGTGTAGAGCCAGGTCTATGACCTGTATCATATTCCTTCTATCCAAATAATTGTTTTTCTACTTTGAGTGAAAAGGGCAAGAAAAGCAAGAACCTTAAAGAAGATGATTTGTATTTATGGCACAAACATTTACAAAGTCTTATTAAAATCATAAACAAAGTGAAAGAGAATGACAAATGAAGAGAAAATGCTTGCAAGCTCTAATACAAATGTTTTACATCCTGTTATAAAGTATAAGATAGACAAACTTCCTGTGGTAGGTGTTATTGACACTTCAGCCAGGTTCCCTTTGACTACCTCAGTAACCAATCCATAGTTGCTGTGAGTAATCAGCTAAGCACCAATCACAGCTACCTTCTTCTCTAGAAAATTGCCCTTGGCCCAAGGGAGCTGCCCCACCGAGAGTCAATATGCACTGACTCTCCCCAACCTCAACCAGTGACAAATTGACATCAGTCCCTGGACTTACGTTGGAATTAATTCTGTGGTGCAACTTGTGCTCCAGAGCTTCCCTGTGGGATCCAACCAAAAGTCTCCAGCCAAGACCACAGTCTTTCTCAGAACATGCTGTGGAACCAACTTTTGTTACTGCCCTTCTCCTGTGAGAATTCTTTCCAAATTCTCCATTCTGAGCCTGTTTCTGCTTCTAGAGAAACCAAACCAAGACACCACACTAGAAAACTTAGCAAAAGCTCATAATAGACAATTCACAGAAGTCTTAGTCCAAGTGTCTTGAAAAATAGACCCTAAGGCAAAACTTTACCTACTAAGGTTTTACAGTAATCCTACAGCAGCAAGAGCAAAGTGTTACAACAAGTTTAGCCTAAAGCTGCCTCCTTACGTATTTTAAGTTCAGCCTAAAGGTTTCTCTGTACATCATGAACTACAAACAAGTGGAGGTACAGATCATAGCCTACACTTGTACCAATCACTGAGTTTTGGCCAAATGTAGCTAACTGTTTGAACCGTGTTCAGTTAAGGCAAATGCGGGGCTGTCACCAATCCAGCTGTTTTTGTGCTTACTCCTATTTTCTGTATGTCACTTTCCTTTTTTCTGTCCATAAATCTTCTTCCTCTACGTGGCTGCACTGGAGTCTCAGAATTTACTCTGGTTTGGGAGGCTGCCCAGTTCACGAATCTTCTTGGCTCAATCAAATTCCTTTAAATTTAATTTGGCTGAAGTTTGTCTTTTATCAGATGGCATCAGAAATTGGATCTAAAGTAGAGCTTCTAACGACCCCCATGAGCACTGCGTGACCAAGGGAGGTACCCGCTGGACCCATTGTGTCTGTTGCTCTCTCAGAGTAGCTAGAGAATATGGTTAAGTTCTCGCTCGGATTCTGAAGCTCCACAGATTTGTGTTTTGAACGCTCTGAGTTTCTTTGAGCAAATTTCTGATCCAAGCTGGATTTGGAAGTCGCGACAGACACTGGACTGGGTCCAAGATCAGAATGGATCCCGTAATTAACTGGCTTGGATCCAGTTAGAGGTCTGTCACATCTGACTTGGTCAGAAAGAAACTGATAGTAAATGGCATAATTGCAGGGGGTGTAAAATTTGGCTTTTGGAAATTTGCAGGGATTTTTGTGTTCTACCCGTTTGTTTCATTTTCTTGTGTGCTTAGATAGGAAAAGAAATCAGTGGCTAAGTTGGTCAAGGGAACCTGAGAAAGCCCAATATTTCAGGTAAAAATGGAATCTTTAATTTCTGAAGAGCTGAATTCCTTCCAGCTTACACATTAGGCCCCGGAAGCAGCAGAGTCTTACAGAAATGGCAAAATCTTACTAAAGATAACTTACAGTAGAACATTCCAAATAACACTACACTGAAGTGCATTTGAAAATGTGGGCTCCCAAATTAGTCTCATCTATGGATGCCTATTGATATGCAGAAGCTTCTAATAAAATTTCAATTTTTTATTTAAAGACTTTACAAAAGCCAAATAAAAAGGTTAAGCAACTGATTTTTTAAAAACTCAAATCTACTAGCCTTTTGGCTTAGTTACTATGTCAATCCAAAGGATATAGACTGCAGCACCAATTGGCTGACTTTGGGTAAGTAGTGGGGTACATTTTGCCTGGAAACCTGGATGGGTTTGGGTTCAAGGCCCAACTTAGGAAAGTCAGAGTCCCTGGTAAGATGTAGGGGGTTAGAGGCTCTCCCCTCAGTAAAGTCCTTCTTTGTTAAAAGTAGATTTGGCACTATAGGGTGTTAACGGCTATTCTCTCTGGATTAATCTGCCTTGCCCTTTTTGTTAATGACAATGGGTGACCGGATTAGGCAAGGACAGGACCATGGGATACGGGAACTTTTCCCTCCCCAAAGGGGGAAACTTGAGAGCTCATGGGACTGGCAGAAAAGATCCCTTTGTGACTGATGAGTGGCTGACTGAACTTTTGATTCAGCGACGCTGCAATGGGTGGGTCTTTCTCTGGCTTCTCTCAGCTCCTTGCCTTCCCCACCTTGCCGCAGGCCGTGCTTTTCTCCCTTTCTCTCCTTTCTCTTTTTATCTTTTTTGTTACTTGGGGCAACTGTCTGCTCTTTCATCATTTCCAGAGACCACATGTTGAAACTCCTGGTCAGAAAATCATTCCAGCTGACTCTGAGTGGATCAAAGATGACAGACAGGGCCCAACCGGGGGCAAGTTTGAACCTTGCCAGTTTGATATTCAGTGCTAGGCAGAGTGGCTAATGTCTATGTTTTGCCACGTGTATTTTACTCTGGCCAGAATGGAAAATATTAATTCAATTCCCCCATGCAATCCCTCAGGTGGTATCTTACAAAATTGAGAGGCTTCTGCCTGTGAGTCCATGAAACCAAAAAAGATGATTTTCCTTTGTGTTGCAGCTTGGCCTCCAGGTCTATGGTGCAGCCAGCAGGGTCACTAGGGCGGCTCAGGGAAAGGGAACCCAGAAACGTGGCATGCCAGCAAAAATGGTAAGGATTTCTTACCAGTCAGACTTCTGGCCTCTCTGTCTCTTTGCAAACCAGTTGTAGGAACGGTAAAAATCACTGTCTCCTCTGCAAAATTTTAATTAATAAGAAAAAAGATTCATGAGGGTAATCTTAAACTGTAGTGAATCTGGTTTACTTTGTGCTAAGAATTTTTCTTCAGTGTTGTTCTGTCATAAAAAGAGGTCCTTAGGATAGAATGTGGGCCTAGGACCCCCATAAACTCACTGTTCAAGCCAGCCTGGCAAACTGGTCAGGTACACGCTTTGCTGCAATGGCCTGAAACAAAAAAACTAGTTGAGATTTCCCTCCTATCTTGTTTTATGTCCTTGGGAGCTTCACCCTATAACCACATGGTGGTAGTTTCTCTTGGTCTCTGCCATCCAGGAAACAGGAATTTTGGGGTTCATATCATAGTTAGCTCTAAAAATTATTTTAATCAGTTAAAAGCTATTGCAAGCTCAAAAGTGACTGCTTTCAGCTCCTTCTGGGAAGAGCAATGGAAACTGCCCAATGCTTAGCTTGGTGGCTAAGGAGTTATCTTTTCACAGTGGTGGCCAGGGCTCAATTCCTGGCTTAGGGGATGAGTCCTTTCTTATTCGATATCTCTGTGACTTTTGCCATTTATTGAGTCTCTTCCCCTTTATGAACAACTTCTGACTTCCCATCTTGAATTTTCCTTTCTCTGAGCACATGGGAGGTTACCTTTGGTAAGTTCAAAAGCCAGAAATATTTTTTGTTTGTTCTGGCTAGAGTCTGGCAATAAGATATTTGGTTAAAAGTCAGCCTAATTAAAAGTAGATATTCAAGCTATAGGTATATTTGAGAGGCCCTCATGGTTTTTTCTATTCTTGGATCTTGTTTTTTTCAGGAAAACATTTTTTTTTTCTTTTCAGCCATTTGAATTGTTTTTCTTCATTTGTCTCCTTGCCACTCTTGATGCACACATGAGAGGACCTTTGGAAAGCCTGGGACTCCTTGGGAAAAACAGGAGGTGCCACCGACCCTGTTTTGGGAAAAACCTGTTTTCCTCATGAAACCCCAAGAATTAAGGCTAAATATACTTTTGGGGATAGCTAATGTCAGTTATGGGGGAATACATGGGTCTTTGCACATTTGGATCAGAGAAGCATGCTCTTGTCCACCTAGAAGGTATGGAAATGTCCCCATCCCCCTGCCCGCACTGAGAGATGACTCCCATGGGAGATCAGTTGATTCCCTCTTTTTATGACTCCCATGGGAGATCAGTTGATTCCCTCTTTTTTGGGTGGGGGGAAGGATCCAGGATCTGGTATAAAAATAAGACCCTTAATTTTGGGAATCTCTTTTGCCCTCAGGATGTGCCTGCTAATTAGGCCCTAGAAACTGATGTCTTCCTAGCCCTGTTTTTCCAAGGACTCCACTCTGAAGCCAGTAATCCAATTAAGAAATTTGAAAACTGGAAAATGAAAAATCTTACCAATACTGGATCCTCCTGTTTTTCTGTGTATTTATGTGTTGTGTGTGTGACATTTATAAATAAAAGAGCTCTGATTAATTAGCTCAACAATAATAAGCACTTAAATCAATATTTTTTTTCAGAAAAATAAAAACTGTAATGCCTTTTACTTTACGTGACTGTAGTAGGCTTTGGGAAATAAAGAGTTTTAAATACTATTGGTAAAATAAAGATAGTTGGTCTAAATTAGGCAGGTCAGACATTAGGTTTGCTAAATTCTTTAAGGTAATAAACTGCTTCTTTAACTTTTGAAAATTGTTCAACGTACCTGCTTTGGAGCCATTAGATTCCAGATAAGGTCTGGAGACATGTGGAGTTAGTCAAGCCCCTGGCTATGTTAAAAAAAAAAGTCAGACTTTATCTGTCTGGGGCCCTAGGCTTCACACTTAGTACATAATTAAAATCCACTTAGTAGGTTTTTCACCAAAAATAAAAAGCACTAAGAGTTAACATTGTAACATGCAAATAAGACTACTGAAAAAACAGTTTTACATGCAAGCTGTGTGAGGAAGGTGAAATGTGCTTTTGATAACAGATTATAAGAAAACATGGGAATGTGTGTGTTTTCTTTTTGTTGTTCGTTTTCTGTTTGCCAAGATTAAAGGGCTAATGGACTGTTTTAAGTTAGAAAGGATAAAGCTGAAGGTTCGAGCATGTTGTGGACGGTTTGTGAAAAATTAATCTTGTAAAAGAAATTCTGTGTGTGAACGTACTGGCTAAATTTAAAGGGGTATTATACGGTTTTTCCATAAACTGAACATTGGAATAAAAGCACAGCAAGGTTCTCTTAAGAGCACTGATCTCTTTAACAAAAGTTTGTAAAGAGTTATTAAAGGTTTATGAAAATCTCACCTTATGGTCAAACTGATTAAAATAGGATAGATTTGTCTATAAGATGTTATTAAAAATTGGGGTTGACATTAATAGTACACTAATGCAAGGGTGAAATTTGGCTTTCTCTCTTGAATAAGACTTTCATAGAATATTAAAGACAAATGAAAGATTTTTGTTTGCCTTTTGAATAAACCACAGGAAAAAGAAGGAAAAGAAAAGAGACAGATTGTTTGGAAAGCTAAGTCTTCCCTCTATCAATGAGTAAAGGTTTTTGCCCCCTTTTTTTTTTTTTTTTTTGAGATGGCGTCCAGGCTGGAGTGCAGTGGGCGATCTCGGCTCACTGCAAACTCCGCCTCCTGGGTTCACACCATTCTCCTGCCTCAGCCTCCCGAGTAGCTGGGACTATACAGGCGCCTGCCACCATGCCCGGCTAATTTTTTTGTATTTTTTTTAGTAAAGACAGGGTTTCACCTTGTTAGCCAGGATGGTATCGATCTCCTGACCTCGTGATCCGTCCGTCTTGACCTTCCAAAGTGCTGGGATTACAGGCGCGAGCCACGGCACCTGGCCAGGTTTTTGCCTTTTTAAAGATTTCAGGTAATAATTTTGGCTAAATGAGTGACCCGTGGTGACCTGGAATTCTATTTTATAATAGCAAGTGTTTTAAACTTTTAACATATTTGACAGTCTTCCTATAATCAAATTTCAGCTTCAAAATGGTCTTTTCTGACCTCTAACTTTGGGATGCAGCAGAGAGCCCCTGAAGCATCCCAAAAGAGAGGTAAACAGGATTATTTGACATGTTAAGTTACATGGGAAGCATTGTCAAAATAAAAAATAATGTTTAACCCTCTTTAGGTTATATTTTAGTGAATGTTATTAATATGTGTTCCAAGTTGAATGGAATATCTAAAATTCTAATATGTCCAAGTATATGCTATCAATCATAATTATGGTTAAGTTATTGCAGACCACAGAAATTACCAAATTTCTTTGTCAATTGTGTCTTTATCACTGTTTAGTCATTTCCACAGTTAATTGTTTGATGCTGATGCAGTTTCTGGAAACTTCACAAGCATGGAAAAAAATCCGAGAATACGGTGTCTTTTAGGAGGTTCAGGAAATGATGGAAAGGACCCTCAAAAGCACCTTTGAAAGCAGGTTTCTTTTCTTTCTTTTTTTTTTTTTCGAGACTGAGAATCGCTCTGTTGCCCAGGCTCGAGCGCAGTGGCATGATCTCAGCTCACTGCAACCTCCACCTCCTGGGTTCTGCAGGGAAGGGAAAGAGTAGAGTAGAGAGTAGCCATACGTTAAAGTATTTGGCGTGGGGCTAATTTTAAAACAGATGTTTCCGTTTGGGGCATTTACCTGTTTAGCTTTGGCGTCCCCTCGTTTGATCAACCTAGTATTGTTCAGATTGACCGCTAAGGGGCAGCAGAGTATGGGAAAATAAGAGGGCCATAAACTAGACTGAAGCTGTTAACCTTAAAAATAGTTCAGCAATAAAGAAATGCCCAGAAATAATGAGTAATATATCACAATCCCCTTTATATTTTTACCTACAACTTTAAAGATCTTATTTTCAATCATCATAATTTATGATATTGTTAAGTAAATTATTTCTAAATTATGAATAAACTTTCCTCAAAAATTAGTATTTGAAGATACTTTTTAAAAAAAATTAAGAAAACAATCATGACTTAATATTTCTTCTGATACTGATCAAGAAGTGGAAATTTTTTTTAAATTGTTGAACAAACCATTATATCAATTGAACTCTGTAAGAATATTAATTAGATTTTGGTCTAGAAAGAATCTAATAATAGAAATTTCAGAACCTTTACTATATGATATGGTTTGGCTGTAACCCCACCCAAATCTCATCTCGAATTGTAGTAGCTCCCATAAATCCCTATGTGTCATGGGAGGTACCTGGTGGGACGTAATCGAATCACGGGGGGCAGGGCTTTCCTGTGCTGTTCTCATGACTGTCAATAAGTGTCATGAAATCTGATGGTTTTATAAAGAGAAGTTCCTCTGCACACGGTCTCTCTTGCCTGCTGCCATGTAACACATCCCTTTGCTCTTCCTTCATCTTCCACCATGACTGTGAGGCCTCCCCAGCCATGTGGAACTGTGAGTCCATTAAACTTTTTTCTTTTATAAATTAACGAGTCTTGGGTATGTCTTTATTAGCAGCATGAGAACAGACTAATGCATTATACCTAACTTGTTCCATAAGTCATAAAGTAAAATACAGCATCTTGAACAATTTTGTTCAGGCCATAGTGCAGGATTGTAATTATTTGACTTTCATGTGACATAAGAAGAGCAATTTCATTTCTTTACAATGATATTTGGTAGATACCTGACACACAGAAGATTCATAATAAATAACCATTTCCTTAACTCTTAGTTCCCTGGGTGATTAATTGTGACATATAAGATTATGGCCCCCAAATAAATCTCTCTAGTCTTTTCAGCTCTACACAAATCTATCCATTTATTGGACAGTCCTCAATCTGATTGTTCAAAGGCATCTCAACATCAAAACATGCCAACTGGAAATCTCCTCCTCTTCCATCCACTACCCAAGCTTTTTCCTCTACCAGCTTATATAGGCCAGAATGTAAGAAATGATCCTGGAATTTTCATTTTTTCTCATCCACAACATCAAATCCATTTTCAGATTGTTTTAGGCAGAAATTTAATCTATTATAAAGGTTTCAGGAAGACCCCATAATTTACAGGAAGATATAAGAACCCAAGACCATGGGAACCCACCTGTTGTATCAGCATGACCTAGATGTGAGACATGGAGTCAAAAGATAAAATTTTGAAGCTTTAAAGTTTGATTGCCCCACTGGATTTTGGACTTGCATGGGGCCTACAGCCCCTTTGTTTTTACCAATTACTCCCATTTGAAATGGGTGTATTTACCCAATGTCTGTACCCTCATTATAACTAGGAAGTAACTACCTTGCTTTCAATTTTACAGGCTCATAGGCAGAAGGGACTTGCCTTGTCTCAGATGAGGCTTTGGACTGTGGACTATTGAGTTAATGCTGAATAAGTTAAGACTTAAGGGGACTATTGGGAAGGCATGATTGTTTTTGAAATGTGAGGACATAAGATTTGGGAGGGGCCGGGGTGAAATGATATGGTTTGGCTGTGTCCCCACCTAAATTTCATCTTGAGTTGTAATTTCCACAATTCCCATGTGTCATGGAAGGGACCTGGTAGGAGATTATTGAATCATGGGAACGGTTTCCACCATACTGTTCTTGTGGTCGTAAGTCTCACGAGATCTAATAGTTTTATAAGGAGTTTTTCCTTTCACTTGGCTCTCGTTCTCTCTTGCCTGCCACCATGTAAGACATGCCTTTCGCCTTCTGCCATGATTGTGAGGCCTCCCCAGCCACGTGGAACTATGAGCCCATTAAATCTCTTTTTCTTTATAAACTACCCAGTCTTGGGTATGTTTTTATCAGCCCATGAAAATGGACTAATACACTTGCACATGTACCCTCTGAATCTAAAATAAAAGTTAAAATTGTATATAAAAAAGAGTGACATGTTTCTGAGAATTTCTCAGAATTTTACTTTCTGAGGAAAGTAAAAATGGGTTTAAAGGAGCTGTTAATCATTATTATTTCTTGTCAATGAAGACTGGTGGTATTTCTGCGTCTGTGCCCTTCCTAGTTAATCAATTATATCTGTAGAAAACATTTCTGTTGCATTGATCAGAATTTATTTCAAGATTTTTTTCTTAGGCAATTAGGCACAAATGTAACAGACTGTAGCAAGTCCTATAACTGTATTTTTTCACCAGACCAGTGTGCTTGGATTCTGTCACATCCTCTTTTTCTTTGTGTTAAAGGATTCGTGAAGATGATGATTATAGGAAAGAAGTATTTTTCGTAACTACTCTTGCTTGTTAAACAGTCTCAGAGAGAGGGCTGGGTTGGGGTGGGGACAGTGATAAAGACAGGCAGAAATAAGTATGTATGTGTATGCTTAATGGATAGCGCTGCTTAAAGGAGAACTGTATTTTTAAAAATTTTGATGACTAGAAGTATTTGGCAACAGGCAGAAAACACTTGTTTAAAATTTACAATTAGTTTCCTGTCTTAGAAAACAGAGCATCAATACAGCTTTGGAGCACAGACTCATCTTCATTTTTGCAGGGAAATCAATAGAATAGCAAATATGGCCATTCAAATATATTGCAATTTTACACTTTTTGTTATTCTCAGAGAAATAGTGAAGTTACCAGAGATACAAATATCGACATTAAGTCTTCCACTTTGGCAGTGAAATTGTAGCATTATATTGAAATGAGACTGCATCTGAAAGCTTTTCACGTTGGGAGTAAGCGTGTTGGGGAAAGCAGAGGTTAATTGAGGCAGAGAACCTGAACCACAGTTTGTAGAGTTTTACTTGGGTGTGGTGGTGGGGGTTTGTGAGCAGCTTGCACAAGATGATGAATGGACAGGATATACTAAACACTCAGTTTTTGAATATTGCTTTTTGTAAAAGGAAGTTTTTATTTGGAAATAATTTTAAAGCTACAAAAATTTGTGCAAGATTGTGCAAAGCACATTTATATTCCCTTTATCCAGATTCACCTATTTGAACTTTGCTCCGTTTGCTCTAACATTTGTTCTCTCTCTCCATCTTTATCCCTGTGTATGTACTGTGGCAGGAAGTCAGGGACCCTGAACTGAGAGACCAGCTGGAGCTGCGGCAGAGGAACATAAATTGTGAAGATTTCATTTTAATGTGGACATATATCAGTTCCCAAAATTAATACTTTTATAATTTCTTATGCCTGTCTTTACTTCAATCTCTGAACATAAATTGAGAAGATTTCATTTTAATATGGACATTTATCAGTTCCCAAAATTAATACTTTTATAATTTCTTATGCCTGTCTTATTTTAATCTCTTAATCCTGTTATCTTCCTAAGCTGAGGATGTATGTTACCTCAGGACCACTGAGATAATTGTATCTAACTGTACAAATTGATTGTAAAACATGTGAGTTTGAACAATATGAAATCAGTGCTCCTTGAAAAAGAACAGAATAACAGTGATTTTTAGGGAACAAGGGAAGACAACCATAAGGTCTGACTGCCTGCGGGGTCGGGCAAAAAAGCCATATTTTTCTTCTTGCAGAAAGCCTATAAACAGATGTGCAAGTAGAAGAGGTATCACTAAATTCTTTTCCTAGCAAGGAATATTAATATTAAGACTCTAGGAAAAGAATTGCATTCCTGTGGTGAGGTCTATAAACGGCTGCTCTGGGAGTGTCTGTCTTATGCAGTTGAGATAAGGACTGAAATATGCCCTGGTCTCCTGCAGTACCCTCAGGCTTACTAGGGTGGGGAAAAATCCCACCCTGGTGAATTTGAGGTCAGACCGGTTCTCTGCTCTTGAACCCTGTTTTCTGTTAAGATGTCTATCAAGACAATATGTGCACCGCTGAACATAGACCCTTATCAGGAGTTTCTGATTTTGCCCTGGTCCTGTTTCCTCAAAAGCATGTGATCTTTGTTCTCCTTTTTGCCCTTTGAAGCATGTGATCTTTGTGACCTCTCCCTGTTTGTACACCGCCTCCCCTTTTGAAGTCCTTAATAAAAACCTGCTGGTTTTGCGGCTCAGAGGGGCATCACGGTCCTACCGATATGTAATGTCACCCCTGGAGGCCCAGCTGTAAAATTCCTCTCTTTGTACTCTTTCTCTTTGTTTCTCAGCTGGCCGACACTTATGAAAAATAGAAAGAACCTACGTTGAAATACTGGGGGCAGGTTCCCCCAATAATGTACAGTTTTTTTTGGAGTCTTCTGAGAGTAAGTTGAGGCCTAAATATTTCAGCAATTTAACATTTTTTTGTTTATACAAGGACATAAAAATCAAGCAATCAAAAATTTAACATTGATAAAATATCTTCACCAAGTACCACCCATATTCTAATTTTGTCAATTGACCTAGTAAGGCACTGCATTCTAGGATCACATACTTCTTTTTTTTTGAAACAGAGTCTTGCTCTGTCACCCAGGTTGGAGTGCAGTGGCATGATCTCAGCTCACTGCAAGCTCCACCTCCCAGGTTCACACCATTCTCCTGCCTCAGCCTCCCAAGTAGCTGGGACTACAGGCACCCGCCACCACACCTGGCTAATTTTGGTGGGTTTTTTTTGTATTTTTAGTAGAGATGGGGTTTCACCATGTTAGCCAGGATGGTCTCGATCTCCTGACCTCGTGATTCGCCTGCCTTGGCCTTTATTCTGGAGAATAAAGTCGCCTTTATTCTGGAGAAGTTCTTTAGGCTTTTACAACATTAACATTTTTGAAGAATATAACCTCAACTCCCACTGCCCTCCACCCTTCTAAAAATAGGATGTTTCTCAACTTGGGTTTGTTTGAAATTTCTTCATGATTAAATCCAGGTTATGCATTCCTGACTGGAATACCATGTATAGTATATTTTGTGCTTCTCATGGTATCTTATCCAGAGGCATACCCGGCCATCTGCCCTTCATTGGGGATATTAATTTGGATCATCTTCTCAGGGTCTTGTTTGATGTCTGCATTATATAGCTACTATTTTTTCTTTTGCAGCTAATAAGCAATTTCTGGGAAACACTTTAAACCATATAAATACTACCTGATTCTCATAAAACTCCACCCCTCCTCAATTTAGCATCTAGTGATGATTCTTGCCTAAATCAATATTAATGTGATGGTTCCAAAACAATAATGTTTCAAATTTATTCTCTCTTCATATGTATCAGTTGGCACTTTGCATTCTATTGTAAGAAAGAGTTTTCATTTATCATCTATCTATTGATCTATCTATCGATCTATCTATATCTATCTATCGATCAATCTATCGTTTTATGTATATCTGATTAGTGTGGCATCATTGATTCTTTTTCAATGTTTTATACTTTTTATTCCCCCTGATTATATAAGGACTCAAATTGTCCCACATTCAGTCAGTAGGAGCTCATTTATGCTAGCAACATCGTTCTTATGAAATACCCCAACATTTAAAAAAATCTTCCTTAATTTTTGGCATCAAAATGTGTTCCAGTTTCCTCCTGTACTTCCTTCCCTGTCCCGTGCAGGAATGAACCATTTATTTGAATAAGAAAGAAGCCCTAGTTGCTCTTACTGGATGAAGGTATTAAACACCAAGATGTGGGTCTTAGGGGTGCTCCTTGCTACTCAAGTGTCTTGGCTTCCAGGAATGGGCAAGTTTTAGGACACTCTAAGAGACTGAAGGCTGCTATTTTAGGGCTCAAGTATAAAAAACTGAGGAAAGTGGTCACTATCTTTTGGACAACAGCATCCTCAATTGGGTATTAGTGAAGTGGGGATTTTTAAAGTTTAGGAAAATAGCACTCTTTAAATATACATTCAGAATCTTAGGCAAGCCACCATGTATGTGGCAGTGGTGGAATTTGTTTAGCTATTTTGAGAGCAAAACAAGAGATGTGGTGGACCTTATCAGGAGACCTGGGGAATAAGAGGAGAACATAGGGGTATGGAATGTGATTTTATTTGGTAGACTGATTTGTGTGCACATAGATGCACTTTTCTGAGGAATCCTAGGAGTAACCAGGAGACATTTTGCAAGGAGGAGATTAAGTCTTGTGCCATCAAACTAGTGACGGCTCTGGTAAGAATGAACTGCGAAATAAAAGTAAAAATAAATTGATTTAAAACTCATAGATCAGTGAAGCCAAAAAATACTAGAGAAACCTGAAAATACCTGTACACACACCTGTACACACACAAACACACACACACAAAATTTAAAATTAACAGACTAGTGAAGCCTATTACCTAAAAACTGTAGCCTTATAAAGAAAAGCTCAGTCCTCCTCAGAGAGTTACAAGGAAAGAGTAGCCATTTATTTAGGAATGTATTTGACTTATGTGTATGCATGTAACCTTTTCTAGGAATCTACACTGTCAACAGAGCCCAGACCCACGGCATAGGGTTAATGCCAATAAAAGTAGTTCAGTCTCTAGCTCAAAGATTAAGATTCCGATGCAAGGTTGCACTTATTCATGGTTAAATAAAGTAAAACTATTCACTGTTGTTAGGTGAACTCTTTAAACCTCCTTAAGACCATATGCCTCAGTATATGAACAGACTCATACACCTAGAGAAATCAAGTTGGTCTCTATTTGCACCTTGGATGACTCAGCATGAATCTATTCTTCAAGGATATGGCTTATCTAAAAACAACCCTCCGGTCCACCCCAGTTTTTGTCTATTCTTCTGTGATAGGTTTAAAACTACACCGTTTTTCTAAGGATGGGAAGGTAAGATGTTAGGTGAGTTATTGCTTATTTTAATTATTAATTTTAGACATCTAACACTGCCTGTTAGCCTGGAAAATACTTTACACTGACTAATATCAATTCAATAAGATTTGTTCTCTAAATCATCTCAAGCTGTCTGAATCATGAAAGAATATAAAAAGAAAAACACAAATTCTGAAAACATAAGTAGTAGAAGAAATGTATTCCTAAAGTAAGTTTAAAGCTATTATGAGGAGACTTTTCCTTAATCTTCACACTCTATACCATAGGGATTTTGAAGGTATAGTTTGAAGGAGATGTAATTTACCTCTTCCTTCATGAATAAATGAAGCGTAGTTTGTCATTACTGCTAAAGTGCTGCTCAGGGGAGATAATGTAAGAAATAAAGCTCAGCCTTTGATAGCCTAATTACTTCTCAACTGTGGTGGTTACAGATGAGATTTTTCAGAAGGTAAACTAACACACAAGAAAATAATTTTTTTAATGATTGGTCAATCATATATATAAATCTCATTGGACTAAGTGTATTGCCAGCCATTTATTTAGGAATATATTTGACTATATTTTTAATGGCTTTCTGCAACACATTTCCACTCTAAATATATTAAAATGTGAATGTGGGAACACTTTTTAGAAAGATCAAGAGGTTCATATAGTTAATATGGAAAATATTAATATGGAAAAATATTGCTAGAAAAATCACGAACTTTTATCATTTTAACTGGAGATATTTTCCCCTCCTAGAAGACTTTGAAATTGCTTCCTTTTAAAAAAATTTTTGAAAGCAGGAATTTGAGAACTTTAAAATAGTTCAAACAAGAAAGCAATGGTGAACAATTTCTCCCAAGCTGAGGCTGTGGAGCTGTGTTACGAGAACATGAACGGATCCTGCATTAAAACTCCTTACTCACCAGGTCCTCGAGCTATCCTCTATGCCGTCCTTGGTTTTGGGGCTGTGCTGGCAGTGTTTGGAAACTTACTGGTCATGATTGCTATCCTTCACTTCAAACAACTGCACACACCTACAAACTTTCTGATCGTGTTGCTGGCCTGTGCTGACTTCTTGGTGGGAGTCACTGTGATGCCCTTCAGCACAGTGAGGTCTGTGGAGAGCTGTTGGTACTTTGGGGACAGTTACTGTAAATTCCATACGTGTTTTGACACATCCTTCTGTTTTGCTTCTTTATTTCATTTGTGCTGTATCTCTGTTGATAGATACATTGCTGTTACTGATCCTCTGACCTATCCAACCAAGTTTACTGTGTCAGTTTCAGGGATATGCATTGTTCTTTCCTGGTTCTTTTCTGTCACATACAGCTTTTTGATCTTTTACACGGGGGCCAACAAAGAAGGAATTGAGGAATTAGTTGCTCTAACCTGTGTAGGAGGCTGTCAGGCTCCACTGAATCAAAACTGGGTCCTACTTTGTTTTCTTCTATTCTTTCTACCCACTGTCGCCATGGTGTTTATATACAGTAAGATATTTTTGGTGGCCAAGCATCAGGCTAGGAAGATAGAAAGTACAGCCAGCCAAGCTCAGTCCTCCTCAGAGAGTTACAAGGAAAGAGTAGCAAAAAGAGAGAGAAAGGCTGCTAAAACCTTAGGAATTGCTATGGCATCATTTCTTGTCTCTTGGCTACCATACATCATTGATGCAGTGATTGATGCTTATGTGAATTTTATAACTCCTCCTTATGTTTATGAGATTTTAGTTTGGTGTGTTTATTATAATTCAGCTACGAACCCCTTCATATATGCTTTCTTTTACCCATGGTTTCGGAAGGCAATGAAACTTATTGTAATAGGCAAGGTCTTAAGGGGTGATTCGTCAACAACTAATTTATTTTCTGAAGAAGTAGAGACAGATTAAAAGTGTTACTGTAGAGACCTCAAAACTAACTTGAAATTAAGGTCAAGTGCAAAAATAAACACTTGGACATAGAGAGGCAAGCATGATCATCTGCCAAGTTGGAGGACAATACATTCAACAGTTGTTCTAAAGCATTTGTTGTCTTCATGTATTTTGACATATTTTAGATTTAGTGATAAGTGAATACGATTTTCTGATTCTTTTCCATTTAGCATTCTTTTATGGTTTTCTGGTTCCCTACTTTCTTCTCTGCGATTCCTACTCGTATCTTCAAATATTTTCAAGTTTTGTAGTTTCTCCCACACTCATGATCAGTGTTCGGCTGTCCAAAATACACAAAGGGGAAAATAAAGCTCCTGCTTTACTTATAAGTTAGATTCTCTGAGGACAAAAATCTTTGATGTATATCTTGCTTGAGAAGTAGACACAGGATTATAAATTCTTGAAACTTTCTTTTAATATAAAAAGACTTTATAGAGAGCTGGAATGTAGAACTTTCTAGTGCTCAGAGATCATCTGAAAAACGCTTGAGCGCTTTTATTTTCTGAACCATGGCAGTTCTTCCTGATCATTTTACAAAGACTGTGTTAGCAAAGAAAATGTTTAATGATTGTGTGAATACACACTACATCTTACTTTTGGATAATATAATTTATTATTGTGGAATAAGCATGTGAACAAAAAGATGGTTTCTGTAGTTCTTTTTTTAGTAATTTTGAATAAAATACGATTTTTTAAAAGTCAATTCAAATGAGCAGTTTTTCACTTTTGAGTTCTTACTTTGAACCAGATATTGTATTTGGCATTGAAATTGTATAAAGCCGAGTAATCCAAATATAACCAAGGATTGTTTCAAAATAGCAAATATCCAAATTGTTATTATACACTCTAGGAACAGCTTCAGTTTTCCCATCTGATTATACATTTCTCAATCAATATAAATTTTAATTCTTTTTAATTAAAAGTATACATCGAGTGTTTCCAGATACATTCAAAATTTGAAAAAACAAATAATAAAATGGTTTCCCTTCTCAAATCCCTGAATCACTGCCTGAAATCTTTGTTTAGGTAGCTGATTTTCCCAGACAATTCTGTAATAGGTTTGTTTTATAAAATGAAAAGAAAAAGTAATGAGTAAACAGAGCTACACAAACATTACATGTCATACATTTTATAGATGAACCAGTTTGGAAATACTTTACACAAGATTAAGCTGTTTCATATTTGTGTGTTAATACCTTTCAAAAAGATCAGAGACTATTTAGGAGGAAAAAAATTAAAGGTAAAAGAGGACAAAAGGAAGATGCAAGTCTTCATAGCAGGGTACCTATTTGTGGTTCAGATAATACTGTCAAGGAACAGCTTTATTGATCAACTTTCAAATGCTCACAGTTAAGGTCCCATATTCTCCTTCTTTAAAAAGGAGCTCAAGAACTTGGGAGTCAGGTAATGTCTTTATAGAAATGTGAGTTCCTTCCTTCAATTGCAAGTGTGAACTTACATTGACACATTAAAAAAAAAAAGGAAAACAATTTGGGGGGACTTTAAAAATATATACCGTTCCATTTACTTGTACTATGTAGAGTGTAATCTTTAGATGAACTGATTACAGAAATAAATACTGTACAGTGATATTTCTAAGATCTTATCCACATCATAGTGGAGAATACACTTCCAATCTACTCTTTCTTGTTTATTTTCTTTTCCTCTTCTTGTAGTGCTTAAAAAGGAAGTATTTTGATCAAAAATTTATTTTCCCGAAAACTAACTAGACTGCTAATGCAACACCACTCCTCTCTTCTACACATCATTTATTTATACAAATAAGCTATAAACTTCTTCACCAGCTGCATACCAAGCTGCTGCAGGGCTGTGGATATATTTGGAACAAAACACATTGAGGGTGGAAATAGGCTTCACTCAGCAAGACTATCTGCAAGTAAAATCTGACTTTGGAACATACTGCTGAGCTTGTTCTCAATCCTGGAGCACTGTGGTTCCAAATTGTCTGCTTCAGCCAACGGGAGGTTGCAGAACTATTGCAAAGAGGTAATTAATCCACTTATGTCCCAAGTGGAGGCTATATAAATACTCTTACGTGTATGTACTATTATAAATAATACATGTTTATTTTTATTAATAAAATGCATATTTATTTAACAGCATTGCTGAATTTATAGTAACTTTTGTTCACATGTGTTTTCTCAATTATCTGATACTAAAAGGACAACTACTACATTATGTGAAGCTCTTCGTGCTTTTTAAAAATATTAAAATAGAGAGTTCAGACATAGAAAGTTATAGAATAATTGCTGTAGTTTGCCCCTGTTAGAGAAACTTTATCAATAATTTAGTGGCAGGGCTGTGAATAGTCCATCAATAATTCATTGTAATAGACCATCACGATCACCTAGCTCTTCTCAGAGAGCTGTCAGTGTAACTGGCTATTACTGAAACAGAGTTTCTTCATTTATTACTGATGTAATTGATGATTAGCTGGATTTCCTGAACTTCTCATGTGTTTGCAACCTTTTAAGATGTTATATTTATTTTTCTTCAGCTATCATGCCCTTGACTTATGTTTTCACTATTCATTTTTGATACATTGCAACCTATTTAAAGGTCAGTCTTAAAGAATGACATTTCAGAATTGCATTTGAAAAAAGCAGGAATACACCAGCGATATTAATTTAAAAATCAAATTATTTTGAAGTGAGCATTAAAAGCAACAGATATGCCCTTTGACACACAAAAGGTATTCTGTTTACTGTACCTAAAAACTAAGTCTGTTACAGTACATCAGCAATAGTTTTTAGATTATTTTCTGCCTGTAGACAGATATATTCCTATACTTTATAAATCAAGTAATTTGATGTTTTCTGACTATATTAGTCTGTTATGTACTTTTCGTTTGCTGGTAACTCTTTGTTCACATATTTCAATACTTAGCACAGTGCCTTGCACTTATTAAGTTCCTAAAGATATTTTTTACGCAAGAACAATCAATTCTTTTATATTTCTACTGATCAAATAATGATCTATTAATCTTTTATATCTGAAAAATTGGCCATTCTCTCCTTTATTTGGCTTGCTAAAATAGAAAATGCTTAATAATCAATGTTTAGGAAAAGTCCAACTTTAGTCTATTGAAAAGGTTTGTTTACCCCAATCACTAAAAGGTAATTTTTTATTTAATAAGAAAAAGTGCGAAAGCATGTAAACTTGCAATATTGAGCTTCCTTACCTTACCTAAAGTGGAGATTCATGAAGTATATGATATCTCAGAGATTTACTGTGAGGATTGTAAATGTTAAGCTTTTTGAAAACATACACCTTCTTTTTCCTGCAAAGACTGCATACCATGCAGTATAAAGGTTCAGAGTGAGGTTCTAAAGCCACATTACCTGGGTTTGAATCTCATCTCCATCACCTGCAATCTCGGATAAGTCACTTACCCTTTGTAGATCATAGTTGCTTACCTATAAAGTGGATATGATTATGGAACTTTCTTATTGAGGTTTTATGTATTAATGACAATTATGTAAAACACATCTGCAGATTTTGGAGACCAGAGTCAATAAGGAAACCACTATCACATAAAAATTGTTTGTTTTATGTTTTATAAATGTTTTAACAGAAAGAAATTGATAAGGATTTTTTGAAATAGTTTCAAAACATATATTTTTAAGATTGATTTTCTGAAATCAATCACGTGGCTTCAGCATCCTTTCACATGTGCTGCAAGGTCATAAGCCTCACTCCAGCCCCTGACTTTAAGCAATGAGCATGTACTATTTCCTGTCTGCACAGAGCACTTTTATTAGACCTCTTTAAAGGAGCCAAGATCCTGGGTTCCTTTGCTGCTTCAGAAACTGCAAAACTCATAGGTTCTGATTTTCAGCTCTGCTCACATGTTGTGTTTGTATCTTTTCATGCACACAGAGAAGATGGTCTGATTTATGAACTTTGCTTGTACCTTTCTTCCTTTTTATATGCCTGCTCTTTCCATATTTTCATTTGGAGCACAGGGGTGGATGAATGAACTAACTGAACCATCTTGACTGAAAGTCCTAATGAAATCTTCATCTTGTCTGGGAAGAAAATGTGGAAAAGGAAAAACCTGTTTTATCTGAGCGTGTATATTTTCTAATCTTAACTTTTTTACTTCAACTAGTTCTTTGGTCTCAAAAGGTAAGAACTTGATAGTTTTGTTTTCTAGTGTCTCTCCTGACAAATAATGCTCATCCTTCCTACTTTTCTGACTTCTGACTTCTATGCCTGAGGGGATCAAAAAACCTGGAGACAGGCATCTCACAGAGGTGACAGGAGCAGCAGGACACTGTCATCCACGGACCACATTTCTTGCCAGCAGCAGAAGCAGGTGATGCCTGTGGTAGGCAGAAAAATGCATACTCCATCCCATCCCCACCGTGATGTTCATATTCGAATCCCTAGAACCTGTGAATGTGTTATCTTACATGGCAAAAGGGACTTTGAAGATGTGATTAAATTAAGGATCTTGAGACGAGGAGATTATCCAGGATTAGCCAGGTGGGCCTAATGTAATCGCAAGTCATTAGAAATGTAACAGGGAGGAAGGGGAGTCAGTGTCAGGGTCAGAGAAAGACTTCAAGATGCTATGCTGCTGGTTTTATGAATGGAGGAAGGGACAACAACCTAAGGAATGCTAAGAAGCTTAAAAAGACATGAAAGAGATTCTCCCCTAGATCCTCTGAAAGGAATGCGCACCTCTGGCAACTTGATTTTAGTTCACTGAGACTCATTTCAAATTTCTAAAATCCAGAACTCCAGTCATGTAAAACAACATGACAAAAAATTTGTGCTGTGATTAACCACTAAATTTGGGTTAATTTATTACAGCAGCAATGGGAAATGAATACAATGCTATAATCCCAAGGCAGATGCCCCATGTATGGCTACAGATACCTCCAGCAGTTCTGGTGCTTACCTAACAATGAGCCCAGGTATCAGCAGCCAATCAGTAACATTCAGAGACTTCACTTTCCTAATACAGGACAGAGGCAGTTCATGGCCCTCTGGCTTTAAGAAACTGCGCTATTTCTACTCCCCTGAACCCAATCTCCCAGAGCCTAGATCTGTGCTTGGTTCCCTGCTTGGCAGTAAAACTTTTCCAGTTGGAGCTCAATCTCTGGTCTCATATTTTCCACTAGTTTTTCTTTAACACCCCAGAATAAAATAACAAACGATAAAATCAAATCCAAACACAAATAACAACATGAATGTTCTCTGAACCCATGTCTCTTGCTATCTATTATATAGGTCTCTTCCTTTTTACAGCTGAGCAGTATCAGTCATTGTTCATTATTTCACTTGCCTTCCCTCTCCATTCTCATTCATTCTCAATCCACTGCCATCTAGATTCTGTCTCCAACATTCCATCAGAAGAAATCCAGTCATGCTCATCATTAATCTAGTTGTTAATGACAACAAACAATTCTCAGTCTTCATTTGACTTGACACATCTACAGCATTGGACACTCCTGGCTATGCCTCCCTTACCTGAACCTCTTTCATTCCATGACGTCTATGGGACCACTTTTTCCTGTTTTTCTATCTGTATTTCTGGCTACTCTTTCTTTTTGCAGGTATAACTTTGAACTTGGTGCTCTCTGTTCCTTCTATTTTCACTGTGCATGCTCTAATCCAGTCAACAAATACTGAGTAGCATCCTACTACTCTATAAAACACATTTCTTCTGGAATGTTTCGTGTTTTGGCTGTTGATTTTATTTATTTATTGTTTTCATTCAAATGAGTAGGTTTGTTTCTTTTTAGTTTTTATTTTTCTTCTATTCTCCCCTCACCCAAAACATACATTTAGTGCCTGGTAGGTTTTTTATTTTTATTTATTTTTTATTTTTTTCATTTAACTGGACACATCTACAGCATTGGACATCCTGGCTATGGGCACCAGGCAATCACATTTCTTTCTATGGTTTCAAAACACCAGAATGCGAGAAACCCCAAATGACTGTTTCTGGCACAGTTTCTTTCCTGAGCTGAAAACTCATAGGCTAAATTCCCTACTGAAGAACTCCGGTGTTAAGTCCCTCTGACCAGTCCAAACCTAACCCATCATCTTTCTCTTCTAGACTCACTCTTTCTCCTGCTCACTGTATCCTGCCTATTGGCAAGCTGAAAACCTGGGAATCATCGTTGACTCTTACCTACATCATGCAGCTCTGAACCCTGCATCCTTTTGGTCTTTAAATTGCATGTATCACATTTCAGAAAATAGAGAAGCAAGGTTACTGAGTAAGAGTAGGGTGAGATCAAGCTAGGTTTGAGAATTAAAGGGAAGGTAAAATAGCATTGCCAAAAAGAATTTGGTAGATGATCAACTGAATGATTGTTTTTATGTCACACCTTTAATATATGTATTAATTTATTCCTTTTATTCCTATATATTTTTAGTACCTTTGTCCTAACTGGCATATCATATTTATATTTTCAAGTCCTATATATACTGTTGTGGAGGGAAAAGGTCTTTATCATTTCCTACTTAATAGGTGCCATATAGGATCAAAATTAGCTATTTTTTCCCCCAGGCCTGAAATCCTTTTTATGGAGCTTCATTCCTTAATCTCCCTTCTTAATCCCCTAAATTACTGTTAGTATTATGGGGACAAGCCTGTATGTCAAGAAAGGCTGTTATTTTCAGAACTGCCTGGACCTCAGCTTCTACACCCTCTTGTCTGGAAATTTCGCAGTTACCTCCACATAATTACCAAATTACTGTTAGTATTACGAGAACAAGGCTGTATGTCAAGAAAGGCTGTTATTATCAGAACTGCCTGGACATCAGCTTCTATACCCTTTTGTCTGGAAATTTCACAGTTACCTCCACATGGGGTATTCTTTGCCTCATCATTGAGCTGCTATTACAAAGAGATAATTTAATATCTGAAATGAAATAGGCAGAGTTATTCCATGGGCATATGACTGAGGCAGCAGTGCAGAGACCTACTGTTAGGGTTTCATGCTCATAGTTGCTGTCTTGAATTTCTGTCTTTGAAGTGTGTGTGTTGTTAACTGAAGGGACAATGGAGCATGTGCTGGGTGCTTGGAACTTCAGACCACTAGTAGTCTTGCATTACACCTTGTTCCTTCTTCCCTGGGAGGGGTATTCAGCCTCATGTTCCCCTTCCCCCTGGCACCTTGGGCTCCATCCAGTCTCCTCTTACCCACTCTGACCAGGGACCACTACCACCCTCTTTTCACCCCTGCAGAGGACTGGATGCATCACAGGGAGAGTTGCAGCCAGACACACCCTCCACAGTCTCAGGGCTAGGCATAGACTGTTGCCTCCATCTCTCGCTGGGAGGGTCACAGCACGTTTGATGAGCTCCTCAGCAGGGCCAAGCCCCTCATCAACCCCAATCCAGGTATCAAGTGCTTTCTGCTGTGCAGGTTGTAATCCCTTGGGGGTCATCGGTCTGCCTTTTGTTGAGGTAGCAGGCCTGTGAGAAGGGCAGATGCCTGGCTCAGCTTCTCACCCCCATCCTGACTATGGCATATTAGTTCAGCAGCTGGTAGGAGGGGGAATCTGGCAGTGGGTGGACCATGTGCAAGCTGAGTTGCAAGGCAGGGAATGTAGATGCCTGTGAGAGTCCTCACTTGCCCTGCAAATGCCTCTTTGTCCAAGACATTGCATAGCAAATATCGAACACTATGACAGGCCAAGAAAGACCATAAAAGAAAGGTAACAGCTTTCTATTTCAGTACCTTTAATGACACTTTTTGTCCATACTTTTGAACAAGGGTCTCTGCATTTTATTTTGTGCTGGATGATGCAAATTATATAGATAGTTTTGTAAATAAGGAATAGATAATATTACTGTCAAATCTTGGGTTAGGCTATTTCAGGACAGTTGAACTTAAAGAAATCTCATGGTTATGAAAATCATAAGTGTTTCTACCAAGTTGCAGAGCACAGAGAAACAGTTCTCTTATTGTAGGCGAACTTATCAAAAGTGGGATTCATTTCATGATTCACACCTTACACTATGGGGATTCCTTGTGAAGAATTTATAATGGGTACAATGGATTGGCTGGCTTCCTAAAATGTCCTAGGAGATGGAAGCTTATTAAAAGGTGACTTCTCAAATATGTAATTATATTATACATGATCGTCCTTTGAAAAGAAGAGATTCACATGTATATAAAACCAGGTATTTAAATTACATTTCCTCAATTACTTGGTTAATGTGATTACTCAGCTGATGAAAATTCATAGTAGATTTGCTTGGGGTAAACTACAAGGTTTAGACATAGCGACAGAAATAATTATGAGATTAAAGACAGACTTACGTTTTATATTTTTGAATTTAATTTCTCTTTATAATTAAAATTGAAAAAGAATATAATATGAAACAATATTTGTAAGTACTCACATATGCAGTTTGTTTTTGTTTTAATTTTCAGAATTCAAAATTATAATTCCCTATCACAAGGAAGGACAGAAATAGCAAACAACAAACAGCAGAACCATGACCAGCGATTTTTCCCAACCTGTTATGTAGCTTTGCTATGAGGATGTGAATGGATCTTGTATTAAAACTCCCTATTCTCCTGGGTCCCGGGTGATTCTGTACATGGCGTTTAGCTTTGGGTCTTTGCTGGCTGTGTTTGGAAATCTCTTAGTAATGACTTCTGTTCTTCATTTTAAGCAGCTGCACTCTCCAACCAATTTTCTCATTGCCTCTCTGGCCTGTGCTGACTTCTTGGTGGGTGTGACTGTGATGCCCTTCAGCATGGTCAGGACCGTGGAGAGCTGCTGGTATTTTGGAGCCAAATTTTGTACTCTTCACAGTTGCTGTGATGTGGCATTTTGTTACTCTTCTGTCCTCCACTTGTGCTTCATCTGCATCGACAGGTACATTGCAGTTACTGACCCCCTGGTCTATCCTACCAAGTTCACCGTGTCTGTGTCGGGAATTTGCATCAGCGTGTCCTGGATTCTGCCTCTCACATACAGTGGTGCTGTGTTCTACACAGGTACCAATGATGATGGGCTGGAGGAATTAGTAAGTGCTCTCAACTGTGTAGGTGGCTGTCAAATTGTTGTAAGTCAAGGCTGGGTGTTGATAGATTTTCTGTTATTCTTCATACCTACCCTTGTTATGATAATTCTTTACAGTAAGATTTTTCTTATAGCTAAACAACAAGCTATAAAAATTGAAACTACTAGTAGCAAAGTAGAATCATCTTCAGAGAGTTACAAAATCAGAGTGGCCAAGAGAAAGAGGAAGGCAGCTAAAACCCTCGGGGTCACGGTAATAGCATTTGTTATTTCATGGTTACCATATACAATTGATATATTAATTGATGCCTTTATGGGCTTCCTGACCCCTGCCTATATCTATGAAATTTGCTGTTGGAGTGCTTATTATAACTCAGCCACAAATCCTTTGATTTATGCTTTATTTTATCCTTGGTTTAGGAAAGCCATAAAACTTATTTTAAGTGGGGATGTTTTAAAGGCTAGTTCATCAACCATTAGTTTATTTTCAGAATAAGTCTAAGCACTAAGTTGAGAAAATTAAGAATATTTTCAAAATTATGAATTTATAAGGAATTTAAATATAAGAAGCAAATAAACCTTTTCAAAATTGGAGAAATATATCACTTTTCAAATTAACCAGGAAAAAGGTCACAGGAAGACTAAACTGTTGTAAAGATATTTACTACATTAAATAATAAATGATAAAGTGGTTCACACATGTAACCTCTTTCTATGTTTTGTACACATCCTTGCCACATGCACTAGTTTTTTCCAATTTACTGAATTCTGAATCGCATTTTTGGAGGTGAAATTTTGAATCATCTTTTTTTTTTTAACGCTCAACTTTATTTTCAAGTGGCCATTTTTTTTTCTTTTTTTTTGAGATGGAATTTTGCTCTTGTTGCCCAGGCTGGAGTGCAGTGGCGTGATCTTGGCTCACTGCAACCTCCGCCTCCCGGGTTCAAGCAATTCTCCTGCCTCAGCCTCCCGAGTAGCTGGGATTACAGGAACATGCCACCATGTCTGGCTACTTTTTATATTTTTTAGTAGAGGGGGAGTTTCACCATGTTGGCCAGGCTGGTCTCGAACTCCTGACCTCAGGTGATCTGCCCACCTTGGCCTCCCAAATTGTTGGAATTACAAGTGGCCATTCTTTAAGTGTCTTTTGCAACACTGTATTAGTTGGCTAGAGCTGCACTCTTTAAGTGGTTTTTGTATTATTTGGCTAGGGGTGCAATAAGAAAGTACCACAGACTGGATGGCTTAAACAACAAAAGTGTATTTTCCCATGATTCTACTGACTGGGAGTCCAAGGTCTAGGTGTCAGCAGGGTGAATTTCTTTTGAGGGCCTCCTTCCTTGACTTGCAGATGGCTGTCTTCTTTTAGTGTCCTCACCTGGTCTTTCTGTGTGTGTGTGTGTCCTAAACTCCTCTTCTCATAAGGATAAGCAGTCATATTGGATTATGGCCCACCCTAATCACTTCATTTTGACTTAATTATCTAGACTTGAGTACTAGGGGTTAGAGCTTCAACATATGAATTTGGGGTAACAATTCAGCCCATAACAGACACAGTCCATGTGGGATGATACTACCAAAGGGTCTGTTTATTTGCTGCTCTTCTGTGACTATTCCTCCCTGTTTCTTTAATGATTGTGCCTTCCAGGAGTTTGGGAGGCAGCAGGTAAGCCTCTCTTGCTTAATGGCTGGGCAGAATCTTAGCATGCTCACCCATAATATGGTGGAACCAATAATTCAGCCTTGGGATCAGGAAGTAACTATAGACATTGCCCAGAAATGTTTCATGTGAAAAAATCTACCCAAAAAGGCTGGCACAAAGATTATTAGCAAATGGAAATTGTGCAAGAATTACCAATGATCACCAGTAGTTGTCATTTCTATGTCAACTTTTATCTCCTGAAAATAATGCATAACTTGCTTCCACAACTTTTCTTAATAGTTTTTCTCACATTAAAAATAATGTGCATTTCACTACCTAGAATGTTGCAGAGTCAAAATTCTATGCTAATACTGTAAAAAAGTGTATTAAAAATAGTATAAACAATGTGTGCTATAACTTTACATTTTACTCTCTGGAAAAGTTTATACTTGGTTCAATAGAAGTCATTTTGGAATGCATATCTAGAATATTCTGTATAATGCTTTTGTTGGTACCATGTGATAACCTCTTTGGGCATAGACGGCTGAATTAGAGTTGGACAGGTGATTTTAGGAAGACTCTTCAATAGGCTGGGTTAAGTCCATCACATCATCACTCAAAAGAGTAAGAACTGAAACACCAAATCCGTTAATACTGAACTTTAGAATGAAGGTTGCTGTATGTTGCCTAAGTTTTATTTCTCTGAGTTTTAAGTGGTCATTGTTTCTTTTATTGCTGTGACAAAAACCATACTTATCACCAAAACATATTTAGCACATACTTAGAGATGAAACATTTGAAGTGTTTCTTTTAGGCTCCAGCTAAAGACAAGATGGTCCAATATTTTCACATTGCTAGTTAACACACCTAGATGAGAGAAAAATCAATATAGAAATTCAAAAATAGGAAGTTAAACTATCATTTGCAGATAATATGACTGAAAATAAATTTGTTTAAGTCTGCCTTATTACCATTGAGAACTAGTCCCAGACATCAACAACTCTTACCCTGATGTAGAAATAGATTACAAGACATACATTTTTCTGTAATTATTTAGTTTACTTAAGATGCAAATGTACTCAGTGACCTTGAATTATAAAATGTATATCACCAAAGAAAATTTTCTTATTACATTTATTTAAAAAATTCCTGTGTGGGACATCTTCTTCTGGTAATGGTAGAATAGGTTACTTATTCCATTCTCCTAGTGAGAAGATTCAGGAAATCTGGAAAAAGTGTTTTAAAAATCTTTAAAATATCAGAAAGATATAAAGGCAGTCAATAATTATTTAAGATCCAGGGAAAAAGGAAATTCAGAGAGGTGAACCTAAACTTTAGGGCCAATACCAAAAGGGGCATCTGAGACGATGGAGAGTGAAGCAGAGCTTTTAAAAATTATTATTATTTCAATAGTTTTGTGGGTACTTGTGGTTTTTGGTTACATGGATAAGTTCTTTAGTGGTGATTTCTGAGATTTTAATGCACTCATCACCTGAGCAGTGTACATTGTACCCAGTATATATTCACCCCCCCAACCTTCTCCCCTGAGTCCCCAAAGTCCATTATATCACTCTTAAGCTTTTGCATTCTCATAGCTTAGCTCCCATTTAAGTGAGAACATACAATATTTGGTGTTCTATTCCTGAGTCACTTCAGTTAGAATAATGGCCTCCAGCTCCATCCAAGTTGCTGGAAAAGACATTATTTTGTTCCTTTTTATGGCTGAGTGGTATTCCATGGTGTGTATATACCACATTTTCTTTAACCACTTGTTAGTCAGTGGGCACTTAGATTGGTTCCATATCTTTGCAATTGCAAATTGTGATGCTATAAACATGAGTGTGCATGTGTCTTTTTCATAAAATGACTTCTTTTCCTTTGGGTAGATACCCAGTAATGGGATTGCTGGATCGAATGGTAGTTCTATGTTTAGTTCTTTAAGAAATCTTCGTACTGTTTTCCATAGTGATTGTACTAATTTACATTCCCACCAGCAGTGTAAAAGTGTTCCCTTTCACCACATCCATGCCAACATCTATTGTTTTTGACTCTTTAATTGTGGCCATTCTTGCAGAAGTAAGGTGGTATCTCACTGTGGTTTTAATTTCCCTGATGATTAGTGATGTTAAACAATTTTTCATATGTTTGTTGGCTGTTTGTACGTCTTCTTTTGATAAATGTCTATTCACATCCTTGAAGCAGAGCTTTTAACAACCTGATAGGGTTAGTGGGAAATGATTAGATTGCAGAGTCTAACAAGAAAAATGAGCCCAGGCAACAATGACCACTAATGATTTTTGTTACAGTCTGGAAGACTACTATTCTCTAAACATCAGGGTAAGACTTCACTTCAAATAGTCTCAATGTGTATAATGGAGAAAATGATTATCCCAGATTGTTGGTTTTTCTAGCCACACACCACAAGTAAAGGCAAATTTTCTCTGGAGAAACACAATATCTCAGTTCTCAAGTTATTACATCAACTTTTCATATAGAATGTCTCAACTCAATTTAAACAGGAAAAAGGAGAAAAGATAATATCATGAAAATCAACAGAAATGGTGGAAAAAAGTTTAAAAACCAATGGGAAATTCATATTATGCTTTACAGTAACTAACTTGATTACCTTTAACAGTTTTTAATATAACAAAGCTGACCACATTCAAGGAAATAATCATGTTTGGAAACTGTAAACCATTTTTAAAAATCAAATTTCTAGATCTCAAAATTACTGCTCTCTGCTTCTCAAGCCACAAAGAATCCAGACATTGGTTATGTAGAGGTCTACAAATGGGTTATACAAAAATAGTATCTATATACTGTCTGTCTCCTACCTCCTCTCTCACAGGTCAAAATTCATGCCACAGAAAGTTTGTCCCCTGAAACTGTAGGGTATCTTCATTTGGCCACTTCAACAACCTTTGCAAAAGTGATTTCCCATACCACTTGAGTCTTGAAGTGATGGGAGGAACTAGTCTCTGGGCACTGGCCACAAACCATGGGCCCTCATGCCACTAATGGGTTTGGTGTTCTTAGGGGTGTCTTAGAGTAAGCAGTAAGGTGTTAATCAGAGAATATGAAGATGCATAAATACGATGGTCTGATACAAACGCCCATGGGACAAGGAAGAAATCGAACTGAAAATTAGAAAATATTATTAATTGGATGATAAAATAAGACAAATAAAATAAAATAGCAAATAACAAAAATGTAGAATGCAAGGGAGAAATTTCTGATTTGGACTGTGATGACACAGCTTGATCAAACCATCTCCACCACTTAGGACAATTATAAAAGCTCAACTGAACACATAGAACAACTGTCTAAAGTATTGGATAGCAACTATGACAGCCTAGAATTGTTGGACAAAATTCTAGAGAGAAAGGAAGCACATTGAAATGAGCTGGGCCTTCTGCAAAAATTCTTATATTCACAACAGCATCTATTCTTGCTGTGACATGTACAGGCTAAGCAGAAAATGGTGTCCTAAACCAGTCAGTAGTCTCCAATTGCTGTACGGAAAAAATTTGTAGTTTAGGGACCAAAAAAGCCAGTGTTTAAGAAACCAACACTCAGGAGAAGGGAGAATAGCAGAGAAGTGAGGGCAGCATCCTGTGTTGCTTTTGCCGTTGGACATTTTTCTGAATTCTGAAATTCTCTGTGGCTAAGAACCCGAGAAACAAAGAAAAATGCAATTGCTAAGAAGCTAAGCAGGACTTTGGCAGTCTCTTGTAACTGGAGAGGCAAAAATTGGAGTTCAGGGGTTGCTGCAGAGAAAAGACAAAGGTAAACACCCCAGGATTTCAATTGAGACCTCTTGGGGGAAGGTATCAAAGTGGTAGCACTTTTTTTTTTTTTTTTTTTTTAAACAGAGTCTCGCTCTGTCACTTAGGCTGGAGTGCAGTGGCACGACCTTGGCTTACTGCAACCTCCGCCTTCTGGGTTCAAGTGATTCTCCTGCCTCAGGAGTGTGCCACCACGCCTGGATAATTTTTGTATTTTTAGTAGAGATGCGTTTCACCATGTTGGTCAGGCTGGTCTTGAACTCCTGACCTCATGATCCACCCGCCTTGGCCTCCCAAGTGCTGGGATTACAGGCGTGAACCACTGTGCCTGGCTTAAAGTGGTAGCATTTTAAACCTCATGGTTACTATATATGATGATTGATTCATTCATTGGTTCTCTTTGGGGTTTTATCATACCTTCCTATGCTTATGAGATATTTTCCTAGTTTGGTTACTCTGTGTTCCAAATACTTTGATTTATGCTTTATTTTACCCTTGGCTTAGGGGTGCAATAAAACTTATTATAACTGGACAATATTAAAAGACAGTTTATCAACCATAAACTTTTTCTCTAAATCAGCCTAAATTTGAAATTAAGGAATTTGTGATATAATGAGAATTTTCCAGCAATAACGATATGAAAAACAGTGTGTGAATATAATACTTATTTGGAAAGAGGAATGGTACTTCAATTTTAATTGCATAAGCTTTATACTTTTATTGTTTTGTTGAAGTGAACATTTTTAAGCATTTGATAGAAACATTTACTAAATGATGGTTAATACAAGGTTCGTATTTCCAGTTTCTGCAAATCTGCCACTTCCCTACTTTGTCAGTTGTTAGTTATTTTCCTCCTCCAGACCTTCATTTCATACTTAACTTCTGCCACTTTCAAAGGTTTCCTGGTTCCCTAGTCCCTGTGTAAGTCTTGCCCTCTATGTCTTTCTCTAGATTGGATTTGCTTTGCTTTCATTTTCAGAAGCTTATTTCTTGGGGTCCAGTTTTTCTGCAGCTGTTAGGAACAGGCCTCTGAGCTTTATACATCAGCCATTACAGGCCCAGGACAGAACTCATATTTTATATTTTGGAGATGTTTCACAAATGTGGAAATAAACTTGGTTCAATTTCTGCAATGGTGATTTTTATGGGATTGTTTTTCTCATCCCGTACGGGTTGTTATTTTATGTTTCAGTCATAATATAAGGCATTTTGCTGTCTTTTGTTTTTCTATAAACACTATCCAAAGTTTGCACATTGTTGATGATGAAAATAATAATGTATTTTAAATTATAGGAAAAGAATAGTTCATTCAGGAAATGATGATTGGACATATGGTTTTTTGGAAAAATACTGCTAAGCATCTTGTCTCATATTATTTACAAAATCAAAGCTGATTTCTTCCAGAGGTTACAAAATTAGAAGAAAATATTGTTTTCATAATTTTCTATTGTCAGAATCATAACAGAAAACCCTAATTGTCATGCACTCAATTTAAATATCTTAAACTTCGTGACAAAACAGGAAAATTAGGGGAAAAAAGAGAACTTTTGAAAAGCTATAGATGGCATGCTTAATGGAACAAGAATACACCACGGAATACTATGCAGCCATAAAAAAAGAACAAGATCATATCCTCTGCAGGAACATGGATGGAGCTGGAAGCCATTATCCTTAGCAAACTAATGCAACAACAGAAAACCGAATACAGCATGTTCTCACTTATAAGTGGGAGCTAAATGATGAGAACACACAGACACAAAGAGGGGAACAACAGACACTGGGGCCCATTCGAGGGAGGAGGGTGGAAGGAGGGGGAGGATCAGGAAAAATATCTATCCAGTACTATGCTTAGTACCTGGGTGACAAAATAGTCTGCACATTAAACCCCCGTGACACAAGTTTACCTATATCACAAACCTGCACACATGCCCCTGAACCTAAAATAAAAGTTAAAAAAAATAAAAAGAAAGAAAAGGCTAGTGTGATAGCTGACACCTGTAATCCCAGCTCTTTGGGAGGCTGAGGCAGATGAATCACTTGAGCCCAGGAGTTCAAGACCAGCCTGGGCAGCTTGGCGAAACTCTGTCTCTATAAAAAAATTTAAAAATATAGGCCGGGCGCGGTGGCTCATGCCTGTAATCCTAGCACTTTGGGAGGCCGAGGCGGGCAGATTGCCTGAGCTCAGGAGTTCGAGACCAGCCTGGGCAACACAGTGAAACCCCGTCTTTACTAAAATATAAAAAATTAGCCCGGCGTGGCAGCATGCGCCTGTAGTCGCAGCTACTTGGGAGGCTGAGGCAGGAGAATTGCTTGAACCTGGGAGGCAGAGGTTGCAATGAGCCGAGATTGTACCACTGCACTCTAGCCTGGGCGACAGAGCGAGACTTCATCTCAAAAAAAAAAAAAAAAAAAAAAACAAAAACAAAAGCAAATAAAAACAAAAAACAAAACTTGAAACACACAATTTGTTTGATTCTGCAGTTCTATTTCTAGCAATTAATCCTAAGAAAAGAGGCTGGCAAGTAAGCACACATTACAAACATATTTGTTGCATAACTCTTAACTATTAATTGGGAAAATCCTACATCAATATGGAATAAATTAAATAAATTGTACTCTATGTATGTAATGGAATGTTATGAAGTCCTTAAAAAGTGCTAAGAGTTCCTGTACAAACTTACATGTGAAGACAATCACAATATTTTTTTTAACTAAAGACAAAACAAAAAACTCTAATATAGCTTACAAAACAGTATATATAATACAGCCCCTATATATGTAATGTATGTTCTTATATGCATTCTTACAAAGTCTCATCTTATGTATTACAGGCAGTGTGTATGTTGGTGGAGGAGGGGATAATTACTTTGTAAATTATCTCTATCATGTACATGTTTGTGATAAAATAATATGTTAAAATTCATAGAGCCATTTCACATATCTCAGTTCTGATCTGAGCATTGAAATGAGGGTTATCTGTTTGTTTGTTTTCATTCAAGGAGAATATCTTTTGAGTATGTATCTGTGGCATATAGACTTTTAACATATGAAATGAAATAATAGCTGCATTGGTATATTTCAGAAACTACATTTTAAAGGCATTAATGTATCTTAGGAATTACATCTTAATTTATTAATGTATTATAAGTGTTATTTTGCAGCAGGTCTATCAGATCTTCCAACTCTTTCTTCTAAAAGTTAATTATGTGCTATATTCAGGAGTTACAGAAGCTACCAGGAGTCATTCCCAAATCCATTTTCTCCAAGAACATGTGGCTATTTACACAGTAAGAATTAATTCAAGATTTTGTTAATATGGTAAAATAAAGGCCAAATAGCTCTGGGAACAGAATAGTGAATAGGTAAGGTTTTCTGTAGAAGGCAGAATATCTTATAGTGTCCCAATTCCCATTAGCACAGTGACTTGAGTTGTATCCTGAGAGTCATCCTGACTAGATGTGGGAGCCCATTTGGAGTTTTCTCAGATGTCTCATACTGTGAATGTCTGATTGAAAACCCGGGGCATAGAGTTAGGACTGTGACCCTGTAACAATACTGATTGAAGTGTTAAAATGGCACCTCAGTAGTCATATTTGATTTCAGAAATATCAGAGTACTATGAAAGAGTGTGTTTGGAAGAGTTTTACACAAGGTTTGTACTTACATGGATAGATACAGGGTGATTGGCATAGGAAATGAAAACCAAACAAACAAAAGCAAAGTTGGGCTTCTAATGTCACTGACTGTCAGGAAAGGACTTAGAGCAAAAGCATGGAGGGCAATATTTTTTAACAGCCCCTATCTTAGACTTGACATTTCTTTAAAAACTTAATGACTTCCTGGCAATAGAAAGAAGGCTAAGCCAGCCCATCAGCACTAGCCACAGGATTCAGAGACCTGTGGCTGAGACATATGCATTGGAAGAGGAAGACTTCACAAGGCTGGAAGGAAAACTTGCCTTCTCGGAGGTAAAATGCTGCTAAGTGTGCTCCTTAAAGTTAGGGAAATGCATTCCTCAAGACAGACCACAAAGAGTACCCACAGATAATAATGTGGAGGTCAAGTCCACTGGAACTTGGATGCCATCCTGGGGAAAAGGAGTAAACCCTAAATGTGCTGAGATTTATTTATTGTACCCAAAGGAATGCAAGCATATAAGCAAATTTAAGTGAATTGCAGAAAAGTAAATTACATTCATAGCATACCTGAGTGTCTGATACCAAAGATTTGTACCTATCATCAAGTATATTTTTGTCCTCTCTCCTCCCACACACTGACCTTTGCATAAATCCAAACTGCTTGGAAAATGAACGCAGGTATGATCAGTTTTAATCTTGTGCACATTTCTCCTTTATCCCATGCTGCTGCCTAAACAATGCCTGTGTTACAACAACACAAGCCTCCTTGTCAATCCTGACAATGCATGACACCTCCTCTTCTCCAAGACTTGGAACACACACTCTTCTCTCTTTCTTGGTTATGTTTTCTGTGTTTTTACCTTCAATTTGTCTCCTTAGCCTACTAGACCCAACTTTAAGTTCACCTCATTGTTATATTTTCTCCATATACTCTTGGAGAAAGTGTGTATTGCTCCATTATTTTGTTCTTCCACTGTAGAACACGCCTAGGATGCTGGACTCCCCTCATAAGTTTATTTCATACAGCTGTGGTGAAGGTCATACTTCCTGGTCCCTCCTGCAGTGGATGAGCATATCTTAGATGATAAATTCACTCAAGCATTCAAGTTTCCCCAAGTATTTGGATGCCTTTCTTGACAGCAAAGCAAAGAAGTTCTGACCTTTCATCTTCTGTTGGTATTGCATTTGGATCCATATTTCAATCATCTGACCAAGCAATCTGTTGGAGCTCTTCCTAGCTCCTTGAAGTAAAATATTTAATATAGACTGTCTGTGTAGTGGGTTCATATCAATATATTCAGTTCAATCCAACTTTACATTCTTTCCGTATTGGTATTATGTGGTTTAGATTCAGTCCCATAGATAGTTTTCAGGTTTCTGCTAGTATATATTGTCAAAATCATCCAACTTTTTTGGTTTGTGTTGTACCTCCTGATGGGTCACACTATGTAACTCTCCTATTTCGGCTGGGGTCTGATTGTAAGTCAGTCTAAAAGCAAGAAAAGGTATTAAGAGTAGGTTCTGAGGAGGATCAGCAGTACATTGTAAGGCAACTACCTCAGAAGAGGACATTATAGATTCTTTACCTGAGAGGAGATTGACCTCCTCAGACAGGGCTGAAAAGGCTGCCTCCACTGGCAGAAAAGGCTTGAACCAATTTAGGAGTTTGAGGTACCCAGTTTTATAAAGATCTGTCTATATGTCACCATTCTAATTTTCAGAACCCCTTTCCTTCTAAATCAGTTCCAGGATTTTAATAAAAGAGACCCTGGGAGTTTGGAAATTGAGTTTACTTTGTAATTCAACCACTTGCAAAATTAGACTTTGGATTTAATATTCAGAAACATATCCCTGTGGCTATAAGAGATAAGAGATTCTTTCCATGCATTCATAGAAGCTTTCATGTCCCTCTAGCCTATAAAACTTACCCTATTCTTTCCCTAAGTTCTCCAGAGCAGTTAAAAGTAACTAACCAACCTATTATACTCCTCATTTTTGTTAAAATGTTGTATAGCAGCAAACTCATAGTCCCCCAGAGCCTTTTCTGTAAGCATTTGACTCTGTCTACAGACGATAATTTGAGTAAATGTTTTGCCCCTGTATGCCACAGAATACCAGTTCCCTATCTATCACTGGAAACAGTCAGTAATACCTTTAAATATGATTATACCAGATAATCAATTCCAGGAAACCAGAACCTATTCAGAGATTTCCTCTTAACATTCAGTTCCTGTGGAACATTGTTCTTGTGTCATTATATGATATCCCTCTTTATTTCTTAGAGTACTATTTGTGTAAATTTTACATTGTCTGCTATTTGTATAACCACACCTGCTTTTTAAATGCTTATTATTATAGTATATCTCTCTCAATTCTTTTTTTAAAACTGTCTGTGTTTAAAATGTATTTCCTGTAGGTAGTATATAGTAAGGTATTGCTTTTTTAATGCACTCTGAAAATCTCAGCTTATTAATATATATATTTATTTATATATTTATATACTTATTAATATATTTATATATAAATATATACTTATTAATATATTTATATATAAATACATACTTATTAATATATTTATATATAAATACATACTTATTAATATATTTATATATAAATACATACTTAATATATTTATATATAAATACATACTTATTATATATTTATATATAAATACATACTTATTAATATATTTATATATAAATACATACTTATATTTATATATAAATACATACTTATATTTATATATAAATACATACTTATTAATATATTTATATATAAATACATACTTATTAATATATTTATATATAAATACATACTTATTAATATATTTATATATACTTATTAATATATTTATATATAAATACATACTTAATATATATAAATACATACTTATTAATATATTTATATATAAATACATACTCATAGTTATATATAAATACATACTTATTAATATATTTATATATAAAAACATACTTAATATATTTATGTATACTTATTAATATATTTATATATAAATATATACTTATTGATATATTTTTATATAAATATATACTTATTAATATATTTTATATATACTTATTAATATATTCTTATATAAATACATACTTATTAATATATTTATATATAAATACATACTTATTAATATATTCTTATATAAATACATACTTATTAATATATTTATATATAAATACATACTTAATATATTTATGTATACTTATTAATATACTTTTATATAAATATATACTTATTAATATATTTTTTATATACTTATTAATATATTTATATATACTTATTAATATATTTATATATAAATATATACTTATTAATGTATTTATATATAAATATATACTTATTAATGTATTTATATATAAATATATACTTATTAATATATATTATATTTATATATAAAGCCCTGCAATTAAATATATATAACATATATTTCTGATGTAAGTAATCTCACATATTTGGGTTTAATTCTATTTTCTTGTTACCAGTTTTTCATTTGTGCCTTTTGTATTTTAATTCTCTGTTGCTCCTTTCTTGTCTAATTTGGGCTACTTTTAGTTTCCATTGCTTTTCTTCTGTTGGCTTCTTAACTATGGAGAGATACAACGTGGTTGTAGATTAGTAGACTCAATACTTAAGATGCCCAATTCTTCAGTGTTATCAGGAAAATGTAGCAATCCTCAATATACATGCACCTAATTGCAGAACATCTAACTTTATAAATCATAAATGACAGAACTAAAAAGATAAGTGAACAAATTTACCTTGATCAGATATTTTAGCACCTCTCACTCCATAATTCATTTATAGACTCAATTTTATACCAACAAAAATTCCACAGGCTTTTTCGGGCAGAAATTGGCATGGTGATTTTAAAATTTATATGAAACATCAAAAGAAATGGAATGGACTAAACAATTTTGATAAAGGATAGCAAAGTGGAAGGCTTATATTAATACAACCTGACTTTAAGACTTACTAGAGGCTGGGCGTAGTGGCTCGTGCCTGTAATCCCAGCACTTTGGGAGGCTGAGGCGGGCGGATCATGAGGTCAGGAGATCGAGACCAGCCTGGCAAACATGGTGAATCCCCATCTCTACCAAAAATACAAAAATTAGCTGGGCGTGGTGGCACATGCCTGTAGTCCCTGTTACTCGGAAAGAATAGCCTTTTAAAGAAATGCTGCTGGAATTGCTGAATATTCATATACTACTGCTATGGCTACTACTAAACCCCAAACCCTTCCTCACAACATATTCAAAATTAATATGAAATTAGATCTAAACATAAGAACTAAAATTGTAAAAATTCTAGAGGGAGCATAGAAGAAAAAGTTGGGATCATCAGGTTAGGCAAAGATTTCTTAGAAAATAAACAGAGTCAATAACCATACAAATTAATTAAATTTTTTGAAAATTAAAATCTTCTACTTTTCAAAAACACTATTAAGGGAGTGAAAAGTAAACATTTACAGCATATATTTGGAAATAAGATATATCCAGTCAACTCAATAATAAAAAATAAAATTCAGTGAAAAATGAGCAAACGTTTTTACAGATGGTTCACTAAAATGAATACATTAGCAGCTAATAATAACATGAAAAGATGCTCAACATCATTATTCACCAACTTAAAAATGTGAGATACTGCTACACCCTGTAGAATGGATACAATAAAAAGAAATGGCAGTACCAAGTGTTGAAGAGGGCTTAGAGTGATTGGAACATTCAGATTGCTGATGGGAGCATAAAATGGTGCAATTACTTTAGAACACAGTTTTTAGCTTCTTACACAGTTAAGCATAAGTTCCCCATAAAATCCATCAATTCTGCATCTAGATATTTACCCAAAAATATAAAAGCATGTGTTTATGCAAATAATTGTATATGAATATTTACAGCAATGCTATAGCAGCCCCAACAGGAACACTGTCCAAACGTCTATCAACAGGGTATATTAATAAATCAGGTGTGGTATATTCATGCCATGCAATCCTACTTAGTAATAATAAGAAATGAACAATGAATATACCCAATAACATGAATGAATCTCCCAGATACTGAACTGAGTGAAAGAAGCTGGTCACAGAGGAGTACATGCTGTGTGGTTCTCTTCACATGTGATTTTGAGAACAGGCAAAAATAATCTATAGCGATAGAAAGAGATCAGTGCTTGCCCATGGCAGGAGAAAGGAAGTGGGGGTAAGATTGGCTGCAAAGGGCAATTAATGTGTCTAATCGCATCATCTTACACAGATAAAGTTTGACATTGTAGTTTCTACAAAATCCTAAGTAGTCTTCTTACCGTAATTATAACATAATTGACATAGTTGTTAATTTGAGTTTGATAAATGAATAAAACTGATTCTTATACTTTGATCCACAGCAGTCAACAATTACTTTTGTATACAAAATTTCAGAGACTGTATTGTGTAATTTGTAAACCAGGAAATATTTAACTAAAGAAACATGTATAAAATTTATTTTAATATTACAAAATACAAAGTAATATGGTTTTTAGGATTGTAGTTAGTGATAATTCATATTCGTAAAAAAGATAAGTTTTGTTAGATTATAATGGATAATAAGACATACACGAATTTAAAATTATATAGATAAAATGTCCTAGAGATTTATGATGGTTTTAGTATAATATTACATCATGTATCACAATAAACTGGGTTTTGAAAATAAATAAATTAATTCAAAAACAAAAACAATAGAATCCTTGGAATCAAGGATTCCAGTGCATGATTAATTTTCCAGTGGATCTAAGTGTCAGTGTGTTTTACAAATTTGTTTTGACAAAACACTTACCTAGAATTCTTTCCTTTAATTAAACTTGTATAAATTGATATAGCAAATAAATGAAAAAATGAAGAAAAATGATTGAACAAGTATGAGTTCTACCCAAGATATAAAACAAAGGGATTAAAAAGGGAAGATTTGCTAGAGCTCATTTGGAGGCTGTGATTGAAGAAAAAGTACTTTCATACTGTTTCTCACCCTACTCAAAGTATCCCACAAGCTGTTAATCTATATTTCTAAGAAATACTTGTCAAACACAAATGGATTATGGAATGAATCAACTTGAGCACTGACTCAGCTATGCACTAACTTGAAGAACTGCTTAGACCATAACTTAGATAAATTGATTGCATATAATCAGTGCCCACCGCTTTTCATTTACAGTTGAGCACTTTGACCCTGCTTTGTGTTTGGTTGCTTTTAGCCTCTGATCCAAAGAGACAAGAATACAAAACATTTATCTCCCTTTCTCTTATTAACAAACTTCTGAGTTTGGGTACTGCAACAACAGGGCCTCATTATCACATCTTTCTCCCACCTTAGTCATAATGAAGAATGTTTCACACTCTGGGTCACTGGGGAAATGGTTTACTTAGTGGATTTTTATTTTAGAAATGTCTTTAAGGAGTTCACAACCTGCAAACTAAAGAGCAAGTGTAGAAGTGAGACTGAAAACTTTAGCTGATGCAAGACACTCAAAAGTTTGCCTTCAAATTCTGCCCTGGGTGTTAGAATCATAAAACTCTGGGAAAGAGGACTTCTGCTTACTCTCGATCTTATCTGATCCAAATCCATTTATGATGATGGTCTTAGGAGCAAGATTGAAAGAGTTGTATATGTGCAATAATTTTAGAGGCCCTGAAAACACCCTCCAATTGACATCCCATCTCAGCACTGGACCAGGGCTCTTTATTCACTAATCCAGAACATAAAAGTATAAATTAAAACAGAATCCTCTAGTACGTTTAGATGGTACAATAAAAAAATAGAATATCTAAAATTCTATAAATATTAAAGTAGAATTTTTGTTTTCTCATGTTTTTAGGGACCTCTTTGTCTCATCTGCCTGTCATTGTGCTTACTGTAGACACTATTGTCTTTCATCTGTGTAGCACTTATCACAATTTGGAATCATAAATCTATTTCCTTAAGTTTTGTTTTCCTCTTAAGATTATAAGCTTCATGAGTATAGTGGTCATAACAGTTTTGTTCATTACTTTAATACACAGCTACTGGAATTCAATAAATATGTGTTGAATAGATGAATTAATAAATAAATATCAGAATGATGAAGGGGTATAAAGTTATTTCTCTATTTGAAATGGAGGCATCACTTGACACTTTTTTATTGCCTAAGACAATTGTCTTAATGGAGGAAGGGGGTTGATTTTGTCCCTTGAGGAATTTGGCAATGTCTGGAGACATTTTTGATATCTCAGCTAGAAGGATTTTACTGACATCTCGTAGCAGGGATGCTGCTAAAAGCCATGTGATGAACGGAATAACTTATCATATCAAAGAGTTATCTGAATTCAGAAGTCCATTGTGCTCAAGTTGAGAAAGCCCCACACGGGGTTTTGTCTATATAAGCAATTGAGACCATTTCACAAAATCAGACACTCAGAAAATATTAAGAAGAATCTGAAAATTACTGGTTAAGAGTGTTAATTTTATTGAGTAGGAATCAGATAGCAAGATTGATTAATAATAATACTTATCACTCTTTATAACTTGACAAGCAAGTTCACAAATGTCTCTAAAGTCACAGCCCTATACTGGAAAGAGAGTTGAACACTTCTTCAGGAAGAGAATAATATTTTTCTTCACTCTGCAGTGTCTTTACATTCCAGGGTTAAGAATGTTACTGAGGATTCTCTTCACATTTTCCAGTTTCCTGTTCATTATTCCTATGTTTTGACTACTTTTAGCATCGGGAGCACAAAGGCCAGTCACCAGGAATTGCAAACCAATGTGTAGTCAGAGAGAGAGGGCTCACTCTCCATTTGTCATGTGGATGCAGACACGTTGCAGACGTGTTCCCAGTAACAATGTCTTGAGAGGAGGACTGGTCTTTCCACCAGCATCTCAGAATTGCCGGTGTGTCTAAACACCATGTCATTCTTTAATGCTTTCATGCAGCATATTTTATCAATCTCAAGTTCTCCTCACTATGCATTATAATAATTTCTGCTTGTTGGTAACCAGTGCAGATGGAAAAGTGATTCTTAACAGGAGAGAAAGAGCCAGGTATTGATGCTTACTGTTTTACACCCTATTGTATCTTTGTAACAAAAACCCGGGTGGCTAAGTTATGACTGGGAACAATGGAATGGTTCAAGTCTATGCCCTAAGGAAAAATAAATCTTTGGCCTGAAACAATAATGATAATAGAATTTAATATAGAGTAGAGACCTGCTTTGTAGAATAACTTTCCTAGTAATCACTGTTGAAAATAATCATACTAGTTCACACCTCGCACTACAGGGATTCCATCAAGGGACTTTCCCATTGAAGGCATTTATTTAGCTAAAAGGACTTCATCTTTAAGGCAGTAATGCAGGACAGATAACAGAGATAAAGGTAATAGGAGGTGATCTTTCAGCTCCATAATTACATCCCATATGAGCGACTGTTGCACAGAGAAATTCAGAAGGTAAAAATAAAATATAAAAGGGTATTTATGACCAAAAGGGAATTTTATCAAATTAAGAGCATGAGACATTTGTCAGTTGAAACAATCTCCAGTAATCTTGTGCAATATAATTTTCATCAAATTTTATTTTGTCATAAAAAACATTTTGGATTTATAATAAAAATGGAAACTTGAAAAATTATATTAGAGATAATATCTGATAATTTCCTCTGGCATCCTGGTGAATATGTGTTTTTTCCCCAGGAGCACTGAAAATCAGAAACAATCCTGTATTTTTTTTGTGATAATCAACAAGGACAAAACTTCTCCACATGTAAATAACAGCGTTATGAGCAGTAACTCGTCCCTGCTGGCAGCTGTGCAGCTGTGCTATGCGAACGTGAATGGGTCCTGTGTGAAAACCCCCTACTCGCCTGGATCCCGGGTGATTCTGTACATAGTGTTTGGCTTTGGGGCTGTGCTGGCTGTGTTTGGAAACCTCCTGGTGATGATTTCAATCCTCCATTTCAAGCAGCTGCACTCTCCGACCAATTTTCTCATTGCCTCTCTGGCCTGTGCTGATTTCTTGCTGGGTGTGACTGTGATGCCCTTCAGCATGGTCAGGACCGTGGAGAGCTGCTGGTATTTTGGGAGAAGTTTTTGTACTTTCCACACCTGATGTGATGTGGCATTTTGTTACTCTTCTCTCTTTCACTTGTGCTTCATCTCCATCGACAGGCACATTGCGGTACTGACCCCCTGGTCTATCCTACCAAGTTCACCGTGTCTGTGTCAGGAATTTGCATCAGCATGTCCTGGATCCCGCCCCTTGTACAGCGGTGCTGTGTTCTACACAGGTGTCTATGACGATGGGCTGGAGGAATTATCTGATGCCCTAAACTGTATAGGAGGTTGTCAGACCATTGTAAATCAAAACTGGGTGTTGATAGATTTTCTATCCTTCTTTATACCTACCTTTATCATGATAATTCTGTATGGTAACATATTTCTTGTGGCTAAACGACAGGCTAAAAAGATAGAAAATACTGGTAGCAAGACAGAATCATCCTCAGAGAGTTACAAAGCCAGAGTGGCCAGGAGAGAGAGAAAAGCAGCTAAAACCCTTGGGGTCACAGTGGTAGCATTTATGATTTAATGGTTACCATATAGCATTGATTCATTAATTGATACCTTTATGGGCTTTATAACCCCTGCCTATATTTATGAGATTTGCTGTTGGTGTGTTTATTATAACTCAGCCATGAATCCTTTGATTTATGCTTTATTTTACCCATGGTTTAGGAAATCAATAAAAGTTTTTGTGACTGGTCAGGTTTTAAAGAACAGTTCAGCAACCATGAATTTGTTTTCTGAACATATATAAGCAGTTGGATAGACGAAGTTCAGGATACCTTTAAAATTACTAAGTGAAATGAATTTTTAAAAATCAAGTAAGACTATGAATGAATAGCAAATAATTTGCTCTTCAGATGAAACAAGACAAATTGATGTCTTTCAGTCTTGTTAAGATGTGCACTTTCCTGTCCCTTCTGCAAAAGTATTTACTTGGCTAATAAATGTTAAATTCCTATTTGTTAACTGCTTTAGAGCTCAGCATATCCCACTCCCTGCAGACACTCTTTGTCTTTTAATCTGTTGACTCTTCCCTCTGCTCTGGTATTTTTCCTAAAAATATATTTTTTTAATTTATTCCCTTTCCTCTTTTCTTTACAAAGCATTCTACTCTTTCCCAGCCTGCCAAAAATTTCATTTGTGAATAGCCTTTATCAAGTTATTGGTTTCTTTCGCTTTGGTTATTTTACCACAGGAGCCCTTTTAGGTATCAGTTTAATTTATTCAATCTTGGGAGAGATCTCAGGGTGTATGGGGCAATTTACAGATGTAGACATCATCTTTACCAGGCTGTTGTAATTGTCAAACCAGTTACTGTAATTCTTGTAATTATTTCCTCCCCCAAAGTGGAAAGCAGAAGCCACTGTACTTCCCAGAATGATGTCAGGATGATTATTTGGCTGCTGTCTTGCTATTGCACAAAACTGTTTAAAGAGTTGGTATGAATAGAGCCCTATGTTACATTATTCAGTTCATACACATTGAATATTACTTGTTCCTTTAGGGAGGATATCTTTCAAGTGCAGTCTCTAGCTTTCTTTTCTTTTTTTTCTATAGTAAAACTTAATTACAGCAAGGAATTTGCAAGATTTAGAAGTCATGTGGAATATACATCAATGAGAAGCATTCAGGTATTCATCCATGTTTTTTCCATTTACAAAACATGAAACCTATGCCTATATTGTATTGAAATCAGTGCTAGATGCCTTAGACACAGGCATAACATCCCACTTTTGTCTTTAATAAACTGTGACTCTGGCAAGAAGCAATGTTGGTCACTGAAAATTTTAAAAAGGGCGAACACTATCTTAACCAGGTAATTAAGGTTCAATATCAGTAGTGGTAAGGCATATGGCTATTGTGTGTTCTTCACATTATGTAATGAGAATGGCTTTTACCTCTATGACCTTTCTTCCCCAAATCCATAACCCCCCATGTAGTCATGAGAAAAATGTCAGACAAAACTTTATTGAGGAATATTCTGCATAATATTTGATCAGTATTTCTCAAAACTGTCAGTCATCAAAAATGAAGTATGAGAAACTGTCATGATCTACAGGAAGCTAAGAAGACATGACAACTAAACATAGTATGGCATCCTAAATGGAAAGCTAGAAAGAAAAGGGACATTAGGGGAAGTGAGGAAATCCAAATAATGAATGGAAATTTTATTGCTATATTGATAACAATATTGGATCATTAATTATCACAAATGTACTATACAAGTTTAAGATGTTAATAATATGAGAAACTACTTGCAAGGTATATAGGAATTCTCATTACTATCTTTGCAATTTTTCAGTAATTCTACAACTATTCTGACATTAAAAGTTTATTCAAAAAATATAGAGTACACAATTCCTGCTTGATAAAGTTTCTAGCCTGTCTATGCGAAGACAGCAAAGCACTTATCCTTACAGTCATTCATTTATTCATTCTGAAAATATCTTTGAAGACTTAGTGTGTACTAGACTCTTGGTTCAGTGTGATCAGGAATAGAAAACCAGGAACTTAGAATATTTTGCGGCAAAACCCAAAATACCAGTAATTAAGACTTGGAATGCATGGGAGTTTAAGCTATAAAAGGATGTGTTTAAGGAACACAGGAGAAATGAGAATTCAGACCTGGATGGAAAATGAAGGAGATGTATTAAAGAAGTGGCATTTAAGTAGGGCCTTAAATTTTAAGAAAGATTTTTGTAGGAGGGAAAGGATGGGAAGGGATTTTCAGGCATGAGCAAAGAAACTGAGAGAGTGCAAAGTGTTCAGGGAATATGAAAATAAAACAACTAGGCTGTGCGTGGTGGGTCACTCCTGTAATCCCAGCACTTTGGGAGGCCAAGGCGGGTGGATCACAAGGTCAAAAGATCGAGAACAGCCTGGCCAACAGGGTGAAACCCCGTCTCTACTAAAAATACAAAAATTATCTGGGCGTGGTGGTGCATGCCTATAGTTCCAGCTTCTCGGGAGGCTGAGGCGGGAGAATCTCTTGAACCTGGGAGGTGGAGGTTGCAGTGAGCCGAGATCATGCCACTGTACTCCAGCCTGTGTGACAGAGTGAGACTCTATCAAAAAAAAAAAAAAGAAAGAAAGAAAGAAAGAAAATAAAACAACTAAATAACCGCCAAGAAGCAAGAAGTAGTCACGCTTTTAAACCCTCCGAAGGTTGGCATCCAAACCCTGCACCTCTACCTCTCCTGGGCATCCTCCATTGTGGTTTGGAGACATTCTCCCCTCTCTGCTCAAGTTTCAACTCCCATAATTTTCATTGTTTTCTAAGAAACATTTCTCAAATGAGGCTTTACAAAACAGTCATCACATAAAATGCTCCAAAGAAAAAGATTTCTGATTCAACAATGTTTTGGAACTGTTGCATACTGTTTTCTGTTCTTGGAGAACACTATATATTGGCATATTAAAGACTCTGAGAAGCCCTGTTTTAGAAAAAACCTGTCCAATTTTGTTTAAATGTGCATTCTAAACATTTGTTAAACCATGGGGACTCTTTTGATATGAGGAACTCAATAACAGAGCTATTGTCCAAGGAAAACATTTAAGGAACACCATCTCTATCATTGATTTGGTTCTTACCAAATGTATTATTAATTTTGTATTGGTCTTTTGGTCTTTTACATACAATATACTTCATTCAATTTATATTTCTAAAGGTAGAGGTGGTTTTCCAACCCATGGTATAATAATGAGTAAGCACTCATAACATGTTTTTTTTGTCAATTATGATGTATAAGATAAATTGTACAGTATGTAAAATGGGGTAAATTATATGACTTTGAAGGAGGGACTGGATGCTGAAGACTGAAAAATCTCAGAAGGTTCCATGGAGGACTTAGAATATAATACCAGCTAAGCAGTGGAGGATTGGTTTAAATAGAAAAAAAAAATAGTAGAAAAGGAATTTCTTGGCAGAATAAAAATCTCATGAAAGGTATAAATTTAGTGGCACATCAAATGCAATTAAGCATACAAAAAAGGATAACCAATAAGATCAGTCGGCCTAAAGCACACCATTTGGGTAAGAGAGTCACAATCAATCTATCCATCAATCAACATACTATTTTAAGCCCTATATCTGCACTGTCCAGTATGGTAGCCATGAGCAACATGTGGTTACTGGGGACTTGAAATGTGGCTAGTCTGAGCTGAGATATTCTATAGGTAGAATTTATATATCAGATTTCAAAGACAAACAAAAGAATGTAAGATGTCTCTTTTTAAAATATTGATTACATGTTGAAATTATCAATTTTGGGATGTAATGGGTTAAATAAAAATATATTATTTAGATTAATTTCTCTTTTCTCTTTTTACTTTTTAAAATGTGGCTACTAGAAAAATGTAAAACTATGTATGTAGCTTAAATTATATTTCTATTGGACAGCACTACTCTAGAGAAAATAAAAATGAGCCATAAGACAATTCTAGCCCTCCAGGACTTAAAAATCAAGATGGGGAGGCAATGCATAAACATAAACAATGAAGTAAATATATATGAATTATGGTAAAAGTTAAATAATGTTTATTTAGCAATTGATGTTTAAAAACAGAGATACAAAACTCATACTAATCTTATATTCTGGTCATTTTATAAATGAGGAAATTGGGACTCAGAGAGAAACAAATTAACTTGCATGAAATTATACAGCTAGTAGGCTAGGTGCGGTTGCTCACGCCTGTAATCCCAGCACTTTGGGAAGCCGAGGTGGGAGGATCACTTGAGTTCAGGAGTTTGATACCAGCCTGGGCAACATAGTGAGACCTTGTCTGTACTAAAAATGAAAAAGTTAGCCAGGCGTGGTGGTGAATGCCTGTAGTCCCAGCTACTCAGGAGGCTCAGGTGGGAAGATCACTTGAACCCAGGAGTTTGAGGCTGCAGTGAGCAGTGATCACATCTAGAAACAAAGTGAGTTTCTGTCTCAAAAAAAAAAAAAAGTTATACAGTTAGCAAAAAATCTTTGCCATACTTTGAACACAAATTATTTGAATTCTAAGCTCAATTTTTTTTCTTGACATGGAAATGAGAGTTTAGGACAAACAATAAGGGATATTACAAAGAAGTACAGTTTAAATAAATGCTATCCCCAAGAAGATATTTAGCACTTAGAGTTTCTCTCATAAGTCAGTGGTTCTTGATAATTTTTAGATCATAGTCACATGAAATATGCTGAAATCTATGTGTTCTCGCTCTAGAAAAATGCACACAATCACATATACACAATATGTAGTGTACTATTCTGGGCGTTCCATAACCTTTGGGGCCAATTATAGGTCATGGATACACTGTTCCTAAGTTGGGCATAGACTAGACTTGGCTGAAGTGAAAACGACCTCAACTAACTCTGTGGCTTAACACAACAAAGGTTTATTTCCTGCTCATGTGAAGTCCACATTGAGTCTGAGGAGCTATCAAAGGCAATTGTCCTCAACATAGTGCAGGCTGCTTTGATTTCATGGCTCCATCTTTTCAACAAGAGACTTCTATACTTCAGCCTGAAAGAACGCATAACACTTAAACCTATTAGCCAGAACCAAGCAGACAGTCCACCTAATGGCTTGAAAAACGCAGGACGATAAGCACAATGTTTGCTGCACACAATGGCCTCTTCCAAACACTGTTTTACTGAATGGGACATCACATTGTGTGAACGATGTGTCTCTCAGGGTTTGAATTTGGCAGAAAATGTTTTAAACTCATTAGTGTTTATTTTAATTAATATTAAGTCTAAGTGAGATAGTTGCTGGCTTCGGCTGGGTGACTCAAGTATGTTAGAGTCAAGGATGCTGTACAGATTTTTCTGATGCTTCTCTAATGGTTCCAAAGTGACTACAGGAGTTCTAGCCAAATCACACACGTTCCTGGAAATAGGGAGGAGGAAGACCTAGGACGAGGGGGCTCTCTGAAGCCCTACTTGACAACTTCAGTTTCCTCAAGAGACAGAAGATTCTGATGCTATGGAGGAAATTAACCCATTGGTTGTTAGGTGAGAAATAAGCATTTCTGCCACATGAAGTAATCTGGAAAATGAAATCTAACAAGTGAAAATAAAATTTCTTACCAAATTCTCTCACAAGTATTTGCTGTATAAATCCATAAGAAAGTGAACTGAGAAAAAGAGAATGGAAAAAATAACAGGTTTTCTCAAAAACCTCTATACCATCTTTTTCTTAAACTTCTCCTTTTGTATTATTTCGTATTAATTTTTCAGCCAATGAACATGTACTATATATGTGTTACATAGTAAATTCCCTGTTTACAATGCAGAAGTCATGAGAATGAATGAGACTCAATCGCTTTAGTAGAGTTTTCAATATTTCCCAAAAGGTAGTGGTTACAAGCAGAGCCAGACAGCCAATCCTATTACGGGACAAAGATATCTTGCTGGAGATCACACAGTGGGTCAGCACCAGGGACAGAGTCCCCAGAATTTGCAATAGCCTGGTTGTTATTGTCTTGGAGCAATCAGTAGAAACATGTAAAGGCATATTTTTTTATTTTATATTTCAAGGTACATGTGCAGGATGTGCAGGTTTGTTACATAGGTAAACACGTGCCATGGTGGTTTGCTGCACCTGTCAACCCATCACCTAGGTATTAAGCCCAGCATGCATTAGGTATTTTCCCTAATGCTCTCTGCCCCCACCCTACCCTCTTTCAACAGGCCCCAGTGTGTGATGCTCCCCTCCCTGTGTCCATGTATTCTCATTGTTCAGCTCCTACTGAAGAATCAATATCATGAAAATGGCCGTATTGCCCAAAGCAATTTATAGATTCAATGCTATTCCCATTAAACTACCATTGACATTCTACACAGAATTAGAAAAAAAAAAACTATTTTAAGATTCATATGGAACTAAAAAAAAAGCTCGTATAGCCAGGCCAATCCTAAGCAAAAAGAACAAAGCTAGAGGCATCATGAGACCCAACTTCAAACTATACTACAAGGCTACAGTAACCAAAACAGCATGGTACTGGTGCAAAACCAGCACATAGACCAATGGAACAGAATAGAGAACTCAGAAATAAAAGCATACATCTACAACCATCTGGTCTTCAACAAACTTGACAAAAAAACAAGCTATGGGGAAAGTATTCCCCATTTAATAAATGGTGCTGGAAGAACTGGCTAGCCATATGCAAAAAAATTGAAACTGGACCCCTTCCTTACATCCTATACAAGAATTAACTCAAGATGGATTAAAGACTTAAATGCAAGAACAATTAATATTTCACTAGTAGGGCTGCCCTCTACCAGATGGCTAATGGAGTCACAATGCAGAGCTATGAGATGGAGGGCAGGGGATGCTATGGCTAATTTTAACCACAGCAGCAAACACAGAAAAACCCACTAGGTCCTACAGACTCCTGACCAGCCCCAGCATCAGATCTTGGTCTCTGTGGGCTATGATGAATTCATAATTCAAAGCCCAAAGCCTAATTTCTGTTGTGTTTGGAATCAAATTCTAACTCTGTGGTTCTGATCTATGAGGCTTTGCATAGTCTTACCCCTGCACAACTCTTTACCCACTGCCTATTCTGCTCTCCCCTTACCTGTTATGCTCCAGATGTATTTGTCCAATCCCAGCCCCTTGGCTACCCACCACAGGATTCCTCAGAAGCTGTGCACTGGCTATCCCATCTATTGTACTAGGTCACTCAGGAGATTTGCACAGGGTTTTTCATCTGCTGGATCACTCAGTCCTCAGATCTTCACAGAACTGGTTCCTTACGCAGGTCTCAGCTTTATCACTCCCTTAGAAAAATCAAGATCTCGGCTAATGTTGTTATCTACTTTTTATTCTTTTACTCACCTTGCTTTTATATCATTTCCTTAATTGTACATATCGGAATGGGTTACAGTCTTATTCATCTGTTTTAACTGTCTGTCTCCTAATGACATGTAAGCTGTAGGAGGTCAGATACTTGCTGAAGTATCACTATGAGTAAATCAGACAGTTTGTACTGGTGTTTTATTTCTTTGCTCCTTTGTTGTTGTTTTACTTTGGTCAGTTGAGTAAATAAATGAGTGAATAAATAAAATAGCAATAGATTCCCCAACATTGGGAGGATACATTAAATGTATTCTTTTTTTTTTTAAAGTTCTGGGGTACATGTGCTGGATGTACAATTTGCTTACATAGGTAAGTGTGTGCCATGGTGGTTTGCTGCACCTATCAACCCATTACCTAGATATTAAGCCTGGAAAAATGCATTCTTTTCATAAGCTTTTTTGGGGCGGGGCAGGGTCTTGCTGTGACCTAGGCTGGGGTACAGTGGCATGATCATAGCTCATTGCAGTCTCAAACTCCTGGGTTCAGGTGACACTCCCATGTAGCTGGGGCTACAGGCATGTGCCACCACGCCTGGCTAATTTTTTTTAAAAAATTATTTTTGTAGAAAAGGGATCTCATTTTGTTGCCCAGGTTGGTCTCAAACATGACTTCAAGCAATACTCCCATTTTGGCCTCCTGAAGTGCTGGGACTACAGATTTGAGCCACTGTGTCCAGCCTTAGATGCATTTTTAAAAGAATAAAATAGCTAGGTTGGCCTCATCTGAAGACTTGTTGAATGTGCCACTAAATCTCTTAACATCTAGGTTCAGCAAGCCTTTTCATTCTTAGAACTCAATCAATAAAACTCAAACATAGAAAACTATTTCAAAAGACTTACTATCTGAAATAAAAAAAATCTTCCTAAAGAGTTTATGGAGGCTGGGCGTGGTGGCTCACACCTGTAATCCCAGCACTTTGGGAGGCCAAGGCAGGTGGATCACTTGAGGCCAGGAGTTAGAGACCAGCTTGGCCAATAATAGTTAAACCCCATCTCTAGTAAAAACACAAAAAAATTTGCCTGGCATGGTGGTGCACACCAGTAATCCTAGCTACTTGGGAGGCTGAGGCACAAGAGTCATTTGAACCCTGAAGGCTTAGGTTGCAATCACGCCACTGCACTCCAGCCTGGGTGACAAAGCAAGACTGTCTCAAAAAATATATATATATATATTGGAAAATATTTGACACCTGAGATCTGAACCATTCATGAGTTTCATGTTACTATAAAACATATCTTTGCTTGCTAATCATTTTCAGAGAAACCTCTAAGCTGTTTTCCAGCTTGTACTCTTTCTGAAACCTACACGGTTCAAGCAGCATGGCCCAGAGCAGTGTTGGTAAGAGGCAGACTGGGATTTGGAGCCAGCTCTGTTAGCTATAAAGGTCCTATTTTCACCTATTGTGTAATCCTCCTTCAAAGCAAGATTGAGGTGACAGAAATTGTGCTGGCCAAACATTAGGTTTCTGGGTTCTAGGTCCTGTCTCTGCCAATCATAGTTTGTGGGACTTCAGACAAGTCAGTTTATCTTATTGGACCTTAATGTGAAATAATGTAACTCCAATTCATGACCACTAAAGTTCCTTCCAGTCCTAGAAATTCTAATACAAAGCAAACGTGAGTAACATAGCAGGGCTTTCTCTGTGTAACCACAGTGGAGTTTGGTGTGCTAAGGCTAGCTCTCAGAAGCCGATTTTGATGATAACCCAAGTTACTTGAGAGATGGTCAAGCCAACACTGGGACTGGAATTCACAGATTTGATCATGGGGTTAGATGGAAACCATCAAAAACAAGAAAAAGAGAAAAGATTACCCCAAGCACTGTGAGGGGAAGCAGTATTGGAAAATGAGCTCCAAGCAGGCAAGGAATTCACCTGAAAGCATGGATGAAAGACAGGTCTGGAATGCACCAAATGATTAGGATCAGGAGTGTCCATAAGTGTCAGAATGTAGCAGAGAGTGGCATTGTACAGAGTTCTACCCCGAGACTTTCATACACAAACTTTCAAATGCCATGCTACATTTACCATCAAAAGACCATCAGTTAGGAAGCAGATGATCTAAGTTTGCCTGACTGAGTTGCCACATATTGCAGGAGAGTCTCCTGGAGTACAAAGTGGAGCAGTTTGAAAACTTGGGGAGAGAAAGAGAGTAGTGAGGACTGTGGTGAAACTCAGTGTCAGAGGCCAGGGTAACCAGCACCACGGTAGCAGCAAAACATGAACTAACTGGGACTCACAGAAAAGAGTAGTGCTGAGACCTGGGGAGTTTTTTTTCTCCTAAGGTCTTTCTCCTGAAATAAAAGCACACACAGAAATAGTCCTTGGATTGAGTTGCGGGAGCAACAAGGTCAATGAAATAAATTCTCCTTTCCCATCGCTTAACTACATGAGGACATGAGTCAAACCCATCTAAGCTATTGATTGTTCCTCAGGATGGCTGGTGTTATCTAGAAAGCTGCCCTTAACACACCCAACCACTGAAATGTCTCCCTGCTTGAAGTTGTGCTTTCTTTAGAGTCATTTAGTAGCTGTGCTGTGCTTTCAGGCTAAAGCCACATTTTTTCAAGCTAGAATTGAATTAGAGTGTGTAACTGGAAGTCAAGAGAATTCAGTCAATTTTTAAGTCAGGAGCATGTGGGAATGTGTGGCTTTGATTGTATGGCACTCAAAGTAATTGATAGTGAAGATATAAGGTCTTGGATTAAATAGAAGGGAAGAACATCCTGGGGGCCTGTGGTAGGCAGCACCATCCCCCCTCCCCCAAACACACCTATATCATAATTCCCAGAACCTGTTGATATGTTACCTTGCTTGGTCAAAGGACCTTTGTTGGTGTAATTTAATTAAAGGTCTTGAGATGTGAAGATTACCCTGGATTATCAATATGGACTCTATATAATATAAGAGTTCTTATGAGGGAAAGAGGGAGGCAAGAGGGCCAGGGTCAGATGAGATGCAATAATGGAAACAGAGGTCAGAGTGATGCAGCCACAAGCCAAGGAACACAGGCAGCCCCTAGAAGCCGGAAAAGATGTGGAACAGAGTCTCCTCTGGAGCCTCTGGAAGGAACACAGCCCTGCTGACATCTTAATTTTAGCCCTATAAAACCCAGTTCAAATTTCTGACCTCCAGAACTATATAATAATTTTTTTTGTTGTTTTAAACCACTATATTTGTGGTGATTTGTTACTGCAGCAAAAGGAAACTAGCACAGCACCTTTGCTACAATTCATCTTTTAGCGAGGATGGTGTTCACTTCTGTCCCATTTCCATCCCTGCCATGCTGACATATCTGGAATCCTTAATTCGGTCTATCACTATGACCCTCTCCTGGAAATCGGCAAATGAATATCAGCCTCACAAATTATCACAAACCCACTGAAAAATAAATATAGAGAAATACGATCAACGAACTATATTTCAAGGCAGCATGCTTTGAGTGGAAGGACTAGAACATATAAAACGTTGACAGCAGTTTTCTCTAGAAAGTGGGAGTTAGGAAAAAATTATTTTCTTCTCTGTGCTTTTGGGCATTTCCTAAATTACATACATATGCAATGAGTTACAACGTTTATAAACCAAAGAACTTATTTTAAAAAGAAAATAAAAAAGCAAAACATATTATCTGTATTGTCTCAAATGTATTAAATTATTCAACTCTGTCAATCTTAACCATGTCCAGCAAGACTCAACCCAGCTAAGTCCTTTAAATTTTGCTCCTGGAAAAGAGGAAGAGTGGTGTTTCAGAAGTCACATAGACACTTCAAGAGAGCACAGATGGTTTAAGTCTCAGCTCTTTTCCTTGCTGACTGTATGAATTTCGAACAACATTCTTAACCTAACTGAACTTAGCCCTTCTGCAGAGATTTTTTGAATAAGCACTCAAGTTTAGTAAAGGCGGTTTTAAGTAACTATTAGTTTGTATACTGCTCTTTTGGTTTAACTTCAAAGTATATTTTTCTACCTTTTATACCCATTGGGAAGCGACCTATCTTTAAAACCCAGTCCAAATTCCACTTCTTTTTAAATTAAGTCTTTGTGATTGTGACAATTTATGGAACACTTACTATGTGCCAAGTACTTCAACAATTGGTTTATTCACATGATTATCTCACCTCATTTTCACAACACAATGAGGTAGATGTTACTGTCTTCATTTTTCAGATGAGAAACCTGAGGCTAAGGAGAGGCAACTCATCCAAGACACAGGAAATGGAAAGGGTTAAATCTTAAATTGTCCAGGCCTGTCTGACTCCTTAGCCCTTGTTTTTGAATACTAGCCCCTCTAGAAATAAGCCACAACTCCCTGCTGTGATCACTGTAGCTCTTTGTTCTACCTTTGTTGAGAACTGATTTTACACTGCTTTGTTTGTTCTTACTTATAGTTATTTCTATTCCTTTGGACTGAAAGCTTTTTGGGTGCAATGTTGACATTTCTGGAATTTTGGATTCAACAGATTTTAACATCACATTCTGCACATAGCAGGTTTTCAATAAACATAGAGAGGCTGACAAAAATCACATTTGAAGTATTTGAAGTAATATTGCACTTCTTCAAATCTAAGGCCTGGGAGAAGTAATTCAGGGCCATGCACTCTGGACCTCCAGCCACATATGCAAGGCTTTAAGAGCCCCTGGGCTTTCTGTTCAGGACCCAGGTCCACAGTGGATGTCCAAGCCCTCCCGAGGAGGGAAGAATTGAATAAGCATGCAGGAAAATTGCCTGCCCTGTGAATTCAAACTATTCCAGGATCACTGGTGTTGCCCCTCACAATACACTTAGGTGAGGTCATTGTGTGGAAATTGAGGAAGGTCACTCTTAACACTGACAGGTACTTTCAATGTTAGCAGGACAGAAACGGAATAGGCAGAGGCAACATGGGACAGACATAGGGATTTTGCCTATAATCAGTCAACTTTCCAGCCCAACAAACAGACTTTCAGTGGTTTATGACAATAAACATTTATTTTTGCTTACATTCCATCAGGGCTGCAGGATGGCTACAGCTCTGCTCTAGCTGTGGGTTAATTGTGGGTCTGCTCTTCTCATCTTCTTACTCTAGAACCCAGGCTAAAGGAGCAGCTCCAACTGAGACAATCTGTTCTCAGGGCAGAATGAAGAAGTGCAAAAGCTGGACTGAACCATGCAATTACATTTAAAGCTTCTGTTTGAATATAACAAGTGCCACATCAGTCTGTGTTGATTGATCGAGGCAAGTCACATAACCAAGCCCAAAATCAGTGGGTCTGAGACATTTGCTCCTTCCAAGAAAGTAAAGAGTGAGGGAAACTACAGTGGAAAAGAGCATAAAATAGAGGTGGAAAGTGTAGAAAACAAACCTCTTAGTGGCAACATACGATAGGTGCCCAGGGCCAGCTCTGAGGATGGTGAATCCCTTCTCTTTGGTGGTCAGAGGTTTCCTCTACATTTCCAATGTCACAGCCATCAGAGTTCCAGAGACAAGATATGCAACCTGCAAAGCTCTGCATAGGAGAAGGGGCCTCATTCTCTCTCTCACTTTGTAGGCTGCTGTTAGTGTGACCTCTTGATTCTCGATGCTCTCTACAGAACTAACTTTATAAAACAGCGTGAATCAGAAGCGATACAGAGGGGACCTTGCTAGGGAAATTGCCTTCCTCAGAACCTTTGTCCATCTATATGGCATATAGGTCATATATTTCTACGCATACACACAACATATACTCATACACTTACACAGCTGTTTCTACTCATACACACATACACTCAAGTGTATTACATACTTGAGTATGTAATACTCTGCCAGCTGGGATGAGTTATAATGTGGTTTGACTAAGTTGTAGGAAAACAGTATAATTAAGTTGAGAGGTCTTTGCAGAAAAATATAATGATCAGGTTTATATAAAACAAGAAAGACCTATCATGAAATTTACAATCATGCTGATACATTTAATGAAGCAGGAATTTTTTTTAAATGGCAAAAAATCCTAAGCAAGCACAAAAGCACCAAGAAATGATTGTGCTTGTCAAGTAATCTTCCAGTGGAATGCTCTTGATAAAGATGATTTTTTATGAGGCTTCAGCCTTTCAGCAGTTAATGGTGAAGTGTGACTGTCACTGCCTTCTGTTCACATATGATCACAAAGCTTTCATGGTCAGAAGAATGCCCCAGTGTTCACATTTAAAGGAAATTCTTAAATCAGGATGTCCCTAAACTTACACAGGAAAAAATTTTATCTTTATATTTACTAACCTCCATCTGAAATTTTATCACCTCCTTCCATTTTAAATATAGGCAAAACCGCAGTGGTATTAGCACTACCTGTCATGTTTGTCACCAGTAGAAATTAATAGTTTCATATCTCAATGTAGTTGTTGCAGATATTATAAAATTTCATTTGTGCTCATCACTACTCTGAAATTACAGTAGTTTTATTGTACCTGTCAGCAGATCTTGTTATTTGATGCTTTCAAAAAGAAGCACACGTATGATTATATTACAAATTTGACTATTTCTAAGATATTTATATAATTGTATTTTAATAATTGTTTTTCTTTATAACTCCATGTTTTTTAAAAAAACTTTATTCCCTCAAAAGTTTTCATCATGAGTAGGGGTCTGTGGTCTTTACTAGAGTGTCAAAAACGTCCATGACACAAAAAATCAATAACACTTGCCTTACATGTGGTTAACTCTCACTCAACTAGGGAGAGTGAGTAAGGATTATTATCACCACAGACACTCTACTAAGATCTCAAGAGAATGTCATTGAGTATATGCTTTCATTTGTCCAAGGGCATAACCCAATTTTCTGGGTGCAACAGATTTGCTTCTTACATTCTGTTCTCCTATCGAAGAGGATGAAAGAGCTGGGCTTCAAATCCTGGGGTCGGGTGCCTCCCCTCTCCAACTATCAGCTCACACTTCCGTTTGTGGTGTCCACTGAAGGTGTGATTCTTTTTCTCATTCTCCCTTTCTCATCTCTCTTTGGTGATGCAAACATTGTATCATGACACACGTGTCCTTGTGTATCTGTGACTCACTGGAAACTGGAGTCTCCTATCTGCTTTTCAGTGTCAGTCCTGTTCACAGATTTATTAGCTGTTCAGATTTCCCTAATATTTCAGAGAAATAGTAGACAGGTTAACAACTTTCAAGTAAGAAGATAGATTAAGAATTTTCAAGTAAGGATGCCAAGGTAGATTACCAGATCTTTGTGTGCCTCTAAGGGTAATAATATCCACCTCACAGATTCATAGGCATTAAGTGAGATGCAGAACATCATAGGTTCTTAGTAACTGTTAGTTCCTTCCCTTCTCTTCATTGAGGGCCTAACTGGCTAAGGCAGCCTTCTCCACCTAAGAGGAAACAATAATATGTGCAAGAAGCAGAATCATTTCTTGCTTCTGTGGAAGTGACTAGTTCAGAGCTCTACCTTGTGAAGCAGCCGGATCTCTTACTTCCGAGATGGCGACTGCTATGCCCGGTTGATTGGGAATGGGGTGGCTTATTTCTAGAAAGGCAAGAGAAAAATAGGCTTTTTAAAGTAATGACTCACTTATAGGTTGCAAATTATATTTATTGTTATACAAAAGGCACAGTATTTCTAGCTTCTTAATAACTCAAAACTATATATACTAGGATAAGTTTTAGTTTATAATTCATCTGTAATTTAATTATTTAATAATGCCTAAGAGTTAATAAAAAATAAACTATAATTACTTCCAAAGAAAAATGAAGCACTAAAGAATACATGGAAAAATATGTTTACAAAAATTATTTTTAAATAAGGAGGAAGGTTTGGGGTTAATAGCACTTCTCTCTCTCTCCATATATCTATATATAAATAAATGGAATAAACCCATTTTAGCTAACTTCATTGACAAAATAAGATTTTTACTCCTTCAATTATTGTTATTATCACTATGAGACGGAGTTTCACTCTTGTTGCCCAGGCTGGAGTGCAATGGCACAATCTTGGCTTACCGCAACCTCTGCTTCCCGGGTTCAAGCGATTCTCCTGCCTCAGCCTCCCGAGTAGCTGGGATTACAGGCATGTGCCACCACACCCAGTGAATTTTGTATTTTTAGTAGAGACAGGGTTTCTCCATGTTGATCAGGCTGGTCTCGAACTCCTGACCTCGGGTGAACCATCCGCCTTGGCCTCCGAAAGTGTTGGGATTAAAGGCGTGAGCCACCGCACCCAGCCACTCCTTTAATGATTATTATTGACATGTGAATGGTTGTTTTAAGTATTTGTTTAACGGCTACTTATCTGACTATCGACATATGAATTGCTCTTGAAACACATTCCCTCCTTCATTGTCTAAGTTTACCTATTGAGATGGATACACCTGTATCTGCATCTATAGCTACAGATATCTGTGCATCTGTAGTTGAGAGGCTTTGAGGCTTTGAACTAATTTATAAAGAAGTTTTTCAAATGAGCAATTATTAATTTGAAAAAATCTCAGTAATAAATAGAAAGGAATGGTGATTAGAGGCTTTAGGAAAATATTCAGGAGAAGACAGGCAGGCTGTACGTAAAGGTGCTAGTGCCCTTACTAGTAATCACTGCTGAGAAACTTTTGGTTCAATTTTGAGCAAGCATGTGGCACAGGGGCTTGTTTTTATAAAAAGCAAAAACAAAAACAAAAACGTGTACTGGTGTTCCTGGAAAGACAGCAGGTCTAACTTGTGTGAGAAAAATTTAAAGGAAGAAATAATAAAATGGAAAGATGTGGATAATTATCACTTAACAAAATATTCAAACTATGCTCAGGTTTAAATTATTCAAAAAGATAAGAAAAAATATTCCTTCAAGAATATGATGCTTTTACTCAGTGATTATCATAATGGACAAACCTGGCTGACAAATCTGCTTAGTGCTTGGGTTTTTAGGAGATGAGGTTTCTAAAATGAACATTTTGAGGAAGAGACATTCTAAACAATTGATTATGATTATGAAGTATGAAGTGAAATTATGATTCAAACTAGGTTTCCTGAAGTTAGATCATGCCATATTTTCACTTAAGAACACAGTAGAAAGGAAATATCACAAACACCTAATTTTAGATGAGGAAACTCTGTAGTGGGAGGAGGGAGGATTCAAAGATTGCTGAAATCTCTCCTGGCTGTTCCATGAGGCAGAACCAGTGTGAGAACTCAGAAAGCCAGACCTCAGGGCTCTGTTCCTCCCATCTTTGCATCTTAGTTGTTTCAAGGAAGCAATGAATGAGGAACCAAATATGTGCACAGTGTTCTGGTTTATCCAGTGGATATTAAGATGATTTCTTGCTCTCCTTTTCCTCCAACGTACTATAAAAAAGAACACTTTTACACTGTTGGTGGGACTGTAAACTAGTTCAACCAGTGTGGAAGACAGTGTGGCGATTCCTCAGGGATCTAGAACTAGAAATACCATTTGACCCAGCCATCCCATTACTGGGTATATACCCAAAGGAATATAAATCATGCTGCTATAAAGTCACATGCACACATATGTTTATTGAAGCACTATTCACAATAGCAAAGACTTGGAACCAACCCAAATGTCCAACAATGACAGACTGGATTAAGAAAATGTGGCACATATACACCATGGAATACTATGCAGCCATAAAAAAGGATGAGATCATGTCCTTTGTAGGGACATGGATGAAGCTGGAAACCATCATTCTCAGCAAACTATGGCAAGGACAAAAAACCAAACACCACATGTTCTTACTCATAGGTGGGAATTAAACAATGAGAACACTTGGACACAGGAAGGGGAACATCACACACCAGGGCCTGTTGTGGGGTGGGGGGAGCGGGGATGGATAGCATTAGGAGATATACCTAATGTAAATGACGTTAATGGGTGCAGCACACCAACATGGCACATGCATACATATGTAACAAACCTGCACATTGTGCACATGTACCCTAGAACTTAAAGTATAATAAAAAAAATATACAAAAAAATTGAATGTGGGGAGTGCTTTATCCCTTTCCAAATTAAGGAGCTTGTCTTTCTCTTCTACTTAACCCATGCTGTCCTGGAAGCATGCCCACAAACTCAACACCACACAGCCCACGGTCACAGTGCCACTCATCTTTCCTGTGAGGTCCTACTCCTTGCCTGCATTTAGTAGAAGGAATCATTCTTGGTACAAATCAACAGTGCGTGTCTGCAGTGAGAAGACCTTCTGGCTCAGCATGAGTTTGAGTGCTTTCCGAAACCACCGGTAGGAAAAGACATAGATAATGGGGTTGCAGGCTGAGTTGAAGTAAGCAAACCAGATAAAGATGTCAAAGACCAGTGGGGGTGTGATAAAGTGAAGGAGGCTGTCGACCATCGTGTCTATGGTGAAGGGCAGCCAGCACAAGAGGTATATGCCCACAGCAATGCCCAGGGTCTTGGCAGCTTTTCTCTCATGCTTGGCAGCCCCAGCCAGGCTTTTGCTCAATGTGGTAATCTGCTGAGCCTGCCTGGTAGCAACCACAAAGATCTTCACATACAAGCTGATCATAATGAGGCAGGGGACAAAGAACAAAGGGAAGTTTAACCAGCCCCAAAATTTATTGAGCAGCGGCTGGCAACTGCCCACACAAGGCATCTCTTCCAGCCACTGGCTGAGCCTTGTCTCTACCACATCTGTGTAGAGGAAGAAGGAAGTGTATGCTGCAGGCACCCCCCATCCTGCCAGGATGTACCTGAGAGCCACCCTCACTGTGAACTTGGAGGGATAGAGCAGGGGGTCACAGATGGCACAGTGGCGGTCAATGGAAATGAAACAGAGGTGAAAGATGGAGGTGAGGCAGAAGAGGGTGTCCAGGTAGGTGTGTAGGTGGCAGAGGAAATCCCCGAAGAACCAGCAGCTCTCCACTGAGCGAATGGTGCTGAGGGGCAGCACCAGCAGACCCAGAGACATGTCAGCCAGGGCCAGGGAGAGCAGCAAGAAGTTGGTGGGCGTGTGAAGCACTTTGAAGTAGGACACAGCAAATGCCACAAATAAATTCCCTAGCACGATAATCAGCATGCCTGCTGCACAGGCCAGGTAGATGACCAACTGGATGCCCAGAGTATGTACTGTCCTGGGGCAAGACCCATTCACCTGGTAGCAGAATGCCACAGGGTGCTCTTCAGCACCTTGGATGAAGACAGCTCTCATTTATGGTTTCTACTCTTCCTCTGTCTGAGAACTGGCCACCTTCTCCACTGGGGAGGCAAAAAAAAAAAAAAAAAAAAAATTCTGTCTGCTAAATAATCACAAAGTGAAATGAAGAGGAAGAAACTAAAGTACAGTTTGGAACCTAGTACAGTGCCCCTGGGTACTGAATCAAATGTGCCCTGAAAATCAAATGCAGCATAGTATTCAAGGTTTCATGAGAGTTACTCCTGCTAGCCCTAGTTTATATGACTAGGTACTTTAAAACTAGTATAGATAGTATTCTTAAAGAAAGAAAAGAAGGATGTAAGCTGAATGTTTCCTCAAATAAAGCTTGATTATATCAGTAGGTAGTATTAAATAATAGAGAATGTCTCTTACATTTTGATAAGGTATTTTTTGTCAAATGTAAAGTGAAATTTAAAGCAATGGTCTGAACCAAGTGACCAATTAATTCTTGTTAATAAATTATTCCTTGGAAAAAGTGTAACTTCTAGCTTCTCTCTTTAAGAATTACATACATTGACAATAAAGTTAGCAGATTAAGATTTTTAGCTACATGTCAACTCTTCCCAAGAGAAGAATTCAGCATGCAAATATTAATAATTAAAAGAGTAGAAAATTGCTCTATTTTAGCTTTAAATGCTGCACATTTTATGATGATAACACAAAGTGTTTACACATCTTGGTATAACTATTTGATAGGCAAAATGATTTTATCTATTTAACATCTTAACATAAGTCTGTGAACTATTAACCAAGTCCTAATATATTGAATTCAGGGTTTCTAAGCTACTTACACAGGTAGAAGTCAGAATCCCTTCCTGGGAAAAGATGTTTCTTGGAGCAGGTGGACACAGGGAATGTTAGAGTACTCTTCTGTTGGCCACAATGACAGATGTGCAATTAGTTAATGATTTTATACTCTCAATAGAAACTACTCCTCCATGTGCTATGATACAAATAAGCTGTGAAGAGGCACCATGGGACCTAGTTTGCACTATTCGCAAGTCTCAGTTGTTTAAGGTTCCTCCTCAATACAGAATCACTTACCTTGACAATTAATTAGAGATAAAATTTAAAGACAGTGGATGTATATATTCTTTTTTAATTTTTCAGTTCTGGGATGTTTTGAAGGTATTCTTGCTTGCTAATGGCTGCTACATATTTTCTAATTTCATTTTTAGTGAGTTCCTTATTTCTCTTCTGCTTTAGGATTATTTGTGTATATTTCTCTCAACATGAGAAATAGTTGAGAATAATTGATCGTGAGTTTTTTGGTTCATGAAGAGGCGGTTTGTGACTTCCACACAGGATTCATTATTATGTGTTTTCTGAGCACTATATTTTGTGATGGTGAAAGCAAGCATGGTAGATGAAGCAGTTCACCTGGAGGAAGAATAGTTAAATTCCTGTTTCGTCCTTTCCTGTGCCATCACCTAACTTCTCCCTCTGCTTCCCCATTGGTAAGAGTAGGTACAATTATACCTGTGTAACTTGATTTCACAGGGATATTATCAAGGAAAATAACATGTTGAATCATATTCTGCTCTCTGCCTCTTGATATCTTAGAAGCTGGTATGCTTCTTTATGGTTACAGAGAAACCATTTCACGGTATCAGTCAAACTAAAGTTGTAAAAATGACAGAATTCTAGAGGTGACACCAAATTACATCTGCCAGAGGGGCCTGGAAGAGGAGGTGGGCAGGTCAAAAAGAAGGAAGAAGGTTAGTATGCACCTCTCCTTTCTCTACAAATCCATGGCTAAACCCAGTGTTTTCCAAGGCAAAGCTCCCTATAGCCTGGTGACCGCTTGAATCTTGCCTTATGCCAGGTTCATATGTGTGGAAATAGATTTCTGGCTCCAGTACTTAATCGGACACAAGGAAGGATATTGCATTACTAGGTACCTTGAAACCCCTTTAGCTTAAAAGTCATAATCCACATATAATTGGCTAAGGAGTCCTATGGCTTTATATTTAATTTGACCAAGAACCTGTGAAAAATACAAACAAATGTCCCGTAGCTGGAATAAGGCTGAAGAAGAAACAGGGAAAGGTTTTCCATTCTGGGATGGATTACATCAGACCTACTAAAATGTAATATGTAACACAATTGTATGATCTCTATGTCTCAGATTACTTAACACCACTGTGTCCAGTTTTCTCATCTATTAATTGAATATAATACATGATCTATGTCACAATCTGTTGTGAATATTAATGACTTAAAATTCATAAAGTGCAGTCTCTGGCATGTAGAAAGTTGAGTTGGGCAGACAAGAGTTCCAGTGGATATCTAGTGCAGATAAATGATAACCTTCCCAAGTTAGGGCTCTTATCCCTTCTTCCACTGACTTTTAGAAATACATTCCATTACATAACAATCACAGGCAAAAGTAATTGGATTCTGGATCTGCTAAGGTTTCCTGCTTACCTTGGGGATTCATTAATGTTGCAGCAAGCTGCTAAAGGTCTTGAATAGAGGAACATTTTTATTTCTTTTAAATCTCCCCACTGCATCACACATAGCCTCCTCTGCACTTTACTTACTAGAAACCAAATTTGTTTTCAAATTACTGCCAACTTTAACAAAATCAATTATAATGAGACTGTGCTAATTATGATAACCTGAAATTATGAAGCCAGATGGAAGTGTTCTTAGTACAAGCTCAAACTGGCAGACCTCACTCAGGTTCAGAGATTCTCTTTCTATAGCCTGTTGTCTATGGACAGTCTTTGCCTGCCTTTGAGAGCACATAGGACAGAATAATTCTTGATTCCTCAAAATCTGTCTGATATGATTTGAGTCTGTGTCCCTGTGTAAATCTCATGTCAAATTGTAATCCTCAGTGTTGGAGGTGGGGCCTGGTGGGAGGTGCTTGGATCATGGGGGTAGATTTCCCCTTTGGTGCTGTTCTCTTGAGAGTGAGTGAGTTATCACGAGATCTAGTTGTTTACAAGTGTGTAGCACCTCCCTTCTGCTTCTTCCTCCTGCTTCAGCCATGTAAGATGTGCCTGCTTTCCCTTTGCCTTCTGCCATAATTGTAAATTCCCTAAGGCCTCCCCAGCCATTCTTCCTGTACAGCCTGCAGAACCACGAGCCAGTTAAACTTCTTATTTATAAGTTCTTATTTATAAGTTACACTTGGCCTAGCTCCACTCTGTACCCGGCTCTTCTTCCTCTCTGCTGACATTGCTAAACAACAGTGGTCCCAGGTCTACCACTGAATTCCTGGGTAAGGACCGCAGAACAGTAGCTACCCAGGGGCAACAGCTTACCACAGACTTTGCCACATGCCCTGTCTTTGCAATTTCACTTCAGTGGGTGAAAGTACTTGCTCAAACTTGCTTCCTCATGCTGATCTTCAGGAAGTTGGCTTAGTGACCCCTTCTCTGATGTTCTAACTCCACTTCCCCAGCTTTCCCTTGACTCTAATAGAGGCTCTGGTTCCCTTACTAAACCTGATGCTACAGTCCTTTGGTCTAAAATGCAGGCAGTCTCTCCACAACCCCATGTCAGGCTAAATTTTCCTCTGCCATGCTCTCATGGCTTCTTGTGCCTGGCTCTGTCACAACACATATTACCCTGTTGTGTAAGTGAGTGGCTATGGTCTCTCCTATGAAGTCAGAATTCCCTGGAGGCCCGGGTTTGAGTTTTATTTATCTCTGAACCACAAGCAATCAGAGCAACACTTGGCACATAGTAGGTGCTCAATAAATGTTCATTGAACCGAGTGACTTTTAATACAGACAGCAAGTATCACGGAAATTACCATTCCCCCTGAGATAATGGTTACTCTGCTCAACTTGGATAAGTCCTGGGAAGAGGAGATTTGGTTTAGGAATGAAAATGGCTGCTTCATTCTCCTTGGCCTAGCCTAGGAAGAGCATGTGGAGCTGTTTTGAGAAACTATTGAGCTAATGTTTGTGGACACCTTTGTAAAGTTCAGTCTGGGAGGATAATGAATATATGTACACACACATGAAAGACATGGACACATCCCCACTATGTGTACACACAGGCTGCATACATACATGGATCAAAAGTGTATATTGGGAGAAAGAAAGCATATTTTCCCAAACTCTTTATTCATTTTTCTCATTTAGTAAGACAGTCCAATTTTATCAAATATTGCAAATCTCACATAAATTATTTCTGAAAAGGGGTTTAAGCCAAAATCATTACAATTGAATGTAACTACAACTGTCTGTGTCCTTCTCCCTTTCCGCATCACTAGCATGCTCCATAACTCAGACTTCCTGTGTGCTCAGGTTCTCTCCCACTCCCCTAACAAGCAACAACAATCTCAAAAAAGATTTAGATAAACTCAGATATACATGGCTGTCAATGATTGTGGAAACCAACTTTGCTTTTGCATCTGATGTTTTCAAGTTAAAGTAAGAAAATCTCTATATGATTTAAGCCTAAAGACTAAAATTCTAGATCCCTAATTTGGAATCTCAGGAGTCAGCAAGACTTGGGAGAGATTCTTTTTGTTGGAGTTGTCTTTCCCCAAAGCCCAGAAATGGACCACTTTGGTAGCTTTAGTATACCTGGAAGGCTCATCTATGACTCCTACCTAGATGTTCACTACGCCAACTGGAAGGATCTCCTTATCTAGTCGATTCATGCCCCTACTTGCGTGGAGAAAGAGCATCCAAGATTCCCCACCAGAAAAGAGTCCTATTGAATGAGGAACACAGCCTAAGCATGGGCAGGAAACAGGCTTAGGGTGGAAGAGTCAAGGTGGAAGATCATGCCTGTGACAATCATCCTCAATGCCTTGCGAAACCAGGGATAAAACAAGCCATATAAAATGGGATTGAAAGCGGAGTTGAAATAGCCTAGCCAGAGGAAGACATTGTACAGATCTTCAGGAGTTGTAAAATTAATGAAAGGATCTGTGATCGTCAAGACAAAGAAGGGCAGCCAGCACAACACAAACACTCCCATGACTGTGCCTAAAGTCCTGGTGGCCTTGCTTTCTGTTTTAGAGGATGCCTTTTTTTTGCTTTCTGACCCAGCCGGTTTAGTCCTAGAACTTGTGCCAATTTGCTTAGCATGCTTCCTGGCTACTGTAAAAATGTGTATGTAAATTCCCACCATGGTTGTCCCGGGGAGAAAGAAAGCTATAAAGGAGGCCAGTACCCCCCAGAGCTTATTAAATATTAACACACACAAACCTGTGCAATCAATGGCTGCAACAAACTCTTCTGCACCAATTATGTTTAGTTTTGAGAATACCAGGCCAAAGGCAAAAAGGATGGGAATGGACCAACTGATGAGTAGAAAGAGTTCTATGACAGGGATGGTAATTCTGGTGACATATTGCAATGGGTCACAAACAGCATAGTAACGGTCAACTGAGATGAAGCAGAGGTGAAAAATGGAGGTGGTGCAGAGCATGATGTCACAGCAGCTGTGGACTTTGCAAAAGAGGTCTCCAAAATACCAGCAGGACTCGATGGATCTGATCATACTGAAGGGCATGACCACACAGCTCAGCAAAAAGTCAGTGATGGCCATGGAGAGGATCAAGAAGTTGGTCGGGGAGTGGAGCTGCTTGAAGTGAGAGATGGAAATCATTACGATCATGTTGCCCAGCATAGTCATCACTATAGTCCCGATCATGACCAGGTACATGGCCCAGACACTCAGCACCGGCCTCACATTTCTAGGGCACGAATTGTTAACTGAACTAAAGCAAAATTGTACTGTTGGGGGGTTCTGAGGGTCAGGCAAATTCATCATCTTTGTCTCATGGGTACTATGAATCTTGTTCAAAAGTGCTGTGTTCCTCTCAGTTCTGTGTGAGAAAGACACAGTACAACAATACAAATCACCAGCAGTACAGTTTTTTTCAGAGGCCAAACTAAGCCTGCATGTACAATCCAAATATGAATTCCCTACTGACCAGACTGCTTCCTAAAACTTTGCACGCATACAAGTCACCTAGGGATCTTTTTAAAACACAGATTCTGATTCTTGGGGAGGGCTGAGAGTCTGCATCCAAGCTCTCAGGAGATGCCAGAGTTGTTAGTCCAAGGACCACCCCTTGAATAGGAAGGGGCTAAAGAAAACTGGATTGCTATTAGGTCATCGTCATCTCAGTAATACAGGTGAACGCACATTCCAGTTGCCCTAATATTAACCTTACTCAGGATTCCGAATCCATAGGCAGATTGAGTTTTTTCTGTCCCACTTATATTGGACAGTTTTTAAACAATAAAAGCTCCTCAAGGATTATGAAGAACTGTGGAATTATTATTTAATGTTTAGCTTAAACAATAATTATGATCTGAAGATTATGCTGATGCTTCTTTTTTAACTTTGTGTGTGAGCATTTGCCAGTGCTTTCCATCCTGCCACTTATGACATACTATTTGATTAAGGAAACATTTATCTCTCCAGTGTGGAGAACAACATAGTTTTTAGAGGTTTGAGCTGTATTATGGCCAATTAAAAATATACTGAGGATCACAAAGTTATACGTGAATAATCAAAAATATAAAGGAAAAACCCACAAATAGCAGATTCTATAAATCTGTGGCTTATCTCCTTTCATTTAGTAGCTGTAGTCATGAATTCAAGTTCAAGTTGAAGTCTTTTCCCCCTGTTTTCGTCTTATATTCGTAACAAATGTGATACGTGTGAGTGCTCATTGTTTAATCTATCATTTTGTATAATTAATGCCATTGCTCTTGTAATGTGAAAATAATGGGACTGACTCATCCAGAGTATGACATGGTTTGATTTGTTTTTTTCCAGTGCCGGAGCTGGATGTGTAATTCTGGTGACCAATGCGGTCTAAGGCCAATTGAAATGGACTTTGGCCTGAGAATAGGCTAAAACTGAATGGTCCTTTGGGAAAATGAACCCACAAGCACGTCCTCACCAGATTTAATTGAAAAAGACATTAATAAAAATACAAGCACCTTTAAAAATACTATTTTCACTATTTGCTACAATAGCTTAGCAATTATCTCCAATATCTGTATATTATTTGAAATGTTAACATTATGACATGTTTTTATTTGCTCTGGATATAGTAACTTGATTTCTTAAATATTTTTAGGGTTTTTTTTAAAATACCAATCACATATTAAACAATTAAGTTGTACTTGAAACACCAAACCAAAGGGAAATAAAATGCACGAAGAACAAAGATGTGTTCAGCTCCTTTATAAAGTGCAGACTAGCGATCAGAATACACAGAATAAATTGTTTACTAGTCAATTTGGTTCCAAAGTTCTAAAAGGCTGCAAATAATCAAACCTTAATATCTAATATTTTATTTAATAAGTTAAATTTAGCCTGCTCTTTATCTCCCCTGCATTTGTAATTTAAAAACCTTTCCTCAATTCTTTTTAAATTCTTTTAAAAATCAATCTTTGAGAAAGCTAACAATTACAAAGTCACTTCAGCATTTGCCACTATATATTCATAAATAGAGCATTCCCCATACAAAGTTTTACATTTCATTATACAGTTTTTAAAGTTTTAACTTCCAAGTTTGAAAATCTAATCACTGAAAGAATATAATTTAACCTCCTCAGTTTGTAAAGTGAATTTATTTATTTATTTATTTATTCATTTATTTGAAAAATATGGCATGAAACAACTTATAGAAATTAACAGTATTCTCTCATATATTACAGTTACATATGCTAAGGAAATGGTTAAACATTTAAGTGTTAGATTAAGACAAGAAGATAGAGTAAGACACACACATATATATTTAAAATTATTACATGGGTGAATTGTTAAGGTAGTGTCAAAGATAAGAATAATTTCAAACTCCTATCTTAAGCTCTTGGCGAAAAGTTATGAAAACAAGTAACCACATGCAAATATGACTGCTGGCTTGCTCGTTTGCTAAAGGGAACTGATTATAAAATTAAATCAAGTTGGAGTTTTATTTATTATTTAAAACTTAACAGAATAAAGATTCCTTTTATTTGGAGATTCGCCTTCAGAAAAGATAGATACGGCATTTTTTTTAAAAAACAAAATAAAATAAAGTTAAGCCCTTTATGGCACCTCACTTTTGTTATGGGATATTATTGTGCCTTTTTTCTCTTTTTTACAGATAACATTTCCCCCAAGCATCAGCAACAAAGGGCTAAATTAATTGCAACATTGCAAACAACCACCCATGGAAATTATTAGTTATTTCTTCTAGGAGGCAGAAAGAAACATCCGTTGACAATTCTGGAGAGAAGAGCAAGAATTACATAGCTTTTTCGTTCAAATGTAGTTCTTTAAGGGAGAAGACGATAGACTAATGAAACAGAAACAAGAACTCTGAAATAATAATTTTGAAAATGTAAACAATTATTGGAATTTCAAGGAAAAGGGGATTTACGCAATGCTTTTTTTCCCCAGTACTAGAACCCTAAAAGTATGTTAGTGTACACATATTTCCATCAAATCAGAAGGGGGAAATATAGCTCAACTAGTTCAGCAATGCATTGTAAATAAATGGAAAAAAATAGGAGAGGACATATCATACCTGCTTTATCAGGCATGACTTTTCTCTTACTGGTTACATAGCCCAAACAATCTACTTCTGCAGCCATTTTCACAAAAATAATAATTTTATCTTACTTTGATATATCTCATCCCTACAATGGTGGCATAGGTAAGGGAAATTACTGGTAAATTAGATTTAAGAAAGATTTGCTGTGGGTCTTCCCATCATTGTTTGTTTCAAATCTTGGTGATTTAAGAAAATGACCCAGATTTATTTTTATGGGTCAGTATTTTAAGAGGGGTATCTTTCAACATGCAAAAATAGCAAACGAAGAAAATAAGCCTATCTGATTTTTTTCTGTCCTAATATATTCTCCTTTGGCTTGCCAAAATTTGGCTAATTAGGCTGGTGAAATTAATATCATTGAAAGGTGAGTTATCTGTTACACTACGGTTTCTTACCAAGCAAATTTGCACTGTGTTCTCTTGTTGTCTGCCCTGCTCATTTCCTAGGAACTTGGGGCCACACTATTGTAGATAGGCTCCTAGCAGGCTATGCTGCTACCAGTATTTATGCCTAAAATATGCCTCTAGGGGCAGTGTCCTATGTCCTGCTTTTGACTCGTGTGTCTTTTCACAAGCTTCAGTGTGCTGCCAGCAAGAGATTATAGTAAGTCACCAGAGAAATGGCTCTGGGAGGGAGCTTCAGTTCTGTGCAAACATTGCTATGACTTCAGAGGGACAACAAAGACTAGCCTCACACAAGGCCAAAGGTAGGAAGAATGAAAAAGAGGGAAGGAAGGGAGGAAGAGAGGAAGAGAAGAAGGATGGGAGAGAGGAAGGAGAAAATGTAGTTGAAACACAACCCATGCTTCATCCACTTATTACCAAATGCTTGATAATTCATTGATTCCATGAATTCTTTACTCTCTAGTGAAAGTTTGACTCATTTATATCTTTTCTTTTTCCTGCCATGCAAAAGTCAGTGATATTCCTTCCTATTGCAGTTCTTTTAAGTTCATAATTTTTCAAATAAAGGTCCTAGCCCAAGCTAAATGCAAGAAGAACAAGGCTTCAACACAATTGGATGAAAAGGGGACTCTTCATCACCACAACGGCATTTTCATGATCACTAGGGAAGACATTTCCATTAGTGTGCCATAATTCCAGACACTAAGCTTCAAGGAGTTTCCATTGATAATTTTATTATTAATCAACACCACACAGTTGTTTTACTTAAATATACAACACTTTGGAGAACAGCAAAGCTTTTCTTTTCTTTTTTTTTTTTTTTTTTTGACAGAGTCCCGCTCTGTCACCCAGGCTGGAGTGCAGTGGTGGATCTCGGCTTGCTGCAACCTCCGTCTCCCAGGTTCAAGTGATTCTCCTGCCTCAGCCTCCCGAGTAGCTGGGATTACAGGCACCTGACACCATGCCCGGCTAATTTTTGTATTTTTAGTAGAGATGGGGTTTCACCATGTTGGCCAGGCTGGTCTCGAACTCCTGACCTCAGATGATCCACCTGCCTCGGCCTCCCAAAGGGCTGGAATTACAGGCATGAGCCACCGCTCCCAGCCCAAAGCTTGTTCTTGTAGAAATAGAAACGAATTATTCATATTTAAGTCAACTGGTAAGGACTAACTTTATTATGTCCTCTGAGGATATTCTTCATGAAATTAAATGCCTTAGTGAATGGGGATGGCTGGAAATGTTGGATTTCCTTTATATGCTCATCTAGGTTTATAAAACTTCTCTTTCCAAATTTCTGTCTTATACTAATTACTTAATAGTATATTTTTAGCAATTTTGATTGCTTCAGTCAGGGTCCAGTCAGGAGAATAGAATAGAAAATTTTTATTTCAACAGAAAGAAGTTAATTTAGAAAATTAGTTTAAAATACATTTGAAAACTTAAAAGAGCAAAAAGCATTTGTAAACAAACAAAAAATAAACCAAAAAAACCCTGCTGAGGTTACTACTAATAGTAACTGTAGGAGGCATCTACCTCCCTAGATTGGGGAAAGAATTAGTGGTTGAATTATCAGAATCTAGAAGCACACAACAGGGGCCCCTCAGAATGTGTTCTCAGACTCCTGAGGGAAGGATGATACCCAGCTACAGCTGGTTCCTCGGGAGTTTGGAAAGAGTCCTTTTATAGAGGCAAATTATTGTTATTATTATTATTATTATTGTTTAAATTCTTTTACCTAAAGAGCTGGTTCATTATTGTTTACAGTTTGACAATAATGTAAACATTTACATGACTTCTTTGAGGGAGAAGATCTATTCATGGCTTTAGGTATTTGGCCAGGTCCAGGTCCAGGAAAGAACTCAAATGTTTCAATGGTATTTGGCTAAATAAGATGATTTGGCATGAAGATGACTCCTCAGTGCTCTCCCAACCTGACAGCTTAATGCACAGGCTCTGAACTCCCCAATTGGCCACGAGGAGGAACTGCTCTGACAGCAATGCTGGAGCTCCATGGAGAATAAAATGACTCCTGGAATCACAGGATTTAATGATTTCTAAAAGTAGGAACAACAAAGGTTAATTTGTAAAAGGAAAAACAATTACATGCTTTGGACATTAAAAAGACATGGTCTTTCCTTGAGATTACCATACCAGTAAACCACTCTTAACTGCTCATCCCCAAAGAATAAAAAAACTAATATAGAATAAAGATAAAAGGACAAAGTAAACAAAAAGAAAAAGAAAAAGGAAGGAAGGAAGAAAGGAAGGAAGGAGGGAGGGAAAGAGGGAAAGAGGGAAGGAAGGAAGGAGGGAAGGAAGGAAGGAAGGAGGGAGGGAAGGAGGGAAGATGGGAAGGAAGGAAGGAGGAAAAGAAGGAAGGAAGGAGGGAAGGAGGGAAAGAAGGAAGGAAGGAGGGAAGGAGGGAAAGAAGGAAGGAAGGAGGGAAGGAGGGAAAGAAGGAAGGAGGGAAGGAGGGAAGGAGGGAAAGAAGGAAGGAAGGAGGGAAGGAAAGAAGGAAGAGACGAAGAAAGAAGGAAAAAGCACACCAGACCAACAGGTACTCATAAACTGAAATCTTGAATTTTTAATAGAATTTTTTCTCATACACTAAATAACAAATAAATCTGAATTAAATACAAAATTCAAATCAGATTTCTTTTACTTTATTGGACAAAAGCCTTGCAAAGTATATATTCATCTGTACACATGTTTTATTTTCTCCCAGCAGAATGCAGATAGCTAGAGGACAGGGTTTAATTCTAGCTTACCATTGTGTTCTGTGCTATATCCCCCTTGGTGGGCAGCAAGAAATATGTACTGTACTCAACCACAGACGAAGCAGTGATATAATACAATCATCGACATGCAGTAAAATAAATTTCAAAAAATCAAACAACCACGGTATTTACTGATGCATTCTCATAAAGAAATATGTTTGTGGATATTTATTGTAACATTATTTGTTGTAGCAAAAGACCAGAAACAGTAGGGATCTAGTTAAATAAATTAGGATACTTCCAAATAATAGAATATTCTGTAGACTTTTCAAAAAATTTGGCAGGTCTATGTTTACTGACATAAAATGAAACTCTAATATGTGACAGTATGTAAAACAACCAAGATTAAAATTAGCATGTATAATATTTTGCCATTTTTTAAAAGTGTGTGGGAGCAATATGTACATACATGATTGTTTACAGATAGGCCTGTGTTTCTTACATATCTTAAAGAAGTGCCTACCTCTGAGGAGGATGTCTGAAAGACCAGAGAACAGAGATTAAGGAGAGACTTAGTTTTTAGTGTACAGACTTTGACTGTTTTTGAATTTTTTGAATTCAAAATATTTTTTGAATGAATATGCTAGATTTTTTAAATTATGATTTTTAAAATAAGATTTTCTTTATTTTTATTTTTATCAAATTCTATTTAATTTAACTTAATTTAATTAAAACTTTATTTTAGCTGTAGTCTAAAGCAGCCATCCCCAACCTTTTTGGCACCAGGGATTGATTTCATGCAAGACAATATTTCCACAAATGAGGTGGGGGAGGATGGTTTTGGGATGACTGAAGCACATTATATTTATTGTGCACTTTATTTCTATTATTACATTGTAAGCATATAATGAAATAATTATACAACTCACCATAATGTAGAATCAGCGGGGGTCCTGAGCTTGTTTTTCTACAATTAGATGGCTCCATCCAGGGGTGATGGGAGACAGTGACAGATCCTCAGGCATTAGGTTATCATAAGGAGTGTGCAACCTACATCCCCTGCGTGCGCAGCTCACAATAGGGTTCATGCTCCTATGAGAATCTAATGCTGCCACTGATCTGACAGGCAGTGAGCTCAGGCCGTAATGGGAGCAATGGGGAGCTGCTGTAAATGCAGTACAGATGAAGCTTTGCTTGCTTGCCTGCCCTTCATCTCCTGCTGTGTAGCTCAGTTCCTAACAGACCAAGGACTATTACCCATCCGTGGTCTGGAGGTTGAGGACCCCTGGTCTAAAGGACCCTTATCTTTTAAGTTTGTGAAGGCTTGGAATTAGGTATAGAAAATGACAATGTACAAGTAAAAACACTTTAAGAACATTCTGGAGCTCTAAGACCTTTAGAAGAAAAAAAAAAAAAGACAATACCAAAAAAATAAATACTGATCAGAAAGGATTAGCACTATGGATTTAAAAAAAAGTTTTGTTTTATTTTCATAAGGGTTTGTGGCAGGCTGTACATGAACTAAAGAGCTCATAAAACTGCAAGCAGTTAACCTCAACCTCATTGAGATGTTTCAGACAACATTGCTATAAGAAACATGGCCCCGCTCCAGTTCAGTGACAAACGGAGTTAAGAAAATTGTCAGCCAGGCACAGTGGCTCAAGCCTGTAATCACTTTGGGAGGCCGAAGTGGGTAAATTGCTTGAGCCCAGGAGTTTGAGACTAGCCTGAGTAAGATGGTGAGACCTCATCTTGACTAAAAGTAAAAAATTGGCCTGGTGTGGCAGTATGTGTCTGCGGTTTCAGCTACTTAGGAGGCTGAGGCGGTAGGATAGCTTGAGCCCAAGGAGGTCAAGGCTGTAGTGAGCCGTGATTGTGCCACTGCATTCTAGCCTGTGTGACAGAGTAAGACCCTATCTCAAAAAAAAAAAAAAAAAAAAAAAAAAGAAAATTGTCAGCAATTATTTGGGACAAATCTAATGATGAAAAATTAGTATTATTATTTAGTACAAACAATATATGGTCAATCAGAGCCAGTTTTTCCCATTGTAAATCTTGGGATATGTGCATTTGCAGGAATGTATTATATGCATATGATTAACAAATTTTCTCTCAAAAAAAAAAAGAAATGACAAGGGAAATCAATATCGCTTGTATTCATTTTGGAAATGATCTTTATATATTTGTCATTTATAATATTGGTAATGTTTAAGAGAATTTAGCAAGTTAAAAGACTTAAAATAACTTTGTGATTGCCACTTAGAATATAATATTAAATAGTTGATCTAGACATAATTTTTAAGTTGAAAGGCACAAGAGAAGTTTAAAATGTTTATAAAAGGTATTATAATTTTAGGAATCTTCAAATTCACTGTATTTGTAAGTAAGACATTAAGTTTACAATTTAAGTATTATGGAAGTTTTTGTGTGTCTGATAATTAAATCATCAGTAAGAGAACTTGAGCATTTTAATGTAATAAATTCAAATAAAATATTAAGGGAATTCAATTCACCAGTCTGTAATTGTCACTTAAAAGGTGTTAAAAGTTGATAAATGTATATACAGAATAACTTCTGCTTATAAGTTATAGTCATAAGTTAAATAAAGTTTATAAATTATAAGTTAAATAAAAGTTACATGTTAAGTAAAATTTTAAGGAAGAGCTAGATTTTTCCATATTATTTTATAAATGAAATGTTGGTTATAAAAGCCAAAATTACTTTAACATATCTTTTCTTTTCTTTTTTTTTTTCTTTTTTTCTTTTTTGAGACAGAGTCTCTCTCGGTTGCCAGGCTGGAGTACAGTGGCACGATCTAGGCTCACTGCAACCTCCGCCTCCCGGGTTCAAGCAATTCTCCTGCCTCAGCCTCTTGAGTAGCTGAGACTACAAGAGCACGCCACCACACACAGCTAATTTCTGTATTTTTAGTAGAGACGGGGTTTTACCATGTTGACCAAGATGGTCTTGACCTCTTGACCTCAGGTGATCCGTCTGCCTCAGCCTCCCAAAATGCTGAGATTACAGGCGTGAGTCACCGCGCCAGGCTGATGTATCTTTTCTATATGCAAAAAGAACACAGAAAACTCAAACTAACAAACTGATCTTAAAACTTAAAAAAGAAATTAGCCAAATGGAAGAGGATGGTGAATAGCCCCCCACATAGGGCAAACGGGGTGAATGACTGAGGGGGCAATGATTCCTTCAGAGGAGTGTGCAGCTGAGAGGAGAGATTCGATGTGCAAGGACAAAGAAGACCAAACTGAGTACGTGTAAACTTGATGCCTTTGGGAAGAATTTCAAAACTTTATCTCAGAGCAATGAAAAGCTACCTTTATCAGGTCCAACAGGAAACAGACGGCACAGTCAACCTGGGTGATTGAGGAGAGTTTAATAAAGGACCATTTACCAGGGTGTGGTGTGGGCAGTGTTTAAGGAAACCAGGAAAAAGCAATCTCATAGCCAGGGGCAGCAACAGCAGGGAACCACCACCTCAACTAGACTGGAAGTGTCAGGGGAAGGAAGCAGTTATGGGAATTTTGAGAGGATGATTGCGTGGAGAGGGACTCCAGATAGCCTTTCCTAGAGGAACACAACCAGCCTCAGGGCAATGTGGCAGAAAGGTTGCCTGGGATAAGTACCCGATTTCACCCTCCTTCCACCAGCTGATCTCCTGCAGGTGCTTCCCAATGGTAAACTGTCATCTGAAATCCTAAGCAGGAGAACTCCTTAATCCAGTTTGTACAGGCCAGCCCGCTGCCCAGACTGGGTGGAGAAGGCTTGGGGCCTATAAAAGGATCTAGCATAGAAACTTTAAAATACTTAAGAGAAAAGTGTCAATGCCAGATAACTGTGCAGAATCGATTGGAAAGCTGTGAAACGGGAGGGAAGAAGACAGGGGTGGGAGGGAAGGCACGTTACAGATGAATTTCCAAATGAATATTTATATTCTTTAATGAGTACTCAATGTCTATCTTAATGAATATACACAGATCCCATATAACCTTACAGCTATAGGTTTCATTCAGCTAGTTAGCTAAGTCTATCCAAATAGATTACTGCATACCTATCTAGGTATATCTATATCTACAGACAGTTCTCATTCTAACAGCCATGTGCCAATGTCCCAATACTGAAGCCAGCTGTCCCTATACTGCTCCCTCCCCTCTTTAAATCCTCTAATGCTGCTTCCAGGGTAGTACATGGGCACACACACATGCACACACGTGTACACACGCACACAAACATACACACTGTGAAGTTTTTAGAGTAAAGAAGTAGACACTACCTGGGTAATGGGATTATTTATATCCCAAACTTCAGCGTCACACAATATACCTATGTAACAAACCTACACATGTATCCCCTGAATCTTAGATAATCATTGAAATTATTTTTAAAAAAGACTCATGCACCTGTATGTTCATCTCAGCACTATTCACAATAGCAAAGACATGGAATCAACCCAGTGCCCAACAACAGTTGATTGGATAAAGAAAATGTGGTATATACACACCATGGAAGACTATACAGCCATCAAAATAACGGAATAGTGTCCTTTGCAGCAATGTGTATGTAGCTGGAAACCATTATCCTAAGCGAACTAATGCAGTAACAGAAAACCAAATACTGCCTATTCTCACTTATAAGTGGGAGCTAAACATTGGGTACACATGGTCATAAAAATGGTAAAAGTAGATACTGGGGAATGCAAGAGAGGACAAGGAGGGAAGTAAGCATTGAATAAAACTACCTAGAGTTCACTATACTCACTACCTTGATGACGGATTCATCCATACTCCAAACATCAGCATCGCGCAATATACCTAGGTATATCTGATCATGCATCTCTTGATTCTGAAACTAAAGTTTAAATAAATATCCCTCCAAATTAAATAAATAAATAAATAAGTAGAGAAACAAATAAGAATTTTTAAAACAGGAACTGAAAAGAAGCCAAAAGTAGAAGGACCACCAGGTATAAACGATCTATCACTACAGAGGCAGAGAAAGTTAATTTTAATGTCCTCACCTGTGAAGGGAGAGGCATGACTGGGTGATGTCTACTGTCCTGTGAGATTATCAGGAAGAAGGCGCTTGGCAGTGCTTCTCACCCTAATGTCCCTTCCTAGATAGAGCCAAAATTGTTCAAATAGAGATCAGCCCTTAGACTGGATTATCCTTTGGTAATTACACAAAGGTAAATATCCTTTGGTAAAAATGAGAATATTTTACTGCTATCAATTATGCATTTATCAGACACATTTACTTTTTGCCTAAAAAGTAGAGGGAATAAAAACTGTAACGATGGTGACAGGGAGGTAGCCTTTACTGAATTATAATGCCCTTCGAGACGGAAGTTGAGTCTGGATAATTTTCCATGATTGGATCTAGGACAAAGAGTATCTGAGTATTGGGAGAGAAGAACTTAGAAAAGAGAGAGGAAAAAGACAAAATTAAAATTTCCTATTTCAAAGTTTGACCTAAGGCTGACCTTGGTCAGGAAAATGGGAACATTTGGGTGGGTGCACTGGGGGTGTATCATGCCTGTAATCCCAGCACTTTGGGAGGCTGAGGAGGGCAGATTGCTTGAGCCTATGAGTTCAAGACCAGCCTGGACAACATGACGAAACCCTGTCTCTACTAAAGCTACAAAAGCTAGCCAAGTGTGATGGCACACACTTGTAATCTCAGCTACTTGGGAGAGTGAGGTGGGAGGATTGCTTGAGCCCAGGAGGCAGAGGTTGCAGTGAGCCGAGATTGCGCCACTGGACTCCAGCCTGTGTGACAGAGTGAGACCCTGTCTCAAAAACAAACACACAAAAAAACTTTAAAATAACAAACAAAAAGGAAGAAAAGGGAACATTCTACTCTCCTTCTTCTCCTCTTCTCCCTCCTACAAAGTAATCCCAGGTATGAGGGGATGTGGACATGACTGCCATGTGTGCTCATGTATTTCACAGTTCATGAAGGTTCTGTTGATCTCTTAAAACTTCACAGAAAAATCACTGAAAAACGTTCACCAAAGTTAACGATCTGATTTAGATCATAGGTATTATGGTATGATGAAATTTATTTGGGGGTGCCCTAAGGAAGATTTTTGGAGAAAGTGGTTGAAACAAGCACAAGGAGAGACCTTGTGATTGCTGACCAATCATGGAGACATACCAAGCAGATTAAGATTCTAGAGAAACAGGAACCAGAAAGTCATTTCAAATGTAAACCACAAAGTAAATAATCGCAAAGGCAAAAGCTTGAATTGCATATGTTGATTCATAATCAACCTGCTTCACCTACGGAAAACTCTTTGTAGTGAGCCTAAAGGTATCAGAAAATAACTGAATAATTTATAAAATGATGGTTAATGATTCTCCCAAGACATATGATAAGGCAGGCCACTAGTTGATAATAAAGGCCAACCTTAACGCACACTTCCTTCCTGGACCCACAGGCCGCAATGATCTTCCTTTTCCTGAATTCCTAGAATGGTATCAGATAGGAACCAAAGCCAACACTTTTTAAAAAATTCTTATATTGCTTTTTAATTGTCTCATGTATGTAAATCTAGGCCAACCTATTCTGAACTGTGTTTTGTATTTCTTTTGTACATTTTCCCCACCAGTCAGAGGTGTGGATTGGAAGTGAGTTAACAATTAACAAATAATTGAGTAATTGATTTACTAGTCAAAGATAGTGAATGTACCTCTTGTGTATGTGATAGAACACTTACCTCGATTACTGAAATTTAATAGTATCATGTTTGCAGTAATCTGGGGATGTAAGGTATGTGCTGCAAGTCAAAATAACAACCATCTCATTTGCAATATTCTATTCACTTTTGCAACAGCTTTTTATTAATGTGCTTCAGGAAACAAATTTGCAGTTTCTGAATGGGAGCTAAATATTTTTCCTGACACTATGTACTTGAGCGCTTTCTGAAACCATGGATTAAAAAAGCCATGAATAAGAGGGTTGCAAGTAGAATTGAAGTACCCGAGCCACACTAAAAGATCCAATATTAGTATGGGAGTGGAGTAGTCTAGGTATGGGTCAATCAGAACAGCAAGAAAACAAGGCAACCAGCAAGCCAGAAACACCCCCATTACTATACCCAGGATCTTCGCTGCTTTCCTGTCCCTTTTCTTGGATAGGTGTTCTTTCACTGCCCCCTTTGTGTTTTCAGGCACATGGCTGATGACTCGAGCATGCTGTTTGGAAACGATAAAGATTTTGCCATAAATACCAACCATGATGGAGCCAGGGGTAAAGAAACATGTAGCGAACAATATTGTCCCCCAAAATTTGTTGAAAGTAAGGGCATAGAAATTGAAGCAAGCGACAAATATCTTATAGCTCTGCATACCGGAAACATTGGCCTCGGATAGAACTAAACCAAAAGAAAAAAGAGCAGGAACTGACCAGCAAAATGCCAGCAGTCACTTTATGGTGGAGGTCGTCATTCTGGTTGTGTAATGTAAAGGGTAACACACAGCATAAAATCAGTCAATAGCAATGGAACAGAGGTGGAAAATGGAGGTCAGACTGAGCATCATGTCAAAGCTTGTGTGGAATTTACAAAAGCCGTCCCCAAAGTACCAGCAACTCTCCACTGATCGCACCATGCTGTATGGCATAATGACAAAACCCAGCAGAAAGTCCGTGGTTGCCATGGAGAGGATCAGAAAGTTTGTGGGAGAGTGAAGCTGTTTGAAATGCGATATGGAAACCATTATAACCAAGTTTCCAAAAGTAGTGATAATCATGGCTCCAGTCATAACCGAATACATTATCACCCGGACATGAAAAGAGCGGTTGGTGGGAGGACACGATTTATTTACAAATTTTGGACAACTGGATAGGTCTTCGGGAATGTAAGTTAGATCCATGGTGCTTTATCACTTGAAATTTCTTTCCAGGAGGATGAGTCACTGTTTCTTCTCTTCTTAAAATGATTCCAGTAAATTTCAGCTCCTAATAGTACAAGATTGTTCAAAGTTATCTATTATGAATTCACTTCAATTGTAATTTATTTAAATATTTTAAATTATATCAACTGTGTTTGCTTTCTGAGTTACTTGGTGCATTAGAAAAATGACAATTTTCAGCTGTGTATTCTTTCCTGTGTTATTATATTTAACTCTGTTTCATCCATCTATCCATTCATCTATCCAACATAGGTTTATCTATTGACTGCTTTATTCCTGGTAAGGAATTGGGAGATTTTCAAGAATTTTTGGTTAACTTTCACTTTGAACAGACATATTCCTAGAAACTGTCAGAAAAAATACTCCATACCCAAAAAACCAAGTGAAAATAACAAAGTTTTCCTTTAGGCATTCTTTTGATAATTTGAAATCTTCCTTTGTTAACAGTGTGCAAATGTTTTAAGAGTTATAAATGGCATATTGCTGCAGAAACATGCAGTACCATGAAACATGGCTGTTGAAAGCCATGTACCCGTGGGTTAAAACATGCACCTGGGTCAATGCTTCATAGCTTCTCTGTTTGCTACTCTCTTCCTGTCCTTCCCTCTGCCTCTCCTGTCCTCTACTCTTCCTGTTCCTTCCCTGTATTTCTTAAGTCTTATAGCTTCTCTGAGATTCTAACTAGTAAAGCCATGTCATATGTTCCATCCCTGAGAGACCAATAAAAATTACAAATTCCACACTCACAGACCCAGTTACTCAAATCTCACATGACTCCTTTTGGTCACAGTGGGCTGAATAAAGGAGGGCGGACAAATGGCATAAATAAAAACTTCCAAAAAATTGTCACACTTGCTTTGCTATTTGCTTCAGGATACACATCACCCTGAAAAGCCACTCCCTAGTAGCCTCGAGAGAAGCTTGACACTGTGCCTATAACAAAGCACAGAGTCTGCTTAGTGGGCCAAAGAAAAGCAGGCCCAATCTTGAGTGAATCAGACAGAGGAGACACCCTGGGCCTATGTTGAATTCTCCCAAGCTATATAAAGACTTAACTGCAGTGTACATTTAACAAGTTCATCTATTTAGGCAGATTCAGTTTAGTTTTTGCTTTAGAATTCTAAGAAAGAGCACAGAAATAACCCCCAAGAAAGAGCAAAAACTGGCCCCATCCTCATCTCAAGGTGCTAGAAGTTCCCTTCCTTCCTTTTGATTCTGTCATTCTTCCTGATTGACAGGGAAGAAAAGGAACCTTGTTGTGATACAAGAACCTGAATTTTGCTGGTTAGAGACACTTCTTATTACCAAGTCACAGGAAGCTGTCTCCTTGCAAAGTCTTAGGAGGACCCTTTATAGAGCTAACTATTCCATGTGACCCCCTGGTTTCTCTAGGTTAAAGGTTTACATCACCAACTTCCAAAGAGGAGGTAGAAAAAGAGCCTTGCATTAAGAGTTCTCCTAGTCCAGCTTCTGCCATCAGCCAGCTGTGAACTCTCGGTGATGGGAGGTGTGCTGGGCTAGATGAGCCTTGCAGGCTTTTCCAGCTCTGAAAGTCTGTGAATCATTTGTAACAGAAAGGTGCTTCATTTTAAATCATCTTGTAAACAAATAGGAAACAGAAGAGCAGAGAAACAAGATGAAAGAAAGATAGGAATTAAAGTTTGGGGCTCAATGCGGAGATTCTATGAATGGTACTTTCAGTCCTGGGACATGCCTGATCAATATTAGTTATCATTTAGCCATAAAAAAGAATGAAATCTTGTCATCTGCAACAGCATGAGTGGAACTGGAGGACAGTATGTTAGTTGTAATAGCCAGGCATAGAAAGACAAATGTCTCATGTTCTCACTTATTTAGGGAGCTAAAAAAAAAAAAGGCATTGAACTCATGGAAATAGGGAGCAGCATGATGGTTATCAGAGGCTGGAAAGGATAGTGGGGAGAGGGGGATAAGGAGGGAATGGTTAATAGGTACAAAAATACAGTTAGATAGAATGAATATGATCTAGTACTAAGTAGCACATTAGGGTGATTATAGTTGATAATAACTTATTGTGTATTTTAAAATGACTAAAAGAGTAGAATTGGAATATTCCTAATGCAAAAGAAATAATAAATGCTTGAGATGATGGATACTCCAGTTACTCGGGTTTGACCATTACACATTGTATGCCTGTATCAAAACATCACATGTACCCTATTAATATGTACAACTATTATGTATCCATAGTAATTTTAAAAATTTTTAAACAAAAAGTTGATCGGGCTCAGGATAGGGTACACCAAAATATGGCACCTTGGTGTTTGAGGAAATAGCGGAAACAAGTTTACTCTGGCTTTCTCCCACTTTTTCCCTGAAGCAGACCCTAAAAGAATGATCTGGTCTTCTCCTAAAATAGGTCATAAGACTCTCTTGTGTCCTGTACTCAGGGGGAAAGAATGTCACACAGAAACATCAAGAAGAATTTGAACAAACAGGCCTTGTTAAATTAGCCCCCAGTTTATTACTACTGTATCATATCCTTTTGTCATACTTTTGCATGACTGTTCAGAAAAATACACAGTTTTTACAGTTCTGAGGCAGTATTCATTTTTGAGGTCTCCTGTGTCATGTAAAATTTATATTAAATAAATGTGTGTGCTTTTCTCTTGTTAAAAATTATATTGAGGATATGTTTCTCTCCATTATAGATAGTCCTCCACTCATTGCCTCTCTTTGTTCTTTGGTTTTCACCAAGGAAAGGTTGTGAACATCTAGCCTGGGCCCCATTTGAGCGCATTAGTGATAGCACTTAAGAAATAATTGTTGAATTTATATCTGTGTTAAAAAATATATGAACTCACCTCCATGAGACAAGTAACTTGTCTATCCATCACCACTGGATTCTCAGTATCTAAGTTAAGGCTTCTAGTATACACTAGAGATATATGTTTGAATGAATAAACATATAAATAATTGTAAATCATTACCATTTTAAAAATACCTGCATTGTTTCAATGAAAGAAATTAATTCAATGTGCTTAAGACGTCCCTATAAATGAATGGACTCATTTCAGGAGCACACTTCATGAACATTTGTTCTGGTATTGAATTGTTGATGGTATTCTTATAAAATAACTCCTCCCAAAGTAGCATTTAGACAGGAGGAGCTGAGAGATTTTGCGTAGACATAATTTACTGATCTGGTAGCATGAGAAAACCAGAGATTCTGAGTCTGGACGGAGATAGACAGTGTTAGTAGAAGAAAACAAAAGTGGAAGTATTTCAGCTAAATGCAGTTGGGAGGTGCTGCTGCTAGTGGCATGACACCCCTCAGTGTCCCATTGAGGTGTGAAGGTGAGGTTGTCTTGGCTCTTTTCAGTCCCATATGTAATGTTTGCACCTTATCTACCACTTAGAGGAGTTGGGGATTTTCTTCCAGTTAAAACTCACATACTCTCAAAGATAAAAGGAAATATTCCGTTGCAGAATGCAGACTTGCAGTTAAATTCATACAGTATTTAAGTCCATGAATGCATATGCAGTTAATGTTTATGATTACACAGGAGACTCTGCCACACCCCAATTGCCCCTATGACCTTATTGATCACAGCCACGACATTTAAGCAACCTCACATAGGTCTTACATATAAGTAACTGTTCCATGTTTTAAGTATTGGGAGGATTCTGTAAGATATTTCAACATGCGATCAAATCTTTCACTATGTGCAACTTCCTATATACGTAAGGGAAAATTCATATACTTTCAGAACTGGAGAAGGCCATAAATGAAATATTTACAAACATGTATTATGTGATGCAGTTTCTGGCCTCATCATTACCTTAACATTCCACAGTGGGGCATCTGTCTAGTAAGAACACAATGAGGCTCACAATAACCAGCTTTAAAAACTAACAATGTTCTTTTGGGAAACTGTATTCTAATTTCCAAATAACTGATTTGCAAATAAACTTTTACTGTTTCATAACATGTTTATACATTCAAAGTTGACATGCAGATCTTTGCGGTCATTAACATTGTTCCTGCCTTCCTCCCTGCTTTTCCTCATAGAAATTATGCTAGCTCCTTTAATTTTTTTAGACTTTTATGCCATCTATTATGTTGAATCACACAGCCTCTATGGAATTCTCATTTTTTAAAGTTACAAATATTCAAATATTAATAATTACAAATAATTTCCCACTGGGACCTTTTCCTTTTCCTCAAGTTTTAGTTTTAAGCACTGACTAAGGTTGGCATATCTCCAGCCACATACATTTGGAAAAAGTCAGATTTGTAATGCAATATATCACGGAGTTAATGCTTGTTGAAGAGAATCTTTGATTGTCTGGACACATTCATTTTAGTAGGAGGCAGAGATGACTTAACAGCAACACCAAGTTAGGAATCTAATTTTCACAGCCTTCCAGGATGAATACCATATAACCTGTAGTAGACTACAATCGTGGTTCCGACCATAAAGGCAAGCATTTGTACATGTGCTCTACATGGCACCAAATAAAAGTGTCACTACTGCCATAAAATATGTTCTCCTCTTCTAGGACCTACCTATTTGGGCAAAGAACTTACAATTGCCATTGTCACCTATGTATGTATGTACAAGCATATAAATAAGTGTAAATTATAATTTCCTTTCATTTTTCTTTGTTGGAAAAACAGATAAGAAAGATCAGCAAAGCAAGATATGAGCTATTAGTGTTCCACTTCTTCAATATATTAACTCAAATTACATGTACAAAGAAGCAGATTTTTAAAGGTTTCTCATTTGAACACAAATTTGGATAATGTCATAAATAATTCTCCCTTAAATTCTGACAGCCCTAGGGCTCTTGGAATTTAAGATTGAAATCTAAAATTATTGATATATAATGCCAAAGAGGAAAGTGCATTTCAGCATTGTTGAAATACCTAACTACATTTACTGAATCATGTGTTGCATAGTTCTTGTACTTTGCAAAAGTATTTTATATGCCACTATATAAAAATTTACCAACCTTGTCAAATGAATTTTGACGGAAAATTTAAGACCTTTCTTTCACCAGAAAATTATAATCATTATTTTTTAGTTAAAAACTATCTTCTCAATTGCAACCCATTTCAACAATTTCTGATTCTTTATAAAATACAACTATCACTATTCAATTATTTTGAAGAAGAGAATAAATCAGCAATAATTTAAAAAGAATAGAACATTTCCAATTTTTTTTTATTGACCCAGTACCTTCCCTTTCCTGAAAAGTTAGTTGAATCAATGACCGTCTTCTTGTGGCTTTGCAGGTGTGACATCAGGAAATTCCAGAAAGTTTAGTGTAGAGGATTAAGGTGTCTGATTCATATATAAGTTTGCTTCTGCTCTCAGGAGAATTGGAGTAGAGAACTCAGATCCAGGAGCTTCCAGATAGGCACTAACTGTGGAGTCCCAGTGGGATTGCTCTTTTAACTTTCTTAAGGGATATTGAAATACCCTGGGTTTTTTGTTTGTTTGTTTGTTTTGTTTTGGTTTTGGTTTTCTTTGAGACAGAGTCTCACTCTGTCACCAGGCTGGAGTATGGTGGTGCGATCTCAGCTCACTGCAACCTCCGCCTCTTGGGTTCAAGTGATTCTCCTGCCTCAGCCCCCCAAGTAGCTGGGACTACAGGCACACGCCACCATGCCCAGTTAATTTTTGTATTTTTAGTAGAGACAGGGTTTCACTATGTTGGCCAGGATGGTCTCCATCTCTTGACCTCATGATCCGCCTACCTGGGCCTCCGAAAGTGCTGGGATTACAGGCATCCCTGTGTGTTTTTAATGACCCAGTTTGTTTTATTTTTTTTTCCAAATGAAAGGCAATTTTATATCTGATTTCGTGGTCATTTCAGAAAGATTAAGTACAGAAGTTTCCATATATTGAAAATACACAGGTGTGTGGGCTCAATTAAATGCTGGCTAATATCCAAGGGAGGAATAATTGTCTGAATCATAAAATGTTTCTGTTTACACTTTGATTCCTGAATGTAACAAGAAAGTATTGGAATGTGAGAGAGTTTTTATTTTTACTTAAGTGATTTGTACAAATTTGAATTTCGAAAATCTTTATTTTTAAAAAAAAGCCAGTTAAAATGTCACAAATCTGAAAAAAATAAAAAAGTTCAGTAAACAAAGAACACAGAATAAGAAGTGAAGAGAGCTGGGCTCTAGTCCTGTACTTATAACTCTTTGTATAATCCAGGGTAAACTACTAAATCCCCCAGGCTCAGTTTTCACATCTGTAACTTACTATAAAATTCTCGGTGTTGAGGAACATGATTTTACTAATCCTGGGAAATGAAGACAGAGTGAATGGTAGAAGGAAGCCAGTATACAGGACGCTGGGTCGCTCTGTCATCCTCACTAGAACACAGCAGGGTGATTACGTTTTGAAACATAAAAGGACATTGAAAAGATACTGACAGATTTGCTTTCATAACTGCACCTGGATATAACTACTCTCTTCTTGAAAACTCACAATTTTCATTGCTATAATGTAAATGAAGAAATTAAACAAAGAATATTTTGGTGAAACACAGTTCACTACCATATGTAAACACACACACACACACACACACGAGATATAACTGAAAATAAAACTTCATGAGGCTATACTTAGCCTCAGTGCAAGTGATATATTTTGATATTATCTATTTTCTTCTATTCTAATTTGCTTTTCATTAAAAATGTTGCTCACAGCCAGTGGTATGCTGGAACCACCCATGATTATTTTCAAGAAAAGTTTGTTAACTTTTCAGGACATTACACTTATAGGTCAAAATCACTCATAAGGAAAGATTTTTTAAATGTATATACCATGGAAATCATCAAACTCTACAAATTAGAACTGATTTTTTTTACAGCCCAGTGTTGAACTTAAACCAACACATCACTAGTCACAGCCCATCAGTTATTAATGAGTCTCAACCTAAAGTTACTAATTTTCTTCTTTATTTCTGCCTCTCATTCCTCTGTTATTAAAAAATATGTGTATAAATATCAAGCAAAAAAGAATGATGGATTCAAAACAAAACTTTAGTAGATATTTCACATTTATTAAAACACCAGAACACCAAATACAAATGTGGATGAGCAATACAAAATGTGGATGAGCCTACGGAGGAAAGGAAGACACTGAACAGAGTTCTACTGCATGGAACATGGGAACTAACTAGCTGCTGTGATTAGGATGGCTCCTGAATGAAAACCTGCCTGGAGTCTGTCGCCCCGGTTACTCAGTTTGCCATTTCTTCTTTTAGTTAAGAAACGTTTGTTCTCACAACAGCGGAATCTAGTAAAGGCTTAACTCTCAGCTAACACATAACTGACTCCTGGAAGAATATGAGTTTTCGAAATTGTTATTTCCATATTTACTTACCTATCATTTTTAGTTGCTGATGCTTCAAAGTACATCTGGTAAGATACTGAGGAGCAAAAATGAAATGGGAATATCACACAAATTGTCTGTGGTGGGGAGGGGGACAAGCAGTTCCCAAGCTCAGCCTATGTTTTGACTCCTTTCGAACAGTATAAAAGCTTCTGTGTGTCCTCTTTGTTCCATCTCTGGCTTTTCTTTTTCCATCTCTGGCTTTTCCCCATGTTCTCTTTACTTTTCTAATTTTCCTTCTTTTCTCTCTACCAGGAAGTAGTGGGTGTGTAAAGAATTCTGAAAACTATTGGAGGGATTCTTGGCTCAAAGAGAAGCTTCCTTTTTTTATTCTCATCTTAGAAACCAACAGCTTTCTATGGTAGCTAAAATAATACACACGTGCACAAAAACACACATTTTAAACAACTTCATTTTTCTAAATTCTAGTTTTTTGCTTCAATTTATTCATGCAGAATAAGTCTACTCACTTTCTTTTTGCATATACAAATTAGTATTATGGATACGTGAGCTGAAAATTTTACCTAGTAAAATGTACTTCAGTGCTCTGTGAAACCAGGGATAGAAGAAACCATATATTAACGGATTACATGTGGAGTTAAAATAGCCAAACCATGTCAAGGCATCAAAACTACAGGAGTAGAGAAGTTCAAAAAGGGATCCAATAAAATTGTGAAGAAATAAGGAAACCAACATAATAAGAAAACTCCCATCACTATTCCTAAAGTTTTGGCAGCTTTTTTGTCTTTCTTCACTTGATTATTTTGATTTTCTCGCAAGTGATTGATGGCATGAGCATGTTTTCTGGATACTGCAAAAATTTTGCCATAAATCCCCACCATCATAGACCCAGGAGTGAACAAACCTGCCATAAACAAGGTGGTCCCCCATAGCTTGTTGAACATCACTGGGCAGGAACTGGAACAAGCAACCAAGATGTCATAGCCCTCTATTCCATCTGCATAGGCCTCTGAGAAGACCACCCCAAAGGCAAATGCTCCAGGGACCGACCAGCATAGAAGTAGCAATCTTTTAATGACCGGAATAGTTATTTTGGTGGAATAACGTAATGGGTAACAGATAGCATAAAATCTATCAATGGCCACTGAGCAAAGATGAAAAATGGATGTTATGCTAAGCATCAGATCAAAACTATAATGAATCTTGCAAAATGTAAACCCAAAATACCAGCAGTTCTCCACCGATCTGATCATACTATATGGCATGATGGTGAATCCAAGGAGGAAATCAGTGATGGCCATGGAGAGGATGAGGAAGTTGGTTGGTGTGTGAAGCTGCTTGAAGTAGGAAATGGAAATTATCATGGCAAGATTGCCAAATATTGTGATGAATATGGCTCCTGCCATAAATGAATACATAGCCACTTGGACACCCAGAGATCTTTCATTTTCTGGGCAAGATCTATTTCCATATTCAGAGCAATTGAATGTTTCCTTCAAAAAACAAGAACAGATAGAATTTTGTCAGAATATAAAATTCTATGTTTTATATATGCTTTCATAGAAAAACTCAAGAAAGGCAGAGAAGAATCAAGGAAGATAATTTATGCTGCAATATTACTCATGATCTTTCCCATTTACTTATTTTAATCTTTATTTGTAATTTTGTAGAATTGTAACCTAATTGGCTTAAAAGATCATTATTGGCCAGGTGCGGTGGCTCACGCCTGTAATCCCAGCACTTTAGGAGGTCGAGGCAGGGGGAGCTCCGAAGGTCAAGAGTTTGAGACCAGCCTGGCCAACATGGTGAAACCCCATCTCTACTGAAAATACAAAAATTAGCCAGGCGTGGTGGCATGTGCCTGTAATCCCAGCTACTCGGGAGGCTGAGGCAGCAGAATCGCTGGAACCCAGGAGGCGGAGGTTGCAGTGAGCCGAGATCGTGCCACTGCACTCCAGTTTGGGAGACAGAGAGATTCCATCTCAAAAAAAAAAAAATCATTATTTACTCCATACTTTCCTCTATACTACCAACATTTAGGAAGCTCTTACTTTACGTCAGGCTTTGAAATTTAAAAGAAGAAAAAACAAATTATTGAGCTGTCTCTTACATGTGTAGGAAGAATAGATATCTATTAGACAATACATGTACTTCTTCCACCAGGAGTCAGAAATATATAATCAGATTTGATTTGATTGTGATCTATTACCTGTGGGATCAGGAGGTTATTATTTGAAAACAATTTCATTCTTGTGTTCTATTATTTTCACTGTGCTGTGTTTTGTTTTATTCATACCAATGTTGTTTTAAGGGGGAAGAATCATCTAATGACCTCTAATTATCTGGTAGAGTCAATCTATAAGGCAAATCATGAAGTCTTAACAAGCATCGCATCAGCCAAAGCAGCTAAGTCAGAGGTGGGCAGAGACCAAATCTGGACTACCCTCAATTATTTGTGAAGCGCAAGTGTAACTCAGAGCCCTATGCAACGACAGCTTGACAAGTTGCCATGCATAGGCCACACACAAGGCTATGAGCAGAGGGCTAGAGAGCTTTTAGAAAGCAAGCCATCTCCACTACAAGAAAATTAAGCCCATGCCCTCCTTGTGTTGGCCCAGAATGCTCATTTTACATATTTAAATCTGCATGTTATTCTTTCCATATATATTTGAAATGTAACATGTTCATAAGTTACAATGATTTTCTTTTTAAAAAGTACATTAGGAAAAAAGAGCTGTCCATATGCAAAGCATAACTCTTAATATTGAGGAAATGCCTTTGGCCTTCAGTGACCTCACACATATCAGACCTTACCAGTCACCAAGAGATAAACCAATAAATTACCAGCCTCTATTATATAAGAGTGTATCACAAAGAGAGTAAGACATTTTTCTTGAATGTCCACAATATGAAAGATACAAGGAAAGGAAGAAGAAAGCATGAAGGTCAACCCTGCAGCAGAGATTCTACAATGCAGCTGAAGAGACAAAGCACATCAACACTTAAAACCTACATGATTCTGCACCTCAGATGAAAGCAACAGCAGCGATTACCTGACCAAAAGAGATCCAGGCAAAATGTACAATCCAAGACCAAAAATGAACAAGATCTTTTCAGGCTGGGCTACACAGGAATGTTCCAGCAAGGATATGACTTTTATCTGGGTCTCAATGGGTGCATAGGATTTGAACAGAAGAGAAAAAGCCTGTTCTACACAGAAGGTAGGATGAAGAAAAGACACAAGGCTGTATGTGTTCCGAGACCTTCTAAAAGGAATTCTCAGGGACCCCTAAAACACTGCAGAGAAAATACGCGGTGGAAGGGAGAATAGAGGGAGAGAAGAAAGTGTTTCTAGTTTCATTGTTGTTCCTCAAGCCAGTGTTCTTAGACAGCATTAGTCAAAAGAGATTTCCCACTTTGTTCTTAAATTTGGGTAATGATTTTTTTAAATTAAAGTAATTAAGTTAGTTACAAGAGAGTGAGTACAGATTTGAAATTAAAAGCTTCCTCCAACTGATGCCAAGTGGCGACTCCAAGGCAGTTTTCTCCTCGTTATTCTTCCTCCTCGGGGGCCTCGTCCCCACTTGCAGAGAAGTAATGGCCTGGTGTATGACGGGAAGTATTTGAGCAATAGAACTAAAGATCTTTATATCTGCCACCTGGGTGATTGCATACCACAAAATAGAAACACTACCAAACTGCATTTGAGGTCTCTGCCGACACCCTAAATGCTGTTTACAGAAACAGCTGACTTATTCATGAAAGAGTTTCATCAGAACAGTTTTATCCAGGTCTGTCTAAAATGTGTACATGCAATTCTTAAACTACATTCATTTTTAACAGCTGAAATGGGGGTTTCTAACCAAATACTACATGCTCTCACTTATAAGTGGAAGCTAAACGATGAGAACTTATGAACACAAAGAAGGAAACGACAGACACTGGGGTCTACTTGGGGCCAGAGTGGGGAGGAGGGCGGGAGGAGGGAGAAGAGCAGAAAAGATAACTATTGGGTACTGGGCTCAATACAGGAGTGATGAAATAATCTGTACAACAAACCCTCGTGACACGAGTTTGCGTATGTAACAAACCTTCACATGTACCCCCTGAACCTAAAATAAAAGTTAAAAAATATAAAAATAAAAATTAAAAACAGACACATTAAAAAGTAGGGGTTTCTAATATGCGCATATAGCATTTTACTCTTGCTAACATTGTCACAGAAAAAAAAAGACAGAAAGAAAAAAAAGAGAGGTGAGAGATTTTCCTCCTTCTTGGTACTAAGGCTTTTAGCTACTTGTCGTCATTTCTTCTTAGCCACCTACTGACCAGTTAGGCATCACCACAGAAGAAAATACTGAGAGAAAATGCAGTATTATCAAAAAGAAAAAAGTATTTCTGACCATCTTCAGTATGCTCATTAAAAAGCATAGGAAATCCAAAGCAAATTTTGTTGGTTTATTTTTAAATCACTTTACTTAGAAAGTAAAGGTAAAAAAAACAACAACAAATAATGTCCTTTTAAAACACATACAACATTCTTGTGCTAAAGGCAATTTCACAACAACAGTACTTTTTTTTTCTTTTTCTTTTACTTTAAGTGCTGGGATACATGTACAGAATGTGCAGGTTTATTACATAGGTATACATGTGCCATGGTGGTTTGCTGCACCTATCAACCCATCATCTAGGTTTTAAGACCTGCATGCATTAGGTACTTGTCCTAATGCTTTCCCTCTGCTTGCCTCCCACCCCCTGACAGGCCCCGGTGTGTGACGTTCCCCTCCCTGTTCTCATTGTTCAGCTCCCACTTGTGAGTGAGAACATGTGGTGTTTGATTTTCTGTTCCAACAACAGTACATTTTAAGATTTAATTGCCTGCAAACTTCTTTGTGTTCCTGGCTTAATCACTTTGATATTATTAATCATCTTGCCATCCCACTTTTGTTAAAATCATGCTGAATCCTTCTAATTCTAAAATCATAGGCTGCAGAGCTTGACTAATTTTCCTTTTAACTGTCAGAAACTTTAATTAGATCATTAGCTCTAGCACTAATGTTCTTTGAAACACAGAATATGATGTCTACATTCACACTCGAATTCCTCATACACATGCCACAAAGTATGGAGGGGTGTATCAGATGATTATTTGACGAATTCATAAAATAATAATTTTAATTCCATTTAAATATCACATTCCCCATAATTTATTTGACATAGTTCTTTCATGTGACATCTATCATCAGTTTGAACCTTTCAAAAACCATATCTTTCATATTTGTTGTCTAAGGAAAGCTAAATGTAAAAGCAGTATTTTAAAGGCTATAGTTTTCAAGGGTCATTTTTTCTATTTTTTAAACTTGTTAACATAAGCATCTATAGACACATGGATTGCCACAGAGTTAAATGGAATGTCAGATCTTTTCGCCATTACTGTTATGTTTCTAAAAGAAGCTCAGACACAAAAAAATAAAGATTTGTAACATAATGAATTGTTTGCCCATTCCACTTATGAATAAATAAACTTTATTTTACTAAATTGTTAAAATAAAAGTGTTTTCTGTATTCCCTGAGAAAGTGATCAATCTACAGAATCACGACCACAATGATAAAGAATTTTCTATTTTCTAATTTTTTATTATTTATTATTTTTTCTTTTTTAAGGGGTAGGGAGGAGGAAGCAGAATTTTCTGATTTTTCTTATGTGATGTATTTTCTTTTTGCCTAGTCTTTATATTTGATTAATGCTTCATTGGTAAATAAATATTCCTCTGCTTTAGTAACCACTTTTTTTTTTTTTTTTTTTTTTTTTTTGAGACTGAGTCTCCCTCTCTAGCCCAGGCTGGAGTGCAATGGCACAATCTCGGTTCACTGCAACCTCCATTTCCCAGGTTCACGTGATTCTCCTGCCTCAGCCTCCTGAGTAGCTGGGACTACAGGCACGTGCCACCACGCCTGGCTAATGTTTGCATTTTTAGTAGAGACGGGGTTTCACCATGTTAGCCAGGATGGTCTCCATCTCCTGTCCTCGTGATCCACCCACCTCAGCCTCCCAAAGTTCTGGAATTACAGGCGTGAGCCACCACACCCCGCCTAGTAACCACTTTTAAGACTTAATGGATTTCACTATGTCTTTCTGCCAGCTAATCATTATTTCTCATTTCCTTGAATTATTTTGCCCTTACCCAAGCTGTTGATTTCTTTTGATTGTTCAATTTCTATCAAATACTTAAAGTTAATGAATCTTAACATATTAAATGGATGGTATAATATATAATATGAATAGGCTTAGCATAATGCCTGATATATAGCACACTATCAAAAGCTACTTTCTTTCCCTCCCTCCTTTCTTCCTTTTTTCCTTCCTTCACTGTTGTAAATAATTACCACGTTCAAGGACACATTTGACCAGAAAAGATTTCTCCTAAGAAAGAGAGGAAATGGGATTGTAAGGAAAAAGGCCAGGTAACTGTCAATACTTAAGACAGTTATAAATACTTAATAGTTAAGACAGTGATAGATCATTTGCTCCGTCACTTATAAGGAAGTAACCTTTTCCAGGATTCTAAATATTCTTCCCAGGAAACTTGTTACACTGCCAGAAGGCAGCATGTTATTTCGTTCACATGTTAAAATGACTGCCTTTTATTACAAATTCATATTAAGTCCTGCACCTTCCACAATCTTCCACATGCCTACACATTCTCTCTGCACAGGACCAAAATTCAAAAAGGAAGACCCAATGCACCAGCAATCGACAGCATTATCAGGATGGCAATTTACTTCTTAAGGAAACTTCAAGGAAGAGAAGACACAGATCTTTGTTTCATAATCCCTCATCTTCCACATACCCGTCGCACTGCAGAAGATTCCATTGTTAACTCCTTACTGAAGGAAGTTTTTTCTTTGTTTCTTCTCTAACTACTGTTAATGTTTATGTGGAACCAGAAGACCTAAACTATGTGAGTTGTGCTGATTTACAACTTAACAATTCGTCTTAAGGGGATTAAATCTGAAAGTGAAAAAAAAAAAAAAAAAAGAAAACAAAATCCTTGTCATTCAAAAGTTTAACAGCTTAATGGGCTTAAACCACTCCTCCATCCTCCCAGGAGTCTCCGCTTACCTAAGATTTTATCACCTACAGCATTTAAGGCTCTAAGTCTGCTATTACACAAAGGCTGTGAAAACAAATCTGAGCCCTTGAGTTATGGGGGGTCCTAAGGAGCCTGATCTCAACCACACATGGATGGGATCTCTGGTTCAAGCAGAAAAATGGACATGTGTCCTCCATCATTTCAGAAAGATCTGACAGTCACAGTCCATGTTTTGTCTCACATGCTAGTCACTGAGGCTTTACTCATTGCTTTCCTCATTTTTTTCTTTGTATAAATGTGATTAAAAGAACACATCTCATCAATCCTTTTAGATCTGGAGGAATTGAGCATAATTATTATCTTTGTAAATAATTCACATGGTTGTGCCAAAATCTTCTCAGATGCTACTGGTTTAAACCTAGTCATATGTTTAAGGGCCTACCTTTTTTGTCTGTGTTCTTTTGAAATGTGAAAGTTCATGTTGCTCTGATGGGACAGCCATGGGAGGCAAGATACCCCAGATGTAGATGAAATATAACCCTGGTCATTAGAAGAAACCGGGGTCCTGCTTGAATAAAAATTACAGTGCTCTGTGTGATCTCCGTTGGCTCTGCCTAGCGCCACTGCGTGCGCGTGCAGATTGTGCCATCATAAAGGGAGCCGAGCTTTGAAGAAGTCACGCTTAATGCTCTGATGTGATCTCTTGAAATTCTTAATAACTTTCTAACAAGGGGCTCTACATTTTCATTTTGTACTGGACCTTGTGAAAATACATAGCTAGTCCTGGCTGAACCTCCCTTAGTAGTTCTTTTTTTTCTTTTTTAGAGACAAAGTCTTGTTCTTACACCCAAGCTGCAATGCACAGGCATGATCACAGCTCACTACAGCCTTGAACTTCTGAGCTCAAGCGATCCTCCATCCTCAGCTTCCCAAGTAGCTGGGACTATAGGTGCATGCCCCACCACACCTGGCTAGTAGCTCTTCTTGAAGAAGTGAAAGAGGAACAGCAACAAAAAAATCTCTTTTCATCTCAAAGCATATTCATAGTTATATTATGAATGACATGAGATAAAATAATGATTTATATTATGAATGAGGTAAGATGAGATCATGTATATGAAAGTATTTTAAAAGAAATCTTTATACCTATTAGCCAAAAGGGTAGAAATAGCAAAACACATTGCTACTCAAAAGTTGCCAGCAACTTCTATTTCTTCTGGGAGAGACCAAAAGTCATTTTGGACAAACTTTCTGGTTTCTGTAAAGAATTACTTAAGTGTTCTCTTTTAATTATGTAGATGGGAGACGAGTAGCAGGGGAAGGTTAGAATTTAATGTGTATTTTTAACACGCAAAGGAACTTATGTGGAGCAAAGGGAATGAGACTTGTCAAGCCCAGGAGTTCAAAACCAGCCTGGGCAACACAGTGAGACCTCATCTCTACAAAAAATTTTTAAAAATTAGCTCAGGACAGACCGTGACGGATGGCACGAGGAGAACCAAGGATGAAAAGTTAAAATCAAGGCCTGGAAACAAACAATATACAGCTGAGTCTAAGAAAAGTCTTCAGAACCAGTGTCTCCAATCCTGAACACAAGATTTAAGAATAACAGCTCTGTAGTGATGCAAATGTAATGAGTAACAGCTCATTCCTCTTGGTTTTTTCTAAGCCCTTAGAAACCACAGCTTCCCCCCATAACCTGGTGTCTCCACGTCATGGCAGTCGGAATGGCATCATCAGACAGGGTGACCACCTATTTTCAACAGTGACACCTGCTAGCAGTCTGGGAAAACAGTCTTTGGATTCAGTCCCCAGAGAATATAACCAAAGACAAGACCCTAAGGGAAATGGGAAAAATGCAAATTAATTTGAATATTACAAAGAGATATGATCTTATTTTGTACCTTAAGCTAAAGAAAAGGGGTATATCACGAACATAAGTTCACATGTTTTAATGAAACTCAGGTACAAAGAATTTGAATTAATTACAATAGTTATGCCAAGTATGTCTTGCTTGCCTTATTTGTTTGTTTCTAACAAAATGAACATACATGACTGAGAACTAGTTTAACAATAGCTTACATACATCTCTATGGTATTTTCTGCCTATCACCTCAGGTAGCTACTCTCTTAAATTTTGTGCTTATCATTTTTGGTATTCATTTAATAGTTGTGTCTTGTGTATTTATATAAGTGAATCAAAACATTGTTTGGCTTGTTTTTAAAACTCTTTATAAAATGGATATCATGTTGTCTTTTAGAATATGTTTTACTGTCTTTCAGAGTTTGTTTTGCTCTTATTTTTTGGTTTAACTTTATATGCATTGATCTAAAACTTTAAGCATGATCTAAAACATAAGAATAAAGAAAATTTGGAAGTAAAAAGATTAAAAAAGCATATACCAGAAAAATGTAAACCAAAGAAAGCATCCATACGCATACTAATATCAGAAAACAAATATGTTAAGGCCAAAAACATTGCAAGTTAAAAGGATACATAGTAAAAAAGAGTTTCATTTACTAAGAAGATATATTTCTAGATTTAATAACAAAGTTTCCAAGTATTAGGGAAAAGTGACATCTACAAGAGAAAACAGACAAAACCTACAATCCTTGTGGGAGATGTTTTAATATACATCTAGCAAAATTAATAGAATAAATAGATTAGATATTAGTAAGGTTTTTTATTATTATACTTTAAGTTCTGGGATACATGTGCAGAATGTGCAGGTTTGTTACATAAGTATACACCTGCCATGATGGTTTGCTGCACCCATCAACCCATCATCTACATTAAGTATTTCTCCTGATGCTATCCCTCCCCTTGACCACACCCCCCCCACAGGCTCTGGTGTGTGACATTCCCCTCTGTGTATCCATGTGTTCTCATTGTTCAACTCCCACTTCTGAGTGAAAACATGCAGTGTTTGCTTTTCTGTTTCTGTATTAGTTTGCTGAGAATGATGGTTTCCAGTTTCATCCATGTCCCTGCAAAGGACATGAACTCATTCTGTTTTATGGCTGCATAGTATTTCGTGGTGTATATGTGCCACATTTTCTTTATCTGGTCTATCATTGATGGGCATTTGGGTTGGTTCCAGGTCTTTGCTATTGTGAATAGTGCTGCAATAAACCTATGTGTGTGTGTGTCTTTAGAGTAGAATGATTTATAATCCTTTGTGTATATATCCAGCAATGGAATTGCTGGGTCAAATGGTATTTCTAGTTCTAAATCCTTGAGGTATCGCCACACTGTCTTCCACGATGGTTGAACTAATTTACACTCCCACCAACAGTGTAAAAGCATTCCTATTTCTCCACATCCTCTCCAGCATGTGATGTTTCCTGACTTTTTAATGATTGTCATTCTACCTGGCATGAGATGGTATCTCACTGTGGTTTTGATTTGCACTTCCCTAATGACCAGTGATGATGAGCTTTATTTCATATGTTTGTTGGCCACATAAATGTCTGCTTTTGAGAAGTGTTTGTTCATAGTCTTTGCCCACTTTTTGGTGGGGTTGTTTGTTTTTTTCTTGTAAATTTGTTTAAGTTCCTCATAGACTGTGGATATTAGCCCTTTGTCAGATGGATAGATTGCAAAATTTTTCTCCCATTCTGTAGGTTGCCTGTTCACTCTGATGGTAGTTTCTTTTGCTGTGCAGGAGCTCCTTAGTTTGATTAGATCCCATTTGTCAATATTGGCTTTTGTTGCCATTGCTTTTGGTGTTTTAGTCATGAAGTCTTTGCTCATGCCTATGTCCTGAATGGTATTGCCCAAGTTTTCTTCTAGGATTTTATGGTTTTACATTTTATATTTAAGTATTTAATCCATCTTGAGTTACTTTTTATATAAGATGTAAGGAAGGGATCCAGTTTCAGTTTTCTGCATATGGCTAGCCAGTCATCCCAACACAACTTACTAAAAAGGGAATCCTTTCTCCATTGCTTGTTTTTGTTAGGTTTGTCAAAGATCAGATTATTGCAGATGTGTGATGTTATTTCTGAGGACTCTGTTCTGTTCCATTAGTCTATGTATCTGTTTTGGTACCAGTACCATGCTGTTTTGGTTACTGTAGCCTTGGAGTATAGTTTGAAGTCAGGTAGCATGATGCCTCCAGCTTTGCTCCTTTTGCTTAAGATTGTCATGACTATATGGGCTCTTTTTTGGTTCCATATGAAATTTAAAATAGTTTTTTTCTAATTCTGTAAAGAAAGTCAATGTTAGCTTGATGGGAATAGCATTGAATCTATAAATTACTTTGGGAATATGGCCAATTTGATGATATCGATTCTTCCTATCCATGAGCATGGAATGTTTTTCCATTTACTTGTGTCTTCTTTTATTTCCTTGAGGAGTGGTTTGTAGTTCTCCATGAAGAGGTCTTTCACATCCCTTGTAAGTTGTTTTCCTAGGTACTTTATTCTCTTTGTAGCAATTGTGAATGGGAGTTCACTCGTGATTTGGCTTTCTGTTTGTCTGTTATTGGTGTATAGGAATGCTTGTGATTTTCACACACTGATTTTGTATCCTGAGACTTTGCTGAAGTTGCTTATCAGCTTAAGGAGTTTTTGGACTGAGACTATGGGGATTTCTAAATGCACAATCATGTCATCCGCAAACAGAGACAATTTGACTTCCTTTCTTCCTATTCGAATACCTTTATTTCTTTCTCTTGCCTGATTGCCCTGGCCCAAACTTCCAACACTATGTTGACTAGGAGTGGTGAGAGAGGGCATCCTTGTCTTGTGCCAGTTTTCAAAGGAAATGCTTCCAATTTTTGCCCATTCAGTATGATATTGGCTGTGGGTTTGTCATAAATAGCTCTTATTATTTTGAGATATGTTCCATCAATACCTAGTTTCTTGAGTGTTCTTAGCATGAAGTGGTGTTGAATTTTATCAAAGTCCTTTTCTGCATCTATTGAGATAATCATGTGATTTTTGTCATAGGTTCTGTTTATGTGATGGATTAAGTTTATTGATTTGCATATGTTGAACCATCCTTGCATCCCAGGGATGAAGCTGACCTGATTGTAGTGGATAAGCTTTTTGATGGGCTGCTGGATTCAGTTTGCCAGTATTTTATTAAGGATTTTCTCATCGATGTTCATCAGAGATATTGGCCTGAAATTTTCTTTTTTTGTTGTGTCTCTGCCATGTTTCAATATCAGGATGATGATGGCCTCATAAAATGAGTTAGGGAGGAGTCCTTCTTTTTTTATTGATTGAGAAGGAATCGAACCAGCTCCTCTTTCTACCTCTGTTAGAATTCAGCTGTGAATCTGTCTGGACCTAGGCTTTTTTGTCCAGTAGGCTATTAATTACTGCCTCAATTTCAGAACTTGTTATTGGTCTACTCAGGGATTCAACTTCTTCCTGGTTTAGTTTTGGGAGGGTGTATGTGTCCAGGAATCTATTCATTTCTTCTAGATTTTCTAGTTTATTTGCATAGAGGTGTTTATAGTATTCTCTGGTGATAGTTTGTATTTCTGTGGGATCACTGGTGATATCCCCTTTATCATTTTTTATTGTTTCTATTTGATTCCTCTCTCTTTTCTTCTTTATTAGTCTGGCTAGCAGTCTGTCTATTAATATTTTCAAAAAACCACCTCCTGGATTCATTGATTTTTTGAAGGGCTTTTCATATCTCTATCTCCTTCAGTTCTACTCTGATCTTAGTTATGTCTTGCTTTCTGCTAGCTTTTGAATTTTTTGCTCTTGCTTCTCGAGTTCTTTTAATTGTGATGTTAGGGTGTTGATTTTAGATCGTTCTCACTTTATCCCTCACTGCTTTCCCTCTAAATCAGTGTTTGGAGGGAAATTTAAAGCACTAAATGGGTATTTAGTGCTTTAAATTTCCCTCTAAACACTGCTTTAGCTGTGTCCCAGAGATTCTGGTACATTGTATTGTGTCTTTGTCTCATTGGTTTCAAAGGACTTATTTATTTCTGCCTTAATTTCATTATTTACCCAGTAGTCATTCAGGAGCAGGTTGTTCAGTTTCCATGTAGTTGTGTGGTTTTGAGTGAGTCTCTTAATTCTGAGTTCTAATTTCATTGCACTGTGGTCTGAGAGACTGTTTGTTTTGATTTCTGTTGCTTTACATTTGTGGAGGAGTATTTTACTTCATATGACATGGTCAATTTTAGAATAAGTGCTATGTGGTGCTGAGAAGAATGTATATTCTGTTGATTGATGGTGCAGAGTTCTGTAGATGTCTATTAGGTCTGCTGGGTCCAGAGCTGAGTTCAAGTCCTGAATATCCTTGTTTATTTTCTGTCTTGTTGATGTGTCTAATATTGACAGTGGGGTGCTAAAGTCTCCCACTGTTATTGTGTGGGAGTCTAAGTCTCTTTGTAGGTCCCTAAGAACTTGCTTTATGAATCTGGGTGCTCCTGTGTTGGGTGCATATATATTTAGGATAGTTAGCTCTTCTTGTTTCATTGATCCCTTTACCATTGTGTAATGCCCTTCTTTGTCTTTTTTGATCTTTGTTGGTTTAAAATCTGTTTTATCAGAGATTAGGATTGCAACCCCTGCTTTTTTTTTTTTTTTTTTTTTGCTTTCCATTTGCTTGGTAAGTCTTCTTCAATGCCTTTATTTTGAGCCTATGTGTGTCTTTGCATGTGAGTTGGGTCTCCTGAATACAGCATACTGATGGGTCTTGACTCTTTATCCAATTTGTCAGTCTGTGTCTTTTAATTGGGGTTATTTAGCCCATTTACATTTAAGGTTAATATTGTTATGTTTGAATTTGATCCTGATATCATGATGCTAGCTGGTTATTTTGCCCATTAGTTGATGCAGTTGCTTCATAGTGTTGTTGGTCTTTACATTTTGGTATGTTTTTGCAATGGCTGGTACTGGCTTTTTCTTTCTGTATTTAGTGCTTCCTTCAGGAGCTCTTGTAAGGCAGGCCTGGTGGTGACAAAATCCCTCAGCATTTGCTTGTCTGTAAAGGATTTTATTTGTCCTTTGCTTATGAAGCTTATTTTGACTGGATATAAAACTGTGGGTTGAACATTCTTTTCTTTAAGAAAGTTGAATATTGGCCCCCAATCTCTTCTGGCTTATAAGATTTTTGCAGAGAAATCTGCTGTTAGTCTGCTAGGCTTCCCTTTGTGGGTAACCCAAGCTTTCTCTCTGCCTGCCCTTAACCTTTTTTTGTTTGTTTCAATCTTGGTAAATCTGACGATTATGTGTCTCAGGGTTGCTATTCTCAAGGAGTATCCTAGTGGTGTTCTCTGTATTTCCTGAATTTGAATGTTGGCCTGTCTTGCTAGGCTGAGGAAGTTCTCCTGAATAATATCCTGAAGACTGCTTTCCAGCTTGGTTCCATTCTCCCTGTCACTTTCAGGTACACCAATCCAATGTAGGTTTGGTCTTTTCACATAGTCCTATATTTCTTGGAGGCATTGTACATTCCTTTTCATTCTTTTTTCTCCAACCTTGTCTTCATGCTTTATTTCATTAAGTTGATCTTCAATCTCTGATACGCTTTTTCCACTTGATTGATTCTGCTATTGATACTTGTGTGTGCTTCATGAAGTTCTCATGCTGTGTTTTTCAGCTCCATCAGGTCATTTGTGTTCTTCTCTAAACTGGTTATTCTAGTTAGCAGTTCTTGTAACCTTTTATCAAGGTTCTTAGCTTCCTTGCCTTGGGTTAGAACATGCTCCTTTAGCTCGAAGGAGTTTGTTATTACCCACCTTCTGAAACCTACTTTTGTCAATTCATCAAACTCATTCTCCATCTAGTTTTGTTCCCTTGCTGGTGAGGGGTTGTGATCCTTTGGAGGAGAAGAGGCATTCCGGTTTTTTGAATTTTCAGCATGTTTGCACTGGCTTTTCCTCATGTTCGTGGATTTATCTACCTTCGATCTTTGATGCTGAGCACTTTTGGATGGGGTTTTTGCCCAGGCGTCCTTTCTGTTGATATTTATGTTATTGCTTTCTGTTTGTTAGTTTTCCTTATAACAGTCAGGCTCCTCTTCTGCAGTTCTGCTGGTCCACTCCAGACCCTTTTGCCTGGGTATCACCAGCAGAGGCTGCAGAACAGCAAAGATTGCTGCCTGCTCCTTTCTCTGGAAGTTTTGTCCCAGAGGGGCACTTGCCAGATGCCAGCCGGAGCTCTCCTGTATGAGGTGTCTGTCAACCCCTGCTGGGAGGTGTCTCCCAGTCAGGAAGCACGGGGGTCAGGGACCCACTTGAGGAAGCAGTTTGTCACTTAGCAGAGCTCAAGTGCTGTGCTGGGAGATTAGCTGCTCTCTTCAGAGTTGGCAGGCAGGAATGTTTAAGTCTGCTGAGGCTGTTCCCACAGCTGCCCCTTCCCCCAGGTGCTCTGTCCCAGGGAGATGGGAGTTTTATCTGTAAGCCCCTGACTGGGGCTGCTGCCTTTCTGTCAGAGATGTCCTGTCCAGAGAGGAGGAATCTAGAGAGGCAGTCTGGCTGCAGCAGCTTTGCAGTGCTGTGGTGGGCTCAGCCCGGTGCAAACTTCCCAGTGGCTTTGTTAGCACTGTGAGGGGAAAACCACCTACTCAAGCCTCAGTAATGGCGGATGCCCCTCCCCACACCAAGCTTGAGGGTCCCAGATTGACTTCAGACTGCCGTCATGCCAGCAAGAATTTCAAGCCAGTGGATCTTAGCTTGCTGGGCTCCATGGGGGTGGGACCCACTGAGCAATACCACTTGACTCCCTGGCTTCAGCCCCTTATCCACGAGAGTGCACAGCTCCGTCTAGCTGGCATTCCAGGCACCACTGGGATCCGAAAAAAAAAAAAAAAAAAAAAGCTCCTGCAACTATCTCAGTGTCTGCCCAAACGGCCACTCAGTTTTGTGCTTGAAACCCAGGGCCCTTGTGGTGTAGGCACCTGAGCGAATCTCCTGGTCTGCAGGTTGCAAAAACCATGGGAAAAGCATAGTATCTGGGCCAGATAGCACCGTCCCTCATGGCACCCTCCTTCACAGCTTCCCTTGGCTGGGGGAAGGAATTCCCAGACTACTTGTGCTTCCTGGGTAAGGCAATGCCCCACCCTGCTTCAGTTCGCCCTCTGTGGGTTGCACCTGCTGTCTAATCAGTCCCAGTGATGTGATCCAGGTACCTCAGTTGGAAATGCAGAAATCACCTGCCTTCTGCATTGGTCTCTCTGGGAGTTGCAGACCAGACCTGTTCCTATTCAGCCATATTGCCCAGAACTGGCAAATATTAGTAAGATTTTAAATAAGCTACACCTAAGCAAAATCTGTAAAACATTGTATGAAACAACTGTAGGAAACACACATTTCGGGTGTAAACAAAACATTCACAAAATTGATAAAATGTTGAAATATAAACTAAAGTCTCAACTAAAATAATTTATATCATGTTCTCTAAGCACAAAGCAAGAATGTAAAAATAGGTAAAAAAAAAAAAAAAAGTAACTAGAAATACTCCCTCTCTGTGGATATAAAAAACACATACTTCTAAACAATTCATTAACTAAAGAAAGAATCAAACATTAAATTAGATTTTACTTTGAACCGGAAAATGAATAATTTATTAAGGCTTGAAAAATGCAGCTAAAGCAGAACTTAGAGGGATAATTTTTCCCTCAAATTGCTCATGTTAGAAAAGAAAAAAGACTTAAAATTAACTCAATAACCATTCAAATTAAGAAGTTAGAAAAAGAACAGCGTAGAACCCAAAGAAACAAGAGGAAAGAAGAGTTGGAGAAATGATTGACACAGAAAACCAACACAATAGAAAAGATCAACAAAGCCTAGAACTTATAGTTAGAAGATTAAGAGAGATAGGTTGTGGTGAGGGAAGATAAACAATCTCAGAAGTTAAAAAGATGGCATATCTACATATTCAGCAAATACTTAAAAGGCAATAAGAAAATGTGATGAACAACTTTTGCTGATACACTTGATAACATATGTGAAACTGACAAATCCTGGGGAAAATGAATTTTGTGCAAACTGACTCAAGAAGAAATGGAAGATAGTCTGTGGTTCAACAGCATGTATTTCTATAAGAAAAACGTGTTCATATCTAATTGATATGTAGGAGGATGTTGTCAATGTAATTCAGAATGATACGTTGGTTCTTATATGATTTTCCCCAAGACATTCATGTTTTCAGGTGATTATGCTAAGCCTCACAATTGAGAAAAACAGCTTGACAGTATATGGAGACCTTAAGAGTCTTCCTGAAGTTCGGGCAGTGGCTGCTTTGGTGGCCATGAAAACTGTCAAAGTTTCTATAGCATTACGCTGTCTGGTGAAGCTGAAAATTGAGATGGAAAAGCTGTGAAGTCATTTCCTCCAGTGTTGAAAAATTTTTTTGATTGATGATGAATGGCATGCCTTAGGCTAAGTTTACAATTTCAATGTTTTTAATTAAATTGATCTCTATTGGAATTAAGTGCATATATGGACCCACAATTTAAAGGAACAAGTGTGAGCCCTAGGCTCCAAGATATTGACTATGAAGCTGAATGCAAATGCTCACAGATATTCACTCTGCTAGTGTTTTTGTTAGGCTTCTCATTGCTTTTGTAAGGTCCCTGGTTCCAGTGCTACAGTGCCACACAGTGCTTAGGTGGTCTGCCATTAATCCTATTTTCCATCAACTCTATTATTCTTTGTGCACAATATTAAGGACATTAGTGTTTTCAGGTACTTGCACATTATGTTAAAGCAGAAACTCCTGTAAGTAGTCCTTGACCATTACAAATGAATTAGCAGTTTTAAGTATTCTTATGAAGAAAACTCCATGTCATGTCCAGATGGTTTCAACGGCAAGCTCTACTGGATATTCAAGGAACAATAATTTCTATCTTACACAAACTATTCAGGACACCGAGAATGGTTAATTTGCCGATTGATTTTATGAAGATAGCATAAACTAGATACAAATCCTGACAAGAATCTACAAGACAGAAAAATTAAAGCTTAATCTTACTCATAATCTTACCTATATATGCAACAGTAATAGAGTTCTGAGTTATTAAAAAAAAAAGATAAATTATACCTACATTGGTCTACCCCAGGGACATAAGCATAGTTTGATTTTTTGACATAAAGACATTACTTAAAGTAATTTATCACAATATCAAATTAAGAGAGAACAATCATTTACTTATCTTAACAGACACATGGCAAAATTCAAACCTATTTATGATTTTAAAAAACCCTCTTAGCAAACTAGGAAAACATGACAATTTACTTAACCTGATTAAGGGTATCTATAAAAACAAATAAAAGGTATTTTAGCAAATATCCTATGTAATGATGAAACATTAAAAGTATTTCCTTGAAGATGAGAAATAAGGCTAGAGAAGCCTCTAAAGCAGGGGTTTCCAAATCTTTTGTTTTTTCTGGGCCACACTGGAAGAAGAAGAATTGTTTCGGGCAACACATAAAATATGCTAAAACTAATGATAGATGATGAGCAAAACACACACACACACACACACACACACACACACACACACACAAATATCGTCATGTTTTAAGAAAGTTTACAAATTTGTATTGGGCCACATTCAAAGCCCTCCTGGGCTGCAAGTTGAATAAGCTTGAGGTAAAGCCATTTCAATTTCTTGCTTTTGCTGGAGACCCTAGCCATTGTAGTAAGGCTGGAGGAAAATGTACAAAGATTAGAAAAATGAAAATAAAATTGTTATGATTGACAAATGACATGAATGTCTATATAAAATATCCAAGTATGCATATACATTTTTGGACTTAATATGAGAGATTAGCAAGGTTGCCAGTTAGGAATATAAAATACATGTAACAAACCTTCATGTGTACCCCTAAACCTAGAATAAAAGTTTAAAAAAATTAAAATACAGAAATATATTGTTTTTCTGTTTAGCAATAAGAAAGGACTCAAAATTGTAATTTGTAAAAAAAAAAAAAATCTTTACAACAGAATCAAAAAATAGAAAAAGTACCTTTAAAGATAAATGTGCCAATTCTTTATGGAAAAATTTTTAAATTTTATCAAAAGACATAAACAAAGACCTAAAGAAAGAGTAAAAGAATCACTGTGGTAAAGATGTTAATTTTCCCCAAACTGATCTGTAGATTTAATGCACTCTCTGTCAAAATCTCAGAGGATATATGTGTGTATGCGTGTTATTTGACAAGTTGTCCCCAAAATTTATAAGGAGTTACAAAATGTTACATAAAGCTAAATAATTCTTCAGATGAAGAAATAAACAAAGAAGAGAAAATAGAATGAAGGAATTTTTCTTTTTTCTTTTTTTTTTTTTTTTTTGGGACAGGGGCTGATGCCCATGCTGGAGTGCAGTGGCATGATCTCGGCTCACTGCAAGCTCCACTTCCTGGGTTCACACCATTCTCCTGCCTCAGCCTCCCAAGTAGCTGGGACTAAAGATGCCTGCCACCACACCCGGCTATTTTTGTGTGTGTGTGTGTATTTTTAGTAGAGACAGGGTTTCGCCATGTTAGCCAGGATGATCTCAATCTCCTGACCTCGTGATCCACCCACCTTGCCCTCCCAAAGTGCTGGGATTGCAGGCCTGAGCCACTGCGCCTGGCAGGAAGTTTTCTTAACCTTATTTCAAGGCTTAAGTTAGAGATATTTGTAAAGCAATAAATAAATTGATAAATGGATCCTTTAAAGAACCTAAACACTCTCCCCATAGGTGTGTATAATAAATTATATTAATTATAAATTATAATAAATTATAATAAATTATATAAATTATAATAAATTATATAAATTATAATAAATTATAATAAATTATAATAAATTATATTACCAACACACCCATTGGCAATATAAAAATCTACACACACATATGTGTGTGTACATAAATTTAATTATAGCACCAACAATAGATTAAAGGGGAAAGGTTAGACTTTTCAATAAAAGGTGGTAGGACAATTAGTTATACAGAAATGATAAGGGAAATTAGGCCCTATCTCACACTATACACAATAATCAATTCCAGAATTAAGTTAAGATAAAAACCTAAATGTGAAAGGTATAACTATAAAACTCTTAGAAGACAATATAGGAAAATGTCCTTATGATCTCAAGATAGGAAAGGATTACTTAAGTCACAAAAAGCACAAAACATGAAGAAAAAGATTGATAAATTTGACCTCATTAGGATGAAAAAATTACGTTTAGCAAAGATCATAATAAATGACTGAAAAAATAAGCTGCTCATCGGGAAAGATATTTGTCCCGAATATAATTGACAACGAGTTAACTTTGGAAATATGCAGACCTGAAAATCAATAAGAAAAATTAAACAAAAAACATGATTTTTCCTAAACTGAGTGTAGGCTGCAAGGATGCTCTTTGTGAGTTTCATATCTAATATTCATACTTTACATGTATTCTGTAACATATTTTAATCTATTTATTAAAAACTACCTTTTTGGTCAGGCACAGTGGCTCATGCCTATAATCCCAGTTCTTTGGAAGGCCGAGCTGGGCGGATCACAAGGTCAGCAGATGGAGATCATCCTGGCCAACATGGTGAAACCCCGTCTCTACTAAAATACAAAAAATTAGCTGGGCATGGTGGCGGGTGCCTGTAGTCCCAGCCACTCGGGAGGCTGAGGCAGGGGAATCGCTTGAACCCCGGAGGCAGAGATTACAGTGGGCCCAGATCGCGCCACTGCACTCCAGCCTGGCAACAGAGCGAGACTCCGTCTCAAAAATAAAAACAACAACAACAACAACGAAAACTATTTTTTTGTAAAGAGAAATCATCAAGATGCAATATGTTATGTACAATAATAAAACTATGCCTGAATTGCTTTCAGACAACAGCCAAGGATACACCCTCCCCAGCCTGAATGGGATGACATGAGGAAAGCTTCAGAAAACAGTTGCACTTGAGGTAAAGCCTCAAGGGCAAGTAAGTAAATTATTTGGTGAAGAGCATTCTGAACAATAGGAATAGAATGGCTTAGCCTAGGAATTCTGAAAAGGCATGGAGTTTTCAGGAAATTTAGGTAACTTGATTTGGCTGAAATATAATACACTGGTAAGAAAGGGGCAGGAGATACAGAGACAAAACTAGGTCGGACAGATGACAGAAAATCTTTCATGCCAGCCTAGAAATGTGGACATCATGGTGTAACTCAGAAAGTAATACATAACCAGTTAAGGATATTCAACAGCAGAAAGACAAGGTCAAATTTAGGTTTTAGATGAATTAGTGGCTACTGTGGGGAGAATGAACTAGAGGGGTGAAGAGTTGAGGAATAAAAACCACTTTGGGAATTAATCCAGAGTCCCTAGAAGGGAAAGTTAAGACTTGCATGAAGATGTATTGCCCATCCTTGACTGGTGGATGAGGAGTAAGGAGAAGGAGGAGTCAAGGATTACCCCCAGGTTTTCAGCTTGAGCGATTGCAAGGAGAGCGATTCAATAGAGAACATGGCAGGAGAAGGGTGAGTAGTGAGATGATTTGGTTTAGTTCAGCACATGTGGAATGTTGGGCACGTACTGCAAAGGAGAAGACCAATTGATGGGAAAACACCAGTATATTTTATGTGAGTCAGACAGACAAAGAAGGAAACTAGATGTCAATCAGAATATGATCACAACAGGAAGCTTCAGAGTTTCCTACAATATATCATATAATGACATAGGATGATGTATCCTGTGATCTGAGCTCAGAATTGGCAGTTAGGGATATAGGTTTTAATTCAATTTCTGCACCTATGAACCAGGTACAGTGGTGAAGTGAATTGTAAATAATAATTATAAATCAAATTTATTAATCATGCGCTATGAACTATATGCTGTACATTATTCAAACACACGACAAATATCTCACTTCATTTAGCAAAGGTTATCATATTTGACTGAAAAAATAAGTGATAAAAATAATTTCCATTTTTGGGAAAGAAAACTTCATGTAATTCCCATGGAAATTCCAGAGGGTTGGAGAACATAGCGGTCTTGTTCACATCTGAATCCTTAGCATCTAGCTAACACAACTATAGGCATATAATACATGCACAATAAATACTTGTTATAGGAATAAGTAAATAATTTAATTAATGAATACCTCTTCACAAGAACCCTGAAAGTTATGTATTATTTGAACCTTGAAAGTTATGTGTTAAATATGAATATAAATATTATTCATATTTCTCTAGAAATAAGAAAACTGATATTTAAAGAGGTTTAGTAAAATACTTTCTGTTGTGAAACATTGCTAGGCAGCTAGTCATCACAAGTGTTTGAAAACAAACTCAGGCCAATATATTTCCAGGTATATCATAAGTAATGATTCTGGCTTCCTTTGTTTGTTGGTGGTAATAGGAGTGATGAAGAAGACAATTCAAATGATTTAATTACCCAGGTAATGATTGCCATTTTGCATTTCTCTTTCTTTTAATGTAGAGCTAATCTGTGATCTGGGGTGCCCATGTTCTAATGTAGCATTCTGGTAACTCCATCTCTAGTCTAATATGGTTGTAAAACACATTGTACTGTGGTGTTTCATTGTGTTTTGTTGTGTGTTTTATTTTATTGTTCCTAGTAATACAAACCATGGAAGGAAGACTAGTTGATGATCAGTATGTTTTTCCTTAATCTCAACACTTTCTGTAATGTTCCACACTTAGGAGAAGACACAAACAAGATGAAACCTTTAAGCCATTTGGGCTTAGAGTTATCAACACGTTTCAGCATATGAGATTGAGATCACTGTTTACAAACTCTCTGGTTGTTAAAAGTAGTCTTGAGAGGATTGCTTATAGAAGTAATTAAATGTGTTGATTGGCTATTTACCAATGCCTACCTCAATTCATTTACAGTTTGACACTTTGAAGCTGTGATTTGGTAAACTTGAGTCCCCAGTCCAAAGAGACTCCTATAAACAGCATCTCTCTCACATTACTCTTATTTGCCAAACTTCAGAGTAAATAGAGACCAGAGGGCATCATTAACACGTCTGCTCTTTGGCTTTGATCATGATGGGAAATAATTTCACACTAGAAGTCACTGGGGAAGTAGGTGTACTTAGTGGAGATAGGAAAACATTTATCACCAAACTTTATTTGAGGAAACAAATACCTGGGGAATTCTCAGACTATTAAGCAAAGGCCAAATGTAAACCTGAGAAAGAAAACTTTAGTTGATGCAAGATAAGCAAGACAGTGACCTGTGCCTTAGTCTATCTACTTATTTGATGTAAATGTTTATAGATTTGGCACATGAGCAAAGAGCAAGGAGTTTCTTATCTGGAAGATAACAGAAGTTTCAGGAAAACCATTCAACTAACATCACGCCTCAGCCCTGGTTGGCTGATACAGGAAACCCTTAATTAAATACTCATTTGGTTTGTCCCTTAGTAAGTAATTTCAAATATTAAAATTATAGGTATACTGCATATATTGAATAAGGTAAGCTCCTCTGCCAAAAGAGGGAATAATACAGAATAAGGCCAACTTTTTTCTTAGTAGCAAGAATTTGCTTGTGTTTGGCTGTTGCCTTTATCACCAGTCTCTAGTGGATTGTGACTGTGGGTTGTTAGGAGTCCCTGTGCCTTTACTTTCCTTGATGATTGGCACTGACCATAGTCTCCCTGGTCCTTCTCAAGCCCACTATAGGACTTTGTTGCCCCAAACACCTTTCTTGCCCCTGGGGCAATTGAAAAGCTGGAATAGTGCATTCTGATATTTCATTAATAAACTTTTTAAAAAAAATTTTGGGGGACAAATGTAGGTTTATTCAATACTTTCTATTATCACTATATTTTCATAAATGAAAAGAGCATATTAATCTTGGAAATTCAGGAAGGACATAATCTTAGACAACAAACAGTCTATTAAATTGAATAAGTTTTCTGATATGAAAAGCTCACCACATTGTTTTGATTTTCTCACTTTACAATTACCTATAAAAAGTTTGTCACAACTAACACCAATCTTCACACTGAGAGAATTTGGGAATCCCTGACTTAGATGATCAAGGTACCATTAGTTTGAGAAAATATCAAAACACTGAAATCTCAAGAACTAACTTTAGAAATAAAGTTTTTCCTTGCTGGTTTAAAATTGTTGCATTCTAGTCAATATATCTTTTTTCTCTCTCTTCCTTGAACAAATGTTCATCAAGCAGCAACCCTGTACCAGGCTCTGTGGCAGGAACGGGGTATGAATGAGGCTGCCTACAGGAGCTCATAGCCGAGGCTTCTGAGTGAAGTTTTAAACATTGTAGTCTTCATAATTCCTCTAACATTTTAACCTACTATATACACTGAAAAGCTTAGAATTCCTTTTTATTAAAGATCTAAATCAATGGTTCTTAGAACTGCATTCATTTCAAAGAAACCAAGTCACTTATTAAAATTGCAGATTTCTGAGTCTCGATCCCATCCTCCCAAATAATTTCAATGCAGTTAGGGCTTCCAACACAAGGCCAAGTAAAAGGCCATAAGTCAAATCTAGTTAATGGTTTCAGAATATATGTTTTAATAACTTTGCTTTTAAAATTGTATTATATTATACATTTTTTTGCCAAAATTAAACCCATATAGGCACATTCTCTTAAATTTAATTGGGGATAAAATTATGAATCCCTATAGTATTCTCATAGTTGACCCTACTTCCTGAGACAGGAAAGTGGGTAGAGTTTGTAGCCTGATATGGTTAGGCTTTGTGTCCCCATGCAAATCTCATCTTAAATTGTTATTCCCCATAATTCCCATGTGTCAAGGGAAAGAATGGGTAGGAGGTGATTGGATCATGGTGGCAGTGTTCCCCATGCTGTTCTCGTGATAGTGAGTGAATTCTCTCAAGATCTGATGGTTTTATAAGTGTCTGATAGTTCCTTCTACATATGCTGTTTCTCTTCTGCCACCTTGTGAAGAAGGATGTGTTCGCTTCCCCTTCCACCATGATTATAACTTTCCCAAGGCCTCCCCAACCATGTGGAATTGTGAGTCAATTATACCTCTTTTCTTTATGAATTACCCAGTCTTGGGCAGTTCTTTTTAGCCACGTGAAAATGGACTAATACATAGCCTGACAGACTTGGGCTCAAATCCTATCTCTAACATTTATTAATTGTGTCCTCTTGGACCCCTTATTATTTATTATTTATCCAGCTAAAAAACATGCAGTGAGTGACTTTCTCTGTGCCAAACATAATGCTAAGTACAGCAGTACTTAATAAATCACTGTCCCTAGCTTCTGCAATTCACTGTCCAGTGAGGGCAGAGGGCACCACAATCAATACATGCCCTGACAGGGATGGGCGTGGGATATTTTGAGAGTTCAGAGAAAGACACTTACCTGGCCTGAGGGGATAACAGAAGGCTTCCTGGAGAGGTAATCCTCAAGATGAGCCTTTTCAGATGAGTAGATGTCAGCCAGTTACAGCGAGGGATCTGGGGAGGCATTTCAGGCGTATAGGGCTGCAGGAGCTAAAACATAAAGGAGGGAAAGCATGGGAACGGCAAAGAGAACTGGGATTTTAATCCCGGCTGACTGGTTCCAAAGCCTGAGCTTGTCCCCATGTGCCAGGGTGCTTCAGAGTGCTCTACACTAGTGTGCTTCAGAGATTGCACAGAGTTTTCATGAAGCTTAATTACATCGGTAGATAATAGGTGTTTTGCAGATTGATATCAAAATATAAATAACTTTTATAACTTTACAATTTACATATTTATAGATTATATGCTATATAATTATATATACATATACCAATAATTTCTTATGTAAATTATCTTATGTGTATATATACATGCTATATAATATTTTTTCAAAATAAAATCCTCCCAGTTTCTCAAATAACTGACATATCACCGACTATGCACAAATGTGCCACCAGGTTACTTCCTTTTGTATAGAGCTTGAAATAGATCTTCTTCTGCTATCTTTTTTGCATAATTATAATTGTAAAATTTGTTAGGAAGGAGGATACTGGGATTCCGCACTAGTTTTTTTTTTTTTTTTTAAAGAACTGACATGTAATGTCTGTGTATGTTAACATCTCTGTGTGCAGTACCATAGCATATGCTGAGTGAACGCCTCTATAGCACACACCAATAAAATGACAGAGAATACCACTAATAATATATGTTCACCAAGGGATTTTACTTGTAAGATCCATGCTAGGCGATAGCTTCTCATCTAGTAATCAACAATCTACTGAAGGAGGTGAGATCATTGCCCTCACTTTATAGCTGAGTAAACGAAGGTTTTGCATTGTTAAGTAACTTTGTCCAAATAATAGCTGATAAATATTGGAGTCAGAAATGCAGACCCATGGCGTCTGGTTCCCAAGCCTGCCCTCCTCACCATAGATCATCTTCGATAATGAGGGCTTGAATATTCTCATTAATTAAAATCTCCGTAGGAGCAGCCTGGCTTGAAAAATACTACTTTAACCATCACATTGTTAAAATATTGATCAAAAAACAAATTTTAGAGTTTGGCATCTCTGTGATTTCTTATCTGACTTGTACATTTATTAAGAGAGATACCAGGGAATTCCTGGACAAGATGGCCAAATAGGAACAGCTCCAGTCTGAAGCTCCCAGTGAGACCAATGCAAAAGGCTGATAATTTCTGCATTTCCAACTGAGGTACCTGGTTCATCTCACTGGGAATGGTTGGAGAATGGGTGCAGCCCACGGGGTGAGCAGAAGCAGTGTGGGGGCATTGCCTCACCCAGGAAGTGCAAGGGGTTAGGGAACTCCCTCCCCTAGCCAAGGAAAGTCCTGAGGGAATGTGTGTGAGGGACAGAGCTATCCAGCTCAGATGCTACACTTTTTTCACAGTCTTCACAACCCACAGACCAGGAGATTCCCTTGGGTACCTACACCACAAGGGCCCAGGGTTTCAAGCACAAAACTGGGTGGCCATCTGGGCAGACACCGAGCTAGCTGCAGGAGTTTTATTCATATCCCAGTGGCACCTGGAATGCCAGCAAGACAGAACCATTCACTCCCCTGGAAAGGGGGCTAAAGCCAGGGAGTCAAGTGGTCTTGCTCAGTGGGTCCCACTCCCATGGAGCCCAGCAAGCTAAGATCCACTGGCTTGAAATTCTCACTGGCAGCACAGCAGTCTGAAGTCGACCTGGGACACTCGAGCTTGGTGTTGGGAGGGGCGTCCACCATTACTGAGGCTTGAGTAGGCTGTTTTCCCCTCACAGTGTAAACAATGCCTCCTGGAAGTTTGGACTGAGAAGAGCCCACTGCAGCACAGAAAATTCGCTGTAGCCAGACTGCCTCTCTAGATTCCTCCTCTATGGGCAGGACATCTCTGAAAGAAAGGCAGCAGCCTCAGTCAGGGCCTTATAGATAAAACTCCCATCTCCCTGGGACAGAGCACCTGGGGGAAGGGGCAGCTGTGGGAGCAGCTTCAGCAGACTTAAACATTCCTGCCTGCCAGCTCTGAAGAGAGCAGCTTATCTCCAAGCACAGTGCTTGAGCTCTGCTAAGGGACAGACCGCCTCCTCAAGTGGGTCCCTGACCCCCATGCCTCCTGACTGGGAGACTCCTCCCAGAAAGAGTTGAGAAACACGTCATACAAGAGAGCTCCAGCTGACATCTGGCAAGTGCCCCTGTGAGACAAAGCTTCCAGAGGAAGGAGCAGGCAGCAATTTTTGCTGTTCTGCAGCCTCAGCTGGTGATACCCAGGCAAACAGGGTCTGGAGTGGACCCCCAGCAAACTCCAGCAGATCAGCAGAAGAGGTGCCTGACTCTTAGAATGAAAAACAGAAAGCAATAGCATCAACATCAACAAAAAGGATGACCACACAAAAACTCCATCCAAAGGTCACCAACAGCAAAGACCAAAGGTAAATAAATCCATGAAGACAAGGAAAAGCCAGTGCAAAAAGGCTGAATATTTCAAAAACCAGAATGCTCTTTTCCAAAGGATCACAACTCCTTACTAGCAAGGGAACATAACTGGACAAAGAATGAGTTTGACGAACTGACAGAAGTAGGCTTCAGAAGGTGGGTAATAACAAACTCCTCTGAGCTAAAGGAGCATGTTCTAACCCAATGCAAGGAAGCTAAGAACTTTGATAAAAGGTTAGAGGAATTGCTAACTAGAATAACCAATTTAGAGAAGAATATAAATAACCTGATTGAGCTGAAAATCACAGCACGAGAACTTCGTGAAGCATACACAAGTATCAATAGCCGAATTGATCAAGCAGAAGAAAGGATATCAGAGATTGAAGATCAACTTAATGATATAAAGTGTGAAAACAAGATTAGAGAAAAAGAATGAAAAGGAATTAATAAAGCTTCCAAGAAATATGGGACTATGTGAAAAGACCAAACCTACATTTGATTGGTGTACCTGAAAATGATAGGGAGAATGGAACCAAGTTGGAAAACACACTTCAGGATATTATGCAGGAGAACTTCCCCAACCTAGCAAGACAGGCCAACATTCAAATTCAGGAAATACAGAGAACACCACAAAGGTACTCCTCGAGAAGAGCAACCCCAAGACACATACTCGTCAGATTCACCAAGATTGAAATGAAGGAAAAAATGTTAAGGGCAGGCAGAGAGAAAGCTTGGGTTACCCACAAAGGGAAGCCCATCAGACTAACAGTGGATATCTCTGAGAAAACCTACAAGCCAGTAGAGAGTGGGGGTCAATATTCAACATTCTTAAAGAAAAGAATTTTCAACCCAGAATTTCATATCCAGCCAAAGTAAGCTTCATAAGTGAAGGAGAAATAAAATCCTTTACAGACAAGCAAATGTGGAGGGATTTTGTCCCATCAGGCCTGCCTTATAAGAGCTCCTGAAGGAAGCACTAAATATGGAAAGGAAAAACTGGTACCAGCCACTGCAAAAACAAACCAAAATGTAAAGACCATTGACACTATGAAGAAACTCCATCAACTAATGTGCAAAATAACCAGCAAGCATCATAATGACAGGATCAAATTCAAACATAACAATATTAACCTTAAATGTAAATGGGCTAAATGCCCCAATTAAAAGGCACAGAGTGGCTAATTGGATAAAGAGTCAAGACCCATCGGTATGCTGTATTCAGAAGACCTATCTCACATGCAAAGATACTCATAGGCTCAAAATAAAGGCATTGAAGAAGACTTACCAAGCAAATGGAAAGCAAAAAAAGGTAGGGATTGCAATTCTAGTCTCTGATGAAACAGACTTTAAACCAACAAAGATCAAAAGAGACAAAGAAGGGCATTACCTTATGGTAAAGGAGTCAATAAAACAAGAAGAGCTAACTATCCTAAATATATATGCACCCAATACAGGAGCATCCAGATTCAAAAAGCAAGTTCTTAGAGACCTACAAAGAAACTTAGACTCCCACACAATAATAGTGGGAGACTTTAACACCCCACTGTCAATATTAGACACATCAACAAGACAGAAAATTAACAAGGATATTCAGGACTTGAACTCAGTTCTGGACCAAGCAGACCTAATAGACATCTGCAGAACTCTCCACTCTAAATCAACAGAATATACATTCTTCTTAGCACCACATAGCACTTAATCTAAAATCAACCACACAATTTGAAGTAAAACACTCCTCAACAAATGCAAAGGAACGGAACTCAAAACAAACAGTCTCTCAGACCACAGTGCAATGAAATTAGAACTCAGGATTAAGAAACTCACTCAAAACCACACAACTACATGGAAACTGAACAACCTGCTCCTGAATGACTACTGGGTAAATAACAAAATTAAGGCAGAAATAAATAAGTTATTTGAAACCAATGAGAACAAAGACACAATGTACTAGAATCTCTGGGACACAACTAAAGCAGTGTTTAGAGGGAAATTTATAGCACTAAATGCCCACAAGAGAAAGCAAGAAAGATCTAAAATCGACACCTTAAGATCACAATTAAAAGAACTAGAGAAGCAAGAGTAAACAAATTCAAAAGCTAGCAGAAGAGGAGAAATAACTAAGATTAGAACAGAAGTGAAGGAGATAGAAACAAAAATCCTTCAAAAAATCAATGAATCCAGCAACTGGTTTTTTGAAAAGATTAATGAAATAGATAGACCGCTAGCCAGACTAATAAAGAAGAAAAGAGAGAATAATCAAATAGACATAATAAAAAATGATAAGGGGGATATAACCACTGATCCCACAGAAATACAAGCTACCATCAGAGAATACTATAAACACCCCTACACACACACACACACACACACACACACACACAAACTAGAAAATCTAGAAGAAATGGATAAATTCCTGGACATATACACTCTCGCAAGAGTAAACCAGGAAGAAGTTGAATCCTTGAATAGACCAATAACAAGTTCTGAAACTGAGGGAGTAATTAATAGCCTACCAACCAAAACAAACAAACAAACAAAAAGCCCAGGAACAGATGGATTCACAGCCGAATTTTACCAGAGGTACAAAGAGTAGCTGGTATGATTCCTTCTGAAACTATTCCAAATAATAGAAAAAGATGGATTCCTCTCTAACTCATTTTATGAGGCCAGCATCATCCTGATACCAAAACATGCCAGAGACGCAACAAGAAAAAGAAAATTTCAGGCCAATATCCCTGATGAACATTGATGCAAAAATCCTCAGCAAAATACTGGCAAATGGAATCCAGCAGCATATCAAAGCTTATCCACCACAATCAAGTCAGCTTTGTCCCTTGGGTACAAGGTTATTTCAACATACGCAAATCAATAAATGTAATCCATCACATAAACAGAAGCAATGACAGAAACCACATGATTATCTCAATAGATGCAGAAAAGGCCTTCAGTAAAATTAAACACCCCTTCATGCTAAAAACACTCAATAAACTAAGTATTGATGGAACATATCTCAAAATAATAAGAGCTATTTATGACAAACCCACAATCAATATCATACTGAATGGACAAAAGCTGGAAGCATTCCCTTTGAAAACTGGCACAAGACAAGGATGCTCTCTCTCAACTCTCCTATTCAACATAGTATAGGAAGTTCTGACCAGGGCAATTAGGCAAGAGAAAGAGATAAAGATATTCAAATAGGAAGAGAGGAAGTCAAATTGTCTCTGTTTGCAGATGACATGAATGTATATTTAGAAAACCCCATTGTCTCAGCCCAAAAACTCCTTAAGCTGATTAGAAACTTCAGCAAAATCTCAGGATACAAAATCAATGTGCAAAAATCACAAGCATTCCTATACACCAATAATAGACAGAGAGCCAAATCATGAGTGAACTCCCATTCACAATTGCTACAAAGAGAATAAAATACCTAGGAATACAGCTTACAAGGGATGTGAAAGACCTCTTCAAGAACTACAAACCACTGCTCAATGAAATAAGAGAGGATGCAAACAAATGGAAAAACATTCCATGCTCATGGAAAGGAAGAATCAATATCATGAAAACGGCCATACTGCCCAGAGTAATATATAGATTTAATGCTATTCCCATCAAGCTATCATTGACTTTCTTTACAGAATTAGAAAAGAACTTCTTTAAATTTCATGTGGAACCAAAAAAGAGTGCCTATAGCCAAGACAATCGTAAGCAAAAAGAACAAAGCTGGAGGCATCACGCTACCTGACTTTGAACATGCTGCAAGGCTACAGAAACCAAAACAGCGTGGTACTGGTACCAAAACAGGTATATAGACCAATAGAACAGAACAAAGAACTCAGAATTAACACCACACATCTATAACCATCTGATCTTTGACAAATCTAACAAAAGCAAGCAATGGGGAAAGGATTCCCTATTTAATAAATGGTGTTAGAAAACTGGCTAGCCATATATAGAGAACTAAAACTGGACGTCTTCCTTACACCTTATACAAAAATTAACTCAAGATGGATTAAAGATTTAAATGTAAGATCTAAAACCATAAAAACCCTAGAAAAATACCTAGGCAATATCATTCCGGACATAGGCATAGACAAAGACTTCATCACTAAAACACCAAAAGCAATGGCAACAAAAGCCAAAATTGACAAATGGGATCTAATCAAACTAAAGAGCTTCTGCACAGCAAAAGAAACTATCATCAGAGTGAACAGGCAACCTACAGAGTGGGAGAAAAATTTTGCAGTCTATCCATCTGACAAAGGACTAATATCCAGAATCTACAAGGAAATTAAAACAAATTTACAAGAAAAAAAAAAAAAACCCATCAAAAAGTGGGCAAAGGATATGAACAGACATATCCTTTGCAGATATGTCTTCTGAAAAGACATGAGACAGAGAGCCAAATCTGAAAAGATATGTCTTCTGAAAAGAAGACATTTATGCAGCCAACAAACATATGAAAAAAGCTCATCATCACTGGTCGTCAGAGAAATGCAAATCAAAACCACAATGAGATACCATCTCACACCAATTAGAATGGCAATCATTAATAAGTCAGGAAACAACAGATGCTGGAGAGGATGTGGAGAAATAGGAATGCTTTTACACTGTTGGTGAGAGTGTAAATTAGTTCAACCATTGTGGAAGACAGTGTGGCGATTCCCCAAGGATCTAGAACTAGAAATACCATTTGACCCAGCAATCCCATTACTGGTTATATACCCAAAGGATTATAAATCATGCTATTATAAAGCCACTTGCACACATATGTTTATTGCCGCACTATTCACAATAGCAAAGACTTGGAACCAACCCAAATGCCCATCAAAGTTAGACTGGATAAAGAAAATGTGGCACATATACACCATGGAATACTATGCAGCCATAAAAAAGAATGATTTCATGTCTTTCTCAAGGACATAGATGAAGCTGGAAGCCATGATTCTCAGCAAATTAATACGGGAACAGAAAAACAAACAGCACATGTTCTCGTTCTTAAGTGTGAGTCGAACAATGAGAACATATGGGCACAGGGAGGGGGAACATCACACACGGTGGCCTGTCAGTGGGTAGGGGGCAAGGAGAGGGGTAGCATTAGGAGAAATACCTAATGTAGATGATAGGTTGATGAGTACAGCAAACCACTATGGCACATGTATACCTATGTAACAAACTTTCACGTTCTGTACATGTATCCCGGAGCTAAAAGTATAATTAAAAAAAGAGGGATACGTGCCATTGATAAATCATTGTGGGTGGCCTAATTATAAGCTCCTACATCACTTTAATTTATAAATATGTTGAGAACATTTTAATTTGTGTGAGTCAATAATGTCTTCCCACTGTGAAAAATGAAAGAAATAAAGGAAATGCTGAAGCTAATGTGAATCACAACAGAACCAACCTCAATGGAATGAATGTTAGAACAGCCTGAGTTCACTGGGAGCTTAAAGGCTTGAGGCAGGAGGTTTAGGAGGAAGAGAGATGTGGAGAAGAAGGTGAGGATCTGTCAAGTTTACTTCCAATATTTTTTATATGTGGCCACATACTCAATTAATTATATTAAAGCACTTTGGAAAATGCATATGTACTTTATCTTTTAAAAAAGCAAAAGACAAAAAACAAAACTCTCAATCTGATTCTTACATCATCTAGATTTTGAGGGCATATCTCAACTACTAAATAATAATTTTGTCAGTACACTTTATCATCTACTAAATTTAGAACCATAAATCATTCTGCATGTTTCTTTACACCTTTAATGTTCGAGTTCTTCTTGGGAACTAAAGGGAAACTGTGGCTCATCAGAATCGACAATGAATTGGAGTTCATCTGGTTTGCACTACTTTTTTGGCAAATATTTATGAGTCTCTAAAGATTGGATTATTGACTTCAAGAACTGACTTCAAAATCAAGATGGACTCCAGTTCACTGATCTCTTAAGATGGCATTATTATTATCGCTAATAAATCAGTTCCAACAAACTTCCTTGCTAACACTTCTTTTACTGATCTGGAGTGGAAATTTATATGAATATTCCTCTTTGAGAAGAGGGTGGAAGTTGAGACGGTTTTGATTGCAAGTTATCTTGACCTGGGGAAGGAGTGTCATTGAAATTGCTTTCTTGGCATTTGCTATAATCTTGTATGTCAACTTAAGGTTCTTTGTGTGGATGCAACCAAAAGCTGTTCTCAAGAGGAATTAATTAGCAGGCTATCTGGGACTCATGGAATCCATGCCGGATAACTGAATTTGGAAATGAACAGACAGGTGGGTAGTTCTGGAGTCTGGGAAGAAAGAAACCTTGATATTACCATGAGCAGTCTGCTCATGATCTTACCGCTTGGATAAAATGGACACCCACATGATTTCATTGTTTTCTGCTAATTATTCTGCTAAGAATCACTGTTTCTATCCCTTTGTTAGAGATTCAAATTGTAGAGAAAATTCTGAAAATATCAGTAATTTACTCATCTGTTTAGTTAAAGGGAGAGGCAGGGGGTCAATCTTTTTATTATAGTTCCAATGAACTATAACTAGTTGGAGTAAAAAACATCTCAAAAGTGAATTGGATTCCAGTTGTTAAATAGACTCTGGAAAATCAAAAGACACACCTCTACGTGAGGAAAGGGAAGCTACAGCAAAGCTGGGAATATGGAAAGACGAAGCAAACCTTTCTTCCTGTTTTGCTGAGAAGGGCAGTTATTACTTATTATGAATATTAAAAACAGAACCTACAATAAAGATAGACTGCAAGAGCTTTAGTACTGAGTGAAAAATGTAAAATTATTTGAGTCATGAACTTGTCCCAAGATAAATGTGGAATCAATGCTAAAACCTGAATAGTACTTTAAAGTAAATGTAAGACAAAGATGATTGTTATTACCATTATCAATATTGATTTAGAAATTCTAACTAATGAAGTACAGTAAGGAATATAAATCAGAATCATAATTATTGGAAAGAAGACAAAACTCAGCCTTGTTTGAGGATAACATGATTTGTATAATGAAAACCCAAACGAGTCAACTGAAAAGCTAATATAAACTTTATTGTATAACCAGCAGTAATGGTTACATAGAAAACATAATGGTTTTAGAAAAAATTCAGAATAGGCAAAACATACATAGAGAAAAGTACAAACACTTCAGAGTAATCTTAAGAAGAATTATGGGAGCAAATGAAGAAAAGCACATAAAATTACTGTAAAGTATAGAAAACTCACTAAATGCTTGTTTCCTTTTTAAAATTTGACCGACTGCTCTCACAGGTGAAAAAAGTCAAACTGGTCGCACAGATGAAAAAAACTTTTGAAACTGAGAGTGGTTAGGGACACTACTTATTTTGTCTTGCGTATACTAAATTAAAAACATAAAACATAATGCTTTTAAAATGTACTAGAGCAAACATTGATACTGATCATTGAAACAAAATACATACTCCAGAAACAGACTATAATTTCTGGAAGGATTTAACATATCCTCCGGAGATCCTCAGATTTGTAAGCAGAAATTTATACACAGCAGTGTGCATTTAGTTATGTTTAAAATCATTTGCCTTACTCTAACTTATTCATGAGCAGAAGGCAAATCCAAATCCCTGGTGATACTCAATCTGAAACAGACCATGTGAGGTTTGTATTCATCAGCTCAATTGCTGACGAATGCTTGCAATTTAGAATGTTTGCCCACTTCCTTTAGAGAATCTTATTTGAAACCATTATTTGTTCCTCTTTTTTATTTTTATATATGCCATCTAAATAGCCATGGTATATTTAGTCTAATTATACCTCTTGTTGGCCCTCATGTTTAGCTACTTTGATGGATGACTGCTTTTCTTTCTGTGTATTATGGAGCCCAGCAAAGTGAATTTGTTTAATACCAGGTAGCCTGTGTTTTGAACCCTATCATGCCAGATATGACCTTAAGACATGGTAAAATCCTTCTAGACATTTTCGTGACTTCAGTGGCAGGTAAAAAGCAGAAATTTCATTTAATTTATATTATTTTTAGAAAAGTTAGAAACAACTGGAATTGTTAACAGTAGGGAATGGTTAAAAATATATTTGTACATCTATGCAAAGTCACGTTATACAGCCACAAAAAGGGATTACTCATAGCCCAAACCTCAGCATCATGCATTATATTTAGTTAACAAATGTGCACATATGCCCCTGACTCCAAAATAAAAGTTGAAAAAGAAAAATATTAATATAAAATAATTTTAGATGATATAATCCTTACCAGGAAGTATACTATGAATAACATTTTTAAAATTTCATTTGGTTTGTATATGTTTTATTTTTATATTTTCCTTTATTTTTCAAATTTCTTAGAAGCATGAGAATCAGAAAAACATACTTTAAAAATGTGAAGATCAAGATATTTTTTTTCTTTTATTATTATTATTATTATTATTATTATTATACTTTAGGCTCTATGGTACATGTGCACAACGTGCAGGTAAGTTACATATGTATACATGTGCCATGCTGGTGCGCTGCACCCACCAACTCGTCATCTAGCATTAGGTATATCTCCCAATGCTATCCCTCCCCCCTCCGCCCACCGAAGATCAAGATATTTAAGGATTGGAATATATATTAACAAAACAAATAAATTACGTGTCAACAATTATTTAGCAGTAACATTTAATGTGTGTACTTTTAGTTGATTTTACTAAAAGAGATATACACATATGTGACAAGGACATGTATATGTATATGACAAAATCATTCTGATTTGCATCCTCAAATTCAGCCCTATAGTTTCCACCACTGAACAGCTGACTAAGGTACCACAGTAAACTCATGGCAATTCTTCTAAGGGCAGGAAAAGTTATATAAAATGTAGGCCTTTAAATGCTGGATTTGCAAAGTTCCAATATGTGTGGTAAGAATGGAAAAGAGTATACCTACTATGTCCCAAATAGGAAATTACCTATAAGCATCATAATTTAACTCACCATACATACTTTGACTTAAGTAACTGATTAAAAAAAAAATTCATGTGGTTGGTGCATGTGGTTCATTATGTTGTGTTCATAAATATGATCACCAACTGATTTGCAAAACAGTAAAATATAATAATTCTATGAACTCGATTCCAAAAATAATTTACACCTGGAAGAATCTTTTTGGAAAATTTTACCAAACAGAATCATCTTCAGTGCTTTTCTAAACCAGGGATAGAAAAATGCGTAAACCATTGGATTAAATGTAGAGTTCAAGTAGCCAAACCAAATCAATACATCATTCAAAGTAGGTGGAATAATGTAGTGAAGAAAAGGGTTCATGACTGTACAGACAAAGAAAGGGCACCAGCATATTAGGAAAACTCCCATCACAATCCCCAATGTCTTCGCAGCTTTCCTTTCTTTGCTTTGTGAAATTCCATTTTTCATTTCCAATCCAATTTGGAGCTTCTGATTGGCATCATTAATTGATCTTGCCTGCTCTTTAGCTATAAGATATATTCTGTAATAGACACATAACATAATAGATCCAGGTATATAAAAAGAAGTCATAAAGGCCAGTACTCCAGATATTTTGCTAAAAAAGACAGAGCAACCTCCTCTGCAGTGAACACGTTTGTAATATATCTCTTCAGCGCCTTTGAAGTTTAGCTCCAGAAAGATCATTCCAAATGCAAAAACAGCAGGGATACTCCAACTAATGAAGATCATCACACAAATAACCAAGACATTGATCTTGGCTTTATATCTCAGTGGATCACACACAGCATAGTAGCGGTCAATGGAGATGAAAGACAAATGGAAAATGGAGGCTGAGCTCAGCATAATGTCGGTGCTTGTGTGAATTTTACAGAAGACTTCTCCAAAATACCAACAGTGCTCAGCAGATCTCACCATGCTGTAAGGCATGACCAGACACCCCAGAAGAAAGTCCACAGTGGCCATGGAATGAATGAGCCAATTTGTCGGAGTATGAAGTTGTTTGAAGTGTGATATAGAAACAATAACTATCAGATTGCCAACCAGTGTGGTCAGAATTATGAGCACCATTAAACCGTACAGGGAAGCACGGATATCATTTGACCAGTTGTTTTTCACACAGGAAATATTAATTATATTGTGGCAAAAGGGCATCATTCCTGAGGGCTGTCAATCAGTTTACTTTTCCCTTTGTGTGTTGATTAATCTTTTTCCCAAATCCATAATCAGGTTACAGTTCCTTCTTGTGTTTATTTTTTATTTGCACATACTTATCCCAGAAACCTAGGAGGAAAAATAAAAGAGTAAATCATTGGCAATTCGAGTCCTCTCACTTCTAGCACATTTACCTATTACTCCCTGTTGAAGAATAGTTATTTTGGAAGGAATTTTATTTCCAAGTTCCATTCAATAGTTCAGTACAGCAATTTTTAAAAAAACTTTTACCTTGAACTGGACATTGTTCTAGAAATACAAAGCTAAATTATTAGGTTGAACTATATGAAACTGCCACATTTGTAGGTCAGAGAAGATCAAATGATGATTATGATCACACATCTTAATCTATGGAAACAATCTGTGTCCATAGGAAGCCAGTCTAGTGGGGGAGACTTACATTCTAAAGGGTAGAAAGAAATTGCCAGAAAATTTGGAATTAAAATATGTTTATGAAAAAGACAAGAAGTCTTTTAAATGTGCCTCTTGTGCAGAAATAATACCCACTAGTGCCCACTTTTGCACTTGGTCATACATAAGTTATATATTTCTTATTTTATAATTAATTGTAATAAGAAGAAGCTTACATATATTTATTTGCAGCTTGCAAAGTACTTCTACATATGTGCCATGCATTATTTCAGTTACTGTTTTATTTGACATTTATAAGACCAACATCATTTTTTGTAAGGAAGACATGACATGCTTTATTAACCTCATTTTACTGGCAAGAAATTGAAGTTTAATTCACAAATCATTAAAACTTGAATATGAGCTGTGGTCTCAATTACTAGTTCAGTTTCTTTGCTATCAGTCCAGTCTTTCTCTCCATTGCAGAAAGAACCAATTTGAGGTCAATTTTTAAAAATTAAGCTTTAAATTTTCATGTAAGAATTTATGATGTCTTAAATAATGGCACCTACTAGTGAAGAATGATACTGTGGTCCCACTTATTAAGGATGTTTGATATACAGACTAAAGTCTATGGTAAGAAGTGAAGTGGCATGGTGCAAAGAGCACTGAGGTAAGAGCCCAGGGAAGCTGAGTTTCCATGTGGACTGTGGGCAAGGCACACGACCTTTTTAGTTTTTAAGTTCTGAAATCCAATAAATCTCACTTTATAAAACAGGTAAAAAAAATTATTATGAGTAGGCATCTTCTACTAGGCCTCCTCTTCTTGTACTTCACTGAAGAACCTCAAAGTTCCAGGGGACTCAGTTTGAAACTGTCCTTTTGTTTCTATATGACCCTGTAATTCTGAGCTAAATTCTAGAACTTGGACTTACACACACACATATGCATGCACACACACATACATATATATATATAACATATACACAGACATGTACATATATATAAAGACAAGGGGGGAGAGAGAGAGAGAAAGGAAGAAAGAAAAAGAAAAGAAAGAAAAGAGAGAGAAAGAAAGAAGAAGGAAGGAAGGGAGAGAGGGAGGGAGGAAGGAGAAAGAGCTTGGGGAAGCATACACATTTCTGGCAATGAAGTCCTATAGTCTATCATTTTGGTATGAAAATGCTAGAAAATAGCAACAATTCCTAGAATTCCAGGAGTCTGGCTTCCTTTTTATCTTTTTCCCTTCCCTCTGGGCTGATGGTTTAGAATGAGAGAAATGCAATATCTAGGTATGAAAATGTATATTTCAATAAATTTAAAACACTTTTCCCCTAATCTCCTTTGGTCTTCTATTCCCAGAAGGAAACATATTTATACCAAATAAATCTGTAAGATTTATTTAAAAAGACACATAGGCTCATTCCATGATAGAAGCTAAATAGCAAACAAAAACTGTTATTTAAACTAAGCAACATTTGAATTATGATTATAATTTCATTAAAACAATGATGGATTTCTTACTATGAAATTTAAGTTTGCATTTAACTAAACTCAATCAGTTAAGTTATATATTTTCTAGTTAGACTTTTCCTCCACTATTTCCCTGTCTTTTCCTTCTTTCTTTTACTTATTTATTGAATTACTAAAGGAACCACACAACACTCAAAATCACTGTTCAGAAGTGTTTATTTATTCCTGACTCTTAAAAAGATTTCTACCTGATGTCATATTGAGTAGGGACTCTCAGCAGGAACTAGGGTTCAAAAAGAAGTAAAGGAAGGTGGAAATAAAGCAAAATACAAATTTCACTTTTAGAAGAGGAACTTCACAGAAGATGAAAAGGCCATCTGGCAACTTTATAGACCTTGTTTTATGTGGCTCTAAAATGTGCAGTCAATTCCCAAATAAAAACCAAAATGACTCAGAGGCTACCTCAAACTCATATTTGCGCATACTGGTTTAAGAGAAATCAAGCCTTAGGCACAGTATCTTAGAAATTGTTGATAAATATCTTCTTTTGAGAAGTGTCTGTTCATGTCCTTTGCCCACTTTTGATGGGGTTGTTTGTTTTTTTCTTGTAAATTTGTTTGAGTTCATTGTAGATTCTGGATATTAGCCCTTTGTCAGATGAGTAGGCTGCGAAAATTTTCTCCCATTTTGTAGAATAAAAAAAAAAAAAAAGAAATTGTTGATAGTATGAATGCCACATCTGTAGAATAATTTGTCTACCCAACTTAAAGAATATTAAACATCATTGTTTGTATGAGTGCTTTTTAAAGTGTTATAATTTGTTTTTGAATAGATTTATTTGTTTAAGTGCTCTATGATGACATTGTGAGTTGAAAGCTTATCTAAGGACCTGGCAAAATAGTGTTTTTGTTTCTTTTCTTTCAGTTTTAAGAATTTACGAGCTAGAAATAATCATTATCTGTATATACAAATTATCCAGGTTGAATATACAATAGCAATATGGGAAGTTAATAAATTGCTGTTTGATTGCCTAACTAAGCAAATAGTTCTGTGCAAATGATCTAATCATCTAATGTTTGAAAATGACATATGAATTAAAAATATGTTGATAGAACTTATAGTTTAAAATAGATCTGTCTAGCAAGGCAGGAACTCCCTGGCAGAGTGCCCCAACTTTCCAACAGAAGGTCATGAACACTAACCCTATCATAACTTTTGTCCCTGATTTCATCAACCACCCATCCCTAATTGTTCAGACTTTCATCTCTATACTACTCTACTCATTTCCTAATCCAAACCAATTTCCCATTGTGGTATTACTCACAAAACCCTTCCAAGGGTGCCCTAGGGGACTCATGGTCTTCATTCCATTTCCTAAAATCCTTTTTTAAATCTGCTTCCCACTCTTTGTTCGAACTAAAACTCTTTCCCCTCAGGATACCTTCTCCCCTGCAGCCTTGTCAATGGTGGCTGTTTTCTTTCCTACATTCCTTGTACCTCTTCATATTATATTATCTGGAGGAAGAGTAAGGGTCCACTTACACTCATTGCCATTGAAGATCATTATCCCTCTTTCCTCCCTAACCTCTAACCCCTTGCAAGCTTCGAAGTTCATGTCTTCATGCTATACCTCTGTATTAGTCCATTCTCACACTCCTACAAAGAACTGCCTGAGACTGGGTAATTTATAAAGGAAAGAGGTTTAATTGACTGACAGTTCCTCAGGGCTGGGGAGGCCTCAGGAGACTTACAATCATGGTAGAAGGGGAAGTAAACACATTCCTCTTCACATGCTGGCAGCAAGGAGAAGTGCAGAGTGAAGGGAGGTAAAAGCCCCTAAGAAAACCATCAGATCTCGTGAGAACTCACTCACTATCATGAGAACAGCATGGAGGTAACTTCCCCCATGATTCAATTACCTCCCACCAGGTCCCTCCCATGACACGTGGGGATTATGAGAACTACAATTCGAGATTTGAGTGGGGACACAAACCACATCAACTTCCTCCTATTGCAGGCATGTACAGACTCCCAGGTCATCTCTCTGTACTTCTTGAAGATATGAGCTCCTGGCTTACTCTCACTATCTGTAATGTTACTCCTACTAAAGTTCTTAGCAATTTTATTGTCCACCTAAATGATCCTTCCAATAATGGACTCTTAGTTCATTGACCTCTATCTTTTAACAATCATAGACTTGCCTCCATCTCATCTCACCTTCCATGGTCATATCCCGGGATGTCATTATCAATGACAAGAGTCATCCAAATGAGTGGTTTCAAGCTTCACATCCTGTCCTCCCAGCCCATGTGCTTCCTTTCCAACAGTTTTTCACTAGTGCTTCCTTTCCAACAATTTTTCAACTCCCTTGAAGCCCTCAATTCATTTATTTTACACACCTTTCCACTGTCCTTCATTTACTGATGTCTACCTCTTTACTCAGTTTAGATTCCAGTATTTCCTGGCATTATCTTAAGCTCTCTCACATTAACATACTTTCCTGGCTAACCTTGAACACTGGTTAAATGCAGTTTTCCTCTCACTTCACTCCTGCACACTTAATGTGGCATAGAAAAACACACAACAGCCTTCTTTCAAATTCGTAACAAAAATGGACCATTACAGTTGCTCAGGAATCCTACTCCATTTCCCTGTTACCTTCATTCCTTTCCTCTCTGAGATGACTATTTCATGCCTCCTCCCTTCTTGAATCTCAAATACTTATTCACATCCTTACTCCCACCTAATGACTTTGCATTCTGTTTCACTGAAAAAAGTGATGCAATCAGAAGAGAATGTCCACATCCCACCAGCCTATACCTGTTTATGTATTCAGCCCACTCCCTTGTTGCTGCAAATTACTGCAAATGAATGGACTCTCTCCCACCACAGGCCATTCCTCAGATGTGCCCCATACCCATCTCTTTATGCCTATTCCAAGATATACCCTCCAACTCTCTCTCCCCTGCATCTTCAGTGGTTCCCTTCCAAATACCTTCACTCTCAAATATGCAGTAATATTTTCCACCTTAAAAGAATTATTGAAGCTCACATCTTCTTTCATTTATCAACTACCACTTTATCAGAAAGGAACCCTTTGAGTCATTTATACTCCCTGTCTCTAATTCCTCTAATCCTATCTCTTAAAATTCACTGTAATGAGAATCTCATCATCAATACTCCACCAAAACAGTTCTTAACCAAGTTATTCTACATTACTAAACCCAGTGGTAAGTTATCAGGCCTCAAGTTCTTGCTTGGCCTTTCAATTCCCCCTTGAAACAATTTCTTCCCTTGGCTCCTGGGTCACCACCCCCTTGTGGTTCTGCTACCTCACAAGCTGCTCTTGTCAGTGGCTGTTATGGTTCTTCTTCATCTCACTGGCCCTAAGTCTCGGTCCTCAGTTCTCTTTTCTATTCATAACCACTCCCTTGGTGATTTCATGCTGTATTATGGCATAGTCTATATGCTGATGAGTCTCAAATGAACACTTCCAGCTTTGACCTTCCCCCTGAACTCTGGACTAGTATTTCCTGCTGCCCACAGGATATCACCACTTAACTTGTCTAAAGCCAAGCCCTTGACCTCCCTCCTTTGCCTAGCTTCTCCTCCTCCTCTCTACATATCTAGAACAAGACAACTCTATTCTTGAACGTCCTCCATCCAAAACTTTGAGTTAATTCTTAGCTTCTCACACTCAACAACATATCCAATTCATCAATAAATGATCTTGGCCCTTCATTAAAAAGTTATCTAGAATCAGACCATTTCTCATCATTTCTGCTATCACCATCCTGGTCCAAGCCACCAACAATCTCCAGATTAATCTAATAACCTCCCAGCTGGTTCCCCTGCTTCTTCTCTTGTCTCTCCACAGAAAGTATCCCCAACAAGCAGCCAAAGTGATCACATAAGTACATACATTTTCACATAAATTCTTCCAGAATGGTAGAACATGAGTCTCAAATGTAAAAGAACAGGGGCATAAAAAATAAGCCCAGAGCCAATACTGAGACATTGTCAGCCACGCGCCCCTATCAGGCCAAAGAAAGCTGCATGGTGACATGCTTCATCTGTGCCTGCCTGATGTTAAGACCACACTTCTCACAATGTCTCCTAGGACTTGGTCTAATCCTACAGTAGTGTGTGTATGTGAGGCTGCATTCTGCCCATCTGTAACCTACTTAAATTCATCAAGTTCTGTATACTTTCAAGCATGAGTAACTATTTTAATATAAGTGAGTTATTACTGCTATTTTTATAGACAAGGCAGCAAAGAGAACTACAAATCTGGAGCTCTGTGACTGGTACAAGCTAGGTGATTTTTTTTTCCATTGGTGTTCAGAGGAGAGGTTATATGAAATACTTTTGGCCTTCAGGTGAAAAACTAAAAAAGAAGTGATTGAGATATGAATTTTTTTTTTTGGTAAAAGTGTAAATAAATCTTCTGACTTTCAGACATTCTGCTTTTTTTTTTTTTTTTTTTTTTGAGATGGAGTGTTGCTCTGTCACCAGACTGTAGTGCAGTGGCAGGATCTCAGCTCACTGCAACCTCCTCCGACTCCCTGGTTCAAGTGATTCTCCTGCCTCAGCATCCCTGGTAGCTGGGATTACAGGCGCACACCACCATGCCTGGCTAATTTTTGTACTTTTAGTAGAGGCGGGGTTTCACCATGTTGGCCAGGATGGTCTTGATCTCCTGACCTCGTGATCCGCCTGCCTCGGCCTCCCAAAGTGCTGGGATTACAGGCGTGAGCCACCACGCCTGGCTCAGACATTATTCTTAAGGGAAGTCATCCTTACTGAACCAGAGACATACGAGATAAAAGAAAAGGACAGAAGCATCCCTGGCTTCCCTGAAGCTATATATTTCACAGCCTGAACTTGATTCTATTTTCCCCCCTTTCTTTGGTTTATTTTATATTATTGACTCAAGGACATAGCTTCTAAGCCAATAAGAAGTGATTGGTTTCCTCCTCACCACTCTTTTTTAACAGGTGAGGAGTAGGTAAGAACTCTATGGAAAGTGTGGAGAGTAGGTTCAATAGCTGATATTGAACAAAGGAGAAATTCACCATCAAATAAAAGAAAAGGAGGTCCCCAGAGTCCCCCAAAAGAGGCAATCATAGAGTCAGAGTAGTGGTGGAGTGGGTGGGAGACAAGACCTTTTGAAAACTAAGCTGCAAACAGTGGTGTCCTAATGAACAAAGCCTAGGGAAGGTGGCGGTTGTGCAGGTTTGGATGAAAAAGTTCTCAGCATGCCCAGTTCCTACAAGAGAAAATCACCTGAGCTCCAAAGCAGATTTAGGAAAAGATCAAGATCTTCTGCTCCTTCCCCCAAGGAAACTGGCATCCCAACAAGAATGACAGTGGAGTGGCCTGTAGTTGCAACAGTGAAGAGCCTTCCACCAGGCATATATACTAGTGTGTCCTTACTCGAATGCAAAAGCCAAATAGACATACAAAAGCAGTCACCAAGAAGAAAAATGTGGAGCAGTTAAGTTTCTGGGCAATTCAAAGTAGGGGCCACTTCATACCTTAAAGGAAACTAAGAATAAACAAAATGTCTTTGACCCAGCCAGAAGCCACTATCTCAATGCCTGGTTGGCGTGTTTGGGTTTTTGTGTGTGTTATTGTTTGTGTGTGTCTGTTTAAGTGACACTGTTTTTCTTCTGTCTGGTAATTTTGCAGTTACCACATAATGCTAAATTGGAGACAGAGACATGGGACATTATAATCTATGCCAGAATGTGACTTTTTGCTCTAGAACTTTTGATGGCTATCTTGTGCTTGCTTTGATAATAAATACTCTAAAATACATGATACCCTGATTGATTTGTGGGAGAGAATTTAAAAGCAATATGGACCTAAAATTGCAACTAAACTTTGTGTTAACCTAAATATACTGTTGTTTTACGATCTCTTATTGATCTTGGGTAATGTTATATAAAAGTTGTATGAACCCACAGAAACCATCACACTCAAACCTTTGGTAAACTTTTAATGTTTCATTTTGTTCTTGCCTAATCGGTGACCATCGGAGCATCATAAAGAAAACACTGGTAGCCAATACAACCAGTTTGAGTTTATGAAAGGTCACAAGTCTATGATTTGCAAAGGAGATGAATCATTTAAAATGTTCTGGAAAAAAACCATAAATGCTAGGTGAATCCCTTAAATAGTCCTCAAATATAGAAAATGTTTTCTGGAGACACCTGGTCCCTAGCCTTTCTCTCTCTATACCTGGGATTGGAAACATGTTGACTTTGCATTTGGTTCCCGAACCAAGAAACCCTTAAGTTTTTAACCATGTCCTTAAATGGAAGAATAGTTGTTAGGATCAGATATTCTCAAAAGGTGTTTCAAAGCCCAGCTTTTAAAAGAGCAGTGCTTACAGCAAGAACACACTTTCAAATCTAGCAAGATTCTATCCTGGATGAGAGTGCTGTTGGCTGTCATGTGTCCCCATCAGTGTTTCTGGGGAAATAGACACTGCTGAAATTTTCTGGTCTCTGCTGCTCTATGTCATGTTTTTATTTAATTTAAGACAGCTGGTAGGTACTTGTATCTATAGCTAACAGTCTAGAATTTAACTTTATAGGAAGTGTAGTTTGGTCTCTTCCTACAAATCCATAGCCCTAAAATAATGTACCATTACAGGAACAAATATAGGCTGACCTTAAACTTCTCAGGAACACTGTATCTTTTAATTAAATGGGGCACTGTATACAGAACAATAAGAAAAAGTTTGAAACCACAAAATGTTAAATATGGGAAATAGGACTTTACGATATATTCAAGGGCTTATAGCACCCACGTATACTTTAAAAAGAAAACAAATTACTTGCAGAGAGGTGTAAGATTCTTATACCTAATACCTCCTAATAATACTCTTAAGGTAATACTTTGAGAAAGGTATAAGAATTAGGATCTCAAGAATTGGGAAACTGAGCCATGAAAGGACTAATAATGACCTCTGCACAAATCAAGCACCGAGTTTACTTTAAAATAATTCTGGCAAATTTTGTTTTAAAATGGAAATACAGTTGATGAAGAGATACATTTTTTAAAAAATCAAGAGTGAAGAACATCACAGCATTAAAGAATTGGAAGCAAGCATTGTAAATAGATCTGCAGGTGAGAGGAATACTTCCTCCTGACATCCCCTGACAGCCCAGTCTTCATGACCGCCAAAAAAAATCCTACACCCCTGATATGAGCTACCAATGAACGTTCAGAAGCCATTTAACAAAATACAGTAGCAGCACAGGGAGAGGCCAAGTCAACTAGAAAAGGCAGCTACTATAGAAGCAGGAAAATAAGAACTTTGAATAAAATTTAGTAGAAACACCTGAGATTAAAAATTAGAGTACAGATAAACATTTGAAACCAAAAGAAATGATACAGACATTTTGAAAACCCACGAAAGAATTATAAAAGAGAATAATCACAACTAAAGACTGAATCACAGATCTGGTGGGTAAAATAGAGGAGTCTCACATACATTAAGCCAAAATACAAAGAAATACAAATTCATTCATTCTTTTTTTTTTGAAATAAGGTCTTGCTGTGTCACTTAGCCTGGAGTGCAATGGTGCCATCATGGTTGACTGCAGCCTCAATCTCTGGGGCTCAAAAGATCCTCCTGCCTCAGCCCCCCAAATAGATGGAACCACAGATATGCACCATCATGAGGTATTTCAAGTTGCCCAGACTGGTCTTGAATGCCTGGGGCTCCAAGCAATCCTCCTGGCTTGGCCTCCAAAAGTATTAGGAATACAGACGTGAGCCACCACACCTGATCTGATTTGACTTTTCTAACAGTATCGCTCTGATTGCTGCCTTGAGAACAGATGCAGAGGAGCAAAGACATAAGCAAGGAGATCAATTAGGGAGCTGCTGCAACAGAAGCTGTCACCTGGTGAGAGAAGATGGTGCTTTGGAGCACAGCAATGTTTGTCATAGTGGAGAGGAGAGGTCAAGTTTGGACATGTTTTGAAGAAACAGCCAGCAGGAATTGCAGATAGACTTGATTGTCGGTTTAGAGAAAGTCATGGAGGGAAGTAACAGGGCTTTGGCTTGAGCAGCTTGAAAAATAGAGGTACTAGTTAGAGAGATGGGGAAGATGGTGACTGCAGAGGGACAAGAAGCAGAGGAAATGAAACGCTTTGCCCTTGTGAGGTTGGAGCTGTGTGAGGAAGGGCAGGCCTTTAGTGCTCAGCTGCTTTGGTTCAAGTCCTGGCTGGGCCATTCACTGGTCCTGTGGCCTTGAACATACTACCCAGCCTCCGGAGGCTGCAGTTTCCTCATGTGAAAAACAACCAAACGAAAAGAAAACAAAAACAAAAAAACCTATTTTCTGGAGCTCTTATGAAACTGGAATGAGTTAATTTTTATAAAGTGCTTATAATAGCATCTTGTAGATAGTGTTCATCAACTAAGTAAACATCCAAGTGTAATGCAAGGGAAATCAAGGTGCTATTTCAAGAATACACATATATTTAAATTTAAATAGATGCACTCTAATGGATCACTATAGGCAGAAGGGAAGGAAAGGGAGAAACAGAGATAAATAGGGGGAGGGAGAGTCAGTAAGATGAAATATATATAGAGAGAAGTAGGATGTCAGAAGGGAATGGCATGTGTTTTATTCACTGCTGAAGCTCCAAGGCCTGAAAATATCTACAACATGTACTGAGCACAAAAGGGAATAAAGAATTGAATGAATGAACAAATGAACTGAGGAGTTCATTTTCATTTCTGTGCCTCGTGGAGCCTTTAAAAAAATTCATGCACATACACTTAGCCTGGTTCTGAATTCTGAGTATCAAGGAAAAAAATTGTATAAGCATCCAAATAGAAAGAACTGGTTATTTTAAAAGGAAAGAAGTTCAGGCTAGCATAGGACATCTCCTCTGTCATTTTGGAAGCCAGAAGGCAATAGAATGAGGTTAGAAATTATGAGGGAAATAGGATGATAATTCAACAATCCTATATGCAGTCAAAATAGTGATCACATAAGAGTAAAAGAATGACAGTAAAAATGGATTTATGACCACCTGCTGAGAAATTCTAGGAAATACCCTAGCAATATAAAAATTAAATCAAAACAAAAATTTCTAAATAGCAAGAGATGAAAAATAAAAGCAAAGAGATAAAAAAAAGCAACAACAATGAGTAATATCTAAATTAAGGTTTAGTTTAAATTGAAAGAGGTTATGTTAATATGACACAATACAATGCTTGTTAAAAGAACATTCAAAATGAAAAACAAATAAATTTCAAGGAAACACTTAATATTGGCCTGGAACTTAAATTCTAACTATCTTAATAACACCTAGTTGTTATCAGGGGTGCTGAGGGGCTGGCAAGTTAAACTTCTTGACTAGATGGAAAGATGCGTAGTTACAATTAAATTTTGGAAAGTTGGTCTAGCAGCATTTTTTAAAATTTAAAATGCTCACATTGTTTGAATCAGCTCAGTTCAGTGCAATTGTTCTTTTAACAGCAACGAAAGAAAAAAGTAAAATAATCTAAACTTTGATGTCAGACTTACATATATATGTATCAGTAGACATAGGATATGTATTTAACAAGATGTTAAATAAAATGATCTAGTTCTTTATAGAGACAGAAAGTTGTCAACAGTATAATTTTAAGTAAAGAAAAACATTTACAGATTATTTAAAAATATACAATTATGTATTCTAAAATATCATATGTCAATATATTGTTAAGTAAAGAAAACATTTGCAGAGTATTTAAAAATATCATAAATAGGGATACACACTCACATGTATTTATGTAATTATGGGAAATAGTTATGGAATGGAATATTCCAATTCTCAATATTATTTACTCAGAGATCGTGAGATTTAAACTCAAAAAACACACAAAAAAATTAACAACAAAAAGAAAATAATACAAAATTTTAGCAATGTTTTTACCTGGGTGGTGAATTATGGGTGAATTTTATTTACTTTTCCATCTCTATGACATATTCTGTTTCTTTCTATGGGAATGTTTCACTTTCATAACTAGAAATTTTTTTTAATAAAAGTAAATGTATTGTTTATAAATTGAGTTTCATTTTAAAAAACTATTGGTGAATAATTATCAATAAATTTGTATTATTTGTTTCTTTGACTTGTATAATTCTTTGCATGATTTATTTATCTATTTTACCTTTGTACTAAAATTATATTTTGCTAAATTTCTGAACTGAACTCATTTCCTGTTTTTGTTCTATTATAAAGTATAAAATAGACAATAATAATTTTACTCCAAAACTATACTTGCAGCTCTGTAATTCCAGTATTTTTAATAAACATACTAAAACATGTTTGAAAAATACTGATTTCTAAAGGGGGAAAGAGACCACGGTGAGGGAAACAGCATTTTTAAATGTTTAAGTCATGGTTCTTGAGATGAAACATTGCTGGAAGTGAACCATTTCTGTTTCAAAGAAACACGAAATGGGACGAAATTCATTTGTTTGCTCCTACATCAACACAAACCAACAAATAAAAGAGTAAAACAGTCACCAGCAATATTATGATAAATGTACTATACATGAAAGTGTTTCTGCTATTTTGACATGCATAAAATAATATGAATCAGATTTAGGTAATATAACTAAAAGGTTCTTAAATTAATTGATCTAATATATGGCAGGTATACACACACACTGAATTTAGTTTAAATTGAAAGGGATTATGTTAATATGACACAGTACATTCGAAAATGTACTGGGATTTTTCCTACCAAATATATTTGTACAAATAATATTTGTGCAAATAAGATTATGGTTTTGCAGTTTAGTTTTGTATATAGTAACAATATTGTAATTGTAAAACCTAAAAAAATCTGTAAAGACTCCTTACATGATGTTAAAACTAGCCAATGTACACAGCATAGAATTTCTTTCTTCATTAACAAGAAAAAGAGATTTTTTAAAAGTTTCAACTTTTCAAATATCCTAGCTTTCCAGAAATGAATTTTTAATAAAAGAGAAACAACACCTGTTAAAAGACATGTAAAGCAAGCTATTTAAAAATATATAACCATTCTTTTAGCTTCTCTTACTAAAGGGGCTATTAAGCAACTAAATTACAGAAAACCCTTGTTAATCTTCATGCTAAATAATCCTAAATTTTAACAGATGAATAAGTACCAAGCCATTGATAAATCTCATTATCTTTAGCATTCTTTCTGTAAAATACTACTTTAGGCCTTTGGGTTAGCCTCTAGGATTTGGTTTGGTTGTTCAGCAAATTCAGACCTACCTGCCCAGGTAAGAGTGAACACAGTCAGTGGATGAGCAGACAGCAGGAACGCTGCCTTTGGGACCAGTCTGCATCAATCTCCTGGATACCTGCTGCTGGTTAGAGCCCACTGCTGCCCTATGATAGGCCACAGTTCACATAGACAGAATGACGCCAACATTAAAATCCAAAACAAAAGCTGATAATAAATCTTTCTGAAATAAGCTAACAATATGTTATCAAGAAATACAACTGGGAGGAGCTTTTATTCTGAACCAGCATCAGGAAGCTAGCAGTGAGCAAGCTAAATAGAGAAGGTAAATATTACCACTACTTTAAAAATAATTCCAAGCGTGGGCCACCAGGAACCACAGCGATGCATTAACAGTATATAAATGAAAACACATGTCCATTAAAACTGACTTAATTGCTGATTGATTTGAAAGAAAAGTACTTCTCTATTAGACACCTGTACAAGAAAATAACTAGCATTTAAAAAACAACTTGCTTTCAAAAGAGATGACCTGTACCCAACAAATGAATATTTTTAAAAAATAGAATGTAGTCAAACCCAATAACATATTATAGTTAGAAAATACTTTAAAGAAATGGATTTCAAACTACTTTTGAACTACAAATATAGGAAGAAATACATTTTATATTCTTATTCAGTACATATGTAGGTAGGCACCTATAACAAATGTAAAAGTTTTCATTAAAACATACCCTTACTTTGTATAAGTCACTCTGATATTTCCTATTTTATTCTATTTCTTCTTTTAATTACTGGAAATTACAACTCAATAATGTTATTAACCACAATAGAAAAACACTGTCTTAAATGTTATATGATCACACACATTTATCCCATCAGTTTTTTTTTGTTTGTTTGTTTTTGAGATGGAGTTTCACTCTTGTCGCCCAGGCTGGAGTGCAATGGTGCGATCTCAGCTCACTGCAACCTCCGCCTCCCTGGTTCAAGTGATTCTCCTGCCTCAGCCACCCAAGTAGCTGGGATTACAGGCGCCTGCCACCACACCTAGCTAATTTTTGTGTTTTGTTGGTAGAGACGGGGTTTCACCATGTTGACCAGGCTGATCTCGAACTCCAGATCTCAGGTGATCCGCCCACCTAGGCCTCCCAAAGTGCTGGGATTACAGGTGTGAGCCCCTGCACCTGTCCTATTTTATCAGGTTTTACACTTAGACTTTTGAATACAATAAAAGTTGATTAAATAAAAATTATTTAAAAACAGAAAAGAGAAAAAAACGAAGATATAGAAGAATAAAGCAAAGAATAAAGATAGGGAAACATAAGTAAATCAAAAATTAAATATAAAAAAGAAAAAATGTTTATAGATAAAACTTCCAAAATGACCCTCTCTACATGGAACCAGATCCTCCAATATGGCAAAATGAAGAGCTGGACAAGGGCTGTTTCTCTTCCATTACTATCAGTTACTCTGCATAGGATTAAAGGATCATTATGACACATTGATTATCAGGCTCGGTTCTTCACCCTCCTCACATCCACATCTTTGTCGTTCCTTCATTGGGGGTAGAAAATACGTTTTTTGCCCTTTGAATTTGAACTTTGCCATTTGACATGTCTTGGCCAAAAGAATGTGAACAGAGATAAAAATGTTCCAGTTCCAAACCTAGTCTTTGGGAGGACATGTTTATGAATGTCCTTTATCCTATCACCAGGAATACAACATACCCGTCTAAGCCACTTGTCCAAGGAAGATGAGAGACATGTGGAACAGACAGGGGCATGAAGACCTGCGGCACCTGGCAGTCACCCTAGCTGACCCCATGGATTCATGAGCATAAGTTGCTATTATTTTAAGCTATGGAGTTTTGGTGTCATTTGTTACACAGCATGATCAAAGCAATATTAACTGTGTCAATTGTATTTCTGAAGGAAGCCATGGAGATATGCTGCCCCATTCTCCTGCCTTGGGATCACTAGTGAAACACTGACACCCCATAATGGGTCAGCTGTGACCTAAATAGCCATTATTAAAAGCAGTGATAGAACAAGCAAAAGGGCATACAGTGAAATTACCCTTTACTAAGTGAATGTAACTGCTGCTTCAGAAGTCTCCAGATATTAAAGGTTGGTTCAAGAAATAATATCCAAGTTCAGTTCTTGTTAATGGTACATAGAAAATGTCATTCACTTTTCTCAAAATGCGTTTAATGTTGCCTAAATCATACATATTCCTGTCTTACCAGGAAGCAGTCTTCTTTGCAGGCAAGCACAATACCTCATGTATAAGAGTTTATTAAGCTCTAGGAAATCAAGGCTCTCGTTTGCTTTGTTCATTAGTCTCTCGCCATGGCTTAAAACTGTGCTCGACAGGCTGTGCCCGGTGGCTCATACCTGTAATCCCGGCACTTTGTGAAGCCGAGGCGGGTGAATCACGAGGTCAGGAGATAGAGACCTTCTTGGCTAACACGGTGAAACCCCGTCTCCACTAAAAATACAAAAAATTAGCCGGGCGTGGTGGGGGGCGCCGGTAGTCCCAGCTACTCGGGAGAGTGAGGCAGGAGAATGGTGTGAACCCGGGAGGTGGAGCTTGCAGTGAGCCGAGATCGAACCACCGCACTCCAGCCTGCATAACAGAGCCAGACTCAGTCTAAAAATAAAAAAAAAATTAAATTAAATTAAAATAAAAAAACAGTGCTTGAAAAACCATAGATGCTTAATAAATATTGGCTCATTGAGTAACATTGAATTACTGGATAAATTAATTATTCATTTTTAAAAGCCTTTAAATCAAAGGATTACATTGATATGGAATTCTCTTAGTTTCACTGTGCTAATTACAAAACTGCACGGGCAGTAAATCTTCTCTTCATCTGCTGCTCTTTCTTTTAACTGGAAAACTTATTTAATTGGATAATGATTTTTTCTTCTAGGAATATATAGTTAATAGTGAGACTGACATACAAATAAATATTTATTGCACAATAGAGGGATTGCTAAATGGAAATATAAAGGCTGTGTTATGAGAGAGCAGAAGAAGGATTTGGAAACCCCTCGTGGCAGCCAGGACAGGCTTCATGCATGAGGCCACATATAAGCTGAATCTGCAAAGACAATCCTCGGAGACTTCACAAACCACCTAAATTTAGAATAGGAAAATACACACAAAAACTCTTGTTTAATCTTAATAAACTAATTTCATAGTGGACAATTAAAGTCTTTTAGTTAGTAACAATCCTGTTTTTAAATGTTATTCTTATTTCAGCATCTTTTTTTTTATCAACAAAAATGTCTTGAAGGTTTACTGTGGGCATTCGAAATAAAGCTTCTTTTTCCTTTCTGTCAAGCACACACACACACACACATATACCCCTAAAAAAAATAATAAAACCTAAAAATGTCTTAATTCCCACTCTCTGAACCCACTGAATTTCAAGCTAATTATCAGCTCCATCACCAAATGGGTCTTAGTGATGGCATGATCTACATACATCCTCGGACATGCATGCCTGTTGTCTACTGCTTTGACGATTGAATGTCCTCATTCCTGTAGAGAATCATTCCTACAGGAATGTCCTCATTCCTGTAGATATTGTGAACTCCATGAAGGCAGAGATTTTGTTTCTGTTGTTTCGTTTTTGAGACAGGGTCTCCCTCTGTTGCCCAGGCTGGAGTGCAGTGGTGCAATCATGGCTCCCTGTAGCCTTAACCTCCTGGGGTTCTCCCACCTCAACCTCCTGAGTAGCTGGGACTAAAGGCATGCACCACCACACCCAGCTAGTTTTTGTGTTTTCTTTTTTTTTTTTTTTCTTTTTTTTTTTTTTTTGGTAGAGAAGAGGTTTTCATGTTACCCAGGCTGGTCTTGAACTCCTGGGATTAAGGGATATACCTGCCTTGGCTTCCGAAAGTGCTGAGATTACAGGCATGAGCCACCACACCTGCCTGAAGATTGAGACTTTGTATGCTTTGTTCACTGCTATAACCCCAGAGCCTAGCATATAGCAGGTGATCCCTAACTACTGGTTGGTTGACTGACAGATTTCTACCAGATTAGCTGAATATTCACATCTCTAGCACAAAGGAGAAGTCTCAGAGCTTGCAGTATTGATTCAGAAGGCATTCACCTAGTGGTAATAGTTGAAGTTGTCTGTGGCAGAAGATAAGAGAAATCCCAGAAGGAGAAAGAAAGAGGGAGGAAGACAGAACTGTAAGAAATGTCAATATATAAGTAAAATACTTCCAGATATTGGGATGATAAAAAAGAGACCAATAGAGCCAAGAGGGGAAGCAGAATTTTAATAAAGTTATGGTGTAAAGTGTTACTGAGTGTTAGAGTAAGGATAGAGATCAAGCATATGGTCAAGGATTTAAAAAGGTGTCATTAATGGTTTGGAAGCAATGTTAGTGGAGTATTGTGGACCATAGAGAAGATAGTGTATGTTAAGAAAATAAAGGTAGCCAGGGTAAATAAATTTTTTGAGACATATGACAATGAAAAGAAGGTGAGAAATGGAATAATAGTTTGAAGGAATGGGAAGTCCAGGGAAATGTAGAGCAAATACAAATTAAAAGCAAGAGGTTTCATTTTCCCTATAGAATATAAGAAAAGAGATTTTCCCTGCTTTCCCTTTTTCAAAGAGTCTTTATATCAGAAAACTTGTGCTTTAAGGTCTTTCTCTGTCTCTTTAAAATGTAGGTAAATCTTTTTAATGCTAACTCAGCCTCTGGTCAGCATTATGATCCAGGAATGTCTTTCTCAAGGACTGGGAACCATCTCTTGGAAATGTAAACATTAAGGAAGATAGCACCCTATCTCCCAGATTCTGTGGGATGGTAGGAAACTAGCCTCAGCTTACTACTTGCTCCAAGTTGCAAAACTCCCTCTAGTCATAAAGAGTAGTTGATTTTTACCTTGGTTAAAACCAGTTAGCTAACACAGATGGTTACCCCAACTACCATGTGGGTTAAGGATGAATTATGTGCAACAAATGGTGCTGTCAAGTCCTCTTACATAAGCACTAGTTATAGTATATTTGAAGAAAATGTGTGTATTCATCAGGGTTCTCCAGAGAAATGGAATAGTATGTTTCTATGGTCTAAATGTTTGTGCCCCTCAAAATTCATTTGTTCAAACCTAATTCCTAATGGGATGTATTAGGAGGTGGAACTAATTAAAACCTTCCGGGGTGATTAAGTTATGAAGGTGGAGCCCTTATAAATGGAATTAGTTCCCTTATAAGGAGCTAGAGAGAATACAGTTCTCCCCTTCTACCATGTGAGGACACAGAGAGAAAGCGCCATCTATGAACCAGAAAGCAGGCCCTTACCAGATACCAAATATACCAACACCTTGATCTTGGTTTTCCCACACTCCAGAACTGTGAGAAAAAAAGAAAGAGATCTATTAAAAGGAGTTGGTTCATGCATTATGGAGGCTGGCAAGTTCCAGGATGTTCAGGGTGAGTCGGCAAGCTGGAAACCCATTAGAGTTGATGATGTAGTTCCAGTCCTAAGACTAGCAGGCCTGAGATCCATGAATAGCCAATGTCTCAGTTTGAGTCTGAAGGTAAGAAAAAGCCAATGTCCTAGTTCAAAGCCAGTCACTCAGGAGGAATTCTCTCTTACTTGGGGGAGGGTCAACCTTTTTGCTCTGTTCAGACTTTCAACTGAATGGATGAGGCCCACTCATATTAGGAAGACGATCTGCATTACAATTTAAGTGCTAATCTTACCCCAAAACACCCTTACAGAAATACTCAGAATAATGTTTAACCAAATATCTGGGTACCCTGTGGCCCAATCAAGTTGACACACAAAATTAATCATCACAATATCTGGAATGGATTGCATCTGCTTGCCTACATAAAAGAATGAGGTGTCTTTTTGTCTTTGCAATATCTTAGTGGATTGCCTGTGATGTACATCACATAATACAAATGTTTTCTTTCTCTTCTCGTAATACAAATGGTGTTCTGGGTTGGGAGGAGATTTTGTTTTGAATTATATTTTCCCAACAGATGCATTTGTTAAGTTTGATTAGAATAAATGTGAAAGGGTTTGTCAGACAGCAGGATGAACCAGAAGGAAAGAAAGAGTGAAGATCAAATAAGATGTATTTGATGGAGCATGGGTTCAGGGTGATGGAAGATGATGTTACAAGAAATACAGGAGGCTACAAGCCTTGAAAGGAAGAGAAACCCTTCCCTTTCTTGCTCTTCCTCCTCTTCCCAACTGTATGAGTTTTCTGGGGCTGCCATAATAAAATAACACAGAATGGCTTAAATAACAGAAATGTATTTTCTCATAGTTCTGGAGGCTGGAAGTCCAAGATCATGGTGTCAACAGGTTTGGCTTCTCCTGAGGCCTCTCTCCTTGGCTAAAAGATGGCTGCATTCTCACTGTGATTTCACATGGTCTTACACATTTTTGGTGTTTTTTGTGTATCCAAATTTTCTCTTCTTCTGACTCCAGTGCGATTGCATTAGGACCCACCCTAGCAGTCTTATTTTAACTTAATCACCTCTTTAAATGCCCCGTCTTCCAATATAATCACATTTTGAGGTACTGGGGGTTAAAACTTCAATGTATGAAATTTGGGGGACACTATTCAACCCATAATACCAATGTATCCAACTCTACTCATCCTTCAAAACTCAATTCACTTGTTACTTTCACCTTACGATTAAAATCAGTTTCTCTCATGCTTTCACTTCCTTAGAACTTTATCTTTCTTTTTCATATGGCCTTGTAATACAGTTAATCATTTTTATTTCTTAGGAATGTATTTTTATATACTACATAATGACGTGCTACAAACATTTTCTTGCATATACTTATATACAATATTAACTGTATTAATGGTTGTGTGAATGGAACTGATATTTGATGTTGTTAACTTTACTTAGACCTTGGAATTTTTATTCGCTTCAATGCTCACTGGGTTTGCTCAAAATATTACCTCTCATTAGAAGATATATCTGCGCCTTAGAATCTTTATCTGTAAAGTTAGTAGATTGGCATAGATAATCTCCTTTGTTTCTTTTATCTCTTCTATTCCATCCATCCATTATTTCATTCATTCACTTATTCATCCATTCAGGAATTATCAAAGAAGTATCTTCTATTCCTAGATGGTAGATGCCGTGCTCAATGTTTTGAATACCATGAACAAGACCAAGTTTCTACCTTCCAGGTCAAAGAGTTGACATTCTAATTTTGACCTGCAGTCAAATTCAGATGAATTTGTCTTGCCCTTCTTGTTCCACAGCATCCCACATCGTAAGGCCCATTTTGCAAAGTCATGTTGCAGGGAGTCTTTTTTAGACTACCTTCCTCCCAGCTTATTTGTGATCAATCTCTTCAGTTTTTCCCGCAGACTAAATATACTGCAGTCCTCACGCCTCTACATATCACTTCAATACAACTATACCACAATTAAACATTTAGAGAGATCATGTGATATAACTTGAATACCCCATGAACCTAAGATATCTACCCTAACTCATCTTGCCCAATAATAGGCAAGTGTACCCAAAGTTACCTCTTTAGAACAGCTTCTTTGGATTAAGGTATTTTTTCTGGAAGTTTTCTTTTAAAATGCAGGTATCATATCCCCTGTTGTGCTTTATTATAATAATTGATTGCAGCTGTACCCTTTATTTCACACTTCCCACAGTGCCTTCAATGTAAAGCAATAAATGAAGTAGAAATTCTCTGAGGACTACACCCACTAATATTAAAAGATATTTTAGCTCAAGTTAGCTTATAACAACAGAGTTTATGGGTAACAAAGTATTAATATAAGAAGAAGAGTTTGGGAGCTTGGTGCACTTTTTATTTTTGAAATCAGTCTCAGGAAATTAAGGAGTTTGATGCCCTATAAGTGAAGAGTTTGGTTCCATTATAGGGACTGAATATCAACACAGGTGTACTTAAAATGCTCTGACCGTTAAAGAGGTACTGAAAGCAGATGCACAGGCCGGTGTGTAACTGGCACAAATATTGACTGTTTTCCATCATAATAGAAGAAAAGTAGCATAATCAGCCAGCACTATTAAAAAATCAAATCCTTACAGGTGATGATAAATTGTGAAATGCATAACCAAAGAGTAAAATGTTTACTTTTATATTTATAGGGGTTTTGCTTATTACACAAACTAGGAATCAGCAATTTCTAGAAAATAAATATCTTAAGCTTTGTGGGTCACAGATCTGTGGCAGCTACTCAACTTTGCCATCGTAATATGAATGAAGTCCTAGTCAATAGCAAATGAGTGAGTGCAGTTGTGTTCCAAAAAAACATTATGTACAACAAATAGTTTACTGACCCCTGATACAGACTTTAGAAGAGATACTATGAGAACTTCCTACCATCAATCAAAGCAAGAAGATGGGAATTCAAAGCCATTTTCCTGGTAAGATTCTTCTGTCCATTCTACTAAAAATACAAAAGATAGCTAGAGTAAAAATATAATTTGCAATATAAAAAAAATCAGTTGACTGAGCAAAAATAAGGAAAAGGATATCAGTCTTTATAATTGCATTAGATGCTTACATTTAAGCTTAGCTATTTTCTGCTGGCATAAAAAGAAAACAGTCTTACCTCCACAAAACACTGTATATAAACTTCTTTATAAGCTTACCAGGGATGTAATTGGTTATTTCTTGGAAACTGTTCCAGAAGTGTTTCAGGTTTCAGGAGAATTCTCTGTTATGAGAGTCCTTCCTCTTTCCCGTTCATCCCTCAATTTTTTACAGTAAAGTTAGTGAAGATTTTGTCTGACCTCCTTCCACCTCCCCTTTCTTCAGATGCTCTCTTTTCATTTGAGAGTCCATCTTTTCAGGAATACAGTTGTCAGGGGCCCCAACTTTTCAGTAGCAAAATGAATATGACTATGCCTAGAGATGTTCACCATTAAAAGTACACAGGCAAATCATAAGGTCTTCAATACATAAAGAAATGTCTCCACATGTGGAATTTGGGGCTGGCAGGAGAAAGGTCTTGATACAAACAATGTGGCTTAAATCCCCTGAAATCACATTGGCATAGACCTGGCTTTGTCCAGAACTGAGTGCTTCCTGGCATGGGACATGGGATATGGTCAGTTGCGCAGTTCTATTCCTATTGTAGATAAAGATGATCCAACAGAACCATCATGGCTTTCTAAAAAGTATTCTGTAAGCAGACAAATTCTCTTTACTCTGATTTTAAAATAATTTTTAGCAAGTAACTTATAAGTAATATTAGGTTTCCCAAGCAGCTTTATATCATGAAGGTACTGCTGTTCTGAAACAAGTATATCCGGCTGGCTTAGTAGTAAGCAATCAATCACTTACAGAGTGCTTACTGGATATCAGGTCCTGTATTGCATTTTCAAATTTAATCCTCTTGCCAATACCAAGAGTCTGGAAACAATCCCATTTTTGTTAAAGAGACCAATGCTCAAGGAAGCTAAGGAATTTGGTGGTTATACACAGGCCTATCTCCAAAGTTCTATCTCATTGTGCTGCTATTTTATTTCTCCCATGTGTGTAAATGACTAGACTCATTCTGGTTTATAAATCATCTTTGGTGAGTTCTGTTAAAAGTGGCTCAGTCTCACGCCTGTAATCCCAGCACTTTGGGAGGCCGAGGTGGGCAGATCACGAGGTCAAGAGATCGAGACCATCCTGGCCAACATGGTGAAACCCCATCTCTACTGAAAATACAAAAATTAGCTGGGTGTGGTGGCGCATGCCTGTAGTCCCAGCTACTCAGGAGGCTGAGGCAGGGAGAGTCGTTTGAACATGGGAGGCAGAGGTTGCAGTGAGCCGAGATCTCAACCACTACATTCCAGCCTGGGTGACAGAGCAAGATTCTGCCTGAAAAAAAAAAAAAAAAAAAATGGCTCAGTTTCCAATAGTCTGATCATATCTGATGGAATTTAGAGAAATGATTTTCTGAACTTAAAGTATTGAGAACCAGAACCGAAATAGATTCCCTATGTAAGACAACTTTGTAACACTCTATTCCTGACTACAAAGGGTAGTAAATGATATATTTCCTTAAAGATTAAGCTACAATGCAGTTCAGCACTAATAATTATTATGATTACTAGAGAGTGTATAAGTACAGAACATGACAATAATGTCTTCTACTAACATTGCAAAAGATATGAAGCCATCTCTGGGTCAGGAATCAAACAGCAACTGAATTGGTTCACTGTGTAGAGAACTTCATGTAGATCCCTACATTTTAGATAAAATATTATATCGGGGCACGTCTATCTAAATATCTTAGCACATCAAGAGCATTTACATCAAAATATCTTAGTATATTTGGAATATTTATGTATAAAAGGTTTATCACAGCCCCTGGAACTCAGTAGAAGCTCAGTAAATAATAGTTAAGGAAGCTAATAATAATATGGAGGTTAAAAAGCAAAGTGGTCCTTCAAAAATTGTGTTCAGTTCAGAGCACTGAGGACAGACCAACTGTTAGCAGGTCTCATGCATCTCCCAAAACTTCTTTCAGAAAACAAGTTGACTGATAAATAAACTCATCATGATACCACCTACTCTGAATTATTGCAGAGTGGAGCGTTAGAGGATTGTCTATATATCCATTCGTTGGCCACCAGAAATGGAAGAGCATGTCAACAAGCCACTCAATTTATACATTTCAGGAAGAGTATTTTCTCATTCTGAACCATCCCTAAGAAACTACACCTTGAATGCTAATTTCTAATTGAACTTTGAATCTCTTACCCAGATATTATATTTATATGTACCTATAGAGGGCAGCCTTCTACAAATTTTTGTAAGATGTGGCTTTTTATCCTTCCTCCTCCAGAAAGGAGTGACCCAGCATGAAACAAACTTTGCCTTTGCTTGGGAGAAACTAGAACAATTTACAACAGCGGATTTTCCACCATGTGTCATTCAGACCCTTGTTGTGCATCTTGGGAACTCTTGACGGCAGAGCCTGAACATACTGGGTGTGCAGGTGCAGCCTAAGTTTGGCAATTGTCAGTAATAACAAAGTAACAAGTAACAAAGAAGAAGAATAAGCAAAAGGAAGAGAAGGAAGAGGGGAGGAAGGAAGAGGAGGGGAAAAGGAGAGGAGGAGGAGGGAGAGGAAACATGGAAAGAGAATGAGGAAGAGGAAGAGAAGGAGAAAAAGAAGGAAGGAAGGGGAGGAGGAAGAACTTTGACTAACCCTGTACTAGTCTCTAGGCTGAGGGAATTACATGAAATCCCACGTTTATTCTCATAGCACCTCTCAATAATAGACGTTATTTTTAACCATTACTTTACCAAAAAAAAAAAAAGGAATTGAAAATTAAATCAGTTGCTACTAAGAAGCAGCTATGGAATTTGATCCCAGATTTGTCTGAATCGAGTTCTAGCTCCTAACCACTACCAAGAATTTGCAAATAAAAATTAAATTAGACTAGGCGTGGTGGCTTACACTTGTAATCCCTTCACTTTTGGAGGCCAAGGCCAGTGGATCACTGGAGCCCAGGAGTTCGAGACCAGCCTGGGCAACATGGTGAAACCCCATCTCTACAAAAAATACAAAAATTAGCTGTGTGTGGTGGTGTATGCCTATAGTCCCAGCTAGTTGGGAGGCTAAGGTAGGAGGATCACTTGAGCCCAGAAGGTCGAGGCTGCAGTGAGTCATGTTCATACCACTGCACTCCAGCCTGGGTGACAGAGTCAGACCCTGTCTCAAAAAAAAAAATAATAATAATTAATTTAAATTAAAGAGTTTCCCATATCTTTAGCTGATTTCTCCCACAGACCCTTAAAATACCTAGAGAGGGAAACTACATGAGGCTACTACATGAATGAGAATTTTACTTAACACCTGTCTATGAATGAATGGGTAGACTATTATTAATTAAATGTTAGGCAGATGAGACAACAACACAGTAACATTAATTTCAAAACATTTTCAAAATGGTGTTTGTAATTGTCTTAATCTATAAAAATAGTATAACATTTTATCAGCAGTTTCTGAAGATAACTTTCACATATTTATTTCCAGTAAAATTAAATTATATGTGTGTATTTTAGGAAGTTATTGTCAGGCTATCAGATTTTATTTTCTTACCACAGTGCTTTTGTAATTGATCTCCACAACAACTAGTTTTCCAGTACTAGCCAGGTACATATGACAGCAGGCTTTTCAATTAATTTTTACTCATATTGAGATAACAAACCCTCAGTTCTATTTAATGGAGCAAAACAAAATTTTACCAAAAACAGGAAGAAAAAAAGTCAACTGGTTCAAAACCAACTTCATTAAATCAACATCATAATCTAATAAAACAGAATTTCTAATTCTAATATTTTTAATATCTCCAAAATTTATCCAATCAACATGTCTAGAATGCATCTTGTCCAAATATTAACTATTTATCAGATAATCTACTACCATAGTGACACCTGGGCCCTATTTGCTTTGGCAGGAGTCCAAAGTTTCCAGAAAGTGTGGATGATTAAATAGCTGTTCATGCTGATAAGCACCTTTGCTGTATTTCTATAGCTGGACCACCAAACAGCACTAATTTCAAAATAGTGAGATTAAAAGAGCTCACTCTTCTGTTAACATATTTTCATTGATCCCTTTAAACTTATTTTCCAAGCCAGAAAAAATCTCTTTCTTTGTGTTGCCAGTCTTCCCCTAATGTCCCAAGAAAAATTCTTATTCTCCACACTACATCAACAGATATGATTAATTATGATCATTGTTCCACATATATAAGTTTAAATATTAATTGGGTACTTTCACCTTAACCCTCACACTGCATTGTATCAAGGTCTGTGCTATTAAAGCTACAAGATTGACTTTGAGGAATGTGGCATATCTCTCTTAGAAAGGTAAGGATGCAATATAAATTTGGCTTTAATAATTGTTAAGCAACAAATCAATATCCAAAACTTAAATGGGCTTGACATTTAAGTCAAGCACGTAAGAACATTGAGTTCTTAAAGAAGCACAGGGTAGCATTCAGGTAGTTGCTAGTAAGAAAATACTAGCAACATAAAGTGGTAGAGAAAGCAGTAAGCATGAAGTTGAATGATTCTGGTTTGAGGACTCGATACACATAAGTTAGGAACTTTGAACGTGACACTCTGCTCTCTAAAGTAGAATGGAGAAAAATGTGCCTACCTTGTGAAATATGTAAAACTCATGTTTAAAATGTCTTGCAAACTATAAAGCATTATATACAAAATGTTAATAATGCCTTTCCATTCTCTGGACAAGAAGATAAAGGTAAAATTGCCTTCAGATCCATGGAAAGGATAGGGAACGTATAGACCTTATGTCAGCCTTGCCCTTGAAGGAACAGGTGGTATTGGCTTGCAATTGACAGGTAATAGGGCTGACAACAAAGTAATAGGCCAGAAGACAAGTAGTGTAATGATATTATACGTTGGAGAATAAAAGAATGATAACATCAGCCCTGATGACTCATGGCAGTTGTGCAGGGGATTACACTTCCTACTTCATTTAAATTTGGCATGGCCATATGACCTGCTTTAGCTGATAAAATACGACTGAAAATGACATGCGTCACTCCGGATGAAAGCATTTAAGAGGCATGTGCAATTCCTCCATATTCTTTTCTCATGCTCCAGAAATTATGGAAGCACAGGTTGATAAGGAGGTGACACAAAATGAAAAAAGCCTGTGGTCCTGTGGGCATAGAGGCTAGCTGCCCTGGAGAGGACTCTGCATAAGCAGAAAATAAGCTTTTGTTGTATTAAGCCATAAAATTTTTGGCGTTATTTTTTACTACATCACAACCTAGCCTATGCTGATTAATACAATTTTAAAGAGAAAGTATGGCATGGTTAAAAGGGACATACATTCTTGTTTGTTTTGAGATGGGATCTCACTCTGCATTCAGGCTTAAGTGCAGTGGTGCAAACTTGGCTCAGTGCAACCTCAGTCTCCCAGTCTCAAGTGATCTGCCCACCTCAGCCTCCTGAGTAGCTGGGACTAGGACTACAGAGCCATGCCCATGCCACCATGTCAAGCTAATCTTTTGTTTTTGTTTTTTTTTTTTATAGAGAGGGGGTCTCGCCATTTTGCCCAGGCTGGTATCCAACTCCTCGGCTCAAGTGATCCACCCACCTGGGCCTCTCAAATTGCTGGGATTGCAGATGTGAGCCACTGTGCCCAGCCTAAAGGGGATGAACATTTGAGGTAGAAGGAACTAGGCCTTTTATTCCAGCTCAACAACTTATTGGCTAACCTTGAATATATTACAGATGCCTGTATTACAGTTTGTTGGGCTATGTTCCAATAAACCCATAGTAAGTTGAAAATATCATTAAGTCAAAAAAATATTTAATACACGTAACCTACCAAACATGAGAGCTTAGCCTAGCCTACCATAAATATGCTCAGAACACTCAGAACACTTACCACTACCCTACAGTTGGGAAAGATAATCTAACACAAAGCCTATAATAAAGTATTGAATTTCTCATGTAATGTACTGAATACACTGTGGAGTATGGTATCAGAGGTTTACTGTTGTGATCACGTGGCTGACTGGGAGCTGCGGCTCAGCTCGCTGCCACTGTCCAGCATCATGAGAGAATATCATACCACATATCACTAGCCCAAGAAAAGATCAAAATTCAAATTTTGAACTACACTTTCTACTAAATGTGTATGGCTTTTGCATCATTGTAAGTTGAAAATTTGTAAGTCAAAATGTTATAAGTAGCGGACCATAATCCCTTGCCTCTCTAAGTCTGAATATTATCCTTTAGTTTTTATTATTTTGTAAACAGTTGCAACATTTTTTTTTTTAGATTCAGAGGGTACATGTGCAGGGTTGTGACATAGGGTATATTGCGTGATGCTGAGGTTTCCGGTACAAATGATCCCATCACCCAGGTGGTGAGCATAGCACCCAATAGTTAGTTTTTCAACCCTTGCCCCCTCCCTTCTCTTCCCTCCAGTAGTCCCTAGTGTCTATGGTTCTCATCTTTATGTCCACAAGTAACTGATGTTTAGATCCTACTTATAAGTGAGAACATGTGGTATTTGGTTTTCTGTTCCTATTCTATTAGGATAATGGCCTCCAGCTCCTTCCATGTTACTGCATAGGACATGATTTTGTTCTTTTTTATGGGTGCATAATATTATATTGTATATTTGTATCAATCGTTATCCTTTTAAAATGAAATAAATAATGCTTGCTTAACAGGATTGTTTTGTGTGAGAAAGTTCCTAGTTTTAGTAGGTACTTGAAAAGTGCGTATTATTATTATACCTCAGCAACACTAAAACACACTTCAAATATATTTAAAACAAACACAATAACTCTTGTTAGGGCCACTACACATGTGTGGTAGAACAATGCACTGAGCAGGTTGCTGAGGGGCTGGTCCAGCGTGGGAAAAGAGCAGCCATCCTTTGGAAGGTGTGAAAGGTGGAGCATGCTTTGCCTCCAGAATGTTAAGGTGAGGGGGTCATGGAATACTGTGGGGGCATTTTTGTACTTCACAATTGTTTGATCTTTTTCTTTCCTTTCTGCAATGTTGAATATTTTGCAGGACCGGGGGTTTAGGGCCAGTGAGAGCATCCTTCACTACACCAGCAGACTCCGGCAACTGGAACCCTCTCCAAGGACTGAGTGCTCTAGGAACCTCAAAGTTCTGTGTTGTTTTTATTTTTTTAAATTTTTATACAGATGTATTTGTAGAGATATAAGAGACTTTTCCTCTCCCTTGTTTTCTCCATTAACTTGAAAGTGAGTACTTTCAGCAAAAGAAGGATGAAAACACCACAGCAATTTTTGGGGAGGTTTGGCATTTTTTAAGAGAAATAAACAAAAAAGAGTGAATTGAGAGGGAAATGTCCTGAGCTGATGCCCACATTATCTCCTTTCCCTTGCCTCTGCTGGCCCCCTAAGTCTCTGTTGGAGAATGCTTTGAAGCTCTCCTGTCATCACAAAGATGAATTTAGTAAAGAACAAAGAGAAGAACCAAAAGCTGCATGAAGAGAGTCAGTCTAATTGTACCCCACTGAGCATTCTCTGGTCCCACCTTCTGGGACAAAACCATTCCCCATGACGGTTAGCACTGTGTTATCATGATCATAGACCACATTCCTGAGCTCCCATCAGCTGCTCAGCTGGCCCTTCTATCCTGGTCCTAGCACCTGAGCTCCACTCATCCCAGTGTCCTGTCTCAGAACTGCAAGAGAGCCTCATCAGTCTAGTGTGCTCTTGTCTGCAAACCACCAGACACAGTGTCCTGTTGATCCTGCAATTATTGAAGTTTTAGTGGGGTATGAGCCAGAGCAGAGAAATCTTCCTCTCTCTAGCATCAGTGCCCCCAAAATGAATGACTCTAGTAAGCCCAAATTCTCTAAGTTTAAATTGAAACCACAGTCCAGGATTGAGAAAGCTCCAAAGTCTTCACACCTGGCTATGGAAATTTGACAAGTACATTTGACTCTTAAATAATGTGAGTGTTGGGGTGCCCATCTGCCATACAGTGAAAAATCCAAATAAAATTTTTGACTCCTCCCAGATTTAACTACAAATAGCCTACTGTTGACCAGAAGCCTTACCAATAACACAAGTGATGATTAACACATATTGTATATGTAATATGTATTATTTGCTGTATTCTTACAATAAAGTAAGTTTAAAAAATGGCATTAAGAAAGCCATAAAAAATAGAAAATACAACTGTCTGTCTGAAATAGGGGCACCTGCAGCTGTAGACCACAATCTATGGTCCATATCAGGCAATTCAACTTTTTCTTGTAATGTTGTGACTCTTCTCTGCTTCTTGGAAGCATTTCCACCATCACTAGTGGCACTTCCTATGGATCCCATGGTGTTATTCAAGGTTTGTGGTATTGCACTAAACACAATGAAAAATATACAAGAACCCCAAAATCACTTTTTGCTGCAATTCCCAATTTACTGAAGAGGAACTGCTCATGCAAAGACGATTAGTGTCACAAGGCATGAAGCAGAGTCTTGCAACACTTGAGCTCACCACAGTAGCAACAGGAAGGGGCAATAAAATTATTACAGTAGTACAATATGTAATACTACAGTAAATTTTATGTGGTAATGATTTAATACTGCATCTTTACATATGTTTACATTTGTCTTCATTGCAAATGGGATTATGTATGGTCTGTAAGTGCATGTGTATTATGATAAATTTTGACTTTATATAATAGAGTTGTATATATTTTATGGCAATAAATGATAAATTAGTTTCTACATGTATGCATTCATGACTTATCTTTTTCTTAATTTTTTCAATATTTCTAAGCTATGTGGTTTGTCTGCAGGATTTTTCAAATTGTCACAAATCTCCAAAATATTTTTCAATATATTTATTGAAAAAATCTACATATAAGTGGATGTGTGCAGTTCGAACCTGCATTGCTCAAGTGTCAACTGTACTGAGCTATAAATAGAAAAAAACACTATAACAGACAGATACTCCTGAGATGCCTGGAGGCTGGAGGAGAATGAGATTATCACCTGGATATCACTGTTGAGCAGAAGTCAGCCCTCTACCACAAGCCAGATGCTTTTCCCTGTAAGAGGGCATTTTTGAAGGCTGGTTTTTGAAGGAATATATGGTTTGTTTCCTGTCTCGATAGGACCACACCCAAACAAACTTTTTTTTTTTTTTAGACTGAGGCTCGCTCCGCCTCCCGGGTTCATGCCGTTCTCCTGCCTCAGCCTCTTGAGTAGATGGGACTACAGGGGCCCACCACCACGCCCGGCTAATTTTTTTATATTTTTAGTAGAGACGAGGTTTCACCGTGTTAGCCAGGATGGTCTCGATTTCCTGACCTTGTGATCCGCCCGCCTCGGCCTCCCAAAGTGTTGGGATTACAGGCGTGAGCCACCGCGCCCGGCCTCTGTCATAGCACTTTTCTAGAAGTGGAAACACAGCTGACTCACATTTTAGTCTGCAACTGTGTCCAAATGTGGGTCCCCAAATATGCTTTCGCCTGTGTGTGTGGCCATCAGTACATGTATATCTGTGTGTGCACATGTTCCTCTGCCTTGCCAATTTAAGAAACTTCATATTTAGTTTTTGAAAGTGCCAGGTTTTTATTGTATTTTGGAGAACTCTCATTAGTTCTCCTCCCCTCCCCTTTGTGTGTGTGGCCATCACTACATGTATATCTGTATGTGCACATGTTCCTCTGCCTTGCCAATTTAAGAAACTTCATATTTAGTTTTTGAGAGTGCCAGGTTTCTATTGTATTTTGGAGAACTCTCATTAGTTCTCCTCCCCTCCCCTTTTCTTTACTCCTTCCCTCTCATCATTGTTTCACGTTAGACCTTGTTATTTTCCATGACCTTCTCCTTGGATTCACTAAGAACTCTGGATAAATAGTAGATCTCTGCTGGGCACGGTGGCTCCCAACACTTTGGGAGGCCGAGGCAGGCGGATCACAAGGTCAGGAGATCGAGACCATCCTGGCAAGCATGGTGAAACCCTGTCTCTACTAAAAATACAAAACATTAGCCAGGTGTGGTGACACATGCCTGTAGTCCCAGCTACTCGGGAGGCTGAGGCAGGAGTCTGGCTTAAACCCAGGAGGTGGAGGTTGCAGTGAGCCAAGACCATGCCATTGCACTCCAGCCTGGGAGACAGAGCCAGACTCTGTCTCAAAAAAAAAAAAAAAAAAAAAGAAGAAGAAAAAAATAGATCTCAATTTTGAAGGGTACAAGCTTTGTTTATGTTTAATCTACAAGTTGCCATGATAAAAATGGTATACACAGTAACAGCACTATAATGCAACACTATTAATTTATAGGTGCTTTCCTCATATTTTAAGATTGGGTTATCATTATCATCATATTTGAAGTGCTAGAGATATTTAGATTTACTAGGTCCCATATTTACATAGCACGTTTATCTACTAGGTTTCACTTAAATTACACGAACCCCAAATAGGTAAGAATATTAATAGAACATAGATTTGTTTTTGCATTTTCTGTACTTAATAATTCCATTGCACACTAGAGCATGCTGCCTAAGTATTATTATAAGTGTAGGATACTCTCCTCATCTAAGAATTTTACCATCTTTTCAAAAACAAAAATTATGGTGAAAGGTAGGGGTCCAGTTTCATTCTTCTGCATATGGCTAGTCAGTTATCCCAGCACCATTTACTGAATAGAGAGTCCTTTCCCTATTGCTTATTTTTGTCTACTTGGTAAAAGATCATATGGTTGTAGGTGTGTGTATTACACTGTTCTTGCATTACTATAAAGAAATGCCAGAGACTGGGTAATTTATATGAAAAGAGGTTTTATTGGCTCATGGTTCTGCAGACTGTACAGGAAGCACAGTGCCAGCATCTGCTTCTGGGGAGGCTTCGGGAAGCTTTTACTCATGGCAGAAGACGAAGAAGGAGCAGGTGCTTCACATGGCAAAAGCAGGAGTGAGGGAGAGTAGGGGGACTGTCACACACTTTTAAATGATCACATCTTGTGAGAACTCACTATCGCCAAGCAGCACCAAGCTGTGAAAGCTGCACCCCCATGACCCAAATGCCTCCCACCAGACCCCCACCTCCAGCATCGGGTATTACAATTCAAAATGAGATTTGGGTGGGGACAAATATACAAACTATATCAGTGTGAAGCTTTATTTCTGAGTTCTCTATTCTGTTCCATTGGTCTGTGTGTCTGTTTTTGTACTAGTCCCATGATGTTTTGGTTACTGTGGACTTACTGTAGTTTGAAGTTGGATAATGTGATGCCGCTGCCTTTGTTTTTGTTTATTTGTTTGTTTGTTTTGTTTTTTGCTTAGGATTGCTTTGGCTCTTGGGGTTCTTTTATGGTTCATATGAATTTTAAAATAGTTTTTCTAATTGTGTGAAAAATGACTTTGGTAGTTTGGTAGGAACAGTGCTAATCTGTAGATTGTTTTGATAAGATGGATTAAAGATTTAAACATAAGACCTGGGAACTACAAGAATCTAGATGAAAATGTAGGAAATGCCATTCTAGGCATCAGCCTTAGGAAAGAATTTATGGCTAAGACCTCAAAAGCAATTGCAACAAAAAAGAAAACTGACTAATTAAACTAATGAGCTTTTGTACAGCAAAAGAAGCTATCAACAGAGTAAACAGACAACCTACAGAATGGGAAACAATACTTGCAAACTGCATCTGACCAAAGGTCTAATAAAGGCTAATATCCAGAATGTATAAGGAACTTGAATCAACAAGAAAAAAAAAAACTCCATTAAAACTGGGCAAAGGACATGAACAGATACTTCTCAAAAGAAGACACCCAAGCAGCCAAGAAAGATATGAACAAATGCTCAACATCACTCATTATCAGAGAAATGCAAATCAAAACCACAATGAGATACAATCTCATACCAGTCAGAATAGCTATTATTTAAAAAGTCAAAAATAACAGCTGCTGGTGGGGCTGTGGAGAAAAGGGAACACTGTACTCTTGGTGGGAATGAAAATTAGTTCAGCCACTGTGGAAAGCAGTTTGGAGATTTCTCAAAGAGCTCAAAACAGAACTACCATTTGACCCAGCAATCCCATTACTAAGTATATACCCAAAGGAAAAGAAATAGTTAAAAGACACGTGTGCTCGTATGTTCATGATAGCACTATTCACAATAGCAAAGACATGGAATCAACACAGTTGCCCATCAGTGATGGGTCAGATGAAGAAAATATGGTACATATACACCATAGAATACCACACAGCCACAAAAAAGAACAAAATCATGTCTTTTGCAGCAACATGGATGCAGCTGGAGGCCATTATCCTAAGCAAGTTAAGGCAGGAACAGAAAACCAAATACTGCATATTCTCACTTTTAAATGGAAGCTAAACATGTGGTACCCATAGACATAAAGATGGTAACAACAGACACTGGGGGCTACTACAGCTGGGAAACAGGGAGGGGGAAAAGGCTGAAAACTACCTATTGGGTATTATGCTTATCACCTGGGTGACAGGATCATTTGTACCCCAAACCTTAGCATTACTGAATATACTCATGTAACAAACCTGCACATGTACCTCCTGAATCTAAAATAACACTTGAAATTATTGAAATAAAAATAAAAGTGATACATTTGGAACATGCCCAGTACAACCACAGGACAGCGAAGCAGAGGAAATTCGAGGTATCAGCTTTCAGTATAAAATCAAAGTGATGTGTTTCAGAACAGATTTTGAAGTTGACATGACTTTCTAGTTGACTTTTTTAGTATTCCTCTTGCTATTCAGAACATTGTGATTGAGTCATTTCTTTCACTTTTGTTATATACATATATATTTATATATTTTTGATATATATTGTGCATAAAATAGATTATTAGGAAAAAAATCTTGGTTTCTTCAAAGAATCAAGTAAAGAGGGTAATGTTTTTAAGACCCTTTTTCCTAGTGGTTGCACTTCATGAATTAATAATTCTGGAACTTATGCTGTTTATTTTATGTTACTTTTTAATGTATGTTCCCCTACAAAGTAAGCTTCTGAAAAATGAATGCAAAAGTCCCATGGGCCGGGCATGGTGGCTCACGCCTTTAATCCCAGCACTTTGGGAGTCCTAGACGGGTGGATCTCCTGAGCTCAGGTTTCGAGACCAGCCTGACCAAAATGGAGAAACCCCATCTCTACTAAAAATACAAAATTAGGCAGGCATGGTGGCACATGCCTGTAATCCCAGCTACATAGGAGGCTCTGGCAGGAGAATCACTTTAACCCAGGAGACGGAGATTGCAGTGAGCTGAGATCACGCCATTGCATTCCAGCCTGGGCAACAAGAGCAAAACTCCATCTCAAAAAACAAAACAAAAAAACTCTGTTGTGTATATTAAAAGGAGATGGTTTTGCCACAAACTGTAGTTAAGGCAAACAGTTAACTTAAATTTACTATGGACCAAAAGTAGAGATTATTAGATTATTTAATTTAATTATACAATGTATAGAAAGTTTTTTAGTGTAGTGCTTTTCGGACGTAACTATTGGGAGTGTATTTTGAAATACATATCACATATAGCAAAAAGAAAAGGAAAACAATCCTATATTTTAAATTACATTGCAATATATACATATATAAATATAAATACATATATTCACTGTGATAGCATCCAAAATGGCCCCCATGAAGCCCCACCTCCTGATATTCAACTCTGTTTGATTCTCTCCATGTTGTGCCATTGTTGGTCCATGTGACCAACATCATGTGGAAGAAGAGATGTCACTTCTGTGATTAGGTTTTCAAAGACTGTGGCTTACATCCAAGTTCCCTCGCTCTTTCTCTCATGTGCTTTCTCTTCAGTATCATTGCTCTAGGAGAATCCAGATGACATTTTATGAAAGTTTTTCTAACATCCTACAGAATGGAAGCCTGGCAACCACCGTGAGTGAGCTGAGAAGCAGATTTTCTCCAGCCCCACCCGAGCCTTGAGATGATGGCAGCCCTGGGGACAAGTTAACTACAACTTTCCAAAGGATCTGATCCAGAACAACTCCACTAAGCTAGTCCTGGATCCTGACCCTCAGAAACGCTATAAGATAATAAATGTTTGTTGTTTTAAGATATTAGTTTGGGGGAAATTCATTACACCACAAGGGAGACCTACTGTAGTTGTCAATGTTGAGCAGAAAAGAAACATTTAGGATTTTTTTGAAGTTTTTAATAATTCAAGCCTATCACCAACACATCAATATGTTTTCTGTTTTACATTGAAATTATATGAGAGTATGGAGACTTGCTCTGAGGATTCCCATTTCTAAATATATTACGGGCTTTCTTATTTTCTATTAGGTCTTGAAAAAAAGCAAATGTCAGTTAATGTCACCCAAAAGCACAAGGGATTTTACTCAAATATTTCTTGGATGATATAGTACTTTTTAGGAAAAACATCTGCCACAAAAATGTTTGTCTCAAAATGATGTTTTGCTGGCATAGATCACTACTGCAAGTGCCTTGCTCTCTCCTGTGCAGAAGGGCATGCTTTGCACAGTGCATGGGTGTTATTGGTGCTATGTAATTGTCCATCATCACAGCACTATGATATTAGTGCTCAGAGTCTATCAGTCAGTTGGGAGTTGTTTTGGCTTAAATGATGTTCTTTGTTTCACTGAGTTGTGTAATGTCAAGAGATTCTGCTATTACTAAAATAGAACACATAATGCTAGATTAAATACCTAATTTCTTAAAATGGGACTCTCTGGTTTTCTAATTCCAGAGGAATTCAATGATCTAACAGTTTCACTATCAATCCATCAGCAATCCTTCTCTAAGAGTGTCTATTGGAGTCTTGGGGACCCAGACCAGCTGAATATTCTTACCAGGTAAGCCTTTTGTTGAAGCTTCAGATTACAGTAGAAAACAGTAGTGGTGGGGAGAGGAACAGGAATGGGTCTTTGATTCATTTGCCAGGGCTGCCTAACAAAGTACCATGGACTGGGTGACTTAAACAATAGAAATTTATTTCTCACAGTTTTGGAGGCTGGAAGTCCAAGATCAAGGTGTTGGCAGGGTTGGTTTCTTCTGAGGCCCTCTCTTCTTAGCCTGTAAAGAGTTGTCCTTCCTCTGTGTCTCCATATGGTCTCCCTTTGTGCCTGTTGTGCCCTACTTGCCTCTTCTTTTATGATCATCAGTCATATTGAATTAGGGTCCATCCTAATGACCTTATTTTACCTCTTTAAAGACCCTGTCTCCAAATACAATCACATTCTGAAGTACTTCAACATGTAAATTTTGGGGAGACATTAACAACCCACAAGAGAATCAAAATGTATTGTTTAGGTAAAAAACTAAAAGAGCAAACAAATAAAATCATAGGAAATTTTCAGCAGAGCTGAATAAGTGATATGTAATATAATAAAAGTGGGAACAAGAGCAGCCTTCTTGTAAGTAAATTTTATGATAGTTCTTATATGTTTTTTACCCATAGTTTTTATTTCTTCTGCGTAAAAGATTTGTGATACTTATTTGATATAATTAGCTCACTTCCAAGAAAGACCAATGTTCAAATATAGTTTTTTTAATAAAATCTACATTAACAGATAATTTATTAAGCTTATATTATCTGGTGTGTGTGTGTTTGTCTAAATAAAGAGAAACTAGTAATTCACTTATACTAGAGGATAATATTAACCCAGACCAATCTTTCTTTTCTCATCCATCATTTTTTAAATTATCCCAAATAAAAAAGAGAAAATGTCAATATTCTACCAACTTAATGAGCATACAATAGGTGCTATAACTATTAGTATTATTATTATTGCTTGTGCTGTGAGGCCTGATGAAGCATTTGATGCCCAGTCCTTCTCATACAACCTCCCAAACAGAGTTACTGTTAAGACAGGTCCAGATGTTGGCTTCAGACTAAACAAGCGTCCATCAGTTGACACCTGATTAAAACAAAAAAGTAGGCAAAGGCTACCTTCAAGTTTCACAATCCCAGAACTCACTTTTAAAATTTACTATAACAGAATGAAGAAACAAAAATACTGGCCAAATTCTATTCTATCAGAAAAATTTGAAATGTTGCCGAGGACAAGAAAAATTGGAGCTATGAAACTGGCACCGATTCATTTATTAGTGAGATGCCCATAATCAATATCTTCTAATTTACTTACCTGTGGAAGCGCCGTAAGGGTTAATAAACACAAACGAGTGGATTTGGCAGTATACAGAAGAGAAACCTAGTCCTCTCAGACAAGATAGACTCCCCACAATGGCCTGAAGCAATTGACTAAGAGGGGTTTGAACTGAGCATCTGTCATCTCCTGTCTCTTGCTCACTACAACCTCCTCACCATTCCACTGTCCTCCCTTACCCCAGCAGTGGTTTCTACCAGGAACGGGGAGTGAGAGGAGAACTTGCAGGAAGTCAGCGAAAGAATGTGGCTGGGCAGAGCACGTGTGAAGCAAGGGATTATTTCTGGACTTTAAAACGTTTTTGCTTCTTTGCCAACATCAGCCACTGTCGAATTCTCTCTTCTTCAACTTTTCCTTGTCTCTTTTCCTTCTAGCGTCACACAGAGCCTTGGCTCACTCGACGAGAGGGACTCCTTTCAACTTCCCTAAGCCATCACTCCCTAGTGATCCTAAGGGGCTCCAATGGGACTGGTTCTGAAACTACTCTTGTTGAATCTTCTTTCTACTTGGAAGACTTTAAACTCCCTATAATCCCCAAAATAAGATATATATTTTTTTATTCTCAAGGACACAGTAATTATAACCTGCACATTGTGCACATGTACCCTAAAGCTTAAAGTATAATAATAATAAAATAAAAAAAGTCTTTCACAGAAGTTTTAATTTTAATAAAGTTCAAATTATAAATTAAAAAATAAATAAATAAATAAAAGAATTTCCAGACAAGAAATGCAGCCTGCTCAATGTCCTTCATGATCCTCAAGGATAATCTTACCCTTTCCAAATGGAAATTTTTATGATATTTGTAAGCACTTGAGCAGGTTTTTATATCAAAAAGTGCTTCCTCTTACATGAAACTAATTGGCAATATTCGAAGATTCTTACCTGAAATTCTCCAGGTGCAAGCTGATTTTCACTCAGCAACACCTCAGGAAAGACATACTGGGTTCTGAAAGTGCCACTGAGGGAGAACATTTCAAACCTGGTAGAAGCTGTTTCAACTGAGTCACCGCAAGTGTCTAAATTAGTCGTTTTACACTTCAACAGGGTACAAATCTAGGGAAGTCATGAAAACCAATAAGTCATAAGAAAGTCATGTGGGATATGTTAATTTGCTTGATTTAATCATTTCATGGTGTATACACATATCAAAACATCACATCATCCACTGTAAAGATATATAATTTTCATTTGTTAATGACAATAAAGCTAGGGTAAATTTTAAAGATAAAAATAGAATAAAATAAATAAATAAAATGCTAGATGCTCTTAAAAAAAAAACATGAGAAAGTCAACTGAAATACTCTCTTGATCTAGAAAAATGCCTGTGCTACTTTATTTGGTAAAATAATGTTACTTCTTCATTAGAGTCATCCAGTTTATTGCTGAATAATTAATACAACTAATAATAAAAATAAAGGATTTTAAGCCCCAGTGCCTCCTGCAATTCACTGCCAAAAAGATTAGCTATGTAAAAGCAATCAGATCCTTGGCCTATAGCCATGAACAGCTATATCTTCATTGTTCTCAAGTTACTAATGATTTTAATTATCAGGAATTTAAAATGTGTTTAAAGGTTTAATTTAGGCACCTGTGTAAATCATATCTTATTGCCTGTTTCACACAATAAAAGAGCTTCAGAGTTGTAATGAGCCCTAGAGTTGACCTAGAGGCAACCACTATAATCTGGAAAACTCATATCCTCTATAATGTGCAAGAACTGAAACACTTCTCCATTAAGTTTTTCTTCCACTATAGTACGTAGCTATTTGAATATAAAATCTAAATATGTGAGTCATCTCACCATGCAGATGAAAAGTTTCCAAAACGAGATTCATATTCATTTAATGCCATCTGTACAGCATATTCCAAGTCACCTTCGTCTCTTGCTTGACTAAAGAAGTAGCCGCTAACTGGTCTTATTGTTTCCACTTTGCAGGTGGAAAGTAATCACTTCAGTGCAAGTGTATTAAGATGGGATAGAAGTAACTTTCAGGTAAAGGTAGAATGAACACATGCTTCAATTTTATTTCCTACAATCCTTCAAAAGAACACTAATTTTTTAACCCACAAAGGTAGGAAAATAGGAGGATAGACCACAGCACAGTTTTAAAAACTAGGATGTTGATACAAAAAGTAGTAATTTATTTAGCAGACCCAAGAAACCCAGGTCCTAAACTAGCAGTAGAAAGAGCCAAGAATCAACCCTATCTACACTGCAAAGCACTCAAATTAATCACTGGGACTGCTCTGTACCTAGAGCTAGGAGTAAAGTTGTGACAGTCGAAGGAAAATAAATGAGCAGAAAGTTGTGAAGGATGCCTTGGATACTAAGTCCTCCAAAAAACCAGGTAACTGATCCTCCCCTACTCCAGTAAATAACTGAGAATGTTTCCAGAGAGGGTAAAATGGATGGTCTTTAGGTGAAAGTTTAAGAGACATAGTTGAAGGGGATTACCTGAATAAATAATACTGAAGGTTGAAAACGTTCCCCCTCCACCCCCACCCACACCTTGCAAGACCATTTTCCACACTTGGATCCCTAATGCTGTCAGCAAGGATTTATCTTTCAGGAATAGGGTTGCCAGGTAAAACACAGGGCAAAAATCCCAGTTAAATTTGAAGTTCAGGTATGCAACAAATAATTTTTTAGTATAAGTATGTCTTAAATATTGAATGGGACATACTTACACTTTTTAAAAAAAATGTTTATCTGGGCTGGGAGCTGTGGCTCCCGCCTGTAATCCCAGCACTTTGGGAGGCCGAGGCAGGTGGATCGCTTGAGGTCAGGAGTTTGAGACCAGCCTGGCCAACATGGTGAAATCCCATGTGTACCAAAAACATAAAAAATTAGCTTGGAATGGTGGCATGAACCTGTAATCCCAGCTACTTGAGAGGCTGAGGCAGGAGAATTGCTTGAACCCGGGAGGCAGAGGTTGCAGCGAGCAGAGATCGTGCCACTGCACTCCAGCCTTGGTAACAGAGAGAGACTTTCTCAAAAAAAAACAAAGTTTATCTGAACTTCAAATTTACCTGGAGATCCTGTATTTTTATTTCCTAAATTAGGCAACTGATTCAAGAAGGAAATTAGAAGAATCTTGAAACCTGGGAGACCTGACCATCCCAAGAGGAAGTCTCTAAAGACACTTACCTCAGATTTCCCCCCAGCAAAAGGTCCAGCTAGATAATTCTATCATGAAGCTCAAAATTGGCAAGTGTTACTCATATGCTCCGAATTTTCAATGAGTTTTTGGTAATCCTCAAGAGTTACCAGATATGTGAGAAAAACTTACTGCATGAAAAAGCAAATAAAAAAGCAGATAAAAGCAACTTAAAAGAAGCAGTGGGGAGGAGCTTCAATAAAAAATTTCCGAAATAGCCTCAGAGAGAGAAGAAAAAATAATACATGCACAAAACAACAACAAGTGTTGAAGGAAAAGTAAAACTCCGAAGACAAGAAAAAAGAGTTCTTGGAAATTAAGAACATGTTAACAAAAATAAAAGATTCAGTACAAGATTTGGAAGACCAAGAGGAGGAAATCTCTCAGAAAGTAGAGGAGAAAAATAAAGTAGTAAAAAATAGCAGAGAAAATGTCGGAAAATTAGAGCCCCAATCCAAGAGGCAAAAGATCCCAATAATAAGAGTTTCAGAAAAAGAGAAAAAGAAAATGGAAAGGAAGAAATTCTGCATGCACTCTGGGGAAGGTGTGGAATGAGGAATACACATACAAAGAATCAGGAATCAGAAGAACTTCAGAATTCTCAATAGCAATGTAAGATGGGAGGATATAATACATTCACAGTCCTGAAGAAAAGTCATAACCACCTTTGAATTCCATGCCCAGGGAGATACTTAACTAAATTTAAGAGGAAAGGCACTTTCAGACCGATAAGTCTCAAAAATCTTGCATCCTGATCACTCTCTTTCCGGAAACTGTTAACAACAAGAAAGAGGGCACAAGCCCAAAACAAGGAAGACGGGGAATGGAAAACAGGAAATCTACACAGGGAAGTGGTAAAGAAAAATCTTCACCATGAGGATAAAGGGAGATTCCAGGATGACTCCTATCGTGTACAAGGCATGGAGAGCAGCCAGTTCAGATTAGAGCAATGTGACCAGACAGCGTTGACTACAACAGAACAAAGGAGCAAATAAAGGTAGAAGGAGAAAAACAGAGAACCCAAAACAAGGAAATAGGTAAGAGAGCATTCCTAGGATGACAATAAAGGAAATCTCAATATAAAAACTGTGCAGAATGACTAGAGGGAAACCAGTGCAGAGAAAGGTTATTATTTTTAGCTCAAGCTAAACTTATGAAAATGATATTGTGGAAAAATTATTCTGAGATGCTGTTGGAAGATATGGGGTTTTAACAAAAAGTCAAAGAAAATTAAGTAAATGTAAAAAAATAAGGCAATTAATAACTTTAGGAAAAACAAAGAAAAAATATAAAAGCAAAACTCTGAGTGATGTTTGCAATGACGTATTGATATAAACAAAATTATGCATATTCGCTATAGAATGCTTGGAAAATCTGTGTGGCAAGATAGGGGTTTATTTCACTTTTACCTCTCTTTGTTTCTCTTCCCTTGGTTTGGAGGTAGCTTTTGGTGATAATCGAGATTTTTCAAGCATAATATATCATCACAGTTAGACTGTGAAAAATTATAAATATAATATTATACCAAAATATCTTCAATACCAAAATCCAAAATCCTCTGAAAATAAAGGATTTTTGTAACCCACTGGTACATTGACATTAAGACCTAACTTGAATTAACATAAGGCTATAACATTTCTATTCAAGCTATTTAAGGTGAATAATCCCACGTTTTCCAATAGATATATTACTATGTTTGATTCTGGGTATTTTCCCAGATTCTGCTGGTAATATCACGTAATATGTATTATTATCTTTAAATAGGAAGATTCCAAAACATATCTGGTACCAATCGTTTAGATGGAATATCACCGTCTAGCAAGATAAACAGAAAGCTTGGTTTTACTTGACAAAGCTAACCTACCTCACAAGACTAAGAAAGAACTTCCCACAACTCTGTTTAGGTAGAGCCAAGACTCTGGAGGAGGCAAAAAGGTAGGAAAAGATTGAGGAGGCAGGAAGGAAAAGGAGGGAAGAAGAGCTAAGAGATTACTCTCTTGTTTTGTGACCAACTTTTTTTAACTTAAAAATAATACATCACAATTTATATTTTAATTTTAAAAATTTATGTAGCAATATAATACCACATGTATGTCACATATATAAGGCTATATATGTTAATATACCATATAGTATATGGTAATAATTTTATGGCAATAAATGTTCTTCTACAATATAATTCATTTAATTTCCAGTTGTTGGACATTTTGTACCTGTGTTCATGATACTATTTTTCCCTCTTTCCTCCAGCACCTTGGAACACTGAGTAGGAGTAATGATTCCTTCTATGTTTTATTTTATTTTGAGACAGAGTCTCACTCTGTTGCCTAGGCTGGAGTACAGTGGCACAATTTCAGCTTACTGCAACCTCCGTCTCCCAGGATCAAGCAATTCTCCTGTCTCAGCCTCCCAAGTAGCTGGGATTGCAGGCACCTGCCACCATGCCTGACTAATTTTTGTATTTTTAGTAGAGACAGGGTTTCACCATGTTGGACAGGCTGGTCACAAACTCCTGATCTCAGGTGATCTGCCCGCCTTGACCTCCCAAAGTGCTGGGATTACAGGCCACTGCACTGGGCCTGATTCCTCTCATATTTTATGTATTTTTTCCTTTTGTAGCTCTTTCTCTTAGACCTACAAAGGCAATCAAGGCTCTCTCGTTTGTTGAGAAACATACACACACACACACACACATAAACACACACATTTCTCTTGACCATGAGTCTCTGTTAAGCCCTTGTCTTGTTTCTCTTCTTCTTGTCTCAGATAAGATTTCTTGGGGAAAAAAATGCATTCACTTCCCTTTGACTTTTCAACCCACTATAATCTGCCCATCATCCTATCATTATGAGCTCAGAAAATTCTGCCAAAATTGTACTCAAAAATGCCAATAATGGTCAAAGTATTGTGTTAATACACCTCATGATTTCTTTCTTCCAAGAGTCTCTACTTCCTTGGCATCTACCAGATGTTCTCTTTTTAAATTTTCCTTTATTTCTCAATTGTATTTGCAGGTTTCTTGTCCTCTGTCATTTCCTGCCCCAAATACTGAAGCTCCCAAAGGTTCTACTTTGTCAATAGTTCTTTACTGTCAGTACAGTCTCCTTTGTCGTGTCATTCACTCTTGTTCGCTTAATCGCCCCTTGTATCTTGCTGATTTTTGAAACAATGTTTCTAATTCTAGTATCTCCCTTAAGCATCAGACCAAAGTAGTCAACAGACAACTGGCTGGGTCCAGCTGAATGTCTCACAACTGCTTCAAAATGAGCACATCTATAACTGAACTCAGCCTCTACCCACTGTCAGCCAGTCTGCTCCTCTCTTGCCTCCTGATCTGTCAGAGGCATCTCACCCACCCAGCCATTCTTGCCAGAAACCTGCCACATTCTGGACTCTTCATTCCGTTTTTCTATTCCACATCAAATTAGCCACTGAGTTCCATTTTCTAAATATTTCTAGACTCCATGCCTTGCTTTTATTCAGACAAACACAATCTTGGTCCAGACCCTTAATAAGACTATTTTAATAATCTAGTCTTTTGGGTCTTTGCTCCATCATCTACAGAGTAGTAAAAATGATATACTCAAAGGTAGATCTGACCACATCATTCCCTCACTGGATCACTTTCACCAGCTGACCATCACCCGCAGAATAAAGGCTGAATCTTAAGTGTGCTAGGTAAGATCCTGCAGGACAGGATGTTGCTTCCAGGCTTATTTCCCACCAACCCCAGCTTCGCAAGCTATGCCTTAGTTGCCTTAGTAGCACTGACCTGCTTGCTGTTCCCTGCAGACCCTGCTCCCGCCTGCATCCAGACCCTTGTTCATGCTCTTCACACCACAAAGAATCCTCTCCTACTCTTTTTCACCTGGATAATAGCATCAGCTCCAGAAACTTCCCTGCATTCCCAAATTAATCTAAGTGGAGCTCTTTAGTACTCCTGCAGCAAAATGTGCATTCTACAGGCTATCACATGCCAACCTATGCTGAAATTATCTGTTCAAATGTCTTTCTCCATTACTAAAGACTGAATTCTTCAAGAGGAGGATCTATGCTTATTTATCTTCATATCATTAACACTAAACAAATACCTGGCATATAGTAGGTCTTCATTTGCTAAAATGAAAAAGTATTGTTAGAGTAGTTATCATAGAGCAAACAAAATACTGTGCAGTTGGCAGAATTTCAGCACTCAAGGGGTTCTCAGTGTCAAATAAGTAAGTGAATACTATGACATAATATGTCTTTGATAAAGCTAAGCATAGGGTGTCCTGGGAGCACATAAAGGATGTACTTAACTCAGCTGGGGAGGTAGGAGTAGCTCTGTGAGAAATATCCAGGAACCCTCCTTGGTGACGATAACATCGGAAAAGTGCTATGAAAGATTAGTAGGTGCGGCTCGCCATGGATAAAGGACCAAACAATCTGTGCAAACACCTTGAGGTTCTGCATATGCTAGCAAATAGGAGATGGGAAAATATCTCAATATTGCAGAAGCCCAGGATATATGTAAATAGAAGTGAGATTAGAGGATAGAGAATAGGAAGGGACCACACATCTAGACTTTGTGTGTCTTTCATGTTAAGAAATTTGATTTGTCAATTAGAAGTCAGTGAAGAATTTTAAGCCAGACACTATTATAATCAAAAACAGCTTTTTGTGATTTCTGTAACTACAATGTGGAGAACTGACTGGATGGAGCTGAGATTGTCAGATTGTCAATAGGAAGCCCTGTTAAGTGAGACAAGATGGGGGCCAGACCAAGGAAGAGAAGAGCAGAATGAGAGGACCATGGAGGCCACTTGCGAGCAGTGAGAGATTGGATCTTTGCAGCAATAAACCATTCCATTGAACTATCTTGGTGGTCAACTCCATTCATATCCAGGATATACTTGTGAACATATAGGGAAAATGGCTTAATTTGTTCAGGCAGGAAATAAAATGGGTTTTCAATGAACCCCTGTTATAATTATCTGTAATTTGAATATTTGTTTTTAATACGGCTACTGCAAGTAAATGTTCTGCCTTTTCCCAATCAGCTTAAAATTGAACTGACATCTAAGATTTCAAGATTTAGCAAATAGGCCAGGCACGGTGGCTCATGCCTATAATCTCAACACTTTGGGAGGCTGAGGTGGGTGGATCACCTGAGATCGGGGAGTTCGAGACCACCCTGGCCAATACGGTGAAACCCTGTCTCTACTAAAATACAAAAAAAAAAAAAAAAAATTGCCAGGCGTGGTGGCACTCGCCTGTAGTCCCAGCTACTTGGGAGGCTGAGGTGTGAGAATTGCTTGGCCGAGGAGGCAGAGCTTGCAGCGAGCTGGTGCACCACTGCACTCCAGCATGGGCTACAGAGTGAGACTCTGTCTCAAAAAAAAAAAAAAAAGATTTAGCAAATAAATTTAGCCTGTATTTATAGGCTTCCCAGCTAAAGTTGAATTTCAAATAAACAACAAAATTTTTAGCATACATAAATCCCCAAAAGTGTGATATGCTTATACTAAAAAATCATTCATTATTTATCTAAACTGTATATTTAACTGAGTGTCTTTATTTTATCCAGTAACTCTTCTGACATCAAAATATTACCTGTAGATAATAGCGCCCTTCCGCAGTGTGCAGTCCGTCAAATGCCCCTAGGGCGTACAGCTCATCTGGTATGTTCTCAGACATTTTGTAGCTTAGATGACAGCAGAGATCTTTCTGACAAACTGTATAATTTCCTGCAACTCCTGTGAGCTTCACAAAAGTGAATTCATCGAAAAAAACAGTGCCTTTAAATTCCTGGTTTCCTGATGAGAGTGATTCTATACTGCTGGCATAGGAAGTCCAGTTCACCACTGCAGAATGGGATGGGTGGGAATCCAGTTGCGAGAGGAGGAGTCTTCCCTCTTCTGTCTTCATATCATAATGAAATGCTCTTGAAGAATTGGGTGCATAGATGCCACTTCCTGGAAGTAATAAGTTGAAAACATCATTTGAAATTGGAAAGTAAAAAGGGATTTCATAATTGTTATTACTATTTTAACCTCATATTCACATTTTACTCTAAGTTATATGTTTTCTTAATTTCAGTAAAACATGCTGATAAAGACAGAGAAGTGAGAGGAAATCAATTAAAGTATGAAACCGAGAAGCCAAGAAGGGAGAGTTGTATGTAAGAAGTCATATATTTTGAAAAAAAAATCAAGTTAAATAAAACCAAATAAATCTACAAAACAATTTAGACTGAGATTGATTCTATAGCATATTAACAGCTAGATGTTCAAAAATTAAGAGCTGAAAAACATTGTATTAAGGAGTATGCGTTAGCTAGAAAAACATGGTTTTTTTTCTTTTCTTTTCTGATTACATCAGCCTGCATATCTTTAAGATCATACATTACCTGTCATTTTCTTTGAGGGGTAATGTATGTTGGATGCAAGGAAATTGACCCTCATGCCCATAGCCCAAGCTGAGTGGAATTCAACAGCTGACAAATGTGGCAAAACATTCATCCAAGCTGTTGGGAATACTATGGTGTCCACGTGGAAATCTTTCACCAAGGTAACAGCAGGATCATGGAAGAGTATATCAAAGCATGTGAAAATGCCAAAACTTCCAAAGGTGGTATTGAAAGTCACAATCTCAGGCTCCTTGGGTACATTGAATTGATCTTCACTCATGAAAAGGTTTTGCTGCAATAAACAGAAGATAAAGAGAAAAAAATTGTTTTAGGAAGTTGATTTGGACACCACAGTGTGGGAAAAAGTACAAGCTCACATCCTAGTGCCAGTTTCATCTATGATCAGTGTTTTCATGAGAAATGAGTTTGCTTTAGAGAATCAGAGGACATTCCAGCTAAATTGGGCCTTTAGTTCAGTCTCCACATTACAGATATGTACATGGGTATCTTTATCTATAAAGACCCTTTGGAATCTTATAAGACATGAGTAAAATAGATTACTTCTATTTGCCAAGTATACTTAACTGTTTTCCTTGGCAAGGAACTTTGTTTGCTCCATTCTCCTCAAGACAGACTCTTTGTGGTAAGCAGTTTTTCATTCTAGCCTTGACCCATTGCCAGGGTATGTCTTTAAAAGGACAAAGTCCAAAAGGCAACATTATGCAACATAATGCACTTAGCACTTTCTGACTGCCACACACTCCTAAAAACATACTCCTGTGTTATATGTACACGGAACCACTTACGCCTCTTTATAGGAGCTTTCCACACTTTATCATTACTTTCTATGCTTTGCCTCTACTCTATTTCTAAAGTATGCTTATCGTTATCAATAACATATTTTTCTCCTTGCCCACTTTATTTCATTAGGCATTTATTAATTGGATTATTTGCAAATTAATTTTACCTTATGGTAGCGTGCCACCAGTTTTCCTTGAGAATCAAATACCACATCAGTGTTGTATTGGTAACGGCCATCAGGGGGACACTGAGGATCACCGGTATTGCATGGCTTCTTGTCCCCAATATTTGCCACAACATAGATAGAGTTGTTCTTGGCCAGGCAGCTGAGTCTTTCTTGTACTGGGGTCTGGCCAAATCTGATATATATTTATTGGAGGAAAAAAACTTTGTAAATCAATCTTAACTTTCAACAAAATCCTGAATGATAGTTGCCTAAACCTATTATTTGATATATGCAAAAATAAATTCTAAATAACGCTAATTAGAAGAGAAGGATTAAGACAAGAAAGGAGTTCAGAGGAAGCCCATGCTTGAGTAAAGTTGGTTGTAGGAACCTACTGTAGGATAAGATTCCAGACCACGTATTTTTTCTTCATAGCATTTATCGTAATCTATAGTCATATTTTCACTTATGTGTTTGTCTTATAATGTCTGCAGCATCCTGTGGATATCATAGGTCAATGACTTACATGTCCTGTTAACTAAACTTATGTCTAACAGAAGAGAGGCATTAAAAAATATTTTGGGGTGGGTGTGGTTGCTCATGCTTGTAATTCCAGCACTTTGGGAGTCCAAGGAGGAAGGATTGCTTGAGCCCAGGAGTTTGAGACCAGCCTGGGCAACAAAGCAAAACCGTCTGTCTACAAAAAAATGAAAAAAAAAAAAAAAATAGCCGGGCATAGTGGTGTGTGCCTGTAGTCTCAGATATTTGGGAGACTGAGGTGGGAGGATTGCTTGAACTTGGGAGTTTGAGGCTACAGTGAGTTCCACTGCATTCCAACCTGGGCAACAGAGCAAAACCCTGTCTCAAAAAACAAATTTTGGGGGGCCAGGTGCGGTAGCTCACGCCTGTAATCCCAACATTTTGGGAGGCCAAGGTGGGTGGATCACCTGAGGTCAAGAGTTCAAGACCAGCCAGACCACCGTGAAGAAACCCCGTCTCTACTAAAAATACAAAATTAGCTGGGCCTGGTGGCACGCGCCTATAATCCCAGCTACTTGAGAGGCTGAGGCAGGAGAATCACTTGATTTTGGGAGGCAGAGGTTGTGATGAGCTGAGATCATGCCATTGCACTCCATCCTAGGCAAGAAGAGCGAGATCCCATCTCAAAAAAAATTTTTTTTGAAAGAGTTAACAAAAATTTAGAGGTAGGGGGATGCTGGGAAGATAGCAGAGCAGGGAATTTTTCTCCCCACCTAGATAACAATTGCACTGTTGGAATTTGTCTAATATTACTATTTTGGGGCTCTACTGCTTGCAACTTCCAGAGGAATGCTTGGAAGGTAAGTTACAGTTAATTTCAGTCCATTTTAGCTCTTAGCTCAATAGTGGTTACCAATTCCTCATCCCCTGTCCCTGTGACAGGCTGCCATGTCTGTGTTCCTAAAGCAGCTTGCAGTCAGCTTATGGGAGCAGGGTGGATAATAATGACCTTGTCTTTCAAATATACGAGATCTGTGTTCTGATCACTAATTGCTGCTTCTGATCATGGAGGTACAAACACAAAGGCAAGCAGCTATTGTTGTGTATACACACACACACACCATTTTTGCAGGCCCTTTCTCTGGCTGAAGTGGCTTCCAGGAGATTTAAAGAGCCAGTGTCTTATTTATTTATTTATTTTCTCTTTTTTTCATTTGGGTAGTGAGACATTTAAGGAATAAGCAATTAAATATACAGGGAAATTTAGAAAGTCGCCATACATGCCCAGGGAAAGGCACAGACTCATAAAAGGTCTAAGAAGACCTTAAATTTACATCTCAAACTGATCCACAACACAAACATCCTACAACAACAACAACAAAACAAACAAACAAATATAGCAAACCCAGAGAATCTGATTCCCAGAGTAACCATGCGATAAGATTCAAATGTCTAGTTATCAACCAAAAAAAATCATAAATCATACAAAGAAACAGGAAAGTATGACTCACTCAAAAGAAAGGAAAAATAAACCAACTAAAATCATCCCTGAAAAGGACCACACGACAGACCTACTAAACACAGACTTTAAAACAATGGTTTTACAGAAGCTTAAGAAAATAAAGGAAGATGTGGAGAAAATCAAAAAACAAAACAAAGTAGAAATATCAATAAAAAGATAGAAACCCTAAAAAAAATCTGGAGCTGAAAATTACAATAACTGAAATGAATATTTTACAGGAGGATTCAAAGACCAATTCAGGCATGTAGAAAAAAGAAACAGTGAACTGGAAGACAGGACCATTGAAATTATTGAGTCTGCAGAACAACAACAAAAAATACTAAAGAAAATTGAACAGAGCCTTAGGAACACCATCAAGTGTCCAACACATGCATTGTGGGAGTCTCAGAAGGAGAAGAGAAATTATTTGAAGAAATAATGGCTGAAAACTTCCCAGACTTGAAGAAAGATATGAATATAAAGATCCAAGAAGCTCAACAAACTCCAAGAGAATGAATTCAAAGAGACTCACACTAAGACACACTATAATCAAATTGTAGAAAGCCAAAGACAAAATGAGAATCTTGAAAGCAGCAAGACAGAAGTGACTCATACATACAAGGGATCCCCAATAAGATTATCGGCAGATTTCTCATCAATAACTTTGGAGACCAGAAAGCATTGAGCTGATATATTTAAAGTGCTGAAAGAAAAAAAAAAATCTGACAACCAAGAATTCTATATCCATCAGAACTGCCCTTCAAAAGTGAGGGAGAAATGAAGACATTCTCAGATTTGAGAAGAAAGGAAAGAGAGAGGGGAGGGGACGGGAGAGAAGGGAAGGGGAGGAAAGGAGAGGAGAGGGCACAGTGGCTCACGCCTGTAATCCTAGCACTTTGCAAGACCAAGGCCAGTGGAACACCTGAGGTCAGGAGATTGAGACCATCCTGGCTAACACAGTGAAACCCCGTCTCCACTAAAAATACAAAAAATTAGGCGGGTTTGGTGGCAGGCGCCTGTAGTCCCAGCTACTCAGGAGGCTGAGGCAGGAGAATGGCATGAACTCGGGAGGCGGAGCTTGCAGTGAGCTGAGATTGCGTCCCTGCACTCCAGCCTGGGTGACAGAGAGAGACTCTGTCTCAAAAAAAATAAAAATAAAAAAAATTTAAAAAAAGAAAGAAAGAAGGGAGGCAGGGAGGAAGGAAGGAAGGAATGATGGATATTGAGCTTTGCACAAGAAGCTAAGATTTGTCCCAAATTTAGTAACAAAGAGATACTGTTAAAGCCTTTGAAGACAGAAGCAACCTGGTCAAAATTTTCTTCATAAAGATAAATAGAACACGGAGTACAGAATGTACTGGAACAATGAGAGACTAAATGCAGGGGACTCATTAGGAAGCTGTTGCCATAGTTCAAATAAGAGGTAACAAGGATTGGCTAGGGCAGTACCAGCTAGTATGAAACTATGGAAATCCTGGAGCATTTGTTAATGCCTGATTTTTTCATTCTTTTTCAAAGTTACCAATAATTGTCCCAGTAAAGCAATTAAAATACAATTTTGAAAATAATATTTAACATATTGCTATATTTATCCTCTATTGCACAACTCTGAAATGATAAATGGTTATTGAAGATTAGCTGAGAAGGCTGAGATAACTGTTGTATGAATAAAAATTTGGTGACATCAAATATTGGCTACTAGATCTACAAACAAATTTGTATAATTAATATAAGGAAAGCCATAGCAATCATCTATAAAATCCTTGAAAAAGATCAGAAAAGGATATAATAATACATATAGAAAATTATTATTTCAATGTGTTTATAACAAAGAACAACCATTTAATATTTTAACCCACCTTTGCTTCAATTAATATCTGAAAGGCATAGATATAAATTACAACACATTGAACCACTTGAAACATGTTTACCCCCAGTCTTTTTGGATCACCTAAAGTGGTGGAATAGGTAGGTTGGTGTTTTGGATTTCTGAAACAGTTCTGATGACAAACATATTTTCCTGCTGTCTCTATTAGTCTTCATGTATTCTAATATATTTCAATTCAAGCTACATTTCTGAGGATGTTTGGCATATACATAACATGCTCCAAAATTAGACCACATGTCCTGATTTAGGGTTTAAAAATTCAGTTTGCTTATGTGTGCCTGAAATCTGCCTGTTGCTTCATCCATGATATTTGCTGAGTCCTTAATCCATGCAGAGTTTTGTCCAGGACACAGAAGGAGGAGGTGAAAGAGAATAATTGAAATGCATTTTGTAAGGCTGCTTTCAAAGTATTCAATCTCTAGGTATAACAAAAATCATCAATTATCGAAAAGATATTTACTAATCTAAAATCAGCACATGTTAAATATTCAACAAATATTCATTAGGTTTTGACACAACACAAAGCACTGTATTAGACATGTGGGCAACTGGGGGAAGAATATTCCAGGCAGAGCTGTCCAAGCACACAATGTGAGAGACACAGAAATGTCAGATGTGGTTGCTATGCTTATAAAGCATTAGGCTTACAGAAGAAACAATGTGTGCACACAAAACTCTGAAATAACAGTATGAAATAATATGCAATCAAATATCAAAACGCCTTTTCAGCCCTTCAGCTCCAAGCTGACCCTGAGGAGGGCAATATGATCTTGGTGGCTCTGCAGAGACATCCACCCAGGAAGGCTCCCCCTCCCTGGGCCTCTCTCTTTGCTTTGTTTCCTAGGCCTCTGAGATTGGATTTTGTGGGGTTAGGTGAGCGCAGGCCCAAGAAGGGTGGTTACCACTGAGGCTCAATCACTATCAAGATGATAGAGGTACTGACACCTGACTCTCAGAAACTGCTACACCAGCTGAACGCCTTGTTGGAACAGAAGTCTAGATATCAGTTAAAGATCTGTGGTTTGAGACTAATTGAGTTTGCACATGATAGACAATAGCCTCAGAATGACTGCAAGGCTACAGGACTTTGAAGTACAAGATGTTAGTCTAATTCAGTTCTTTGGCTTTAACATAAAGGCATTTTCTCTGTAAATTTACTGGACAGATTCCTGTGTTAAATGAAGGTGCAGCCCAAGCACCTTGGATGTGTTGGACTGAGCTGCTTCTATTTGGCTGTAAAATCAATAGAAGAGGAAAGGGATGTCCCATTGGCAACTGATGTGTTCCAAATAAGTGAATATAGGTTCACGGTTTCAGACTTGATGAGAATGGAAAAGATTGTATTGGAGAAGGTGTAATGTAAAGTGAAAACTACTACTGCCTTTCAATTTCTACAACTCCACTATTCACTCATTAAAGAGAACTTGCCATTTGAAAGGAGAAGTGACCTCAATTTTGACTGGAAGCCCAATTTAAGGCATGTCAAGATCAAATGCTCTAAACTTTAGAGTCTAAATCAAAGCCTTCTGTGTTGATATTGTCTATAATCATATTGGAGATCCAAAAACAGAAGTGTATACAGTTAATAAAATGAGTAGAATGTCTTCAGAAACATTCCAAGATAAATGGTAGAGATGTGACCTTCTGGAAAGAGCATGTATCCAAGTGTTTAACTGAATACTCATCAAACAAATGTTCCAAATCAAACATTCAGAAGTTGAAATGGATTGTTTCTGGGCATACTGCATTGCAACTGAAGCATAGTTACTGCAGAAAAATTCACCATCCAAAAATTCCTGAAATGGTTCCCTAATTGGTAAATTTGGTTCATTGTTATTCTCCATATAGAGAAAATTTTCCAATGCTATAATTTTCTTTTACAATTAAAATATTAATTATCTTCAAAATAAACAAACTGAAGTTGGACTCAGAAAGGGGAAAATGACTTCACTGATCTTTCAGTTAATATTTGAAGGCATTTACTATACAGAAACTATAACACCTCAATAGTAAGGAATTATCCATCTCTGATATGTAAGTTAGCCATTTCATGATCTTTTCAGCTTTGAAAACAGCATATTTCTTAATAGCATGAATTTTGAAAGTAGCACTAAAATTGTGTTTTTATTACACATCTTGCTGTGTGTAGACCCATGCTCAGGCTCATTTTAAGTTACATAAGCCTGAGTAAGACAACAGAGACAAAAAGTTTAAACCATATGTGAACAAATTTGAAACTATTCATATGTAAGCAAAATCAATAAGAATTTGGATATTGTACCTAAAGAAAAAGTGGGATATGGCAGATGGTCTCCACTTTGGGTTTCTGAAAACTGTCAGGGTGTTTTGACACTGTAGTTACATAACCTTGCTACAGCAGTTAGATGACTGTAAAGTAATTATATGCTTGGTCACTGCATATATGATATATACTTGTCATCTAAATTTTATTTAAAAAAAAAATTTGCAGAGGCATTGTCTGACCCAACCCTCTAGAGCTCTGCCCCTCAGATGCTGTAAGGTGAAAGAGAGGGCCTTGACAAGGATGGGACAATGGCAGCAGGCTGGCCATATGCACAGCCACCACTACCCCTGGCCTGTGGCCACTCCTGGGACAGGAACTGCTGGGCCACCCACTGACACCCATCTTGGCTATCCCCACTGCTTCCCAAACTCTGTTCCAGTCTGGGGCTGAGCCTGAGTGGGATGGGAAGAAGTCAAGACCCCAAGCAGAACACCAGAGGCTGGACACCAAGCAGAGCACCCTAGGGATGAAACTCTGCAGAGGGTGGCGATGAGAAGGATAGAATGGACATGCTATGAGCTCGCTCACACATCTCCATTTAAATTTCTTAACTCACAGTAATGATTTATCTTTTTCTACTCAAAACTAAATGTTGACATTCATATGATTATGAATCTTAGATAGAAACACTTCACATTTAACAGTAATATTTAAGCAGACTTCAAATAAGTGTGGGGTTTTTTTTTGTTTGTTTCTTTAAATAAGGTTATAGTAGCAACAAAAAACTTCTCTGAAGACTTTCTCCATAGCCCTGCTCCACAGATTCCATAATAGTATTATGGATTTAAGCTATGAAGCCTCAAAACATCACAACTACATTAAGGCGATGTTCTCAAATTTAAGGAAACTGCCTAATTAATATTATGCTATGGTGGAACTATGTGTTGATTTAAGTTCATCTGTGAAACATTCAAATCAAAGCTAAAACTATAAATAGGAAATGCTGATGACAAGTCTGGAAAGGTACACTGTGACTCTTCATTTCTAACATTGATCTAACTTTCTATATTGGATCAATATATTGTGTTTAGGTGGTATTAAAAATGATAACCTACTTAATTTAAATGTTAAATTTTAAACTATGAGGTCTACATCAAAACCAACATTTGACTAATGAACTCTTCAGGCATAATAAAGGTTAATATTCTAGGCAGTATAAATAGTTTCTTCGCACCCACAAGGCAAGTAATATATAATTCAGACATGTGCACTTTATTATACAGAAGGAATATACCTCAACATAATAAAGGCTATAGATGGCATATATGTCAGCACCCACACCTAACATCCTATGGAATGGTGAAAAGCTGAAAGCCTTTGTTCTAAGAACTGCAACAAGACAAGGAAGCCCACCTTCACCACTTCTATTAAACACCATACTGGAAGTCCTAGCCAGAGCAATCAGGCAAGAGGAAGAAATAAAAGATGAGGAGGAAGCAGAGGAAGATGGCCAAATAGAACCTTCCAGCGATTGTCTTCCTGCAGGATCACCAAAGTGAACAACCATCCACCCAAGAATGTACCTTCATAAGAACCAAAAATCAGAAGAGTAATCACAGTACCTTGTTTTAAAATCATATCAAGGAAAGAGGCACTGAAGGGGGTAGGAAAGAAAGTCTTTAATTGCCAACACCACTCTCCCCCATCCTCCAGGTTTTACCACATGGTGTGGAGAGAAAATTTGTGCCCTTGGGGGAAGGAAAGTACACTGATTGTGGGACTTTACATTGGAAGTCAGCATTGCCATGTAACAACAGAAAGCAACATGGCACAGAATTCAGCCAGTGCCCACAGAGGACACATTTAGAACAGCTCTTGTCAGAGAGGAATTGTCCTACCCAGCAGTCAGAACCTGAGTTCCACCAAGCATCTCCAATGTGGGATAAAATTCTTTGGGGTTCTAAATAAACTTGAAAGGCAGTCTAGGCCAGGGGTTCCCAATCCCTATGCCATGACTGTGGCCTGTTAGGAATTGGGCTGCACAGCAGTACCAGTCCATGGCCTGTTAGAAAGTGGCTGCACAGTACGAGATGAGTGGCATTACTGCCTGAGCTCTGCCTCCTGTCAGATCAGTTGCAGCATTAGATTCTCATAGGAATGGAAGCCTGTTGTGAACCGTGCATCTGAGGAATCTAGGTTGCATGCTCCTTATGCGAATTTAACTAATGCCTGACGATCTGAGGTGGAACAGTTTTATCCAGAAAGCATCCTCTACCCTGTCCATTAAAAAATTGTCTTCCACAAAACCAGTCCCTGGTGCCAAAAAAGTTGGGGACAGCTGATTTAGGCCACAAGGACTACAATTCCTAGGCAAGTCCTAGTGCTGTACTGAGCTCAGAACCAGTAGCCTTGGAGTGCACGTAACCTAGTGAGGCAGCAGCTGGAGTAGTCAAAGGAGTGGTTGCATCACCCTTCCTCCAACTCCAGGCAGCACAGCTCACAGCTTTGAGAGAGACTCCGTCCCTCTGCCTTAAGAAAGGAGACAGGAGCATAAAGAGGACTTTGTCTTGCAATTTGGATAACAGCTCAACCACAGTAAAATAAAGCACCAAGCAGAGTACTGAATCCCCCAACCCAGGCCCTAGCTCCCTGATGATATTTCTAGACACGCACTGGGCTATAAGAGAACTTACTGCCTTGAATGGAAGGACCCAGTCCTGGCAAGAATCATCACCTGCTAACTAAAGAGCCCTTGGGCTTTGAATAAACATCAGTGATAGCCAGGCAGTACTCACCACGAGGCTTGGGTGGGACCCAGTACCATGCTGGTTTCAGGTGTGACCCAGCACATTCCCAGCTGTGGTGGCCATGGGGAAAGACTCATGCTTCAGGAAAGGAGAGGCAAGAGTAAAAGGACTTTGTCTTACAAATTGGCTACCAACTTAGCCACAGTAACATAAAGCACCAAGCAGACTCCTAAAGTCCTCAATTCCAGGACTTAGCTCCTGGATGGCATTTCTAGACCCACCCTGAGCCAGAAAAGAACCCACTTCCCTCTCCTATAAGAAATGCTAAAGAAATTTCTTCAATCTGAAAGAAAAAGACATCAATAACCAATAAGAAAGCATCTTAAGTTACAAAACTCACTAGTAAGTACACAGACAAACATGGAGCATTATAACTCTGTAACTGTGGTGTAAACTTCTCATATCTTGAGTAGAAAAACTAAAAGATGAACCAATCAAAAATAATAGCTATAAAAGCTTTTTAAGACATAGACAGTATAAGATATAAATAGAAACTATTAAAAATTAAAAGTATGGGGGATGAAGTTAAAGTATGAAGCTTTTATTAGCTTTCTCTTTGCTTGTTAGTTTATACAATCAACGTTAAGTTGTCATCAGTTTAAAATAATGAATTATAAGTTGTTATTTACAAGCTGCATGATAACATCAAATCAAAAAACCTACAACAGATACACAAAAAATGAAAAGCAAAAATTAAAACATACCATCAGAGAAAAACACCTTCACGAAAAGGAAGACAGGAAGAAAGGAAGACAACACCACAAAATAAAAAACAAAATGGCAGGAGTATGTCCTTACTTAACAATAAAACATTGAATGTAAATGGTCTAAACTCTCCAATCAAAAGACATAGAGTGGCTAAATGTATAAAAAAGAAAAAAAATCAAAGGCAATGGTCTGTTGTGTACAAGAAACACACTTCACTTATAAAGACACACATAGACTGAAAATAAAGGGATAGCAAAGATTTCCATGCAAATGGAAAACAAAAGGAGCAGGGGTAGCTATATTTTTATCAGACAGAATAGATTTCAGGACAAAAACCATAAAAAGAGACAAAGAAATTAATTATATAATGATAAAGAGGTCAATTCTGTCAGAGGATATAACAATTGTAAATATATATGCACCTAACACTTGAGCACACAGATATATAATGGACATATTATTAGAGCTAAAGAGAGAGATAGATCCCAATGCAATAATAGCTGGAGATTTCAAAATCCTACTTTCAGCATTGGACAGATCATCCAGAAGGAAAAAAAATAAAGAAACATTGGATTAATCTGCATTACAGACCAAGTGGACTTAATAGATAGTTACAGAAAATTTCATCCAGTGGCTACAGGATAAACATTCTTCTCCCCAGCACATGGATCATTCTCAAGGAGAGACCATATGTTAGGTCACAAAACAAATCTTAAAGCATTAAAAAAAATTGAGATCATATCAGGTATCTTCTCTGACCACAATGGAATAATACTAGAAATCAATAGCAAAGGGAATTACGAAAACTATACAAACATACAGAAATTAAACAATGTGCTCCTGAATTACCAGTGGGTTAATGAAGAAATTAAGAAGAAAGTTAAAAATTTTATTGAAACAAATGAAAATGGATATGCAACATAACAAAACTTATGGGACACAGCAAAATCAGTCTAAGAGGAAAGTTTATAGCTATAAGTGCCTACACTAACAAAGAAGAAAACCTTCAAATAAACAGCCTAATGATATATTTTTAAAAACTAGAAAAGGAAGAACAAACCAAACCTGAAATTAGTAGAAGAAAAATAATAAACATCTGAACAGAAATAAATGAAATTGAAATAAAAAACATACAAAAAAATAACAAAACAAAAAGTTGCTTTTTGAAAAGATAAAAAAATTGACTTTTAGTGAGACTAAGAAAAAAAGATAGAAGAAAAATAAACTCAGAGATGAAAAATGAGACATTATAACCAATACTGCAGAAATTCAAAAGCTCATTAGAGATTACTATGAGCAACTATATACCGATAAATTGGAAAACCTAGAAGACATGAATAAATTCCTACACACATGCAGCCTACCAAGATTGAACCACAAAGAAATCCAAAACCTCAACAGACAAATAACAAATAATAAGATTGAAGCTGTAATAAAAGATCTCCCAGCAAAGAAAAGCCCAGGACTTAAAGGCTTCAGTGCTGAATTTTACCAAACAATTAAAGAAGAACTAATATGAATCCTATTCAAACTAGTCCAAAAAATAGAGAAGGGAATGCTTCCAAACTCATTCAATGAGGCTAGTATTACCCTGATACCAAAACCAGGCAAAGACACATGAAAAAGAAAACTACAGCCCAACATCCCTGATGAACATTGATGCAAAAAAACTTCAACAAAATACTAGCAAACCAAATGCAACAACACATTAAAAAATTATTCATCATGACCAAGTTGGATTTATCCCAAGGGTGCAAGGATGGTTCAACATGCACAAATCAATTGATGTGGCACATCATATCAACAGAATGAAGAACAAAAACCATATGGTCATTTCAATTGACACTGAAAAAACATTTGGTAAAATTCAACATTCCTTCATAATAAAAACCCTCAATAACTGGGTATAGAAGGAACATACCTCAACACAATAATAGCCATTTATGACAGACCCATGGCTGGTATCATACTGAATGAGGAAAAACTGAAAGCTTTTCTCAAAGATCTAGAAAAGACAAGGATGTCCATTTTCACCACTATTATTCAACATAGTAGTGAGGTCCTCACTAAAGTAATCAGACAAGAGAAAGAAATAAAATGCATCCAAATTGGAAAGGAGGAAAATTATTTTTGTTTGCAGATGCTATTATCTTATACTTGGAAAACCCTAAAGACTCCACCAAAAAACTAATAGAACTGATAAACAAATTCAGTAAAGTTGCAGGATAAAAAATCAACATAAAAAATCAGTAGCATTTCTGTGTCAACAGCAAGCAATCTGAAAAAGAAATCAAGAAAGGAATAGCATTTGTTATAGCTATAAATAAAATACAATACCTAGGAATTAATTTATGCAAAGAAGAGAAAGCTCTCCACAATGAAGTCTGTAAAACATTGATGTAAGATATTGAAGAGGACACAAAACATGGAAAGATATACCATGTTCATAGATTGGAAGAATCAATATTGTTAAAATGCCCATACTGTCCAAAGCATTCTATAGATTCAATGCAATCTCCATCAAAGTACCAATGTCATTCTTCACAGATATAGAAAAAAATTCTAAAATTTATGTGGAATCACAGAAGATCCAGAAACCCTCTTGAGTAAAAAGAAAAAAAACTGGACAAATCACATCACCTGACTTTAAATTATACTACAGAGCTCTAGTAACCAAAACTGCATGGTACTGGCATAAAAACAGACACATAGACCAAAGAAACAGAATAGAGAACCCAGAAATAAACCCAAACATCTACAGTGAACTCATCTTCAACAAAGATGCCAAGAGCATATATGGGGGAAAGGACAGTTTTTTCAATAAATGGTGCTGGGAAAACCGGATACCCATATGCAGAAGAATGAAAGTAGACCCCTATCTCTCACCATATACAAAAATCAAATAAAAATGAATTATATACTTAAATATTTGACCTCAAACTATGAAACTACTAAAAGAAAACTTTGGGGAAACTCTCCAGGACATTGGTCTGGACAAAGATTTCTTGAGTAATACCCCACAGGCACAGGCAACCAAAGCAAAAATGGACAAATGGAATCACATGAAGGTAAAAAGCTTCTGCACAGCAGGGGAAACTATCAAGAAAGTAAAGAGACAACCACAGATTGGGATAAAATATTTGCAAACTATCCATCTGATAAGGGATTCATAACCAGAATATGTAAGAAGTCCAAACAACTCTATGGGAAAAAATCTAAAAATCCAATCCAAAAATGGGCAAAAGATTTGAATAGACATTTCTCAAAAGAAGTTATACAAATGGCAAGCAGGCATGTGAAAAGGTGCTCAACATCACTGATCATCAGAAAAATGCAAATCAACCAGGCGCAGTGGCTTACACCTGTAATCCCAGCACTTCTGGAGGCTGAGGCAAGAGGATCACCTGAGGTCAGGAGTTCGAGACCAGCTGGACAACATGGTGGAACCCCGTCTCTACTAAAAATACAAAAATTCGCTGGGTATAGTGGCGGGCACCTGTAATCCCAGCTATTCGTGAGGCTGAGGCAGGAGAATCGCTTGAACCCAGGAGGTGGAGGTTGCAGTGAGCCAAGATCGCACCATTGCACTTCAGCCTGGGCGACAAGAGTGAGGCTCTGTCTCAAAAAAAAAAAAAGAAAAGAAGCAAATCAAATCAAAACTACAATTATATCAACTCACACCTGTTAAAATGACTTATAACAAATGCTGGTGAGGATGTGGAGAAAAGGGAACCCTTGTACACTGTTAGTGGGAAGGTACATTAGTACAGTCACTGTGGAGAACAGTTTGAAGGTTTCTCAAAAAACTAAAAATAGAGCCACCATACGATCCAGCAATCCCACTGCTGGGTATATACTCCTTAAAAAGAAAATCAGTATATAGAAAAGATATCTGCACTTTCATGTTTATTGCAACTCTGTTCACAATAACCAAAACTTGGAAACAACCGTGTGGTACATGTACACAATAAAGTACTATTCAGCCACAAAAAAGAATGAGATCCAGTCATTTGCAACAATATGAATGGAATTGGAGATCATTAGGTTATGTGAAATAACGTAAGTTAGGCACAGAAAGACAAACATCACAAGTTCTCACTTATTTGTGGGATCTAAAAATCAAAACAATTGAACCCATGGAGATAGAGATAGAGAATAGAAAGATGGTTACCAGAGGCTGGGAAGAGTAGTTAGGGGAGGGGTGGGGAGAAAGTAAGGAGATTAATGGGTACAAAAAAATAGTTATAATGAATGAATAAGGTCTAGTATTCGATAGCACAACAGGGTGACTATAATCAATAATAATTGTACATTTTAAGATATCTAAAAGAGTATAATTGAATGGTTTGTAATACAAAGGATAAATGCTTGAGGGGATGGAAACCCCATTCTTCATGATGCGATTATTACCATTGCATGCTTGTGCACAAACATCAAAACATCTCATGTACCCTGTAAATATATACATCTACTATGTACCCATGAAAGTTAAAAATAAAATAATTAACAAAAAAAGTTGAATAAGTAAATTCATCTTTAAGTTAGGTTATTAGACATAGTTTGTCTCTGAAGAAATATGCAAGCTTTCTTCTATGATGCAATGAAAGTGTCTGAACAAAATTGTACTTCTCTTAGCTGCTCAGAAACTCTTAGAACCATACTTAATATCCCGTTGTAATAAGCAGCTCTTTACCATGATTCTTCATAACAACTGCTTCCTCTATTCATATGGGTTCTAGTTTGTTGTTAGAACTAAAGTATCCTATTTTTAATTATATTAGATATAATTAGAAACTTCAAATCCTTCTGGAACGATATGACCTACAAATGCTAAACAAATTAATTAAATAAAAAAGAAAAGTGATGAAAGCCTGTTCCTTTAACACTCAGTCTAAGAGGTGATGTAGGTCCCAAAAGTTTGGTGAATATGAGAAGAGAAAACAATCGACTATGTGCATACTTCAAACATACTCAATAAGATGAGATCTGATTCTATGAGAGCAGGGAAGGATATTGAGTCCTCCCTTTCTCTCACAACCTACATCCAGTCTTTCAGCAAAACCTGCCAGTGCTACTTTCAAACTTTATTTGGAATCTGTCCACTTCTCAATACCTAAACTTCTACCACCTCTTGGTCTCAGATCCATCATCTCTCTGCCATAATGATCACAACAGCTTTTTAACTGCCCTCTGCTTCTTTGGTGACCTATACCCTGGAGTCTATTCTTAACATTGCGTTCCTCCTGCCCTTCTGCCTCCATTTCCTACTTTTCTCCTCTTCTGTCACATCACTGTAATAACCACACCAACCCTTTTTCTGTTCCATAGGTTAGACACATACTCTGACCACAGGATCTTGGAATTTAGAATTCCCTCAGCCTGGAAAGCACTTTTTTCAGATACTCACATGATCTATTGCCTCATTTCTTTCAGGTCTTTGCTGAAATCTCACGTGATGCCCTCAGATGACCTTTTAAAAATTTCAGCCCCACGCTTGCCACCCTATTCACCTTCCCCACTTTATTTTTTCCATAACATTTACTTCCACCTCATATCATAGATAGGTAGACAGATGAAAGATACCTATATAAAGATAGGTAGATAGATGATAGATAGATAATTATCTTTTTTAAAAATTTATTATCTCCCCACACTAGAATATAAATTTCAAGGGGGCAGGAATTTTTAATCTGTTTTGTTCACTTCATTGCCCAGAACAATGTTTAGACATAATAGGTACTCAAAAAAAATTTGCAGAGTTAATAAATTAAGGCAGCTGGGCGTGATGACTCATACCTGTAATCCCAGCACTTTGGGAGGCCGAGCAGGTGGATCACTTGAGGCCAGGAGTTCAAGACCAGCCTGGCCAACATGGTGAAACCCGTCTCTATTGAAAATACAAAAAACTAGCTGGGTGTTGTGGCTCACACTTGTCATCTTCGGGAGGCTGAGGCATGAGAATTGCTTGGACCTGGGGGATAGAAGTTGCAGTGAGCTGAGATCACGCCACTGCACTCCAGCTTTGGCAACACAGAGTCTCTCTCTCAGAAAAAAAAAAAAAGAGAGAGAGAGAGAATTAAGGCAAGACATTCAGACATCACTAGTTGATGGAAAACATAAATGAGCAACCATGTTCCTTGAAATGAAGTGAATGGGACATCCTTATGGGGATGTTCAGGAGGCCCTTGGAGATGAGGTTCTAGGGAAAGGCCATTCAGAAATAAGTCAATTCAATTCACAGTGGAAGTGATAATAGAGTGCTTGCCTTTTAGAAACTGAAGCACTGACATATGGCATGATTAAATAAGAAATAATTATGATACAATTAAATAAGAATAGAGTAAATGATTATGATAAATAACACTGGAATTTGTCAAAATCCACCTTGTCAAAATCAAGGTGTCTCTGTAAGTAGTTTTTGTGGGTTTGTTTGTTTGTTTGTTTTTGAGACAGAGTCTAGGTCTGTCACCCAGGCTGGAGTGCAGTGTCACTATCTTGGCTTACTGCAACCTCTGCCTCCCAGGTTCAAGCAGTTCTCCCTGCCTCAGCCTTCCAAGTAGCTGGGATTATAGGTGCCCACCACCACGCCCCACTAATTTTTGTATTTTTAGTAGAGACGAGGTTTTGCCAAATTGGTCAGGCTGGTCTCGAACTCCTGACCTCAGGTGATCCTCCTGCCTCGGCCTCCCAAAGTGCTGGAATTACAGGCATGAGTCACCACACCCAGCCAGTTTCTGTGGGATTTTTTTATTTTATTATTATTATTATCATTATTATACTTTAAGTTCTGAGATACATGTGCAGAACATGCAGGCTTGTTACATAGGTATACACGTGCCACGGTGGTTTGCTGCACCAACAAACCCATCATCTACATTAGGTATTTCTCTTAATGCCATCCCTCCCTTAGCCCCCGACTCCCCAACAGGCCCTGGTGTGTGATGTTCCCCTCCCTGTGTCCATGTATTCTCATTGTTCAACTCCCACTTATGAGTGAGAACATGCAGCATTTTGTTTTCTGTTCCTGTGTTAGTTTGCTGAGAATGATGGTTTCCAGCTTTATCCATGTCCCTACAAAGGACGTGAACTCATCCTTTTTTACGGCTGCGTAGTGTTCCATGGTGTATATGTGCCATGTTTTCTTTATCCAGTCTACCATTGATGGGTATGTGGGTTGGTTCCAAGTCTTTGCTATTGTGATCAGTGCTGCAATAAACATATGTGTGCATGTGTCTTTATAGTAAAATGATTTATGATCCTTTGGTATATACCCAGTAATGGGATTGGTGGGTCAAATGGTATTTCTGGTTCTAGATTCTTGAGGAATCGCCACACTGTCTTCCACAATGGTTGAACTAATTTACACTCCCACCAACAGTGTAAAAGTGTTCCTCTTTCTCCACATCCTCTCCAGCATCTGTTGTTTCCTGACTTTTTAATGATCGCCATTCTAACTGGCGTTGTGTGGTTTTGAGAATAGTTCCAAAAGAGGAATTCCTAAAATAATTTTAGCCATGTGTATTCAGAAAGAAGTATGTGAATCGACATGATTTTCTTAGGTGTATAAGATATTGGTTTCGTTACATTAAAATTAATAGTGCTGCTTTCATCACACTTAATATCTCTTTAGCCTAGACCTGACTTAAACCACTTACAATCCTGCCATATCACCTCTTAGATTACAATCAGCTTACACTTTAAGGACTTTACTACATTAACCTCATCAGCTATCTTAGCAATGAGAAAGGAAAACTATTAATCTTAAACTGATGTGACTCTATTTCGCCATTTACTCATGTCGTTTTCAAATCACAGACCCACACAGGGAAATATTTTTCTGTTCACTGGTGAGGAGTCAGAGACCAGAGATGTTCACATTGAATGTGATGATTTCTAAGCTACTTTCTAGCTCCGATTTCTGTGACTTCATAATTCATATTTGCTCTCCCAGTAAATATATCCATAATAGATGAAAAATAAGCTATACTGAAACTTAAGAGTTGATCGTGGATCTATGCAATGATCATCAACAAAGTTTTCCCAGGTAAATCAAGTTGATGTTTACTAGTGAATTTTTCACAAGTTGTCTCTTTACCTGTTAGGATCATTACAGGGGATCCAGTTTACTTCAGGGTCTGGGATGTCCTCCAAGTATGGGTAGAGAGAGTCCCTGTTGAAGTTCCAGCCATAAATAGCATCTTCTGGAGTCACAATAATATGCGCACCCTGTTAAAAATGCAACTTAATCCAAAGGGGGGCCTGCAAATGGAGCTGAGGAACTGAGTGGCTGAGTAACAACTATTTGGGCTTCCCCCCACACCCCTTAAATCTTATTTTGTTTTCTATATTTTTATAATTTATTTTCTTTTCCAAAGCATTTTAATTTCCTTTATTTCAGCACACTGTCACTTCTTTTTATTTTTCTTTTCTTTTCTTTATTTCTAATTTTAGATTCAGAGGGTACATATGCAGGTTTGTTACATAGATATGTTACATAATGGTGAGGTTTGGGCTTCTAGTCAAGAATTTTTTTTCTCTCTCCCTTTTTTTTTTCAGATGGAGTTTCGCTCTTGTTACCCAGGCTGGAGTGCAATGACGCGATCTCGGCTCACCACAACCTCCACCTCCTGGGTTCAAGCAATTCTCCTGCCTCAGCCTCATGAGTAGCTAGGATCGCAGGCACCTGCCACCACACCTGGCTAATTTTTGTATTTTTAGTAGAGATAGGGTTTCTCCATATGGGTCAGGATGGTCTTGAACTCCCAACCTCAGGTGATCCGCCTGTCTCAACCTCCAAAGTGTTGGAATTACAGGCATGAGCCACTGCGCCTGGCTTAGTCAAGCATTTTAATTTTCTAATCCTGCCGTTGTTGTTTCCTATGGCAGTCGTTAACTATAAACCTAGCTCGTCCTGGAACCAAGCCTCTCCTTGAACTTTGGCTGATGATTGTGCCTGTGTCAAGACTGATTAATAACTTAAATGCTCTGTTTATTTCCTCCTCTGCCCCAGCCTTCCCCTGCAAATATGATTCCTGCTTCTCAGAAAAAGAGGAACCACAAACTGGTTACTTGAACTGTGCCATGCCTACAAGTACTGCCTGAGCTAACCTGGGCACCTTCCAATTGGACAGTCACCTTAAAAAGCTCTGTGACCTTCAAGAAAATAGTTGGACTAAGGGTGAAAAAAGAACATCAGAACTCCTGATAACCTTTTAAATATTAGTATATATAAGAATATAAGGCAGTCACGGTAGCTCATGCCTGTAATCCCAGCACTTTGGGAGCCCAAGGCAGGTGGATCACCTGAGGTCAGGAGTTCAAGTCCAGCCTGGGCAACATGGCAAAACCCCATCTCTACAAAAAATACAAAACTTAGCTGGGCACAGTGGCACACATCTGTGGTCTCAGCTACTCTGGAGGCTGTAGTGGGAGAATCACCTGAGCCCGGGAAGTCAAGGCTGCAGTGAGACGTGATCACACCATTATACTCCATCCTGGGTGACAGAGTGAGACCCTGTCTCAACAACAACACAAAAGAATATATATTTATAGATATATGTAATACACATTTATCCATGACTTTTATCACACTTCACATATTCCTGGTCTACACTTAATTGATTAATAGCTTTTAAAATAATATTCGTGTAAACCACAATTTATACTGTATGATAAACTTTAAACTGAAATCTTCACTCAACTTAAGGACTCACAATGCATTACATATACGTTTACCTTGTAATTAGAATGAAGTATGAAGTATATAATGCATGCTGGCAAGGAATTGAAAACTTAAACTTGTTTTCAGATTATAAATTTATTTGAAAACCTGCAAACCCTTAATAGTACATGAGTACATGAAGGCCACTAATACTCTGAAAATAGCACCTAGTCCCTGACCCATTTATCCTCCATCCTCCATCTGTACCAGAAAAGGGGAACAAAGATGTTGAATTTATGGCCAGTTCCTCAAAGGTCTGCTGCTTCTTGATAATGAGCAAATTGTTCTTTTCTTAACTTTGTTCTTACTGTTAGGGAAGTGTCCTTGCTCTAATTTTGAGAGGAAAGTAGAATTCTAACTGTAAAATAAAGGTTCTTGGCTACTCTGATACATATGTCATCTAAAAGTGTAACTGACCCCAACAGTGGCCCTATCTCCTAGGACCCCCTCCTTTCTCATAGAATCCAGTACACTGGAGAGATGGTAGAGATGGTACCTGATCTGCTGCTGATGTGATCGCTCCTTCCAAAATGTCCAGATTCCGATTCATTAAAGCCAAAGCCTCCTCACGAGACACTGGTATTAGGGTGGCATTGGGCAATATCACTGCATGCTCATAAACAGCTGCAATGAAAGTGTCCTGGCAGCTGGCTCTTGAGACATAGAAAAGCAAAATTGCCACATAAGCCGGCAACTGAGTAGTCATGCTGAAGTCCAATGACTACTGAAAAACAGAGCATGTCCTGGTATTTATAGAAAGAAGACACGTGGTGTCCGGAGCTTAGTACCTTAAAAATAAACTACGGAAGTTAATTAAGAAAAGGCTATGATTTTGTAGCATTGTTAGATAACAAAAGACCCTCCCTTATTGCAGTAATTTGTGAAGATTAAATCAAGAACTGTATGTACATTAGCTCACTAGGGCTGCCTAACAAAATACAATAAACTGGATGGTGTAAAAAATAAAAAATTTATTGCTTTGCAGTTCTGGAGGGTGGGAGTCCCAGATGAAGGTGTCAGCAGTGTTGGTTCCTCCTGAGGGCGGTGAAGGAAGGATGTGTTCCAGGCCTCTCTCCTTGACCCATAGATGGCTGCCTTATCCCTGTGTCTCTTCGTATGCTGTTCTCCCCAGGTGTGTGCCTGTGTACAGGTTTTCCCTTTTTGTGAGGACACCACTCTGATCTTTAACACAGGGAAAGGGAAAATCCCAGCTCTAGCTTTTTTTGTCATCGTTGTTGTTTGTTTATTGTTGTTGTTGTTTGAGATGGAGTTTCACTCTTGTCACACAGGCTAGAGTGCAGTGGTGAAATCTCGGCTCACTGCAACCTCCGTCTCTCGGGTTCATGTGATTCTCCTGCCTCAGCCTCCCAAGTAGCTGGGATTACAGGGGCCCGCCACCACTCCAGGCTAATTTTTTGTATTTTTAGTAGAGACGGGGTTTCGCCGTGTTGGGCAGGCTGGTCTCAAATTCCTGACCTCAGGTGATCCACCTGCTTTGTTTTTATGCCAACTAAGGGCCTAAACCCAGGGGTACAGGCTCACTAAAAGACTGAGACTCAATCATAGGACCAATTAGATTTAGTGCCCACTGTACTCCAGTATAACTTCATCTTAATTAGATCTGAAATGACCCCATTTCCAAAAAAGGTTACATTCTAAGATACTGACAGTTAGGACTTCAGCATATAAATTTTTGGAATTCATATATTTTGGAATGTCAACACATAGACATTCAAATAATTTTAAAACTTTATTATTATTTTCATGTGAACATTTGAGCTCTATACTTTGATTTACTTTATTTTCCTCAAAATGGGGAAGCCAGGACAAAGAGGAATACAAAAGAGTTACTCATTTTCTATTGCTATATAACAAATTATCCCCAAATTCAGCAGCTTCAAAAAGCAAAAATACATCGTCTCCCACTTTCTCTGGGTCAGGAATCCAGGGGCAGTTTAGCTGGTGCCTCTGGCCCAAGGTCTCTTTCACAAGGCTGCAGTCGAGCAGCTGCTGGGGCTAGCTATATCAAGGCTTGACTCCAGGAGGATTCACTTCCAAGCTCCAAGCTCCCTCATGTGGCTGACGGCAGGGCTCAAGACCTCATTGGTTGTTGCCCAGAGACATGAGTTCCTAGTGATGCAAACCTCACCATAGGGCAGCCCGCATTATGGTATCTGGATTCCCTTAGAGCCAGAGAGCAAGTGAACCCACTGGAGATGGAAGCCATGGATGCTTCGTAATGTAATTGGGGAAGCAACACCTCATCACTTTTGTTGTATTCTATCCAATAAAGCATTAGGAACCATCTTTGAAGCTGCTTATCACAGAGGCAACAGAGGTGTATAAAGAATCAGAGCAAAAAAAAAAAAAAAAAAAAAAAAAAAAAAAAAATGAGAGCTGGGGAGCGAGATCCAGAGAGAGGAGAGGGAAATTATGTAAAATAGAAAAACTGTTCATAGATTTTGATATTGAGTAAGCTGGCAAATTTTGTTTCAGTTGTGCATTAAGTATAATATTTACAGAATTAGTGTTTATGTTCTTCCATTTTATTTTTAGATCTATTTGTCTTTGAATGGTATTTTTATAGTTCAATCTGCAAACAGGCATATCTAATTTTTTACTTTAGTAACTATAATGCATTTATTCTGCAATTGCCAAGGTAACCCAGGGGTTGTGGTTGGCTGGTTCTCCTGAGTCTCCGGTAAACACCAGCTTCTCTGACTGCTTGCTGACCTCTTAGGGCCTTTCCATGCCCAGGTGGGTGGGAATACCACATATTTCACAAAAAGATGTCATTATTATGTAACAATTTATAAAAGGAATCACTGAAATAAAAGTTAAAACTGAGATGAGTTGCCAAGAGGTTAAAAAATTATTTCTTGCCCTTCTTAGATTAAAAATATTAAACCTCCCATGGAGTTTCTAGTCCAACTCATAAAGAGTTTGGCAGTCATTTTTCCCATGCTCACAACAAGAAAAAAGCTAAACAAATGAAAATCAACTTCTCTAAGATGCATCAGAGAATTGAGATCACAGGATAAACTGCGGTCCTCAGAACTGGAGAGATAGGCAGACACAGAGGTTAAGAGTGTACTGGGAGCAGAGTCCTCTGCGGCTGGCGGCAGTACCGTGGGGTCACTTGAACTGCAATTGACGAATTGCTGGAGGCTCAGGGTGGACAACCTTGAGAGTTCTGGTCTGTTCTTCTTAACAAAAGCCTGCCCGCCAAGTAAAGTATTTTACCAGAGCCTAGCCTAGCTAGGGGAAGGAAAAATTCCAACCCCAGCCACTCTAATCTTTAACATGGGGAAAGGGAAAAATCTCATCTCTAGCTTGTTTTTATGCCAACTAATGGCAGAAGAAAAAAGCCAAGTGAAGTTCATAAACCCAGGGGTACAGGCTCACTAAATCATAGGACCAATAACCCTGTCCCTCCTCCAGCATGTCACTGCCACATGAATCTAGCCTTTCTGGCCTACCTAGCATGTACTAGCTGAGAGCAAATCTTCAGATGAAATAATGCAGTTCAGCTGGGCGCGGTGGCTCATGCCTATAATCCCAGCACTTTGCAAGGCTGATACGGGAAGATCACCAAAGGTCAGGAGTTTGAGACAAGCCTGACCAACATGGAGAAACCCCGTCTCTACTAAAAATACAAAAATTAGCTGGGCATGGAGGGGAGCTGTGTGGGGGGCGGGGGTGCCTATAGTCCCAGCTACTCGGGAGGCTGAGGCAGGAAAATTGCTTGAACCCAGGAAGTGGAGGTTGCCTTGAGCCGAGATTGCGCCATTGCACTACAGCTTGGTGACAGAGTGAGACTCTGTCTCAAAAAGAAAAAAGAAAGAAAGAAATAGAAATAGAAACAGTGCAGTTCTTGCAGTAGAGTATCATCAGCAGGACATGGACCTGGGAGGCACAAGCAGCCTCTACTACAACTCCTAGGCTGGTTCCCTGGATCCTTAACCCTACTGCTACAGCCGGCCAAGGTCCCCAAATGCAGCCCTTCTGCTCAGAGTAGAAACTGGGAGAATTTTCTCCAAGGAGATGACTTTGAGTGTAGACAAAAGCCCTAACTGATACCTCCAGACTCCTCCAACCAAACTTGCATAGATGGAGCAGATTGCCTTTTGCAAGGAAAACATGACATTGCACTGTCCAGAATAGGGCAAGACCCACAGTATTCTGGATTTTGCTAGCAGAGCAGTGATCACCCCACCCCAGGCAGCAGGTCCCCAGAGGAACTCAGAGCAAGTCCTGCCCAGCTTACACACGGAGAACCAGAAACAAGGGAAAAGGAGGGGAGAGCAAGGACTGAGTGGAGTGGGCACTGCCTCTTGCACTTCACCTGGTGAACTCTGAAAAACCATGTGCACAGCATGTAAAAGTGTGTCCATATACTTGTGTCTGATAAAAGATTGATTGGCAGTCAGCCTCTGCATTGCTACTCAAAATATATGCCCATATTTTAATATTTAGTGGCTACAACACGATGTCAATTCTTTTGTTGACGTTAATCTGGTTTTAGGAAAAACAATCCATTTTTCCTCTGCTCTCATACCACAACAATTAACACAAAAGACTGGTTACCCCCAAGTAGGTGGAGCTTTCTCCCCACTAGAAAGCAATTGACTCTGCAGCAGACATCAGCTGGCTATCTTCCAGTTCAATCCAAATACTATTTATCCAAAGATAGCATCAGATCCCGCATATTAAGGGCTCAGTCCCACAAAACCGCCCCCTCCTTCCCACGAGTTGGGGTTTCCATGACCCCTTTTTTTTGGGTTCAATTAATTTGCTACAATGGCTCACAGAACTTAGGGAAACACTTACCTTTAGTGGCTTATTGTAAAGGATATTACAAAGGATACAAATGAAGAGGTGCATAGAGCGAGGTATGGGGGAAGGTCTGGAGAGCCTTCCACACACTCCTGGGTATGCCACCCTCCAGGAACCCTCCACTTGTTCAGCTGTAAGGAAACTCTCCGAACCCTGTCCTTTTGGGTTTTTATGGAAGCTTCATTACATAGTCACGATTGACAACCATGTAGAAATGCAATTGGACAAAAAGGATATGATCCCATACTAACAGTTTGAATGGGGAAACCCAGTAAAGCTTGTCTGTTCAGGTTTGTCTTGACATCTCTTTATAGCATTTCTTCCTCTAGGGTATGGGGTGGGACCCTCGCTGAAATGAGGGTCTTTTGAGCCACAATCAGATTATAGTCCTGCCTTAGGTAGGTAAAGGGAGGACAGGGGAAGGTCAGAGAGAGAGATTCTGTTTCATAAGGCCTGCTCCTGAGGCCTAAAACCCCCTAATGTTAAAACAAACAAACAAACAAACAAACAAAAAGCCCTAACAAAGGATATGGGAGTTATAAGCTAGGAACTATCTATATTACAAGTTTTTAATGTTACAAGAATACATATTTCTGCATAGGACTTAATAAAACTATTTTTGCGTTGTTAATATAGCCTGTAAACATGATGATGTGGCTTGCACTTGCTCTCATGAAAGAAAAATTTTTTTTGCTTACCAGTGAGTTGTACTCTGCTGTATCAGAAATATTAATTAAAGCCAAAAGAGTGGCTTCACTCTCCGTAGACAGATTTTAGATGAGGAAGATACAGCTGTGAGAGCTGAGTCTAGCAGAGTGCATCATTTATATCAGTGACAAACAAAATAAATATGGTTGGAGGAGGGAGAAGAGACAAAAAGGTCAACGAAAATAAAAAGCGAAAGGCGTTAAAATGTGGGAGGTAAAATTACTTCAAGAAGTATGGGCTTAGTAAGAGCTGAGAACTAACCACGAGATTTGACTTTTTTTTTTTAGACAAGGTCTCACTCTATTGCCCAGGCTGGAGTGCAGTGGTACAATCTTGGTTCACTGCAGCCTCTACCTCCTGGGCTCAAGTGATCCTCCCACCCCAGCCTCTCCAGTAGCTGGGATCACACCAGCATACTTGGCTAATTTGCTGTTGTTGTTATCGTTTGTAGAGACAGGGTTTTGCCATATTGTCCAGGCTGGTCTCAAACTCCTTGGCTCAAGCCATCTGCCTGCTTTGTCCTTCTAAAGTGCTGAGATTACAGGTGTGAGTTACGGTAGCCTGCCCCGACATTTGATTTTACAGTTCCTTTTAATAAAGAGAGGGAGGCAGGAGTCAGCTTACATAAAAATGCCATGAGGTGAGAGGTGCCGAGGAAGCTGGGGCAACCAGAGTGCATAATGCAGCCTCCAGACAACTGGCTTAGGAAAGAGAAGAAAGAATTCTAGAAGGAACCAATGTAAGGCAATAAAGAGGAAGGATGCCCACCTACTGCGCACAGAGGAATCGGGGGCACAAACCTAAGATCCGAGAGTGATAGTCCCTGAAGAGAGAATCCAGGAAAGATGGGAGGGGGAAACCGAGTGCATTTTCTGCCACCCAGAATATCTCTGACTTCCTGGTACTGGACTGAATTATAGCAGGTGGAAATAAACACCTAGGAAAAGTTCAGAAATGCATTTGTCAAACATTCTGTGGACATAAGAGGTGTCTCCTACATAACCCAGAGAACCCAGCTGCTCTTCAGCATATCTCTTTCCAGAGTTAATCAGTGACCAACCAGAAAAATGACCAAGAGAGCCAGGACAGTGGGCCAGAGGTATCTGGGGAAAAGGTGACATGGTGGTCCTGTCTAGGAAGCTCTCAGCCTGGCACAGCCTGCAATAAACCCCTGACCACTGAGAAGGGCTCAACCAAGATCGGGTAGATTTCAGAACAGAATAATTTCAGAAGGAAATGAGATGTGATCTGAACGACATAATTTATTTTATTTTATTTATTTATTTATTTTTTGAGACAGAGTTTTGCTTTTCTTGCCCCAGGCTGGAGTGCAATGATGCGGTCTTAGCTCACTGCAACCTCCACCTCCCGGATTCAAGTGATTCTGCTGTCTCAGCCTCCCGAATAGCTGGGATTACAGGCACGCACCACCACCCCCAACTAATTTTTGTATTTTTAGTAGAGACGGGGTTTCACCATGTTGGCCAGGCTGGTCTCAAACTCTTGACCTCAGGTGATCTGTCCACCTCAACTTCCCAAAGTTCTGGAATTACAGGTGTGAGCCACCGCACCTGGCTGACATAATTTATTTTTTTTTTAATTTGTGCTTTGGCTGGCCCTGTGGCTCACACCTGTAATCTCAGCACTTTGGGAGGCCAAGGATAGCAAATCACTTGAGGTCAGGAGTTCAAGACCAGCCTGGCCTGGCCAACATGATGAAACCCCGTCTCTACCAAAAATATAAAAAATTAGCCAGGTGTGGTGGCGTGCGCCTGAAGTCCCAGCTACTTGGGAGGCTAAGGCAGGAGAATCACTTGAACCAGGGATGAAGGGGGCCAGCCCCTCCACGCCTGTGGGTATTTCTCATTAGATGGGATTAGAGACTGAGAAAAGAAATAAGACACAGAGAAAAAGTATAGAGAAAGAATAGTGGGCCCAGGGGACCAGCGCTCAGCATACAGAGGACCCGCACGGGTACCGGTCTCTGAGTTCCCTCTGCATTTATTGATTACTATTTTCACTATCTCAGCAAGGGGAATGCGGCAGGAGAACAGGGTGATAGTGGGGAGAAGGTCAGCAAGAAGACATGTGAGCAAAGGAATCTGTGTCACAAATAAGTTCAAGGGAAGGTACTATGCCTGGATATGCACGTAGGCCAGAGTGTAGTAAAGAATAACAGAGCAGCATTGCTGCCAACATGTCTCGCCTCCAGCCACAGGGCAGTTTTTTCCTATCTCAGAATAGAGCAAATGTACAATCAGGTTTTATAGAGAGACATTCCATTCCCAGGGGCATGCAGGAGACAGAGGCCTTCCTCTTATCTCAACTGCAAGAGGCCTTCCTCTTTTACTAATCCTCCTCAGCACAGACCCTTCACAGGTGTCGGGCTGAGGGACGGTCAGGTCTTTCCCGTCCCAAGAGGCCATATCTCAGGCTATCTCAGTGGGAAGAAACCTTGGACAATACCCGGCTTTCCTGGGCAGAGGTCCCTGCAGCTTTCCGCAGTGCATTGTGCCCCTGGTTAATCGAGAATGGAGAATGGCGATGACTTTTACCAGCATACTGCCTGTAAACATATTGTTAACAAGGCAAACCCCGCACAGCCCTAGATCCCTTAAACCTTGATTCCATACAACACATGTTTCTGTGAGCACAAGGCTGGGGCTAAAGTTACAGATTAACAGAATCTCAAGGCAAAACAATTGTTCAGGATACAGTTCAAAATGGAGTTTCTTATGTCTTCCTTTTCTACATAGACACAGTAACAGTCTGATCTCTCTTTCTTTTCCCTACACAGGGAGCTCCCTACCTAGTGAGCCAAGGTCGTGCCACTGCATGCACTCCAGCCTGGGGGACAGAGTGAGACTCCGTCTCAAAAAAAAAAAAAAAAAAAAAAAAAATCCATTTTAAGTATCCAATTTCCATACAAATAGAACACAAGGGTCAAATTAGTCATGACTAAAGCGACAATACTAGCTACAAAGTTGTTCATAGTTACTTTAAAAGATGTCCTTATTCTTTAACTTCCTTTATCTTAATTGGCTGGAATCAAATACCCTCTGCAAATTCAAAATTCATCCTATGTATTTACAAATGAAGTGCATTAGTCAGGGTTCTCCAGAGAAACTGAACCAACAGGCGAGAGACAGAGAAAGAGATTTATGATAAGGTATTGGCTCAGACAGTTATGAAGGCTGAGAAATCCCGTGGTCTGGTCTGCCATTTGCAAGCTGGAGATGCAGGAAAGCCAGGGGTGTCATTGGAAGGCCTGAGAGCTGGAGAGTTGGTGGTGTCAATTCCAGTCCAGGCCTGAAGGCCTGAAAACCAGGAGCACATGTAGGCAGGAGAAGATCTCTATCCAGCTTGAATAGTCTGGCAGAAAATGAATTCAAACCTCCTCCTTCTTGTTTTTCTCTGCAGGCCCTCAAGGGACTGGAGGATGCCCATTCACATTGGGGAGGACCATCTGCTTTACTCAGTCCACCAATTCAAATGCTATTCTCTTCCTTGAAACACGCTCACAGACACACCCAGAAATAATGGTTAACCAGCTACCTGGGCATCTCATGACCCAGTCAAATCAACACATAAAATTAACCATCATATGATGGAAACAACACTTGCATATATTAGTGCAGTTACTGCAAAAGGATTTTTCTAGGACCTCCTCCTATTTAAATATATGTTCCACTATACATATACATACTTACATATACTTAAACTCACATACACGGAGGATGAATGCAGCTCCCATAAATGAACCTGTGCTATACCAAACATGTAAAAGTGAAATTTGCACACACACTTGTTGCTTTTCAAATCTGCCTAAGTTTATTATATTTGTTTCCGTAAGTTTATGACATCTCTTCTAAACAGACACTAACGGATCTCTTTTTTTTCTTCCTCTCTTAGCCAGGCTAATCCTAAAGGGGCCCTGCTAAAGGAGATCACGGGAATTTCCCAGATCCCTGCCCTAAGCGTGGAGGGTCCTTCTCAAACACTCTTCCATACAGGGCCATAACTAAGACAGGCAAAGGGGCTCCACTTCGGCTCCTCAAGTGTCCATCTCTTGAAATCTGGTCAAAGAAAGCAAAGGATTAACTTCAGTTCAGAGTTTACGTTACAACCTAGAGCCCTTCTCTGGCAAGATCACTCCCGCCTAAAGCAGTGTAGAATGGTAAAAATCACACAGGATTTGGTGTTGGAAGACCCAGGGTCATATTTCAAGTCTGAAAGTAGAGGGACTTTGCGTGAAAGTGCAGCAAACAAATTTGTTGCACAGGTGGTCAAATAAGAATATGTATAAAAATATGTTCTTCAAACTCATGAAACACTATACAAAATATTAGTTATTACTATAATTATAACAACTTCTCAAAATAGTATACCCAGAAAATAAGTTGTAGATGCATTATTTAACGTATTTAATTTGCACCTTCTACACCATGCAAATGACAACATTATTGCCATTATCAGCAGTCAATATTTTTATTTTAGCTTCTCTGTGAATTTACTGTTGCCTTGAATATCAACATCACATTTATGTTAAAAAAAATGAACCCCAAATTCTCCATCACAGCCTAATGGCAATCTAAAACCACAATTTATATTCCATATCATAGTTTCCACAGCCTTAAGGTGTTTCTTGTAGAATGTGAACCACGATATTGCTATACTCTCATTATTTCAAAGATTTTCATTATGCTGCTCTACCCGTCTGCTCTGCTCGAAGGAATTTATCATCCTGCACACCTCCTACCTCATAATGTCTTTCAGGGGCAAGCTGACTCCCACTTAGAATGATCTGTGGGAAAACATAACGCGTTCCGAATGTGCCACTGAGGGAGAAGTCTTCAAACTTGGTAAAAGTTGACCCCACAGGTTCTCCACACGTTTCCAGGTCAGTGGTTTGACACTTCAGTAATGTGCATATCTATGGAAGAAAAGAAAAGAGAAGGAGTCAGAAAACTTGCAAATATTTTCTCAGCTAAATAATGCAATTTCAAACTATAAATGAATATTTAAATTGCCTCATAAGAAGTATTTTTCAAACTGCGGGTAACAGCTTATTAGTGAATCCTAAAATCAATATAGTGGGTCAGGATTAACACTTTTTATACTGAAGTCAAATAGAATAGACTAGGATTTTAAAAATCAGAGTGCATTGCACATAATAGCTATTTCTAATTCTATTTTAAATTATTTCATAAACGATTTCTATTAAATATCTTTTTTTTATTCAGTCACACATGCACTTGGCTACACTGGGTTATGAGGTGAAATATCCTTCTTTCTCTGGATTTAGTTGAAGACAATTTGAAAAACACTGCTCTAAAGTAACCTGACGGGAAAAGAGAATACACAGAAATTGCAGCTTTTGAAATCTGAACCTGGCCAGCTGAGAACTAATCAATTTGCTTTATGTTTTTGCCTTGCAACTAAAAGAACTAATTCTGTTCTTGCTAAGACCGAACAAATAATGTGTTCTGGGGACAAAATTCCGTGATAAATATAACATTACTAATTATAAAATTAGCTAAATCCAGCCCAATTTTCAAAGAAAGGCAATGATGACCTAGAGGAAAAACTGATAATAAGGCCACTAACATATTTAAGCATTTCTACCTGTAAGTAATATTGGCCTTCTACTGTGTGCAGTCCATCAAAAGTACCTAGGGCATAGACCTCGTCTGTTCGCTTCTCAGACATCTTGTAAGTTAAGTGACAACACAGATCTTTCTGGCAAACTGTGTAATTTCCTGTATTTCGCTTAAGCTCAGTGAAGGTAAACTCATCAAAATAAATCATCCCCGGAAAATCTGACTGTTCAGAGGAAAATGGCTTGGCACTGCTGGCATACGCATGCCAGTCAACAGCTGCAGGGTAGGTGGGCTCACGGCGGGGCTGAGACTTCAGTTCTGAGAGCAACAGCTGACCACTCTCTGTTTCCATGTCATAGTAGTACACCTTGACTGCTTCTGGGGCGTAGATTCCACTCCCTACAAGCAACATAAAGAAACACAAACATTGGTTTCAGATTTGTTATGGTGACCAACTAATAGAATATTCCCATGTAAAATTAAATACGAAGTTATTAAAGCATATTTTCAAGATCGTTAAGGAGATAGCTGTTACATCGGCCTAAGCTCCAATTTGACTCTGTGTCCTCCATAAGGTACTACTTGCACTGAAATTATCATTTGACATGGAGGGCATAGTTTTAAGCTAACTTAGCAACAAACTAGAAAATCCCCCCAACATGAAGAATAATTTTAGCTCTCCACTGACGATTTAGTTTATTTGTGTTTGGGATTTGTTATTCAACAAATAACAAAACAGTTAAAAAGGAAGCCTGCATTACTTTGAACGTGGATATGATAAAGGAGAAACTCTAAAAACCTGATTAAGTCAAAAGAGATTTTTATCACTTCAACAAGTTTTTTTTAATGCTTGAAATATTTTTATTTATTTGTATTTTTTTCTTCCAACTGTTATTTTAGGTATAGAAGGGGAATGTGTGAAGGTTTGTTACATGGGTAAATTGCATGTTGCTGGGGTTTGGTGTGCAAATGATTTTGTCACCCAGGTGGTGAGCATAGTATCCAATAGGTAGTTTTTCAATCATCACCCTCCTCCCACCGTCCCCCCTCAAGTAAGCCCTGGTGTCTATTGTTCCCCTCTTTGTGTTCATGTGTACTCAATGTTTAATTTCAACTCATGAGAACATGTGGTATTTGATTTTCTGTTCCTTTGTTAATTCGCTGAGGATAATGACCTCCAGTTGCATCCATCTTGTTGCAAAGGACATTATTTCATTCTTTGTTATGGCTATGTAGTATTCTATAGTATATACGTATCACATTTTCTTTATCCACTTCACCGTTGATGAGCACCTGGGTTGATTCCATGTTATTGCTATTGCGAAAACTGCTGCAATGAACATACAAGGGCATGTGTCTTTATGGTAGAATGATTTATATTCCTTCTGGTATATACCTATTAATGGGATTGCTGAGTCGAATGGCAGTTCTGTTTTAAGTTCTCTGAGAAATCGCCAAACTGCTTTCCACTGTGGCTGCACTAATTTACATTTTCACCCGCAGTGTATAAGCATTCCCTTTTTCTTCACAACCTCGCCAGCATCTGTTTGTTTTTTATTTTTTAATCATAGCCATTCTGACTGGAGTGAGGTGGTATCTCAGTGTGGTTTTGATTTGCACTTCTCTAATGATTAGTGATGTTGAGCATTTTTACATGCTTGTTAGCCACATGTACGTCTTCTTTTGAGAAGTGTCCGTTCATGTCCTTTGTCCATTTTTTAGTGGGATAGTTTGTTTTTTGTTTGTTGATTTGTTTAAGTTCCTTATGGATTCTAGATATTAGATTTTTATGAAATGCATAGTTTGCAAATATTTTCCTCTGCTTGTAGGTTATCTCTTTACTCTAAACAACCAGACTTATTTCAGTATTACTAATGCACATTGGCTAGGAAGTTGCTTAGAATTGGCTTTGATTTTTTTACGTGACTTCCTCCAGCTCCGATTTCCTTTCAAGTAAAATTGAGATAATAATGTTTGCCTCCTTTATTCACAAGGACAATGAATGTTCCTTAAGTAGAAACAAATGCTATTATTAATTTTGTGATGTTAAAATTGGTAATAAAGTTATTAAACAAAAGTTTGTGGCTTGAAAATCAATGAAGCCTTCCTAAGACTGTCACTCCCACTTGGTGCAGGCCTCTGTGAGTTACCTGTCATGTGCATGCTGGTGTTGTGGGTATTTGCAGCAAGTAGATTGACTCCCATGGACTTGGCCCATGCTGAATGGAAGGGAACAGCCGAGAGGAGGGGCAGCGTGTTGTACCATGCTGTGGGGTAGAGAATGCTGTCAACTTGAAACTCGTCCACCACCACCACAGCTGGGTCATGAGAAAAAATGTCAAAGCAAGTAAAAATGCCAAACTTCCCAAAGGGAGTGTCAAAAGTCACAAGTTCTGAATCCTTGGGGAAATCAAACTGAATTTCAGGTGCAAAAAGATTGTACTGTTGATAAAAAGCAAAGAAGAAGAAAATTAATAAGAAAACTGCCAAATAGATATGATCAATTAAGTCTTTCCCCCTTAAATCTTTCCTCTCATGTATGTTGACATGCAGGTTTAAAACTGTTACGCATAGGCCAGGTGTGGTGGCTTACGCCTGTAATCCCAGCACTTTAGGAGGCTGAGGAGGGTGGATCATTTGAGGTCAGGAGTTCAAGACCAGCCTGGCCAATGTGGTGAAACCCTGTCTCTATTACAAATATCAAAAAAAAATTAGCCAGGCATGATGGCATGCGCCTGTAATCCCAGCTACTGGTAGGCTGAGGCAGGAGGAGCCCCTGAACCCAGGAGGCCGAGGTTGCAGTGAGCCAAGGTGGCGCCACTGCACTCCAGCCTGGGCAACAGAGCGAGATTCCATTTCCAAAATCAACAACAACAACAAAATAAAACTGTTACACACACATTTATAAAAATCATCCCCACTATACCACCATCTATAAATTTTCTTACTGTGACATTACTCAAAAAACTTTATTTTTTTATAGCCAATGAATGAAACCACATATACAAATGATATTTAAAATGTGAAAATTTATATCTTAAAATCACAGGTTGAAATCTTGAATCCTACACTTCTCAGACTGTTTTCCACTGTATTCTTTAAATTTCAAGAGCACTACCATGTTAATAAAATAAACTTTGTCATGTGTCCCAATGATACTGCCGGGTTTATAGAAGTGAAGTCCACTGAAAATTAATTTAGACAATGCAGTTGCTACATATTATTAATTAGTAAGCCATTAGTAATTTTATTTAATTTTTCAGCCTGATTCTTTTTCCAAAACTCCACTTAACCTGGGATCAGGAGTACAGCATATGTTTTGCTCAGGTTCTTGTTTGGCCTGTTGTGTACATGTGTGTGCTCTGGGGAGAGCTACTTCCCACCTCTGTGGTCCATGGAGGCCTCTTGCTCCTCCATTCTCCTCCCATGTGGCAGCCTATCCTTCATCCTTTGGTGATTAGCTCAGGAAAGGCACATCACCTAATTGAATCAAGGAGTGATAAGGCCTTTGCGGGGTTCTAGGAGGGAAAAATACACCCTTCCTGTAGATTTTGTTGATGAAGATGTGAATTTCGTGTTGCTCTAGCAATGTGACTTCTAAAAGGAGAGTTCCTCTCAGAAAGAGGCTGTAACAAAGGGCTAGGAGAGCTAGAGGGGTGGATGATAACTTTGGAGCCTCTGAGTGTCAGACTGCACTGAAATGAGACCTATCCTTTCTATGATACACATTTTTACATGTGCATAAGCAAGGAAATTTCCATCTCTTTAAAGCCACTTTCAGTTGAGGTTTTGTTTTCATTGCAATCAAAAAAGTCCTAATGGAATATATGGTAGCTTAGTATGAAATGCTAACAAATTGGGCTGAAAAATGAACCGGATATTAAATCATGAATGAAACAGAATGTTTACTTCTTTTTCAGAGAACATTAAAAGCTTTGTGTGGCTATTGTCACATCCATTTAAATATTCTACCATATTCTGTTTTATGATAAATGCAAACCCAGAACACTTATATGGAACTGAATTAAATCTCCTTTTCAACTATGATGTAATAATTATAAGATGCATCTATAACAGTTCTCTCCCCAACATTCAACAGACAAACACACATACGTACCACAAGCACACAGAAGAAGTAACAAGTTGAGCCAAGGCACAAGTGATTCTCACCTTATGGTAGCGTGCCACCAGTTTTCCCTGAGAATCAAACACCACATCAGTGTTGTATTGGTAACGGCCATCAGGGGGACATTGAGAGTCACTGGCATTGCATGGCTTCTTGTCCCCAATATTAGCCACGACATAGATAGAGTTGTCCTTGGCCAGGCAGCTGAGTCTTTGTTGCACTGGTGTGTTGCCGAACCTAATTCAATAGACATTTCCTCAAACTTACGATATTTTAGTGATTTCTGAAATACCAAAGTGATACTTGATTTGCCCATTACCTGTAACACAACAGCTCTAGGTCAAGAATCAACAGAAAATATTTTAAAACTCTCATGTGATATAGTGTTTATCTTCCTGAAAGCTAACCTAATTTACTATGCCAAACTCCAGATTACAGTACAAGACTGAAGGAAAGAAAAGATGGAAGAGGAAGAGGAGGATGAAAAGAAGCAGCACATTCTCTTATGAAGTGCTCCCAGGAAGATAAATGAAGCACTTGAAATTTAGCAGACTCTGCTAATGGAGAGGACCTTTTCTATAATCCAAGCCATAATTTGTACAAGTTTGCCGATACGAGATGTGGTTGGAAACAGAAATGCCAGGTGACAGTAAAGAGTTTGTACCCTCCAGATTGTCTCTATAAAAAAAAAAAAATATATAGCAGTAAGTAGTGGAAATGTTAAAAATTAAAATAAAAAATAAAAAGCACTTCACTGTGCTGGCTCAGTTTCCTCATCTGTCGAATGTAACATAAGAGCTTCCTTTCTGCCTTAGTGGATCCACATGAGAAATCCTGAGATAAGTACAGACATGAAATTGTTTTACCAAGTCCATCCATATTAAAGATATTTATCCTTGATATAAGAAGAGAATGTGGCATGGTGATAGCTGGCTTCAAATATTTGAAAGGCTTAATTTATAGGAGATGGGTCATATGTGTGAACATAGCATAGAATGCAGGAAAAAGATGAAAGGAAGTTAAAGTGAGGCAGATTTCAGCAGAAAATAGGACAAAAAATGTTTAGCAACCAGCTCACTCTGCCAAATAAGTGGATTTACTAGTCACTAAAAATTGTATTATAATATGGTGCATCTAGGCCCTTAGAGTCCATTCTGTTAGCACAGCTTAAAGGACATAGCTGTTTTAATTCCAGCCAATCTAATGACCAATCATGAGATCATAAGCCTTCCTTTTTTCACATATTTGTAATGCAAATAGTAATGCCAACTACATAAATTGAACGTAATAATGTGTATAGTATACCAGGTACAGTTCTTGGGACCAAGTAAGTGCTCAGTAAATGAAAACTGCTATTATGGATTGTGTGATTAGAGGCCATTCCATGTCTCTCTATGAACTCACAGCCCCTCTGCGATTGAGGTTAAACTAACCTTTGAATAAAAAGGACAGATTAATGGCCTGCTGGTTTAGACATTTTCCTTTTATTTTCTTCTAAAAAAAAACAGAGAACTACTATTAATATTCATACTCATTAAGACCTTTAATAAGTTTATCACGTCCTTTGTTTTTCTTTTCTTGACTAAATAATTTGAGTTATTTAATATTTCCTACTAGTTACTCATGAAAAAAGCCCATGGAACTGTTTGACACGTCAGCATTCTAAATATTTAAACACACAAGGATGACCACATGATTCTCTACTATTCTCTTCAGGGACAAATATCACTAGGGAGAAAACTGACTTTCTTTTTCAATATTATCATTATATTAAATACTGGATTTCTCCTTTTTGTAACACAAAACTGAAAGGTTGTCATTTGAATAAGTAGGTGTAAGAGTTCATAATGTTGACATTTCATCAGTCACTTACTTTCCCAACTTAAAATAATTTATCGATAGCTAATTACCAAATTTATGGATATCTTTTCCCTGGAAAAGTCAGTTTCATTAGCCCAGTCAAATACAGTACATTTTTGTGTAAGCCTCATCAACTGCAACAAATAATGATTCCTTCCTGTTCTGGGAAACGCCTCATAAGCAAGTAGATGTTGAGTCATAGTGACATGGTTTCTGTAAACACAGACCATGCAATGTTTAGAGAATATTTTTCCAAAGGGAAAAATCCCAGAGTGAGGCTTGACTCACATAGCTGAGCCTGAATGTTGCACCATTAAGCATGACTTTCCACTTAATTTACATAGGGAAAATTATCAAAGAAGTTTCTCTTTTTGCACAATAGGTGTAGTTCTAAACAGGTGCATGTAAATTTAAAATTAGCAAGTTAAATGACTTCTTAACCCATCAATTTTGCCATTTAAAGAAATAATCTTAAACTATTTTTAAAAGTTAATACAACTAAAATAATCTATTTCCCAGATATCATATTTATTATGCATATTTTCTTTAAGAAAATTACGCCTAAATTACATCTACTAATAACTACTAAAGTCTCTCAAAGGACAAGAACACAAAGAAGTTCAGACTCAGTCCTTTCTGTTAAAAAAAAAAGGAATAGTGACAGCTAGCATTGGAGAGTGCATTACAATGTACAAATTCCTTGTGTATTACCTCATTATTCTTGTCTACTCTGTAAGAGAATTAAGGGACTCTATTATCCCTATTTTATAGATAAAGAAACAGAAATGTTAAGCATTTAGGTTATATGCTTACATCACTCAGCTAGGTGGTCGTAAAATGTGGTCCCAGAAGCAGGGCTTCCTTTTTCAAGTCCTATACAATTTCCATTGGGCATATTGATTGCATTGTAAATGATAGTGATAGCATTGGAAACAGTCTCATTCATCTTTTTACTCTTCCTGTGAAGGAGGCAGGTGTCCATGGATGAACCAACTTACTTGTATTTGGGACACAGGTTCTAGATATTCCAACTTGGTCACTTTGTTCAAACCCAATTAAACACATTTACTATAAAAATTGTGTATATATCTACTTTTTTTTTTTTTTTTTTTTGAGATCGAGTCTCACTCTGTTGCCCAGGCTGGAGTGCAGTGGCGTGATCTCAGCTCACTGCAAACTCTGCCTCCTGGGTTCAAGCAATTCTGCCTCAGCCTCCCAAGTAGCTGGGATTATAGGCATGCACAACCACACCCAGCTAATGTTTGTATTTTTTAGTAGAGACGGGGTTTCACCATGTTGGCCAGGCTGGTCTCAACTCCGGACCTCAGGTGATTAGCCCACCTCCACCTCCCAAAGTGCTGGGATTACAGGCATGAGCCACCACACCCAGCCTATACCTACTATTTTTTTAAGACAAGGTCTTACTGTCACTCAGGCTGGAGTGCAGTGGTGCAATCATAGCTCACTGCAGCCTCAAACTCCTGGGCTCCAGTGATCCTCCTGCTTCAGCCTCTCGAGTAGCTGGGATTATAGGTGTGTGCCACCACACCTGGCTAATTTTTTTATTTGCAGATACAGGGTCTGGCTTTGCTGTGCGGGCTGGTCTCAAACTTCTGGCTTCAAGCAATCCTCCTGCTTTGGCTTCCCACAGTGATGGGATTACAAATGTAAGCCACCACACCTGGTCACACCTGCTATTCTTGAAAGACAATTGCAACAAATAACCAACTAGTCATCAGTATCTCAAGTCATTTACCAAACAGGAGATATGCCAGATGATATACATTATGAAACATAGGCAGTATCTGCAGATTCAACACTATTTCTTTTCTTTTCTTTTTTTTTTTTTTTTTTTTTTTTTGAGAAAGAGTCTCGCTCTATCATTCAAGCAATTATCCTGCCTCAGCCTCCTGAGTAGCTGGGATTACAAGCACACACCACCATGCCCAGCTAATTTTTGTATTTTAGTAGAGACAGGGTTTTACCATGTTGGCCAGGCTGGTCTCAAACTCCTGATCTCAAGTAATCCACCCGCCTTGGCCTTCCAAAATGCTGGGATTATAGGCATGACCCACAGCACCCGGCCTCAACACTATTTTTATCAAACTACCAGTGTCATTTTTTCACAGATTTAGAAACAAATTTCTAAAATTCATATGGAACCAAAAAAGAGCCTGAATCGCCAAACCAATCCTAAGCAAAAAGAACAAAGCCTGAGGCATCACATTACCTAAGGCTACAGTAATCAAAACAACATGGTGTTATTAGAAAAACAGACACATAGACCAATAGAACAGAATAGAGAGCCTAGAAACAAAGCTGCACACCTACAGCCATCTGTAGCTCAAACAAAGTTCACAAAAATAAGCATGGGGAAAGGACTCCTTATTCAACAAAAGGTGGTGGAATATCTGGCTAGCCATACGCAGAAGATTGAAACTGGACCCCTGTCTTTCACCATATACAAAAATTAACTCAAGATGGATTAAAGATTTAAATGTATGACCTCAAACTATAAGAATCCTAGAAGAAAATCTAAGAAACACCATTCTGGACATGAACCTTGGAAAATAATTTATGACTAAGTCCTCAAAAGCAATTGCAACAAAAACAAAACTTGACACATAGGACCTAATTTAACTAAAGAGCTCTGTACAGCAAAAGCAACTATCAACAGAGTAAATAGACAACCTACAGAATGGGAGAAAATATTTGCAAACTAGACATCTAGCAAAGGTCTACTATCCAGAATCCATAAGGAACTTAAATCAATAAGCAAAAACAAAACAAATAACCCCATTGAAAAGTGGGCAAAAGACATGAACAGACACTTCTCAAAAGAGGACATACAAGTGGCCAAAAGACACGTGAACAAACACTCAACATCACTTATCATCAGAGAAATGCCAAGCAAAACCACAATGAGATATCATCTCACACCAGTCAGAATGACTATTAAAAAAAAGTCAAATAATAAAAGATGCTATGGAGAAAAGGGAACGCTTATACAGTATTGGTGGAAATGTAAATTAGTTCAGCCATTGTGGAAAGCAGTTTGGAGATTTCTCAGAGAACTTAAAACACAGCAACCATTCGACTCACAATCCCATTACTAGGTATATACCCAAAGGAAAGGAAATCATTCTACCAAAAAGACTCATGCACTTGTATGTTCATCGCAGCCCTTTTCACAACAGCAAAGATATGGAATTAACCTAGGTGCCCACAAGAAGGAACAAAATCATGTCTTTTGCAGCAACAAAGGACATTATCCTCAACGAGTTAACACAGGAACAGAAAACCAAATACTGCATGTTCTCACTTATAAGTGGGAGCTAAGCATTGGGAACTCATGGCCATAAAGATGAGAACAATAGACACTGGGAACTAATAGAGGGGAGAGAGAGAGAGGAAGGCAAGGGCTGAAAACCTTCCTATTGGATACTATGCTGGGTGGTGCAATCATTGTACCCCAATCCTCAGCGTCATGCAATTTGCCCATGTAACAAACCTGCACATGTACTCCCTCAATCTAAACTAAAAGTTGAAATTACAGGGGAAAAAAAAGCATCTACATCTTATGCCACAGATTGACTATTTATCAACACAATTACCAGTCAATTTCAGTGAGTTTACTGTTGGTGTTTTACAAAATCACAACTTTTTGTTTAGAAATTAATGATATGACATTACCTCCAGGGGTCTCTACATGGAATCCAGTTCACTCCAGGGTCTGGTATATCCTCTAGATAGGGGTAAATGCTCTCCCTGGTGAAGACCCAACCATAGATTCCATCTTCTGGGGTCACAATGATATGTGCACCCTGCTCGAAACAAGTGGGGCAAAAAAGTTTCTCATTAATTCCAAATACTCTTTTACCAAACTGCAAATCTCCTTTACAATTATAAAAGGGTAATACCTGCTTCGCTGCCAGCTTAACTACTTTCTCCAAAACATCTATGTTCTTGTTCATCAGGAGCAAAGCTTCTTCTTTTGAAACAGGTGTTTCTGTTCTGTTTGGTAATATCACCGCATGCTCATATACTGCAGCAATAAAAGTGTCCAGTGCACCAACACTCAGGGCAAGGAGGGCAAAAACTGCCACACATTTTGGAAAATATGATATAATCATAACTAAAATTTTAGTGATCTTTGAAAAACAAACTCAGATTCTTACGTTATGTTTAACTGGAAAAACTTTACATTAAATCCCTTCCGGCAATCAGCTGTTTATATTTTCTTGCACATACATTACACAACACAGCATTGAGAAAGGATGTTGTGCAAGAAAACTGACAGCCAGGATGTAATTGGATTGATTCAAGTGTACAGTGCAGTTGTTGACATTGTTCAGAGTCAACTCAACACTAAAAGATTAAGCCAACCAGATGAATTCACCCCAGTCCAAAACACACTGGCAGTTGAAGTCTTTTCTTTTAATAAAAAAAAAAAATTTCCTGGTAAGCCAATATTTCTATTAATAGGGCCAATATCGGAAGGTAGTCATCATAGCAACAATTTGTTGAGCACTCTACTTACATATTTGTATGGCCATTTCTATTTGAAAAGCCCTTGTTCTCCATCTGTCTAAGTTCCAGCTCCCCCTAGAGTCCTCCCAAATCCACCCCAGTCCTAAGTGATATTTCTGAACTCCTATAGCATTTTTTTCTGTGCTGCTGAATGTCTCTCACTCCTTGCTGTTGTCTTGACCTTCAATTTAAATATTATACCAATACTTAATATTATATATTAAGTATTATATATGTATGTTTTGTCTTCTTAAAGAGATTAAAAAGAAACTTGCTGTTTTCCTTCAGAACACCCATGTCCAATAAACATCTAGATAGAGATGATGTATCCCGGGATGTGGCCCCTAGACGATAAGGGAAATGTCCTGCTCACTGTTAAACCTCATCACCCCAGCACATGTGTGACAGATGGTGAAAGCTCAATATATGAATGAATGTTGAATGATGGAATCTACTACCTGATGGGCCAGTCTATTCCACCTTTCAACATTTCCAATTTTAAGAACATTCTTCCTTGTTATTGAGATGCAATTTACTTCACCTGCCTTCTACAGTTTAAACTTGCTTCCATATGAAGACTAATCAATAATTCAAAAAGTGTTAAGTTCTCCTTTAATTCTTTTATTTTTTTAAACATATCATCCTTATAAGTCCCTTAAGGGCAGGGTCACATTATAATTCTCTGCTGCTTCTATAGAATTTTATACTGTGCTAAGCTCTGTAAATGTTTTTTGATTAGTTAAATTCACTTCCCTTGCCTAATTTTGGATTGAATCCCCTTGTTTGAATATGAGTTAATTTAAAATGTAGAATTTTTTTTTAAGGTTTAAATCTCTGATTCTAGAACCATTAACACTGCTTCTCCCTCTTGAGATTCTTTCTAAGATCTAAGGAAACTTGTAAGTTATGGAGATTTGTGTCTATTTTGGGTTTGGTTTGGTTCTATAATTCAAAGTCCCTTGGTTTCAATAAACTTTTCCATTATCCAAATATTTCTGCTCCCAGGTACCCCACAGTGTTTCCATATGTCCTTATGCCCTGATACCATTTCAGGGAATAAGGACATATGAACATAAATTCAGCCCTAAATTCTGAATTTATGTCTGACATAAATTACTTCCATCAGACATCAGACATAAGTTCTTTTCAAAAAAAATTTCTGAGGAGAAGAGGGAAACTATGTGAGACAGATGGATTGATCTGGGATGAGACAAAAATAATTTTCGTATTTCAAGTTGAAATTCTAACTCTTTTCTTGGTTCACCTGACTTTCTGAAAAGAATCAAAAGGAAACATATGGGAATTCCACTTCATTCTCCCAGCCCCTAGTTCCAGGAAATGTACCAGCTTTTTTTGTGTTGAAATCAATAGAAACTTGAGTTAAATATTTTATTACCTAATGTTAGTAATGTCTTTGCTTCCTAGGTGTATAAGGCATGCAGGTATGAGTTATTTGAAACACTGTATTGGTACATAATCCTTATGACAGTCTGGCATTATTGTAGGATTAAGAAGTTTAGAGTCAGAAGTTTTGTATTACAATAAATATAATTCTTCTTTTAAATATGTAAGGGACACATTTTAAAGGAGAGAAGACGTGCTGTAATAAAATATCTAAGAGTTTATTGGCTTTCCCCAAATCTTTATTTCTAATACTCATTGTAAAACCTCCTCTCCATTCTCCTTATCAAGATCCTGACCCCATGAACAAGAATTCTTTCAGGCTCTCCATCAGCCTCTCTGATCCTACTCCTCCCACCCTAACCCTCAATACTGTAATCCATTAGAGTTCCCTTGACCATTGCTATCATTAATTAAGATACTTCCCATGTGTATATTGAATCAAAGCAGACAGTAAGAGCCTTCTTTCTCTTGGTTCCATTTTATATTTTGTGTTCTTAGCTAAAAGTACTCTTCTTATTATAACATGATCACTGTTGCTCTGATCCTAGAATGATTCTGACCAAATCCTGCCTTTCGAGCTCAAATCCATTGCCTCTCCAGTCTTGTTGCTATTCCCTTCTCTAAACTCTTAATGCATTTATGGCCAGTAGCCACATTGTTGTTCACTGTCTTTCAGTCCCTTACTCTACCCTCTCCCCTGGCCCCAGGTTTTTTCCTACTTCATACCTTCAACTATCTTCTACAAAAGGATAATGACTGTGTCTCTATCTTTAGCTCAAACTTCCATTCTGAACTTCAGGCCTATTTATCCAACTCAAAAGAGCTCCCTTCCACAAGCTCCCACCAAGAATCAACCCACCAGCCAGCCATTTGTACCTGTAAATTCTGCTTCCCCCCATCCTTACTATAAATGACTTCTTTTGAGCCTACTTAGGTCTAGCCCCTATCGGTGAGCACTGGATCCCAAGGACATTGCTCTAGAAGTTCTTCTCTCTTATTTTGTTTATTTTTTTGTTTGTTTGTTTTTGAGACAGGGTCTCACTCTGCCACCCAGGCTGGAGTGTAGTGGTATAATCTTGGCTCACTGCAACCTCCACTTCCCAGGTTCAAAAGATTCTCCTGCCGCAGCCTCCCAAGTAGCTGGGATTACAGGCATCCACCCCCACACCTGGCTAATTTTTGTATTTTTAGCAGAGATGGAGTTTTATCATGTTGGCCAGGGTGGTCTCAAACTCCTGGCCTCAAGTGATCTGCTTACCTTGGCCTCTCAAAGTGCTGGGATTATAGGCGTGAACCACCAACACTCGGCCTTTTTTTTTTTTGAGATGGAATCTTGCTCCATCACCCAGGCTGGAGTGCAGTGGCGCAATCTTGGCTCACTGCAACCTCCGTCTCCCAGGTTCAAGCAGTTCTCCTCCCTCAGCCTCCCGAGTAGCTGGGCTTTCAGGCGCACATCACCATGCCTGGCTGATTTTTGTATTTTCAGTAGAGACGGGGTTTCACCGTGTTAGCCCGTCTAGTCTTGAACTCCAGACCTCAAGTGATCCACCCACCTCGGCCTTCCAAAGTGCTGGGATTATAGGCAAGAGCCACCGTGCCCAGCCCCGTTACTGTTTATCATCAATTTTTCTTTCTCTACTGGATACAATAAAGAAAACACAAATATCCTATTATGTATTCTACAACTATCCTGTAATATTTTCTATCTTAAAAAAAAAAAAAGTTTTGATTTGACATCCCCTTCCAATTCCTGCCCCATTTCTCAGCTTTATTTTACAACAAAATTCCTTTCCACGATAGTATGTACTCCTTGCCTCAATTCCTGTCCTCCCAACAGGATTTTACCCCCATGACTTCACTGCCTTGTCCAGTTCCCATTAATCTCCCTATTACTAAGTCCGATGGTCAATTCTCAATCTCATCTTACGCAACGTCTTGGTAGTATTTGACACAGCTCCCATTATCCCATTCTTAATGTACTTTCTTCTTCACACTCTTTCAGTTTACCTCTTTCTTTCTTCTTAGTTTTCGTATTTGTTTACGTTGTTTTGTTCTTTGGACTTTTTTTTCTGGTTTCTACTCATTATCCCTGACTTGGCAACATGGGTGCACCCCGGGGCCCAACCTTTGGAAGTCTTCTGTTCCTATCTACACTCGAGGCTGCAGTGAGCCAAGATTGCACCATTGCACTCCAGCTTGGGTGACAGAGTGAGACTCTGTCTCAAAAAAAAAGAAAAGAAAAAACAACATAAAACTTTGATGATTATATGATTTGGACTATATACACAAATGCACATTCATTACAGCTTTAAAATTACCATCTTTGATGTCCCAATGCTGAACATAGGGAATATGTTTGCTCTTCTCAAAATTAAATACAAAGTGTGGCTTAACTTCCATATTCCTTCTCTTAATAGTAACCATGAAATTATAAAAGGAATCTTACTTTTCTAGTGTATTTTAGTAGAATATTAAAATCACATCCATAAGTAGGTTTATGACAATATGTAAAAACAAAAGATAAATGCTTCAATTGTGATTTTTTTATGTAAAAGTATTGAACTTAAAAATACTTTGGGAGATAAAAATCAGAAAATAAATCTGAAAATTCAAAATCAGTTCTTTAATTTTAAGAGTATCTGAATTAAATGATCAATAACAAATATACTAGTATACTTCAAGTAGCATGGAATATGTGTATTTTGTAAAAAGTCAACCAAATGCTGAAAATGGTGTAACTTTTAACTGTCATGGTCTTTGTGTTATGAGATTTCTGCCTGTTAAATTATGCCATAGCCTTAAGGTGGGACAGTTGGGGCTATGAGTGCCCTGGGTCAGGTCTCCTTTGATATGAACTTGGAACAGCCGTCAATTCTTCTAGCACTCAAAACTACGTTCACTGTAGAAATAAATGTCAACATTCCCTTTTGATTGGAAAGTAAATCTCCTGATAAACATTAGCATAGAAAACTAGGTGAATTCAAATTGTCTTTAATGTCAAAGGGAATTCAGTCATAAACCTCTAAATTCCCATCATTACTATTCTCTTCAAGGGCACAGCTATGTTTGCAATGGCCCTGAAACTCCTCACTCCCATACATACAAACCCACACAAAGTCTCAAGCAAATGAGGCTGGAGCTGGAGTTTGATCTTCATTTATCTGACCCAAACACCCAGGCTCTTTCTATTGTTCCACACTGCAACATTTCAGAGTAGCCAAAAAAATGGAGAACATTATCACAATACTTAAAAAATAATTCTTGATGAGAAAAAATATTTAGGACTCACTGGTCTATACTACTGAAATAGCCCTTCAAAGTTTCTTAGTAAACTTGGGAAGCCGATAAACATATTTAGCCAAGTATATGATGCAGAAACTGAGGGATAAAGAGACGCCCTATACCATTACAATATTTTGCAAAGCTATGATCATTAATAATATGAATATTAGCAGGTAAGTTATTGCTGAATTGCTGGTCCCACATGAGCTGTAAAATGAGTCCTTTGTGTACCACCTCCCAAAGAGTGACACTGTTAGTATAGGCCCAGATGATCCATTCTTGTTTACCAAACGCCCATCTTTCAGCACCTAAAGAAAAGGTGGGAAAAGTACAGTCAGCTTTCTTAACATACAAGTTAAAAGCAAATTAATCATTTTGAAACCATCCTAGATATAATGTATAGTCAAATCATTCCTGATTTAGGAGGATGCAGAAAGTAGGCCAGGCGGGGGATAGCCATTTACTATATAATGAAGACTAGAGCAATTCAAGAGGGCCCGAGGGCCCAAGATTTTAGTTTCAGCAATCAAATGTAACCATTAATGGAAAGTCAAAATCAGCAGCAGCAATTCATTGAGTTCATTCTATTATGTGCAACACAATCAGGAACCAGAGAGGTATACATCACATCCTTCCCTCAAGAAGCTTAAGAGCTAATGGTGAAATGGAGTGGATTCTAAACATAAAGAGAGAAATCAGTTTATCAGTGTATCAGAGAAGAAAACAGGTAAGTGCTTAGGAGGTCTGAGAAGAAAAAACTGAACTGGTCTGTTTCACAGAGTGGGACACAAGCTGCCAAAAACTCAAGCTTTTAGAAATTTCTTTCAAGGGCTGTATGGCGGAAGACATTGTGGGAAGTGGACATTGAATCAGCAAAGGCTCATTCTGAGACAGAAGTGTGTGTGACAGGTCAAGGCAATGTGAGTTCTCATTCTAGACTGGTTAAAACCAGTGGTGTGCTGGAGCTAGTGGTGCACAGGCTCATGAGAACAGATTGTTAAATTTCCAGGAAATTGGACAGCTGGCTGTTAAACACAGCCATTATTTTTCCCCCTTTCTTGAGATGGAGTCTTGCTCTGTCAACCAGGCTGGAGTGCAGTGGCATGAACTTGGCTCACTGCAACCTCCGCCTGCTGGGTTCAAGTGATTCTCCTGCCTCAGCCTCCCCAGTAGCTGGGATTACAGGGGCGTGCCACCAAGCCCAGCTAATTTTTGTATTTTTAGTAGAGACAGGGCTTCACCATGTTGCCCAGGCTGGTCTCGAGCTTCTGGCATCAAATGGTCCTCCCAACTCAGCCTCCCAAAGTGCTGGGATTACAGGTGTGAGCTATCAAGCTCTGCCAACAGATCCATTCTTGAAGCTGGTGGGATCATGGTGGGAATATTGACACAATGAAAACTGGCAAATTCCATAAATCAGGGCTTTTTGTTTTCTACCTCAGAGAAGGAATTGTTTAAAGTTACATCACACCACTGGCTAGAGCTGAAGATTAGTGAAGAAGAGAAGAAGGAATATGATCAGAGGAAGGTGGAGATCAGATGCGAAAAGCATGAATGACCAGATCTACCCTGAAGCCACAGTGGAGTCTTCGTAAGAGAGGAATGTGTACAAAGCAATTGAACAAGAATAGAAGGAAACATGCATAGACAGTCAATAAACAGAACAAGAATAAAAGAAAATGAACCCATTAGTTGTGGAAATGGAGTTGGAATGGAGAAGAAATTGAAAATTGGGAAATTAGTTGGAGTGGAGAAGAAATTGAAAATTAGGAAAATAGATGCTTTATAACTGGAAGGAGAGAATGACTAAATATCCTAGAAGATAATGATTGTACTTCACCATTCACAAAGTGCCTTCACATGCATTATCATATTTGATCCTCACCAAATCAGTGAGGAAAATATTCTCTTCTATGAGTAGGAAATTCAGAGGTTAAGTGACTTTCCCAAGGTTATCTAACTAGTTAGTTATGGAGAACGGACTCTGCCAGTGCTTCTGACAATACACCAGAGTTGCCTAAGGTGCTAAAGCAAGATGTTTCCACATTTGTGGGCATGGTCAGTAACACCACCCTTTTAACATAAAACTAAAGTGGTGGTGGGGGTTGAGGATATACAACAAGTGTGTTGAAATCTCTGCAATAGTGATCCTCTAAGATAACATGTAAATATTTACGGAGAGAGTGTGCATCCATCAACAGAACTGAGAAACTACTCAAGAAGCCATAATGAGCATGACTGATGTAAAACATTTGTCATCTTCAATATTATGGCTGCTCTCTCTAGAAACAACATACTCACAGAAGGGCCATGCCCTGCAAGGTCTCTAGAGAAAAGAAGCACTAAAAAAACCAAGAATGGGTTATTGGACTTTTTTTGGCTCTTTTTGAGAAAAGTGAGCACCTTGATCCTACATGGTCTTTAGATCACCAGCCCTAAAGAGAAGAAACACATTGCCTCAGGCTTCCGTGGCTTCTTGGAAATCTTTTCCAAGAATGCCCAACTCCTTTTGTTTTAATTCTGCACTCACAAAACAAACTGATCTATCATTTGTACTTTTGAGAGGATTTGCCAATGAAGAGTCTCCTTGACATACAGTTCATTGTTCCCAGCTAAGGGAACCTATTTTTTAAAATAACAAGTTGGTGTTCTCGCTTATCTATCTTGCAAACTTGATTAGTATCTGTTCCTTAGAACCTGATGAACTTCAGTGAAAGTCATGCCACAGAGAATCTACACTTACAAAATAAAGACCTGCCTCACCCTCACCATGATGCTCCCTCCAAGGGACTGCAATTCCAAAGACCCGCCCTGCCAGCTGTCACATGGCTCTTTCATATCTTTTTTGGTGTAATGCAATCTATATCTCATTTCCTTCTTCTGCAAATGGTCTGGAGCAGGTGAGACAAGATCCAAATGATGATTATAGGTGCCCAATTTAAACGGTAGGTGCTATGCCCCCCTTCCCTCCTTCCTTCCATCCATCCAGGAAGGAGCCAGAGATGGGATGCAGCATGACAAGTTCACAGAATCCTTAAAAGTTGAGACCTACTGATACCACATTTACCCTGATGTAATTATTACACATTGCATGTCTGTATCAAAATATCTCCTGTAACCCATAAATATATACACCTACTATGTACCCACAAAAATTAAAAACAAGGCCGGGCATGGTGGCTCGTGCCTGTAATTCCAGAACTTTGGGAGGTCAAGGCGGCAGATCACTAGAGGTCAGGAGTTGGAGACCAGCCTGGCCAATGTGGTGAAACCCCATCTCCACTAAAAATACAAAAAGTAGCTGGGCGTGTTGGCATGCACCTGCAGTCCCAGCTACTTATGAGGCTGAGGCAGGAGAATCGCTTGAACCTGAGAGGCAGAGGTTGCAGTGAGCTGAGATCGCACCACTGCACTCCAATCTGGGCGACACAGCGAGACTCCATCTCAAATAATAATAATAATTAAAAATAATAAAAAAACTTTTTTTAAGACTTGAGATGTAAAAATACTATGGAGTTAAGCATTTAAACATGTATTCTCTTGTATCATTCTCTAACTCTTCTTAACTGCCTGAAGCCATTTGGGTTGAAATTTTTAAAACAAAGAAAGGAAGTAGTAATGGAATAAATTATTTATGTTCTCCAACTGTTCATGCGCTATCACCATCCACCTTCAAACACTTATGTGGTTCAGAGTAAGAGTGAAATGGTATTTCTGGCTTTGGACCTTTAACCTAGTTTGGAAAACTCTAGCATTTTTTTTGTCCTTCTCCCATGGATGAAGTAATTTCATCAGGTAAATGTTCAGTCCTACTTTGGGACAATTCCTCAAAGAGATAGATTTCTATGAGTCCAAGACATGGAAAAAGTGGCAAAGTAGTACCAGAAAATTAGATTGTGTGCTCAGTTTAAATCTTCAGGCTTACAGAATATAATGCATCAATATGGCTAGACCCTATGTCCTCCTAAGTTTACCTTGGTGACCCTGATTTCTCTCTCTCATTTCCTTGAAGTGATCTCAGATAGATATTTATGTCAGTCCAGCCACCTTTTAGCTACTGGATTTTAGCCCCAGACTCCTTGCTGTAGATCTAATCATGATTTTCTGTAGTTGGCACTTCAGCTTTTATTCCAGCATCAACTTGCTCATGAGATTCTACCTAAACAGGTTCTATGGCAGCAAAGGATTCCTGATCTTTGGATTTTATGGCCTTAAGGTTACACTGTGTGTTAAATTGTTGGTTTCACAGAATTAAGTATTTTTATAAGTATGATATATTCCACTCTGATAACACAGCAGATACAGATACATGACCATAAGCAATCTGCAATTTTAAAGACTTCCTTACTTGATGTCTTGATTGAATTAATTTGGACCCTATTTTATAGGATATGCAACGATTTCACCCTAGTTACTGGAACCCTGCCACTGTTTGCCACAATTCAGAGAAGACATTAATATTCAAGCCACTGGAATATGTGTATGTATGCATGCATGTGCATGTGTGCAAGTGTATATTAGCAGATATAAGCCTGCAGAGTTATAATTCTAATTTGAAGCCAGCTTAATTTGTGAATTAATTAGCTACAGCCACTGTAATTTATGAACAAATGCTGGGTGCAGTGGCGCATGCCTTTAAATCCTAGCTACTCAGGAGGCTGAGGCAGGAGGATTGCTTGGGCCCAGGAATTTGAGGCTTCAGTGAACTATGATCATGCCACTGCACTCTAACCTGGGTGACAGAGCAAGACTCCATTTAAAAAAAAAAAAGTGAAATAAACATCTGATTTTCTGTTTGTTTTCACTTGTGACAAAAGGAAGTTAAAAATCTATAAACAAACATTCTTCAATGAATGGTATCTCAAACTCACAGTTCTAGGTATGTTCTTTATTATGTTCTTCCAATGAAGTATCATCATTTTATAATTAGTTGTTATAAATTGAAAAAATGATCACAATATTTTCCCCTCCTTGACCCATGTCCTTTTGCTGTGTGATTTTATAGCTCTTCCCGTTGAGAGGTCTGAGTTCTTTATTTCTCTACCACTTGAATCACCATTGCTCATGTAACTTCCTGTGTTGATGCAACATTTGCAAACATGGTGCAAGCAGAGATTTGCAAAGAACTTGCAAAGATTTTTTTCTCTTGATGCTTCTGGACTCGTTCAGCTAACATGTGAACAAGCTCAGGTTTGCTGAAAGATGAGAGACCACAGGGAGAGATGGCCTTAATAATCCCAGCTGTCCAGGACAAGGCAATCACAAACTGGTCAGTCCTAGTCAACCCACTAGCCAATGGCAGACATAATGAGCCCAGCCAACGTCAACTGAGCCTATCTCAGACCAGAAAAACAGCCTACCTACACCAACTTCAAATTGCCAACCCACAGAACCAAGGCTAAAGAAATGGTTTTGAGGAAATTTGTTACACAGCAGAAGTTAACTGGCAGAGTGGCTATAGCTTGTTTTACTTGGCTTCAGAGAACATATAAAATGAAAATACTCTTATAAAAGTCCTCTTACCTCAAATTTTCCAGGTGACAGATGAATTTCGGTAAGTAGCACTTCAGGAAAAACATACTCTGTTCCAAATGTGCCACTGAGAGAGAACATTTCAAATCTTGTAGAGGCAGTTTCTACTGGCCGTCCACAAGTTGTCAAATTAGTAGTCCTGCACTTCAGCATTGTGCAGACCTATGTGGAACAAACGCAGATAAAACGCAATGCCTTACATCGAAGTTACTCGTACCAGAAATGTTGCCTTAGTGTTTAACCACAGCAAAGCAAACATTATCTTTCTCTGAAAAGGGATTTGGATCATGTTTCTTATAATTAACTGCTTTATTAAAAATGGCAAGGGACTTGAGAATCAATCCACTTCCTGAATAACAAGTGGATTAAGAGAAAGAAGTCAGTTTAGAATTAGAGTTAAACCATTAGCTTGGTATGACAGATGATGGCATTGAGCTCAATGAAGTGGAGATCTTTGGGCAACAATAGTACTGAAGAGTACTGAAGCTGAAAGGATATTAATCTCACCTCTCTTCCCAATCCTTTTCTTTAGAAGAAGGAAGTGGGACACGGAGTATAATAGGAAAATACAAATTCAGAGCCAACATTCTATAAGAAGTTCTCATCTTTAAAATTTGTCATTTGAAAGCAATACAAGGCCAGGTGTGGTGGTTCACACATTATTCCAGCACTTTGGGAGGCCAAGGCATTCGGATCACCAGAGGTGAGGAGTTGGAGACCAGCCTGGCCAACATGGTGAAACCCTGTCTCTACTAAAAATATTTTATATATGTATATATATATTTCCAGGTGTGGTGGCACATGCCTGTAGTCCCAGCTACTCAGGAGGCTGAGGCACAAGAATCACTTGAACCTGGGAGGCAGAGGTTGTAGTAAGCCGAGATCATGCTATTGCACTCCAGCCTGGGCGACAGAGTGAGACTCTGTCTCACAAAAAAAAATAAAAATAAAAATAAAATAAGAAAAGAAAAAGAAAGCTATACAAAAACCAGGACATCTGATTAGAAGAGAAACTAAAATAAAAGTAGTATCCCTATTTACTGTTAGTTTTGCAAGTGAAAATAAGACTGTTTATAATTTAGATATGTTGGCAAACCCACTTAAGGAAGTCTTCTTGATGTTCTCCACAGTAGGCTGGTTTATTAGTCAAATAGAAAGTCATCATGGTTTGGTTAATAATTTTTAAAATATGCTTAAAGCAAGCAATAAGATTATACTTAATTCCCATTGTAAATATTTTATCCCAGTGTATGTATGTGTATAAACGCACATGTGTGTGTGTTGTGTGTGTGTGTGTTGCCATCAATGCATGGAGTCAAGCCAAGGAAAAGCACCTGGTTTTCTGGAACAAATATAAAAAGTTAACCTGGAATTTACCTTTCACTTGAATGCCCTTTCATTTGAACTGAAATTACCTGCCAGTACTCTCTTCTTCTTCGGCCATGTAACCCTGTAAAAGCTCCTAGAACGTACACTTCATTCTCTTCTTTTTGTAACATTCTGTAGCTTAAATGACAGCAAAGCTCCTTTTGACAGACTGTAAGATTTCCTGCGTTTTCAAAAAGTTCTGTGAAGTTGAACCCATCCCTGGAAATAAATCCCATGAAAGTGTTTTTCTGTACTGGAAATGGTTTGATGGTGGTGGCGTAGGCATTCCAATTCACAGCTGTTGGGTAGGCAAGCGAGGATAGGGGATGTGAATCCACCTCCGAAAGGAGAATTTTTCCCAACTCTGTCTTCATGTCATAATGATACACTTTGGGACCGTTTGGTGCATAAATACCACTTCCTGTGAATGAAAGACAAGTCTTCTAAAAACAACAACACACACAAAAAAACCAACACTGCCAATTTCCCCATCAGAACTGGGCACGTGATCACGCCACAATATTAGTCACGATGAGAGAGCATACACGCTTCTAATTGCACTGAACACCCAACTACTTCTATTCTCTATTGGAAGATATTAAAATACACATTCCTTGGTCTCATTTCAATTAAACCTTAAATATAATAGCATTATTTATTAGCATTATGGAAAATTAAACCAACTACAAAAATCTTTGTAGTCAGGAGTTCCTGAAAGATGGGGAAAGGGAATAAAAATTCTCCCCTATTCCTCATTGTGGTGGTTTTCAAATATATCCAAAAACTCCTTAACACTCTTCTTTCCAGTGGGAGGATCTAATTCCTTTCCCCTTGAATGTTGGCTAGACTTAGTGACTCACTTTCAATGAATAGAACATGGCAGAAGTGATGGTGGGTAACTAGTCATAAATAGCAATGTGGCTTCCTCCCTTTTCTCTCTTGTCCCCTCTCATTAATTGCTCTGGAGGAAGACAGCAGCCATGTCATGAGGGTATGCCTATTTCCTATGAGGAGACAAAGGGCGAGATATAGAGGCTTCCATGGCCACTGAGGAAAGTAATAGCTGGGTAGCATTTGGCAAATTACTTGCACTCTCTGTATGTCAATTTTTCTCATCTGCAAAATTGGGATGACACTATCTCATATAATTATTGTAATAATTAAATGAATAATATACATAAAGGTCTTAGTATAACCATAGCTTATAATCAAGTGCTAGCTTTTTTTTCTATTGTGAAACTATGAAAAACACAGTAATAAGTTCCAACAAGCAAAAAATTAATACAAGTCATAACTAAGGCATTCATTTCTCTGCACTTAAAAATATAAGATGAAACCTAACCTGGTCATGAATTACCTGTCATATTTAGGCTGACATGATGTGCGTTGGCCACAAGAAGATTAACTCGCATTCCCATTGCCCAAGCTGAATGGAATTCAATAGCTGTCAAAAGGGGCAAAACATTCATCCAAGCTGTGGGAAACAGTATGGTGTCCACATGGAAATCTTTCACCAGGGTAACACCGGGATCATAGAAGAATATATCAAAGCACGTGAAAATGCCAAACCTTCCAAATGTGGTGTTGAAAGTCACCAGCTCCGGCTTTTCAGGGACGTCAAACTGAGGCTCAGAGTACAGGTGGTACTACAACAAATGGATAGGAGAAAACTAGTAAAGCCTTGTTTATTGAAGAAATGACTCATAAAAACCCTCCAACTTGGTAACAGATTTGGCTATGGTCAACTGCAGGGAATTTCCTAGGAAGCGGATAAATCTGGCAATTGGAAGTAAATTTCTAAGGAAAATGTGGAGGAATATGTAACATACGTCCATAGCATCTCTCTTATCTCCTCTCTCTCCTTTCTCTCTCCCTCTCTCTCAGTTAAGAGCCAAATACCTTCCCATAAACCCCAAAGTCTATAAGCTTTTTTTAAATTTAATTTTATTTTATTTTTCTGAGACGGAGTCTCGCTCTATCGCCCAGGCTGGAGTGCAGTGGCATGATTTCGGCTCACTGCAACCTCCACCTCCTGGGTTCAAGCAATTCTCCTGCCTCAGCCTCCCGAGTAGCTGGGATTACAGGCACGTGCCACCATGCCCGGCTAATTTTTTTTGTATTTTTAGTAGAGACGGGGTTTCACCATGTTAGCCAGGATGATCTTGATCTCCTGACCTCATGATCCACCCACCTGGGCCTCCCAAAGTGCTGGGATTACAGGCATGAGCCATAGCGCCCAGCCCTATAAGCTTCTTAAAAGTTAAAAGATATGCATTATTCTTCTTTGAATCCTTGGTGCCTAGAAACGTAATATTAATAGATGCATAATAAATACCTGTGAGTCAGTATTAATAGATGCATAATAAATACCTGTGAGTCAGGTGAAAGATGCCATCTCTTTCTTTAGTGTCCCATCCAAAGTAATCTTAGTGACTCTTACCCACCTTTCAAAATTACCATAGAAAGAAATGTATTTAATTCCCCGATTCCTTCCAGGTAAACTCAAGAAAAACTTAGTCTAATATAATAATTGGAGTCAACAGTTAATAAAATGGTCGGCAGTGTAGAAAAAATATCTAAAAAATAGAAAAGAAATTGAACTTTACTACTGTTTTAAGAATTGACAGGCCATGCCTGTAATCCCAGCACTTTGGGAGGCCAAGGCGGGCGGATAACTTGAGGACAGGAGCTCAAGACCAGCCTGGCCAACATGGAGAAACCCCGTCTCTACTAAAAAATCCAAAAATTAGCCGGGTGTGGTGGTATGCACCTGTAATCCCAGCTACTCAGGAGGCTGAGGCAGGAGAATGGGTTGAACCTGGGAGTCAGAGGTTGCAGTGAGCTGAGATCGTGCCACTGCACTCCAGCCTGGGTGACAGAGCCAGACTCTGCCTCAAAAAAAAAAAAAAAAAAGAATTGATCGACAAAGGTATTCTCATTAGGTTCACATATGTCAGAGGTCATGGGTTACAAACGGTCCCTGAGGTACCCTCAGGGAAGAGTGAGAGTAGACAGGGTGACTGCAGGTTCCTTGCTAGTTTGTCCACATTCAGTGCACTGTGCTATCCTGCACATTTACAGAATAGCAGAATAGCTTCAAATGATTACGGCAAAGAAACTGCATTGAAAGATAATATGAATAATGCAAACAATCTCCCAAGCAAGAAAATGGAAGCACTGACCTTTCTATTTTTACTATGAGACACATTTTAAGAAGAAAGTGAAGTGCAGTGATGTATATGAAAAGAAGCTGTCAAAATCCACAAAATTATGAAGAAAGCGTTTTGAAATTGTTGTGCCTTATAAATACACACACAAAAATACATATATTGAGGACTTATGTTAACAGTTTTTTCCAATAGGGGTCCATGACCAAAATCATTTGAAAACCATTGGTTTAACATCCCTCCTCTTAATTAATATTTATATTTTAACTGAGACTGCCAGGAGATAATTTCTCCACTCCAAAGATTCTGAGGCTACAATTTAAGATGCTTAGAAAATATCTGGGAGTGGAGAAGGGACATTCATACTGCCTGTAAATCACACATATCCATTTAAAAGGCCAGCCTTCTTTCTCTACCTAGTTTAGTGTAAAATTATGACTTAAAGGTTATTTGATTCCTTTTCTCAATTCAGAATTTAAAGTAAACATTTTATGGTTTGAGCTTAAATCTATAAGATGGTAATTAAATTAGCTGGTGTAGAAAATAAGGTATTTTGTGATTTGATAGCAAATTAACTTATGCGAAGCTGATTCATACAATTTTGAAACATCTTTATACCATTTCAATATTAAATAGTATTTAGATTATGGCTGTGTTTGGTGGCTCATGCCTCTAATCTCACCATTTTGGGAGGCCAAGGTGGGAGGACTGCTTGAGTTGAAGAGTTCAAGGACAGCCTGGGCAAGGTAGTGAGACCCTGTCTCCAAAAAATATTTAAAAATTAGCATGGTGGCACATGCCTACAGTCTCAGCTACTTGGGAGGCTGAGGCAGGAGGATCTCTAGAGCCCAGGAGTTTGAGGTTAACAGTGAGCCATGATTGCTCCACTGCACTCCAGCCTGGGCAACAGTGAGACCCTGTCTCTAAAAAAATATAAAATTATTGAAATAATGCCCAGATTATAGTCACCTTAGTATCTTTTTTATGTTAAAATTATTTGTTTTATATGTGCAAAAAGTTTATCTCAATCCTGGACCATTATGACACTTTTTTTTTTAAAGACCAACATTAATCCCTTTATTTCTGAATGAGATGAAATCACTGACATGCTTGATGCTTCCACTATTAGAATATACCCTTTAAACATGAAAAGAACAACTGCAGGAGCTTTAACATCCATTATCATGGGTGAACATCTTTGTTTACTTCTAAAGTACATCACACCTATTTGGTAGTTAAAAAACTGAAAATAAAACCTTTTCTTGTATAAAATGCTTGGTTTTAAAATGGCAATTTATTCTGCTTTCTGAAATTTAAGCCTTTTAGATACCACAAAGTTACCCTCCTGGCCTTATGACACTTTTTTTTTTAATAGCTCTCTGCCTACATGATTTTCCAGAGTAGTTTTTTCCAAAGTGTCATTTTCTTTTTTCTTTTTTCTTTTTCTTTTTCTTTTTTTTTTTTTTTTTCTTTTTTTTTGAGAATCTCCCTCTGTCACCCAGGCTGGAGTGCAGCGACACAATCTCGGCTCACTGCAGCCTCCGCCTCCTGGGTTCAGGCAAGTCTCCTGCTTCAGCCGCCCACATAGCTGGGACTACAGGCATGTGCCATCACACCCAGTTAATTTTTGTATTTTTTAGTAGAGACAGGGTTTCACGATGTTGGCCAGAGTGGTCTCAAATTCCTGGCCTCAAGTGATCCGCCTGCCTCAGCCTCCCAAAGTGCTGGGCTTACAGGCATAAGCCTCCACGCCCAGCCCAAAGTGTCATTTTCTTTATTGCCCACTTTCAAAAAGCAAAACAACAACAACAATACCCTTTAGTAATATTGTATCATATAGGGAATGAAACTCAAACTCCTAAACCCAGCACTGACCACTCACAACACGCTCCATTTTACACATCCGTCCCTCTCTCTTACCTTATGGTAACGTGCTACGAGTTTTCCTTCTGTATTATACACCACATTGGTATTGTATTGAAAGTAGCCATTAGGAGGACATGTGGAGTCACGGGAATTACATGGCTTTTTGTCCCCCAAATTTGCCAAGACATAGATAGAGTTGTTCTTGGCCAGGCAGCTGAGTCTTGCTTGTACTGGTGTGTGACCAAATCTAAACCAAATTATAATTAAGAAATTTCAATTTTAAAAAATATTTTAGTCACTTCATACAGAGACAATAGCAACTGTAACCACTTAAGTGGAACTTAAGTCAATACAAAAACTATGCCTAAAAATATCATACTTTAAAAGCCACAGGTGATTATACACTTGATGAATACTTGCCACACCGTATTTATTGCTCCAGAAATTCATTATTCAGTCTCCTGCCTCATCAAGGGTCTCCTCTCTACTGAAACATCCCATCAGCAATGAAATATCCTCTAGTACCTCCCATCTTTAAAAAATAAAATTAAAACCTCTTTTGACCCTTCCAAACATGCCCTTCCAAATATTGCTTTAATCCTCAGCTCTCTCTTCAAGCAAAACTCCTCAAAAGATCAGTCCCTCTTGCTGTTGCCAGTTCCTCCTCTCCCATTCTCTTTCAGAGCACTCCAACTTTTATCTCTATCGCCCAAACTCTTACTAACGCCAGCAGTGACCCCCACATTTTACCTGATCTCATCTTAACTTTTCAACAGCAGTTGGAACAGTTAATTACACCTCCTTCTGGAAACACCTCACTTCTTTATTGGACCCACCCTCTCATTTTCCTATTTACTGGTTGCTCTTCTTTGACTCTTCTGCTGATTCCTCCTTTTCTTCCGAGTCTAAACACTGGAATTTCCTAGTGCTGAAGCCTTATACCTACACTCTTCTCTAACTCACTCCACAGGTGAACTCATCATGGTGTTTAAAACCATCTATATGCTGACATCTGATTTTCTCTCTCCAGATATAATTTTGTCTTTTCATGCCAGACTTGTCCATGCAACTGCCAGGTTGACACCTCCAGGATGACAGTAGGACCTAGATTTTTAATATATATTAGAAGGTTTCTAGATAACCTTTTCCCAGGAAAATTAGCTTTGTGAGCCTAGGAAAATGCAGTTTCAAAGCATAAGGTCTTATGATTCACTTGAAAATACATGGTGAAGTCTTCGTGCCTAAGAAGCAACTCTGGGATGGAGAGACTCTATAACACTGAAAGGGTGTCCCTTCAGCAGAGGCTTTGGAATGTATTCCTAACACAATCCGCTGTCTACTTCAGAAATTAAGTTACTACTTGTATCTATGAGATCTCTTCCCTTAGTTTTTCTTGCAGGAATACCCTATTTACACATTTTCTCAAAATTTAATAAAGATTTTCAATCACAAAAGACTGTTAAATAGTATCTAAGTACAATTTTTTAAAATCTGACAAATATTGAGATAAATATAACCATAACATATACCACATATATGATAATTCAAGAGCAATCATTTTGCTTTGGTGAACGTGCACATTTTAGAGAGTTACTTTTGCACAAAAGACTAAGATAGTTAAAATACCTGTGGGGGTCTTGACATGGAATCCAGTTCACCTGAGGGTCTGGGATATCCTCCAGATAAGGGAAAACAGTTTCCCTGGTAAATTTCCATCCATAAAGTGCATCTTCTGGAGTCACAATGATTCGTGCACCCTGTTCAAAACAAGTGAAATAAAAATGATTTTTCCATGTACAACAACAGACAATTCAGCTCTCTCATCTTCCACCAGCTCCCATGCCCCTCGTATACATTATGATTAACAGAAATAAGAGAATACCTGCTCAGCTGCCTGCTTGATCGCTCTCTCCAGAATGTCTATATTCTTGTTCATGAGATTCAAGGCATCCTCCTGAGAAACCGGTGTTTCTGTTTTATTTGGCAAAATGACAGCATGTTCATACACTGCAGCTATAAAACTGTCCTGAGTACCAACCTGCAGGGTTATTAGGGCAAAAACTGCCACAGAGGTTGGAAAAGAGGAAGTGACCATGGCCAAGGTTTAGTGATTTCTGAAAGCAAAAATAACATTCATGTAGCATTTACAGAGGGGAGAATGTTTGCATAACATGCGGCTGCCAGTTACTGGCCTTTTATTTTATCATCTTTTTTTCTTCTTCTTCTTTTTTTTTTTTTTTTTTTTTTTGAGGCGGAGTTTGCTCTGTCACCCAGGCTGGAATGCAGTGGCACAATCTCAGCTCACTACAACCTCCACCTCCCAGGTTCAAGCGATTGTCCTTCCTCAGCCTCGCAAGCAGCTAGGACTACAGGTGCACGCCACCACGTCCAGCTAATTTTTGTATTTTTAGTAGAGACGGGGTTTCACAATATTGGCTAGGCTGGTCTTGAACTCCTGACCTTGTGATCCATCCACCTCGGCCTCTCAAAGTGCTGGGATTACAGGCGTGAGCCACTGCACTTGGCCTACTTTATAATCTTAAGAACGCAATATATCTGACCACTTTTAAAGAAAGAAAAGTTGCAGTTCATTTAAGACAATCAGAAAATATTACAGGGATTGAACAGCATGTACTATTAAGATTTAATGTTGAATTTCCAAAAGACACCCAAATTCAAATATAGAACAATTCCAGCTTTTGTTAATAGAAACTCATAACTAAATTAACTCTCATGTAAAAAAATCACATCCCAACAAATATCTCATTTATTAAATTTAAAAATTGACAACAATTTTTTTGGTTCTGATGACTTACTTACATTGTGTTTATTTTTAGACAAGGGGGAAAAAATTAAATACTTACTACTAAGAAAATGTAACAGAAAAATATTGAGAACAAAATTTACCCAAATCCACACTCTGACTTACTTATTGCTACTAAGGACTGAAAACATGTGCTCCAGAAAAGCAGGATTTTGTGTCTGGTTTGTTCACTGCTGTATAGTTAGTGCCTACAGCACCAATACCCCGAGGCATCTAGGCCAGAGGAGGAATCTCAGCTCAGGGGCCCCAGGCCTCAGGAGACTCTGCTTCTTTCCTTCTTTCTCTCTTTCACCCTTCCCTCCCCCTCCTCCGCCTACTTCTCCTTCTCCTCCTACTCCTTCTCCTCCTTCTTTTTCCTCCCTCCCCATCCCCTGCTTTGGAGGAAGATGCCAGGGAAGAGGAAGAGTCCAGGATTGGTGATAAGATCATCTGTGTTGTAATAAGGAGAAGATATAACTTACACTTTTGTTAGCAGCAAATAACAACAATGAGTTTAAAAACAATGCTAACAGGCCAGGTGCAGTGGCTCATGCCTGTAATCCTAGCACTTTGGGAGGTTGAGGCAGGCAGATCACCTGAGGTCAGGAGTTCAAGACCAGCCTAGCCAACATAGTGAAACCCCGTCTCTACTAAAAACACAAAAAGTAGCTGGTCGTGGTGGTGGGCGCCTGCAATCCCAGCTACTCGGGAGGCTGAGGCAGGAGAATCGCTGGAACCCAGGAGGCAGAGGTTGCAGTGAGCCGAGATCACACCATTGCACTCCAGGCTGGGCGACAGAGCGAAACTCCGTCTCAAAACAAAAACAAAAACAAAAAAAACAACAAATACAGGATGTGATCTTGGATGCCTTCTTAGGACATTCATATTCTCCCTTCCCCAGGCCCAATCCTACCAGATAAAGGATTTGTTTTATTTTTTTCCAGCCCTTTGGTAAAAGTCACGGAAATGCTTTTAGACAGCGTAGAAGAGTAGGTACAAATAAACAAAGTTTATTCTGTGCTTTCCTTCATACTGATATAAATGTTTTGGTAAGAGTGGGGCCTAGGGGCTATAAATAAGATCTGCTCATATTTTCTGCTTTGAATAGAAGTTTCTATTAAAGGAATAACTTTTCTTATCTCTGTAGAGCAGAAAACTAAAAATAATTCAGGAAAAATGGTCAAGCCCTTTTGTGGAAAATGTAAAGGGATAGATATTTTTATGAATTTTTAGCAGATTGTATAACAGACTGTTAGTATATAACCATACTATGTAGTGTATAAATAATTAGTAAATTAGCATAGGTGATTGGTATATAATAGATTATGAGTGCTGTTACAGTTTAGAAATCATGTAACCCAAATGCCCACTTATTACAGGATAGGAATCTGAGGCATAGAGAGCTAGAGCGACGGAGCAGGATGTCTGCTTCTCATTCCTGATTCCAGAGTCTTTCCTTTATACCCAAAACAGCACACGTGTCTGTGCTCTCTTTTAATGTCTGCAACTGAGTGTCTGAACACTCATGTCTTTTGGGGTTTTTTTGTTTTTTGTTTTTTTGTTTTGAGACAGAGTCTTGCTCTATTGCTCAGGCTGGAGTGCAGTGGTATGATCATGGCTCACTTCAGCCTCCACCTCCCAGACTCAAGTGATCCTTCCACCTCAGCCTCCCTAGTAGCTGGAACGCCAGGTACGCACCAATATGTCAGGCTAATTTTTGTTATTTTTTGTAGAGAGGAAGTTTCACCATTGTGCCAAGGCTTGTTTCAAACTCTCGAGCTCAAGCAATCCACCCACCTTGGCTTTCGAAAGTGCTGAGATTATAGGTGTCAGCCACCACAGCCAGCCATTCATGTCATTTAAAGAACCCAATTCAAAATGATCACCTTAGGAAGACCATAGGCAAATTTGCTAAGTGCTAAAGAAATTTCTGATGCAGTTGATGCCTAATAAAAACAACTAAGCTCTTCCATCTCTGTAAGTACAATTTGGGCCATGACCTACCTTCATTGATCTAGTATCACCAGTTAGTAATACTTCATTATCTCTTTTGCTTGGAAGTAGTCAGGTAAGCTGATGAGGAGGAGTTAACAGTTTTAAAATTTTGGCAGTAGAAGTGGGGACTATCATATCTGTTATTGTATTCCCAAATCTGGATGTTTTTCTCTGTCCTTGGCTGTAAAAGATAGGAATAATGTTGATTAGAGTTTTGGTTTTTTTGTTTGGCTAACAGGGAAAGGGAAAATCACTTCTGATATAAAATCAAGATGACTAAATTCCCTCCTTTGTTTTTTTATTTGCAGCATCTAAAAATTGTCTCATTGAAACTGAGAATTTGAGTAACAAAGGTAATTGCAAAAAAGAATTAGAAGTTAGTAAGTGAAGGAGCAATTTAAATATAGGAAAATCCCTGAGATGTAAAGAAAACATTTGCCATAGAGGTCATTGATATTGTTTTAAATCTTCAGAAGTAAAAAACCAAATTCAGGACATACAGTCTCAATAGTTGACTTTTCATAAAGATGATTGATCAGGTAAAGCTTAAAATTTTTAGTTTAACTGAGTTATAAAATAAAGTAAGATTATTTTGCCACAGGCAACATTGATTAATTGTAATTCACTGCTAAAAGAGCCTACTTCCTAATTTGCCATTTTGGGATTAATGAACTTAGCTAAAAGGGTAAAAAGTTAAAATCAATTAAAAATTATTTGGCCAAAGAGTCACTATAAAAAAAACAGTATTTGGGTGGGCGCAGTGGCTCATGGTTGCCATCCCAGCACTTTGGGAGGCCGAGGCAGGCGAATTATTTGAGGTCAGGAGTTCGAGCCCAGCCTGGCCAACATGGTGAAACCCAGTCTCTACTAAAAATACAAAAACTAGCTGGGCGTGGTGGCAGATGCCTGTAATCCCAGCTACTTAGGAGGCTGAGGCGGGAGAATTGCTTGAACTCAGGAGGCAGAGGTTGCAGTGAGCCGAGAACGCATCATTGCACTCCAGCCTGGGTGACAGAGTGAGACTCTGTCTCAAAAAAAAAAAAAAAAACAAAAAAAACCGAAAAACAGTAATAGCTCAAATATTTGTTTCTAATTGTGAATCTGATCTTCTGTTAGAATAATGTTCAATTGGACTACGTTTTAAGTCTTTAATTTTAAAAACCTCATTTTTTTCCCACTTTCTCAAGAGTAAGCATAGAGGTGTAGTTTCTGCTTTGCACCACTTCTTTGGACCTCTATTTCTCATCTAAAAGTTTAGGTAATCATACCTGCTCTATCTCCTAAAGATACATGAAAGTCCTCTGTAAGACTACAATGCAGATGACAATAATTAACAAAAGTGAGTGACTATTTAGTAATATAATATCCTGACTGCTTAATATTATTTCATTGTTAGGCCCACAGAAGTACTGTTGTTCAATTAAAATTCTAGTCTATTTGGATGACCGTGCTGAAGAACTGCTGGAATGAAATGGGGTTGACAGGGTACCTGGGCATCAACTCCTGATTCATGCTAAACCCAGCGTGGTAGAAGAACTGCAGTGGGGTAGCAAAGGTGAAACAAGAAAACCAAGGAACTCAACCCCAAGAAGGAGAGGAGCTGCTCCAGGCTCTGACACTGGCTGCTGGACTTCCTGTTCTGTCCCTTCTCCTGGATGCAAAATGACAAGTGACCTGAGAAACAAAGAATGGGAAATATCATGTATTATTATCAATGACATTCTCATAGGCAGCAAGGGTGACACATCAAAATAAGAATAAGAAGCAACAATAGACAGAAAAGCCAGGCTCCAATGTTAAAACTGTTTCTCTTAATACTGTATACCAAAAAAATACAATACTGTATCCAAAAAAACTACTTAATGGCAAAGAAAAACTTTTCTGTCTCTACACCACCGGAGTATTACATATGGCTTTAGCGAGACTGAGTCAGGCCCTGTAAAAGGCAAGGTTGGCTTGAAGAGAACCAGCTTGAACTTTAACCATCTTTTGGGGCCAGGTCTCATTCAGATAAGGTAATCCTCCAGCTTTAGAGTTGGATGGGTGTTCAATGCTTCAGATAGCTAATGAACACAGCTGAAATCAGAGCAAATCTGAGAAGGTAATGATATATCACAGCCTTGGATTCTCTGAAAGCACTACTAGATGGAAATGCTTGTGCAACATGAAATTGCCAATCATCACTGTTTTTGACCTAGCAAAAGTAATTTCACATGGTTCAACCAACATGTCTGTTTTCCTGTCTCAGAAACTTAGGGTTGAAGTTGCAGAAGTACCTTTGAGTTAGTAGCATCCTCCCCTACTTTCCGACAGCTCCTGCTTCCTTAAAATAAAATATTAACAATATTAATCTCATAGTTCCACCCACTATGCCAGTCTATTAACTCTGCCAAAAGTTTCTTGCATTCACCAGCCGGTCCTTTTAAAAAATTAAAAATTCTCTTGATTGAATTAAAAGCTTTTGGTAAAGTCGGGATGACGGTCACCACAGAAATAAATCCACAGGAACTGGATCCAAGTCACTCGTTGATTTATGTAGGCAGTTGGAGAGACATGCGTTTGAAAGGGTATGCTAAGAAAATAACATGGAAATCTCAGACATGAAAAAAATAAAAAGATAGATTAAAAATAGAAAAGTTTATGTTTTATTGAGCAATATGAGAATGTCACAGCAATTCACCAATAATGCCACTTGTTTATTTTCAGAGAGCAAGGAAGCAAAGAAAAAATAATGTTTGCAGCCCAAGAAAACTACTTACAGCTTTAGTCAAGGGGGAGCTTTCCACTCCGCTGGATCCCAGCTGCTTTCCTTTCCAAGGCCGCTGCTCCTCCTGTCACCCCTGGTGACTTCCTGTTTTGATTTCCCTTTCTGGGTGGGCCGTACCCTTTGAGATGACAGAGAGGAGTCCCAGCAGCTGCTGGTTCTAGGATGCTGCATCTTCAGTCAGACACCAGGAGAAGGAGTGCCTATTTTATTCTAGCCTGGCAATTCTGATTCCTGAGCTTTTCTTTCAAGGAGCTGTGTGGGCCAGATGACACAGGCGAGGAGCATTGACACAATTTCTACTGAACCAAGCTCAGCAGAGGAACCACAGCAACAGAATCAGGAGATTCTCTAGCCTACAAAGCCTAAGTTGACTCTCATATTCATGTCATAGTCTTTCTCTTTGGCACATTATTCTTTTACTGTAACGCAGAACCCACTCTAGACTGTCCTTCAAATTAGAGAGAACTAAATTGTGTATGGTCTTGCATCTAGTTATGGTGAGCTTTTTTCTCACTGTAAGTTATAAGGGTCATGGTGGTATCGAATAATAATTAACATGGACATGGACTCTGGGGCCAGAATGCCTGGGATTGAGCCACTTCCTAGCTATGTGACTGTGAGCAAGTTTTGTGCCTTCTCTGTGCCTCAGTTTCCCCTATCTGCACAATGGCGATATGTGCTGAATAATTTTTGCTATTATTACTATTGCTTCATTCCTACAAGATGGAGGCCCTATTACAAGGGCCATGCCCAAGGCAGCTTTTACCCAGGCCTTGGTGACATAATCGCCTGTCGTTGGTTACTGTCTTGTTAAAAGAATGTCAATACGTCTACTTCTTTATTTTTGCATTGTCTGTCTCCACAAAGTCTTTCAAGTTTCCTCTCTTCCAGGTCAACCTGATCTGAATGGTTTCTCCTAAAATTATGAACTTAAATTCTGTTTCTACTTGCTAATCTTGATGGCATTCCCTCCATTTGTACCATAGATTCTCTTTCTGATCAAAAGCTTTCACTCCACCTATTTCATGCACCATTCTATTTTTTAAAAAACATGCTAAACAACCTGCTGTGTAACTGGATTACTCACGCATTGCTGTTGGGAATGTAGGATGGTACAGCCACTCTAGAAAACAGCTTGGCAGCTCTCTGAAAAGTGAATCATGGCTCTACTCCTTTTCCTCTCTGGGTGGCAGCCAGGCATGGAGGCAGGGCAAGATCATAGCACCTCCTTTACCCTCCTTATCCTTCTTCTGGGGAAGGCTGACAGGACAGGAATTTAGAGGCTCCAGTAGGGGAGGAAATTCTTTATGAGCTGTTTCTTCAGTTTCTTGTAGGCTAAAAACATTAACCACAGTGACTACATGCAAAAACAGAAAAATGGAAGTCTGGCATTTGTCTGCATTTTTTAAACACCCCGAAATGTGAGTTGTATGCTGTAGTTCTACTGAATGAAGTTTGTTTATATGGAAAGATATATTGATGCACAATATCAATTGGAAATTCTCACTCTTCTGAATCATCTCACCAAGGTTTTCAGTGCTGTGTTATGATAAATTCCTACAGCTATATGAATGAAGAAGCTGTGGGCAGATCTTAAGATAAATTAAGATAATTTAAGATGTTAAAGATAAATTTAATACATTTATTATTAAGATAAATTCTTAATTCTCACAGCTATATGAATGAAGAAGCTGTGGTCAGATCCTCCTTTCCCATGCAGTTCTTTCCAATTAATAATGTTGCTTTACTGCAATAACACTGTTTTTCCAGAAGATGCAGTAGCAAGCATACAATCCAATGCCATAGCTGTCTTACTGCATGAGATGATTGCCTACTTCCTAATTCATATCCCTGTCTCCCTCACTAAATAGTGTTCCAGAACTACAGGCTGGACCCAGCTCACTAATAACCAAGACACGAACCACCAAGTCATTCGCATTTTTATCAGTTAAGTAAAACGAAAGAGACAAAAGCCAACCAATAAATATGGTGATAGAACAGAAAACAATAGAAGAAATAATCATAGCCAAAAGTTCTGAAAATATAGGGTGAAGAAAAGGTATTAGTACTATTCTCAGATAAAAGATTTATCTACACTGGCTTTAATTCTCTTAAAAGAAAAAAAAACCTACCTGTATTTATGAAACAACTGATTTCATGGCTGTCATTTTTGAAATATACAATAATGTTACTTGATTGATTTGGTATTCAATTTTTGTCTTGACTGACGAAAACAAATGATATAATATACTGCTTTTTGTGTCTGGCATGCTATTTTTGATCTATCATCAACATGAAATACACTCTGAATTGTTTTAGTACTGATGATAAAATTGCACTAAACTACAAGTCAAAATTTGTTATGACATCATGCTTTCCTAGATGGTCCCTTGTAATATTCAAGTATAAGTAAGCTGGGATTAGAAGTCCAGCTGTAGGTTTTCTGAAAGAAACTAGTGCAAATATTTAGGAGTTGCAAGCTGCTCTTAATGAAGACTGGCTATGCAGACTTTAGTTTCCTTGGTTAATACTTTAAATAACATTTTAGCTTCTCCATGTAAATATGCTGTGTCTGAGCCTCCCCTCCTGTGGGTTTGTTTCATAAAACAAGGTCATGTGACAGTGACACCAAAGAAATGGTGAGTATCATGGGACTACCCTGTGGATAATTTCCTTCTGATATGAATGTGTAGAGATACTTCTCAATTATTAATTGCACTTAATGAAAGTTGATTGGCTATATAAGAATTTATTATCCACGTCTTTTCCAGCTAGGTTAGAGAGGGTACCTGCGACATATTTAAGTCTTGATCATTAAACAAATAAGTAAATAGGATATTTCTTACTTATTTATTTATTTATTTATTTATTTATTTATTTTTCTGAGGCAGAGTCTTGCTCTGTCGCCCAGGCTGGAGTGTAGTGGCGTGATCTTAACTCACTGGAAACTCCATCTCCCATGTTCAAGCGATTGTCCTGCCTCAGTCTCCTGAGTAGCTGGCATTACCATGCCCAGCTAATTTTTGTATTTTTTTGTAGAGATGGAGTTTCACCATGTTTGCCAGGCTGGTCCTGAACTCCTGACTTCAGGTGATCTGCCCACCTCGGCCTCCCAAAGTGCTGGGATTATAGGCATGAGCCACTATGCCTGGCCAGCTATTTCATTAATGTATGATATTTAATATTTATTGTCAAAATCAAGTTTCTTATCTAAAATAAATGAGTTAGTTGAAAACAAACTAATCATGCAATTATCATGCAATCCAGCAGTTGTATTGCTGGGGATTTATTCCAGAGAAATGAAGTCTTATGCTTCATATCCCACCCTCTACCCTCGCCCCTGGCAAAAAAAAAACAAACAAAAAACCTGTTTCTGAATGTTCATAGCAGCTTTATTTGTAACAAATAAAGTAGTATTCCATTGTGTCATATAGCCACCCAGTGGAATACTACTCAGCAATTTAAAGAACTGAACTATTGATACATGCAACAATGCCAATAGAACTCAAGGGCATTATGCTGACTGAAAAAAGCCAATCCAAAAAGTTTCATATAATACGATTTCATTTATACGTTTCTTGAAATGACCAGATGATAGAAATGGAGAATAGATTAGTGGCTGCCAGAAGTGAAGATGGGAGGGAAGTGGGTGTGGCTGCAAAAAGGCAACGCGAAGAATGCGGCAATGGGAATGTTCTGTATCCTGGTTGTGCTATTGTACTATAGTTCTGCAAGATGTTACCATTGGTGAAAACCAGGGAAAGAATACTCATGATCTTTTTCTATTATTTCTTACAACTGCGTGTGAATTGACAATTATCTCAAAATTTTTAAAGTTTAATTTTTAAAAATGATCTGTGATTTGTATTTATCCTTTTTAGTTTTCCTTTGGATTGATTTATGTATCATATTATAATGTATAGGTTGAAATATGATCTTAACATAAAAGTTTCCTTTGATTATTAACATATTCCACATTCAGTTATATAGAATATTCTCATTATTAAAAAGGTCCTTTTAAGCTACTCAGCCTTGTTACATTTAGAAGACTATAAATATATAAAAATATAAACACATACACAGAGATTTCCTTTGATAGTTTTGACCTACCTTTTGGTTTTCTTGTTCAAAGTGTTCTTTCCTCTGTCTTTTCTCATATTTTTTAAACTTTTCTGTCACTTATTTTTTTTTGAGACAGAGTCTTGCTCTGTCACCAGGCTGGAGTGCAGTGGCGCGATTTCGGCTCACTGCAACCTCCTCCTCCCGGGTTCAAGCAATTCTCCTGCCTCAGCCTCCTGAGTAGCTGGGACTATAGGTGCACACCACCATGCCCAGCTAACTTTTTTATTTTTTAGTAGAGATGGGGTTTCACCAGGATGGTCTCGATCTCTTGGCCTTGTGATCCATCCACCTCAACCTTCCAAAGTGCTGGGATTACAGGTGTGAGCCACTGCTCCCAGCCCACTTATCTTAATACTTGCAAAATTTCAAAATGAGAAAGGAGTAAATTTGGTTTTGTACATAGCATCTTTAAATACACTGCTATCCAAGGGAAGTATTGAGAGCAGTGTGTTGGGAATGGGAATGAAGGAAGTTCTCTCCCCTTGCGTTGACTTTGAATTCTCAACAGTCAACTGTGCTGGTAACAGAATAGGCTGGCCCAGATAGTGCGTAGGAAGGTGCAAGCTGAAGACTCATGCTTTAATAGTGGCCCCAAGTGACTGTGGCAGGGACTGCAGGCACTCAGCCGCATCCAAGACCACCAGGCTGAGGAAGGGCGGCTGTCCTTGCGTGGGTGGGCATCAAGGTCAAAAACGTCCTGGGCAACTTAAGGCAATCAAGGCCCAGATCTGCACGCCACATGGGTGCAGGGGGCCGGAGTCACACTCTGTCCTGGCACTGCTCCGGGAAGGGAACTGCAGGCCATTTGTCCTCCTCAGACATTGGATCACTCTCTGGAGGTTCAAGAGTGAAAGGTTTGAGGGGACAGGGAAATGAAGAGATCACTAGACAGATGTACGTCCAGTCTTGACACTCAATGCCAGGCAGTCTTCCAAAGTCATCCTCTCCAACCCTTGGTATTGTCCTCCTTTTCCATATTTTTGGTTTTGATGGTGTGCAATGACATCCCATGTTGGCTTGAACTTTTGCCACTTCAGGATCTGTTTTACTCCTATTCTTCCCAATTCACTAAGAGTCACCACCATCCACGCATACCCTCAAGCCAAAACCTAGGAGTCCTCCTAGATTCCCCTCTCCTCTCTCCACATCAGCAAGTTCTGTTGGTTCCACTCCCAGATAGAGCCTTTTCTCTCCATCACCAACTCCCTGGTCCAAACCATTACTGTCTCTCTCAAATCTTCCAAAGCTCCCCCGCGATTCCCATTACCATCCCTATCCCCACTCACTGTCCACATGCAGACAGAATGGACTTTCTGAAATGGGAATCAGATTCTGGCATCGCCTCCAGTTTACTAGACTCTAGCCAGCAGACCAAGCCTCATCTTTGACCATGTCAAGCCCTTGTGCACATACTACGGACTGTCCTCTGTCACAGTGAATGAATGGTGGTTACATTCTCCTCTTTCAGATCTCAACTCAAAGGTCGCACTTCCATGGACTTTTTCAAATTAGGCACCCACATCTAAACAACCCCAGCCAACTACTCTACCACATCACCATGTTTTTTTTTTCCTTCTTAGCATTTCTGTAAGATAATTGGAGAGTCTGATATTTACTTATTGTTTGTCTCTTCCACCAGCATAAGTTACATAAAAGCAGAGATTGTGTTTATCTTGATCACAGCCAAATCCCAAGCATCTGGCACAGTGTCAGCTCAGAGAAGACATTCAAAAGATATTTTTGAATGAATAGATAAAACCATTTCTTCTTTAAAAAAATTACTGTAAGTGTGGCTACTACACCATGAAAATAGACCAAGAAGCATGAGAGTTACACAATAGACATTTATTCACTTCAACATCATGATTTCACACGAAGTTGGAAGAAGCCCTTCCCTAACAAAACAAGCATTCGCATTAGGGGAAGGAGGCTGACCTGCTCTAGGGATGAAATACATCTACCAAGAATATGGATAGAAGCAAAAACAAAACAGATGGTAGAACCAAAAAACAGAGACATTAAAGGAAATGAACAATGTTATACCAAGTAATGTTTATAAATCCAGATCATAAGCGAACATAGGTTACAAAAATGGAAGTTGTAAGTATTGTTATTCTTGTACTTTTCACACAAACAGAATTTTTAGAAAAGCTTAAGGCCAGGGAGTGCTAGAGAGTTTCTGTATGGCAGGCAAGAATTCTTCCTTTTAAACAAGACTGAAAAACCTCAGGACAAAGAGAAAGTATATCTTTTAAAAACTGATTTCATAGTAATGTTTCTATATATTTCTAAGCACCTTTATGTATTTAGAGCATATCAAATTAATTCGTTTCTTTCCCTGTTAATAAAAAAGGTACATTCACAGAATCAGTGTACTTAGAATAAAAAATAAACAGAGGAAATGAGAACTAACGAGTTAATAACAACATCTTCAAGGACAAGTTTGGTCATTTAAAAACTAAGTTTTGTTTTGTTTTGCTTGTTTTTAATTACTCCTTTCATACTTAATATTTCAAACATAGCTGCTTCAGCAGGACTGCTTTTCATTATCACAGTAAGTACAGCCCAATACAGGATCATCCAAAAACATGTTGACACTTCCAAGACACTGGCATGGGGTCCACGGAGTTTTGTGCATAAAATTTTAAAAACCCTTCCTACAGTGATGTTTAAGGCCAGAAGCATTCATTTCTCAACCTTGTATCAATCCAGGATCCGTTGGACTAGGTTTCATTAGGCAAGAGAGTAGTTCGTTCCTCCTCTGTGCTGAGGATGTTTTGAGATTTAGACCTACATTGAGGGAAAGAAGAGATGAATCTCAGTATCTCTCATCTTAAAAACAAACAAACAAACAAAAAACCAGCACCTGTATCTCCATCCAACTACCTTTTAAAACAAGTATCTACTTCCCGGGCGCGGTGGCTCACGCCTGTAATCCCAGCATTTTGGGAGGCAGAGGTGGGTGGATCACTTGAGGTCAGAGGTTCGAGACTAGCCTGGCCAACATGGTGAAACCCTGTCTCTACTAAAAATACAAAAATTAACTGGGCATGGTGGCCCACGCCTGTATTCTCAGCTACATGGGAGGCTGAGGCAGGAAAATCGCTTGAACCCAGGAGGCAGAGGTTGCAGTGAGCTGAGATTGTGCCACTCACTGCATGCCAGTCTGGGTGACGGAGCAAGACACCATCTCAAAAAATAAAAATGAAAAAAGTATCTACCAACTGATGAGCCTCAAAGTGCCTAGAAATCCACTGACTGGAAGAATAAATGTAAAATGTTATTTATTTTCCACTTGCACTGGCTAACTTTTAAAGAGAGAAAAAAGCCCCAAAATTGACCATACCTTTTTGTCCTTGAATACTCCAGTAGATAAAACAAGCCCATGGCTAATCCCTTAAACACAATTAAAGGTACTGATTAATGTAAATTTTCCAAGTCAAGTTTTTCCACAAACATAAGGAAAATGCAAATAAAAGACTGATTACTCACACTTATCAGAGCCCATAGACCTTGTATAGCTGCTGCCCATTCAAAACCAATTTTCTCATACAGAAATCCACCCAGCGTTGGTCCTATAAAAGCACTAACAATAGAAAGAAGAAAAAGTATTCAATAGTGCAAAAAATAAATAATTACTTCGTGAAAAGCTACATGATCCTTCAATTGTAAGTCTTCATTAAATTGGAAGATAAGTACTAAAGAAAAAGCTAATTCCTGGGCACAGCATTCAGTAAAAGAAAATAATTCCACCTGATAATGACATTCAAAATTTTTTAACAATTGTGAAATTATTGCTGCTTCTGAAAAGTTGATGGCTTATATAAAATTAAAAAAGATGAAACAGGTTTAAAAAATTCTTTATATTATTCTATTCTCAGTATTTGCAACTAATATAACTCAATTCAAAACAATATATTACATTGTTAGCATAGTTACCCTTCTGGTAGAAGGTAAAAAATAAACAAATGAATGAATAAATGAATAAATTGTAAAAATCAGAGACATGTTTCTATTAAAGGAACTTATAAATATCACTCAAATAAGATAAAGTATATGAAACCATTTTGACTAAGTATTAAACTTGGTATAGGCATTGATTGTTGAGTGAGAGGGTATGGATTAGAACTCTGGCTTTCCCCTAGATGAACTGTTTGTCTTTGAGAAACTCATCTGATCTCTCAGTGTTTCAATTTCTTCATCAACATCAAGCAGGGATAGTATTAATATTTTCCATCTTGCAAGTACGAGTGAAATTAAATGAGGCCGGGCACAGTGGCTCGTGCCTGTAATCCCAGCACTTGGGAGGCCAAGGTGGGCAGATCACCTGAGGTCAGGAGTTCAAGACCAGCCTGGCCAACATGGTGAAACCCTGTCTCTATTAAAAATACAAAAATTAGCCAGATGTGGTGGTGGGCACCTGTAATCTCAGCTACTCAGGAGGCTGAGATAGAAGAATCTCTTGGACCCGGGAGGCGGAGGTTGCAGTGAGCCAAGATTGCACCATTGCACTCCAGCCTGGATGATGAGAGTGAAACTCCATCTCAAAAAAAAGAAAGAAAGAAATTAAATGACTACTCACCCAATTGACCACATTGCACTAAAAAGACCTGATACAAGTCCCAATGTACTTAATCCCTCTTCAAACCCATTTTCACTGCAAAAAGAGACATGAATGTATCCATTATTAAAAGGAAAACCTGTGTGAAAGAAAAAATTGTATGATAGATCAATTAAGATAAACCAAGGATAATCTGGAAAAAACCAACAGCAAGAACACTCCACTTCTAAGATAAAAAGCAAATCTTATTTAAAAGAATTTTCATAGTTACATTTACTCCATGGTTTTAGAAATAATTTTTCTGCATATATATATGATATTAAGAAGCATGGCTCGTTTGCATTAAATACTTATAAAAATATATAATTAAGAAATTCTTAAAATGAGATGAAGATGGAAAGAGAACAAAGGCAACTTTTAAAAAACAGAGATAGCTCCTTATTCCCATGAGAACTATTGAACTGACCCAGCACAGCCATAGTACTTAGTGTTCTTCATCATCACGCCTATTAAACAAAAGAATGATGACCAGGTGACAGATGCTGGTCACTCTAGGTTCTCTCATGGACCTCCTCATGAAAGAGGAACAATGCTGAGACCTATCTATTTTGCTTTAGCTTTTCAAAATTACATACATACTGAGGCATAAACCAAGCCAGACATTTGTCCACAACCCATTTTAGCTATTAATGTACTATTATCATTTCTATTAGTGTATTATTACTATTTATATCATAATATCATATGCTACAAAATCATGAAGATTTAACATTGGGGCAAAAATATCCAACATGCTGCAAAATTGAGAAATTCAAGAAAGCCTGTGATACTTACTACTTATTCACAATACAGCTCTTCAAGCAATGGAAGTAACTTACTGTGCACAACTGAGAATTTCCGGGAAAGTTGGAATTATACTCATTCCAGCAGAGATGCCATTTACAACTAATATCAGCACCAGCAGCCAGAGCTGACTGCAAAAGGGTTTTGGAGAAAACAAATACAAAGAGAAAAACATTAGCGTTTTAAGAAACACAAAGCTTAATGCTAAGGAAGTGAGGATCCCTGATAAGTTATGTCACCGATTATGTGCCTAGTCTCATTCCCTTTGCCATCTAACCCATTTCATTCAGTTAGAGTGCCCTTTAGCTCCTTACAGTTTTGGGGGCAGGGGAGTGGGGGGGAATTCATCCTGATATCTCCATCTCTTTGGTCCTTTGGTTACACATATCACATGTCTGGAGCCAACCTGGCTTCTTCTCACCAGACAAAATCCCTTCAAAATTGGTGAAAACGTCAGTACTAAAACTGTTCTTTCAGTCACTCGGCTTTGAACTTCAATTAATTTAAAAATGGCATAGAAGGAAAGAGGTACAAGAAGAGTCAGGAAACACATTTGTTCCATGTGAGGAGACTATGCCAGTTACTTAATATATGTTACCAGATTTAATCCTTGTAATGTAAGTACTATTATCAGCTCCTTTTTGTAGATGAGAAAACCGAGGCTCTTGGAAGTTAAGTGGTTTGCTTACTAGTACATGGCAAAGCCAAAATGTAAACTCAAGTCTGAAGGACTCTGAAACCCCTTCCTTTCCATGTTACTATGTTTTATCCCAGAAGTTCTGAAAAGGTCTAAGAAGTTCAGTTTATTTAGGCAACTAAATTACATTAAGCAAGGTTTAATAAGCAGCCACTACATGCTAAGGATGATACAGAAAGAAAAACAGATTTGGTCCCTGCCTCAAGGAAAAAGAAAAGAAAAAAAACAAAAATATATTCTAAGAACTATCAACTAAAGGTAAGTAGCAACAAATTCTATTTTAAAAATAAAGTATAAGCAAGTATGTACAATTGAAATACAGAAGGAGAATATGCATTTTTGTCATTTGAGACAGATTTTATGCATTTTTTTCTGCTTGTCCCACTGCTAGCTTCTAGTAGGGTAAAATATTGTCAGCCTAACAATTCAATAGAGTCCTAAAGTTAATTATTTAAATATTAATGTTCAAAATACTAAACTATACCAATGTTAAAACAAAATTTTTTGAAATAATTCCTAATGTTATTTGGCCAAACATACAGAAGAAGAAAAAAATTACCTTTTAATATGCAAGATTGGGACAGGCCCTAAGAGCATGTAGCACCCAGCTGTGATTAAGTTGCCAAACACCAGAAGCCATTTCCTTAGAGGCTGGTAAAGGAGAAAGAGAGTCAAAATGATTCTTAGAGGCAAAGACCCTCCATAATCAAACAACGTAAAACATTAATAAAAAACACAAATCATGATATTCAAAAACCCAAATACAATGAAGAAAACAAAACTTTACATTTAAAAGAAAGTAAGGAGATGATAAACTCGCAAGCAACGACGATATATAACAAGACAGACAGTGAACAAAGGATAAAGATTTCTTAGTAGGGGAGTATATTGCAGATCAGATTTTGCACATAATGAACTATTACAAATATAACAATGAAAAAACTAATTATAAAAAGCAGTGACTGGCCAGGCGCGGTGGCTCACACCTATAATCCCAAAACTTTGAGAGGCCGAGGCGGGAAGATCCCTTGAGCTCACAAGTTTGAGACCAGCCTAGCCAACATGGTGAAACCCTGTCTCTACTAAAAAAATACAAAAATTAGCTGGGCAGGGTGGTGGACATCTGTAATCCTAGCTACTCAGGAAGCTGAGGCAGGAGAATTGCTTGAACCTGGGAGGCGGAGGTTGCAGTGAGCCAAGATCACACCACTGTACTCCATCCTGGGCAACAGAGCAAGACTCTGTCTCAAAAAAAAAAAAAAAAAAAAAAAAAAAAAAGCAGTGACCACAAGAAAACCCCACCAAGTATTAATAGTTACAATACCTAGAAAAATGACATTATTAAAAAATTACCTGCTAGAGACTGAATGCTTATGTCCCCCCAAAATTTATATGTTAAACCTTAACCCCCAATGTGATGGTATCTGGAGGTGAGCCTTTGGGAGGTGATTAGGTAATGAAGGTGCAGCCTTCATGAATAGAATTAGTATCCTTATACAAGAGGCCCCAAAGAGCTCCCTTGCCCGTTCCATCATGGTGAGGTTACAGTGAAAGACAACAATCTGTGCGCCAGGCAACAGGCCCTCATCAGACATCAAATCTGCCAGTGCCTTAATCTTGGACGTCGGTCTCCAAAATTGTGAGAAATAAATTTCTATTGTTTATAAAGCCTCTCAGTTTATGATATTTTGTTATAGTATCCTGAATGGACTAAGATTGTATCCAGTAAAATTATCCCTTATAAACTACTTGAATCAGGACAAAAATTACAGGGGTACCATATCTGCTCAGTTATGTAAGATTATGTCTGAAAACCAAGATCCAAACACTGTTTAAGATACTTGCTTTTTGACATCTGGGTTACTAAGTAATCCACAAGTAATTCTGGTCTTGATAAATAAATATGCAAATCAAGTCAAGGGAAATGCAAAATATAAGCCCTAAAACCACAGAAGTTTAAGATTTGACTAACAGTACTAATTCTGTACTCTGATCATCTGGACTGAATGGTTTAAACCTGGTTGAAAGAGAACAGAAGGGTTTTTTTGTTTTGTTTTGTTTTTCTTTTTATCAGAAAGGCTATGGGATAACCAGTGCATATTTATGTGGTCAATTCTTTCACTCACACAGAAAATCTAAATTACCTCCTCCTAAAGAAGAATCTCTCAATTTGATCAAGTCCATAGTAGCCTCTAGGACTTTGCCCTATTTATTAAGATCAATCTATTTTTTTACATCAAGCGAGCTTTTCCATAAGAGAGTTTAATCTAGGAGCCGGAGGTGGTGGCACATGCCTATAATTCCAGCTACCTAGGAGGCTGATGCAGGAGGATCACTTGAGCCCAAGAGTTCAAGGCTGCAGTGAGCTATGATCGCACTACTGCACTCCAGTCTGGATGACAAAGTTGGGGGAAGAAATTAGAAAAGGAAAGTCTAATCCAATTTATATGTTTTTAAGCATAAGACTCTTCCTCTTTTCCCAGGTGAAGCAATTTAAAGTGAACTGGCTTAGTGTGATAGCTGACCCTTAGGGTGATAGAAGACACTGAAACCTCTCCATCAGTCCAACTGAATATATCAAGTCTAACCAGTGGAATCCTAGAGTTCCAAAGGAACAGTTGGAAAACCACTGCTCTAAACATACAAAAGTAACTCAAATATAAATTAAGTGTACGTACTGGCCTTTTATCACTTAGGAGACCAAATAGTGGTGAAGAGATGGCATAGGACAGTGCCATACCCAGGAATACTAGTCCCACATATCCAGCTGGTAAATTGAACTGTAAAAGAAATCTTATATTAAAGTTACATAATTAAGTCATTTTTAAGTAAACATCCCTCTTTTCCTTCTACCATTTCTTTAGCTCTTGTTATTACCATAAGTCTACTAATAATATTATGCATTTCCCTCATTTTCATCTTACCTTTGAAAATGCATTACTTTTTCTCTCTGTGGGAGGACAACCTAACCAGAAGTCAGAAGAGCAGATTTTTTGCTTGTAGCCTTTGGCATTAAACATATTTTGCTTCCGTAACTCAGAGCATTTTTATATGTAAATTAATGTTTTGCAAACTTCAATGTGCATAAAATTTACCTGGAGAACTTGCTAAAAGAGATTCTTGGATTCCAACCATAGGGTTTCTGATTCAGAAAAAGAGGAAAATAAATTTCTAAAGATTTCTTAGGTTGGAGTTGGGTAATGGGATGGGCCACAGCACCTCCACCTGAAAAGGGAGCAGTAGTGGTGAGGCACCACCAATAGACTTGAGAGAGTCAAGGTCTGATGTAAAACCAGGTGTGGTGGCTCACGCCTGTAATCCCAGCATTTAGGGAGGTTGAGGCGGGTGGATCACTTCAGGTCAGGAGTTTGAGACAAGCCTGGTCAACATGATGAAACCCCATCTCTACTAAAAAATACAAAAATCAGCCTGGTGTGGTGGCGCATGGCTGTAATCCCAGCTACTCAGGAGGCGGAGGCAGGAGAATCGCTTGAACTCAGGAGGCAGAGGCTACGGTGAGCCGAGATCATGCCACTATATTCCAGCCTGGGTGACACAGCGAGACTCTGTCTCAAAAGCAAAAAAAAGTTCTGATATAGTCCATCATCAGCCAGGAACAAGTAGGGCCTATACTACCTCCCATGCCACAAATGGGTCGATTATATTTATCTTTGAGGAAACCTCCTGTCTTCCTCACCTTTTTAAATAAATTACATTTTCTTGAGAAACAACAACAAAAAAGATTTATTATAAGATGTACACAAACGGGCCGGGCGCAGTGGCTCACGCCTGTAATCCCAGCACTTTGGGAGGCTGAGGTGGGCAGATCATGAGGTCAGGAGATCGAGACCATCCTGGCTAACACGGTGAAACCTCATTTCTACTAAAACTACAAAAAAATTAGCTTGGCATGGTGGCACGCACCTGTAGTCCCAGCTACTCGGGAGGCTGAGGCAGGAGAATTGCTTGAACCTGGGAGGAGGAGGTTGCAGTGAGCTGAGATCGTGCCATTGCACTCCAGCCTGGGCAACAGAGCAAGGCTCCATCTCAAAAAAAAAAAAAAAAAAAAAAAAAAAGATAAACACAAACAACTTGGATTTCCCAGAGATTAGTTATAGATTTTTTTTTCGTTTTTCAGACACAGCTTCTTAAAAGCACAGAAAAACAGCTCAAAAATACAGGTTGTTGATGATGTAAATGGACTGTGTCAGTATAATCATAAAACATTTTTCTTATGGGTGTCACATGCGTCCGTGTAAAGAGACCACCAAACAGGCTTTGTGTGAGCAATAAAGCTTTTTAATTACCTGGGTGCAGGCAGACTGAGTCCGAAAAAGGAGTCAGCAAAGTGAGATAGGCGTGGGGCAGTTTTATAGGCTTTGGGTAGGTAATGGAAAATTACAGTTAAAGGTGGTTATCTCTTGCAGGCAGGGGTGAGGGACACAAGGCGCAGGGTGGGAAAGATCATGAGACTCATTGTCCAGGGGAGGAATGTCACAAGGTTGATTGATCAATTGGGGTGGGGCAAGAACAAATTGCAATGGTGGAATGTCATCTTTTGTGGTTCTTCAGTTGCTCCAGGTCATCTGGATGTATACATGCAGGTCACAGGGGTTATGATGGCTTAGCTTGGGCTCAGAGGCCTGACATTGGGTACCTTACAGATACTCACTGGCTAAAGGCAATTTTATAATACTCTCTAAATCTTGGACCAGGCACTAAAATAACAGTCCCCAAGTTTACCTGTGAAGTACCCCAAACTGTCTTCAGTGATTTCAAGGGGTAGTGTAAAATTATAAGAAAAATTAATTTTAATCTTTACATTCTATGATAGGTAAATGTTCAGAAAGCATTTGAAATGACCATATTAGCAACTTTGTTGACATTAGAAAGTATATTGAAACTTAAGTTTCTGTGCTATTTTAAATCTAGTGCCTCAAAGTCATTATGGGTCGAAGTTAGTCATTTTTGCCTTTTATCAACACATATTAATTCTCCAGTATAGTTAACTACCACACCTGGTAATGGACTTCACTGTGTCAGTAATAATATTTTTTCAAAAATATCTAAGAACAAATTTCAATGACATCAAACTTTTAGAATTCAACATTTTATTTTTTAATGCTAAGGATACTTGGTTCCTTTCTCAAATCCCAGAATAATACAGTCCATAGTCATTTGATTATATGAAGTAGCTTAAAAAGTAAGTGGACCCAGGGGGGATCTGTTATAGAAGAAGCACATCTCACATCAAATGAGCTACTGTGTATCCCTAATGTCTCACTGCAATTCAGACAAATAGAGGAAAAGTGTCCTTGTAAAGCAGCATGGATGATGCCCAAGCTAGACCTACAATGACATGAGCAAGGTCTTGGAAAGAAGGAAACCAATGTTAAGGCCACTTAGTGAAAGACTTCTTTCATTTTTACTGTATCAGATTCCTAGTTCACAGGGATGGTAGAGAGGGACACGCTACCTCAGTGTGTAGTGCCCATTCTATCTCCTTCTTCCAGCCACGCAAGGGTCTTTCCACAGAGCAGGGCCCAAGAACAAGCAGTTACATCCACCTGCCACAATGCAGCTCTCTTCAGCAATCAGGTAACTTACCTTCTCCAAAACAAAGAGAGACAGAGTAGGATCAAGGAAGCCAAAACATGAGCTGAGTGAGTTGATGACGAAGGCTATAAGGCCAACTTTGGGTAAAGCGATCAGTTTCCAGAATGAGTGTTCACCTGGATCAGACTCTTTGGGGAAAAAATGAAAAAAGAAAAAAAAAATCAAAGCAATTTAAATCTCTTTATTTTAACTTATTTGGAAAACTGGTAACACTATCTTTATCTGGTAATCAAAACAACTCAGTCTCTGAGTTTGCCTAAAATTGTATACCATCTACACTTGCAAATAAATTATTCAAACCTAGAGGCCACATTCAATTTATCAAAAACAATTTCCCAAATTTAAAAAGAATCAACTGGAATCAGAGTCTGAGGGGAAGAAGGGGTCTTAGGTTACAGGTTGTAACAATTATACTCATCCTGGCCAGAGATAATATCAGGTTTGGACATTGTATTAATCTGTTCTCATGCTGCTAATAAAGACATACCTGAGACTGGGTAATTTATAAAGGAAAGAGGTTTAATAAACTCAAAGTTCCACATGGCTGGGGAAGCCTCACAATCATGGTGGAAGACGAAGAAAGAGTAAAGGGACATTTTACATGGCTGCAGGCAAGAGAGACTGTGCAAGGGAACTCCCATTTATAAAAACATCAGATCTTGTGAGACGTATTCACTCCCATGAGAACAGTATGGGGGAAATTACCCCCATGAATTAATTACCTCCACCTGGCCCCACCCTTGACACTTGGGGATTATTACAATTCAAGGTGAGATTTGGGTGGGGATACAGCAAAATCATATCAGACATGAAAGCTTTTTTTTCTTTTTTTTTAAGAGATGGAGTTTCTTGCTCTGTTACCCAGGCTGGAGTGCAGTTGTGTTATTACAGCACCGCAGCCTCCAACTCCTGCGTGCTCAAGTGATCCTCCTGCCTCAGCTTCCCAAGTAGCTGGGACTACAGGTGTGCACTACCTCACCTAGCTAATTTAAAAATTTTTTAGAGATGGGGTTTCTCTATGTTGCCCAGGCTGGTCTCAAATTTTTGGCCTAAAGCAATCCTCCCACCTCAGCCTCCCACTTATGGATGTGGAAGCTATTTGACGGCCATGACGGCCCTCATTCATCCCCATTTCTCCCACAACATCCTGCACAGTTCATTATTCTGTAAATACTTGTTGAATCATGACCAAATATAAACATCATGAAGTGTGGTTCAGCTATTTTAAGTGTTATCCTTAGATTTTTTTCAGGATATAAGAGATAAAGTTAAACTGTAGTGTTAGTTTTTTTTTTTTTTTTTTTGAGACAGTATCTCACTCTGTCACCCAGGCTGGAGTGCAGTGGTGCGATCTCAGCTCACTGCAACTTCCACCTCCTGGGCTCAAGCTATTCTCCTGCCTCAGCCTCCCGAGTAGCTGGGACTACAGGCGCACGCAACCACACCTGGCTAATTTTTATATTTTTAGTAGAGACGGGGTTTCACCATGTTGGTCAGGCTGGTCTTGAACTCCTGACCTCGTGATCCACCCGCCTTGGCCTCCCAAAGTGCTGAGATTACAGGCATGAGCCACCACGCCTGGCAGGTGTTAGTTTCTTAATTATAAGCCAAGTATTTGATGGTGAAATAAATCTGAACACATCCTTGATGTTCAACTACAGAAACTGCAGGATGTAGTTGGACTTAGAAAGAGGAGAAACACCACTGTGTGGCTCAGTGAGGTATTGCCAGTGGGGAGACAAGTTGGTATGATTTTTGAATTCTGTATACTAAGGATGTCAGTCGCTTTTAAAATATAAATTATAAAAGATTCTAATTTTAATTGGTTACATTTATTGTGAAAGATACATTTATTGTGAAAGATACGTAAGAAGTATTACGTATTTATGGTAAGAAATAAATCATTATTGCATAATAGTCCCTTTTCCTAAAATCCAGGGTGAGAAAAGAAGTTGTCATAATGAGAATATATTAAAACATACATGAAAATGAAACATAATTAGTATAATTAAGCTGTTGAAGACCAAGTAATGAAAGCTTGGAGTATTTGCTTGAAGGGACATGACTCCCTGGCTGACAAAGCCTGCACAGGAAGTTACTGTTAGAGATGCGGGGGTGGGGTTGTCCTCAGGTGTGAGGGGACAGGAAAAATACTGAGCACTATGGCACTACTTACACAAAATCTAGTCCAGTGATCAAGAAGGTTTAGAAAAACTCCCTGGAAAAGGGCCGGCTGGGCACGGTGGCTCACACCTGTAATCCCAGCACTCTGGGGGGCCGAAATGGGTGGACCACGAGGTTAGGAGTTCCAGACCAGCCTGGCCAACATGGTGAAACCCTGTCTCTACTAAAAATAGAAAAAGTACTCAGGTGTGGTGGCATGCATCTGTACTCCCAGCTACTTGGGAGGCTGAAGCCTGAGAATTGCTTGATCCTGGGAGGCAGAGGTTACAGTGAGCCAAGATCACACCACTGCACTCCAGCCGGGGTGACAGAGTGAGACTCTGTTTCAAAAAAAACAAAAAAATTCTAACAATAGCTCCCAGTGGCTTTCAGGATAACATTCACATTTCATCGATTTATGGATTTTTTATTTTAAAAAATAACAAGTAAAAATTGTCTATATTTATGGTATAAAACATCATATTTTGATATATGTATACATTGTAGAATAACTAAATCGAGCTAATTAACATACGCTTTGCCTCACATACTTATTTTTTTTATGGTGAGAACACTTAAAATCTACTATTGGCAATTTTCAAGTGTACAATATGTTGTTATTAACTATAGTCACTATGATGTACAATAGATCTCCTGAACTTACTGGATTTAAAGATTTTAATAAGATAATTGACATGTCCATGACTCTATTTTAGAAGTATTTTTTTTTTTTTTTTAGAGCAGTACAGGAGAGGCGACTTGGTGAGCAGATACAATTAATGACTCTTAGCCACCTAACGCTAAAGCCATATTGTCTATGGGTCTAAAAGGTGGTAAAGAAATGAGTAGAACTTATAAAACAAAAAATTCTGCCAATATCAGTAATTTTTTAAATTTATTTGATTTTCTAGCATCTATCTATAAACTCTTCTAAAATAATAACAATTTTTTTTTTTTTTGAGATGGAGTCTCACTTTGTTGCCCAGGCTGGAGTGCAGTGGCATGATCTTGGCTCACTGCAACTTCTGCCTCCTAGGTTCAAACAATTCTCCTGTCTCAGCCTCCTGAGTAGCTGGGAGTATAGGCACACACTATCATGCCTGGCTAATTTTTGTATTTTTAGTAGAGACGGGGTTTCACCACGTTGGCCAGGCCAGTCTCGAACTCCTGACCTCAGGTGATCTTCCCGCCTCGGCCTCCCAAAGTGCTGGGATTACAGGGATGAGCCACTGCGCCTGGCGAAATAACAACAATTTTTAAAAGTACTACTAATTGGAAATACTTAAATACTTAAATCTACATTTACAGCCTTAATATTATCAATCCTAGAGATTTTTTTAAAAATACCAGTTTATAATTTTTTGAGGAGGCGGAAGAGTCTCGCTCTGTCACCCAGGCTGGAGTGCAGTGGTGCGATCTCAGCTCACTGCAACCTCCACCTCCTGGGTTCAAGCAATTCTCATGCCTCAGCCTCCTGAGTAGCTTGGACTACAGGTGGCACTACCATGCCCAGCTAATTTTTGTATTTTTAGTAGACACAGGGTTTCACCATGTTGGCAGGCTGGTCTGGAATTACTGGCCTCAAGTGATCCGCCAGCCTCAGCATCCCAAAGTGCTGTGATTACAGGCATGAGCCACTGTGTCCGGCCCAGTTTATAATTTTTTAAAAGCACTACTCAATGAGAACACCTGAATCTACGTCATTGTATCTGAGCTACGCTGTGAGGACAGCTGCAAGGACCATTGGGAAAGAAGGATGGGCATTGTTCTCCTAGCTTATAGCCTTCTAGGAACACTGGGCCATGTGTGGCCCACAGAAACTTCTGGTTTTGATATTTAGTTCAGTCCAAGAAAACCTCTCATAGACATAGCATATGGTAATGGTTTATGATCAGAAATTAAATATTTGCTAGCTCTAAAGGTTGGAAAGAATTTGTAATTTACAGAAATTCATATAAACTAATTGCCTACATTACTGAAAAAAGAATCAGTTATTTTTAAAAGCTATTTTTGATTATATACAATAAAACAATATCTGGTAAAACTGGTCTCTTACAAAGGTATAAAAATATATTTAAGGTTCTTAAAATGAGTAATAAGTGTGGACTTACCGTAATTGGGTAAAATATATATATTGAGTGGTACCATCAGCAAAACGATGCATCCCAGAACAATAAAAGGCACTTCATAGCCAAAGGATTGATACAAAAAGCCACCTACAGGAGGACCTAGTATTAGCCCCAGTCCAGAAAAAGTCTCAAGACTTCCCTTAAAATGAGAAAAAGAAAAAATCAGTTTAAATATTTCATTTGAAGAATTAACATGGTACTATCTTTAAAAAATTTTCTATCTTCTTCATAATTTACATACACATACTCCCAAGATGGACCCAAAATTTAAATGCACATATTGGAATCATAAAAATATTAGAAAAATAAAATATGGGAGTTTTAAAAAAATTGTTATTGTAAGGAAGGTATTCTAATTGTGACATAAAACACAGAAGATAAAAAAGATTGACAAATCTGATTACATGAAAACACGAAAACTATGCATAAAAAAATCAAAAGATAAATGAAGAACAGAGAAAAAAATGACAAAGAACTAATTCCCCAAATACATCATGAGAGCTACAATGAGGAAAAAGATAAACAACTCATAGAAAAATGGGCAAATGCTATAAATAAACTGTTGACACATAGAGTGGAATACAAAGATCTTTTAGAAGTTCTCCCTCACTTTTTAAAAGAAATGAGCAAATTTGAACCACAAGATACCAATTTTCACCTGTCTTCTATCGAACACTCTATGCTAGTGAGTGAACACTGGTAGGCAATTTGGCAATTTGGCAATTTGGCAAATTAAGGCACATACCTTATGACCCAGAATTCCACTTCTAAGAATTTAACTTACAAGTATAGACACGCAGATATGACATGGTATGTATACAAGCTTATGCACCATAGCAGAGTTTTTCAATAGCAAAAGATGAAAATAATCTAAATATTCATCAATGATGTAAGTAAACCAGGTTATATCCACACAGGGAAATACTATACAGCCAGTAAGAAAAGTAAAGAGTAAGAAAGCTCCTTATATGTAGGTACAGGAAGATCTCCAAGATGATTTCATTGTTGGTGTAACCAGTGAGGTGCTGAATGGTACATATGGTATGCTACCATTTGTGTAAAGAAAAAAGAGGGATACTGCAATAGTCCTGTCCAATTAAAAAAAAAAAAGGAAAAGGAAAAAGGGGGAGGGAAACCATGCTCTCTCGTTCACACGCTTTCTCTCTCTCTCTCTCAGTATGTGTGTGTGTGTGTCAGTGTGTACATACATATATGTGGAATTTCTCTGGAAGAAACCTGCAATATCTGTTGCCTTCCCCGAAGGGGATGGAGGGCTGGGCACCTGCACAACTGATGTGTATACAACGGCTCAACAACAGTTATATGTAGAATATATTTACTATATTCTATGTTCCCTTCTGTAACTTTTGAATTTTGTACCATATAAAATTATTTTGTTTAAAGTTAAACAAAACAATGCTATGGAAAAAAAGGGTTTACCACTATAGATATTGCAACATTTTAAATCAATCTAGTTTTTAGGGACCTTAAACAGAGATCTGTGGCTTGCAACCTTATATCCTCAGACCTTATAGAGTACACAAAAATATACCATTAATAACTTTCAAAACTTATAAAGAACATTGAAATTCTTTAATCACAATAAAGCCATCCAGATCAATTATCACATTAGTGTGTTAGCTGTTGGCTGCAATTTTATACAGAAACTTGGTACAGCAACACTGGTGTCTCTTACTGATCAGAAAATCCAATGGACTGTCACCATTATCATAGGAATTTATTAGGCAGCACTTTCCAGAGTGTCCCACAGAATACCAGCTCTTTAAGAGATCAACATGTCTTGTTTGAAAAAATAGTCACAGCCAGGCGTGGTGGCTCACATTTGTAATCCCAGCCACCTTGGAAGGCCAAAGTGGGAGGATTGCTTGAGGCCAGGAGTTCAAGACCAGCCTGGGCAACTCAGCAAGACCCTGTCTCTACAAAAAAAAAAAAAAAGAAAGAAAGAAAAAAAGAAAAAAGAAAAGAAAGAAGAAAAATGGTTCCATAGTTAAAGTGAGTTGTAGAACATTTAATAAAGTATCCCTACTCCAGGATTTTCAAGGTCTGAAGACATTAATGTGAACTGGGCATCTCTAAGTTAGAGGACAGCAGACAGCCCTCTCCAAACTTGCTTAGCCATAAACCCGTATCTTAATGAGCATATCAACAGACGGCTGTTCTTCTGAGCCCTTTCTGAGAAATAAATTTTCTGGAAATGTAAATGGTATACCAGCCAAATGGCAATAGAACCTAACATAAACCTATCCAGCTATATACATAAATGCTTAATAAAAAGTGGGAAAAACGTGCCGGGCACGGTGGCTCACGCCTGTAATCCCAGCACTTTGGGAGCCTGAGGCAGGCAGACCACAAGGTCAGGAGATCGAGACCATCCTGGCTAACATGGTGAAACCCCATCTCTACTAAAAATACAAAAAAAAAAAGTAGCCGGGAGTGGTGGCGGGCGCCTGTAGTCCCAGCTACTCGGGAGGCTGAGCCAAGAGAATGGCGTGAACCCGGGAGGTGGAGCTTGCAGTGAGCCGAGATCACGCCACTGCACTCCAGCCTGGGCTACGGAGCAAGACTCCGTCCCAAAAAAAAAAAAAAAAAAAAAAAGTGGCAAGGACTATTTACACCACAAAAGGGTTTATCTGATGGTAAAAATTTTCAAACTACATTATTAAATGAGTAAATGAGGGAGTCCTCGGTACTAAGCTGATTAGACTCTGAAGTCTAAGAGAGCAATTACATGCTATACCGACTATGGTATGAAGTGCGTGGCCCAGAGAGAGAGAGAGAGCTACGACGGGAAAGCCTTCTTGGGGTCAGAGAGGCAGCTGCCTAGAGATGGGATGAGAATCTGATATGTCACTAATACCAGGTCTATACGCATCTAGGCAGTACACAAAAACGCATGTCAATATGATGCCACCAGGATCTGGATTTTTATGTCAAAATGCAAAAGCACTCCTCAGACAGACAGCACAGAAACACTTAAGGACTTTGAGATGTTTTCTAAGATCCCGTGCATAAATCTGGGGAAAGTGGAAGAAGGACTTTAGTATGAATTGATTATTTTGCCACTAGGGATAACTCTTTTCTAAAGCAGAGGAATGCTTCAGGCAGCTCAGCCACAATCTAGGCTACGGGGAGACAGCAAAAAAACTACAAAGGAAAATTTTTTTTTTAGTGGTAAAAAGAATGACTGATTTGGACCACATTTACCTGTCAAACTGCCCAGTCAGGGAATTCTAAAACCAGGAAGAGCACCTACGTGACACCAATGTTACATTTATTGACAGGCTTGCTGCTAGTCAAACTCGGAGTGAAAGGCAACAATAATACAGAGAGTAGAGAAATGCAAGTATAGAAGAATGGACCCCAGCTTAAACTTGGAAGGGCAAATATTTTGGCCTACATTCAAAGGAAAGTGGGAAATACTTATAAAATACATACCAATACTGTAGCCACGTTATTTGGAAAAGCCTTTGCCAGGATAGAAGAAGATGCAGTCATTGCAGCAGCAAAGCTAACTGCATCCATTACTCTCACTAGAAAACACATAGCAATAAATACTGGCCCATCTGGAACTCGGTCCAATACACTAAAAAGGAATAAGACAATTCTCAAATGCCAAGCTGGTTTTCTCTTTTTTTTTTTTTTTTCCTTTTTAACTGTACTCACTAAAAAGAATAGTGCATCACTCATGGTTTTTAGAATAAATCGCTTTAGAATATGATTTTTTTTCAAGAGTTGCTTTGTTGTCTTTTCAGTAGGAGAAAATTACACTTTTTCTTTTTTTGGTAACCATTTGAGTCATAATGACAGCTTAGTTGCCCTTTTCTGCCGACACTTTAGAATATGATTTTTTTTAAAGAGTTGCTTTGCTGTCTTTTCAGTAGGAGGAAATTACCCTTTTTCTTTTTTTGGTAACCATTTGAGTCATAATGACAGCTTAGTTGCCCTTTTCTGCTGATGTAATTGGTTCCCCAGATAATAATACTAAACAAACCTTTTTAGAATATGTAGAATCTGCCGGGCACGGTGGCTCATGCCTGTCATTCCAGCACTTTGGGAGGCTGAGGCAGGCAAATCACGAGGTCAGGAGATCGAGACCATCCTGACCAACACAGTGAAACCCCATCTCTACTAAAAATATGAAAAATTAGCCAGGTGTGGTGGCGGCCACCTATAGTCCCAGCTACTCGGGAGGCTGAGGCAGGAGAATGGCATGAACCCAGGCGGCAGAGCTTGCAGTGAGCCAAGATCACGCCACTGCACTGCAGCCTGGGCGACAGAGCAAGACTCTGTCTCAAAAAAAAAAAAAAGAAAAAGAAAACACATAGCAATAAATACTGGCCCATCTGGAACTCGGTCCAATACACTAAAAAGGAATAAGACAATTCTCAAATGCCAAGCTGGTTTTCTTTTTTTTTTTTTCCTTTTTAACTGTACTCACTAAAAAGAATAGTATATCACCCATAATTTTTATAATAAATTGCTTTAGAATATGATTTTTTTTAAAGAGTTGCTTTGTTGTCTTTTCAGTAGGAGGAAATTACCCTTTTTCTTTTTTTGGTAACAATTTGAGTCATAATGACAGCTTAGTTGCCCTTTTCTGCTGATACAACTGGTCCCCCAGATGATAGTACTAAATAAATCTTTTTAGAATATGTAGAATCAGCCCAGTGTGGTGGCTCACGCCTGTAATTCCAGCACTTTGGAACTGGGAGGCTGAGGTGGGTGTATCCCCTGAGGTCAGGAGTTTGAGACCAGCCTGGCCAACATGGCGAAATCCCATCTCTACTAAAAAAGTGCAAAAATTAGCTAAGCATGGTGGTGAGCACCTGTAATGCCAGCTACTTGGAAGGTTGAGGCAGGAGAGTGGCTTGAACCTGGGAGGCAGAGGTTGCAGTGAGCCAAGATCACATCACTGCACACTAGCCTGGGCAATAGAGTGAGACTCCATCTCAAAAAGAAAAAAAAAAGAACACGTAGAATCACTCTGACAAGACCTATAAAGAAGAAAGCACTCAGTTTCAGATCTCTCCCATGGTCGGACTGAAACCTTCAAAAAAAAAAGGAATAAAGAAAGAAAATAGACGACTCTTCAAAAAAATTTTTACCCCTTTTCATTTAATATAACAGTTTTCTTCAGTTTACTTCATTATAATCTTACTATACTGGTATTCCTCTATGTTCCCCATGTACTTATATAAGCTCTTCCATATTATTTGGCACTACGCTACTGATTTAAGAACTCTAAGCTTAAGAACTTTCACATCTGTTTTGCCTCTGGCACTCATTTTTCCTTTTTCTGGAAGTAGCAATGGGGGAAACTATTCTGTTCCATGCTCTGAACTGAGCATGTGACCTGGCCTGGCCAAGCAGAACATTCTTTCCCCATGGCTACAGCCATCAGCAAAGGTCAGGCCAGGGGGGCTTCATTCTGTGACTCTAATAGGAACTATTAGGAAACTGGCACCTTCTACTGAAACTGCTGAGGGTCACCTTGCCACTTAAAGGGGTGGGCTTGTTCAAATCACAAGAAGAAAAATTTCTCGTGACATCGTTTCAAATCTGTATTCTGATATTTTTTGAGTTGACACTGTATTAAAGAAATTCACTTTTTTACTGAAGCTAGTAAGTTTCCACGACTCAGAAAAGTGAGTTAAGTTTCTGTCACTCACAATCATAGGAATCCTAATGAATAGGTTCAGTAGCAAGCATCATGGAGATTCCCCGGAGGCCTGTTTCCTTAAAATCAATGCCATTTATGCCTGTTCTCTACTTACTCAACTCCTGCCATTAGTCACATGCTATGCATTTGACAGACAATAAACAGAACCATTGACTTAAAGAGTCTTTAACAATTTAAACCGAAGATACATTACAAAATCTGTTCAAGCTCCCAAATATAATCAGAAAATGACTTACCCAAAGAGAATTGTAACTCCTCCTGAGACAAACATTCCTGCTACAAACATAAATTTTGCTCCAATATGTACAAGCTATAATAAATGTCAAAGAAGAGTGGTAAATTTACGACTTCTGAAAGTCTATATTGATATAAACAAATCCACTGTATTGGCAAATATAGGATGGGGGAAGACATGTACAGTTAATATAATAATTCTTTAATATAGTGGCAGTACTCATTGTTTAAAAACATGGAAAGAGTTAAAAATCAATCAACTCTGAGGAGGGAACTGTCAACAGTGGCACAATTTATAAAACTATAATGATGGCTATTTCTGTATCAATGCAAATTCTAGACTAGTAAACTAAAATAATCCATCATATAATTTTTAAAAATTAAGATGTGCATATGAACTTTATACTTACATAGTTTCCAAATACCAAGGATGCCAGCAACTCGAACAAAGCAAAACATCCAAAGATCATACCGATAATTGTATTGCTGGCTCCCTTCTTTTCAGCCTTTAAGTGATAGAAATGGAAACAAAGTTTCAAAGAAAAATTAGCATCAATATGAAAAAATAGAAATAATAGATCAGGGCATCATCTTCTTGTGAACTTTATCTGTATATCGGTTTCAAAAAGATTATTCTTTTAGAATAAATGGGGTGGGGAAGGAAGGGAAACTATTAATAGTTTAGATAGTAAACCATAGTCTCTTACATGAAAATAATTCACTCACCATACCTACAAAGAATCGTTAGCTTTATGTGGCAAACGTCAGAATCAGAGTGTATAAACAAACACAAAAAATGCCTTGGATAAGGAAATTTGGGCTCTATTGCATAGTCACAGGACTGAGGAAACAGCTGATTTAGACACACTTCCTTTTGGGTATCACATTTATAGGAAACAAACAAAAAACACTGGCCAGTCTTCAAACTCAAGAATAAGAAGTTCCATGAGTGGGCACATGGGTCAGACCAAGGCCCAATCAGTCTAGGTCTCTGTTTCTGACAGTAATACCAATTACCTGACAGTTTGGAGAAGACAGTTTTCCTTCCTGTCATCAACAACACAGGTGAGAGATGCTCCCCTGACATTCTACGTTCTCCTGAAACAGCCAAGGTAGTTTATCATCCATCAATTACAGTTACTAATGTTTATAGCCTATTCTATCAGTGAGCTCCTAAAATTTGCTACAGATAATATTTATCCTAAATCTACTTCTTTTGAACTTCAAATGCTACCACTGTGATACACAACTACATTCACATATAAAAATAGAAAGTTTTAAAAACTTTGTCAAGTCCTGGAACTATTGCAAATCCTTAAATCAGGTTCTAGCTGTAGAAATTTAAAGAATCAAAATACGAGTTTAATTTCTTTAAGATAGGACTGGCAACTTAGCATACTACAGAGGGAAAGCCTGAACTTTCATATATTGACCATCTTATATATATGAGGCATTGTGCCAGCAGTGAATATTTATGGTCAGAAGAGTCCAGTTTAGTTAGATCCATCCTTTTGGCAGAGCTTTGGATTTTCGCAAATAACTTCATAATACAGAAATGCACACATGCACACACACTTTTGCACTCTTGAACATCCATTCTCTGCAACCATGATTGCCTTTCTTTATCTTTTCTCTCTAACTACAATTTATGATAAAAATTTTCTCCATCCCTTCCCATGTAAAGATACTATCATCATTCAATCTTTGTCTTTTTCAAGGATTTTTTTTGCATGTCAGACTATGCCTCTTTAAATAAACCATACATTCCTCATAGCGTCATACCACAGGAAGCCAGAGAAGTGGACTCTATTGTTCTAAGCTAAATTTTAGGAAGGACCTCCCACTTACTCTAGGAAAAGTCCTCAGAAATGTCCCTAGGCACTTGGTGGTGGGTGAGGGCAGAGAGGATGGGCCCACAGCTCCATGGTAATGGCTTGGGCAAGATTTAAGCCCATAATTCTTGGGCTTCATAACTAGCTATTCTCTTTCCGTGTACTAATAACCACAGGAAATAATGGTGTGGATACAAGAGAGAGTTCATTAAAATACCTTTAATGGCACTGTAACAAATGGTTATGCTGTATGTCAACTGGAACATGAGGTCTACATTTCTACTACACACGGGTCAGGTTTCTCAAAAAGAAAGTGTTGTGAAAGGAGTCAATTAAGGCATAAGAAAAATATTTGTGCCGGGCATGGTGGCTCATGCCTGTAATCCCAGCACTTTGGGAGGCTGAGGCGGGGGGATTACTTGAGGTCAGGAGTTTGAGACCAGCCTGGCCAACATGGCAAAACCCCATCTCTACTAAAAATACAAAAATTAGCCAGGTGTGGTGGCACGTGCCTGTAATCCCAGCTACTCGGGAGACTGAGGCAGGACAACCGCTTGGACCCAGGAGTCAGAGGTTGCAGTGAGCCAAGATTGTGCTACTGCACAGCCTTGGTGACAGAGCGAGACACTGTCTCAAATGAAAGAAAGAAAGAAAGAAAGAATGAAAGAAAGAAAGAAAGAAAGAGAAAGAAAGAAAAGAAGGAAAGAAAGAGAAAAGGAAAGAAGAAGGAAGGAAGGAAGGACATTCATTAGTCAAGTTGCATTATCAATGTTCTTTGCTTAATAGTTCTGATAAGTATTTAATTTAGAATCTAGCAGAAAATATATAATGCCTATAGCAAGTAATACTTATTAGACCCTCAATATGAGCCAGAATCTCTTTATTAAATGCCGCTTTACATGGTATCTCACAACAATTATATTAAATAAAGGATATATTTTTAGCTGGCCTCATTTATAGATGAGGACAGGAACTTGCAAAGGTTACAGAGTCATGAGCCACTACAGTTTTCATCATGTGCATGTTCCCATATTCGCTGTGGAAATGGAATGCTGACACAGGATGTGCTAGAACCACATGCTATGGCAGCAGCCAAATGTCATTTTTGGAACATGGATCCTGCTTCACATTAGGAAAGCAAAAACAGCTATTAAAAGCAATTTCTAGGCTGGGCATAGTGGCTCACTCCTGTAATTCCAGCACTTTAGGACGCCAAGGCGGGTGGATCACCTGAGGTCAGGAGTTCGAGACCAGCCTGGCCAATATGGTGAAACCCCATCTCTACTAAAAATACAAAAAAATTAGCTGGGTGTGGTGAGGCGCGCCTGTAATTCCAGCTACTTGGGAGACTGAGGCAGGAGAACTGTTTGAACCCAGGAGGCAGAGGTTGCAGTGAGCTGAGATGATGCTGCAGCACTCCATCCTGGGCATGACGGAACGAGGCTCTGTCTCAATAAATAAATAAATAAGCAATTTCTGGTCCTCTGACAAAAGATGAGGGTGGCAAGAAAAATGATGAATAGAAGTAGGAATCCCACACCAGAATTTAAGAAAGGCACTGATTTTCCTTTGCCCAGTTAGCTTAGCTAATAAGAAAAATGGCAGAACATGCAGGAGGAAGGGTGAGGCTTCACCAATGCATTTGTTGACCACAAGATTTTAATCAGAAATGAAAAATCAAAGCCTGCTCTTCATATTTACAGCTTTTAAAGGTAGAATGTTCTCTCTCCTGCCTCTATCTCCTTTCTTTCAGCCTTCCCCCTGCGAGGTGAGACAAAGTAGCAAATGTAAGCAGTCACATTTTGCTCACTTCTGCTTGCCAGCATAATGTCATAAAACCCCTGACTCTGTGACAACATGCAACTCTTGGGAGGGATGAGTTGAAGACAGAGCAGGATAGAGCACATAGCCCCCCACATCTCTTGCCTGAGCTGTTACATTCCTTAAATGATAAATCCCCAGCCTTGCCTTTTCCTACACATAAGATAACATCTAACATGGTTGTGATTATGCGTTTATAAACTATTACCAAAGGTACATTCATAATCTATAACCAGATGTACTCTTACACCCAAACTTTGATGTGACCTTGCATGTACTGAGTCTCTACTACCTGTATATGAACTGTGAACTGAAATACTCAGCCTGTAGTCCTCAGTAAGACTTCAGAATAAAATGGACTTTAATTCTTTAAAAGCTTGACTTTTTTCTTTGGTCAACATTTCCTATAAGCAAAAAACTCAATCAAAAACTTAAAAAGCACACACCCACAGCCTGGTTTTCCTTTGTCCCTATTCACTTAGAGGAAACTAACATTAGTTGCACTCACTGAGTTCCAGTTGAGCTAGGAAATGCCCTTCTCACTGGTTGATTCACTCACTCCAATTCTTCTCCATCTCAATTCCACAGGCTCTTATTATTTTTTTTTTAATTTTTTTTAAGATGGAGTCTCACTCTGTCACCCAGGCTAGAGTGCAGTGGGGCGATCTCGGCTCACTGCAACCTCCACCTCCTGGGTTCAAGCAATTCTTCTGTCTCAGCCTCCTGAGTAGCTGGGACTACAGGCATGTGCCACCATGCCCAGCTAATTTTTGTATTTTTAGTACAGACAGGGTTCCACCATGTTGGCCAGGCTGGTCTCGAACTCCTGACCTCAGGTGATCCTCCCACCTCAGCCTCCCAAAGTACTGGGATTACAGGCGTGAGCCACCATGCCTGGCATTATTATTATTATTATTATTATTATTTAAAAATCCCAAGTCTGGCCAGACTGCTCTTTCTTGCTCAAACACCTCTGATGACTGCCCACTGACTAAGTCCTTGACAAGTGCCCTTCCTTTCTATCTTAGGCCTGCCTTCTCAGATCCACTGTCTCCCATTAGACCTCACTTCACCCCAGGCTCACGCCACATCAAGAAGCTACCTGCTGTTTCCCCAGGAACATGCCATTCACTCTGCTCTTCCTGTAACTATACCTAGAACACCTCCATCTCTGTTGTTCACCATAAGAATTAACATTTCTTAGGACCCACCTTAGGCCAGGTGCGGTGGCTCACACCTGTAATCCCAGCATTTGAGAGGCCTGGCCAACATGATGGATGGATTGCTTGAGCTCAGGAGTTCAAGGTCAGCCTGGGCAACATGGTGAAACCCCATCTCTACTAAAAATAGAAAAAAATAGCCAGGCATGGTGGCACATGCCTGTGCCCCAGCTCTTCAGGGGGCTGAGGCGAAAGGATCTCTTTAGCCTGGGAAGTTGAGGCAGCAGCGAACTCTGATCATGCCACTGTACATTCAGCGTCGATGACAGAGTGAAAACCTGTCTCAAAAAAAAAAAAAAAAAAAAAGCCCCAACTTAGATTTAGCCTGAAATTTCCTTTCACTACCGCCCTTTCTTCTGCTATCTGCACTCCATGTATGGCAGAATTAACCATTCTTCTTTCTAGGGTCTCATAACATTAGTATGGATAGAGGGAAGCCAGAAGAAAATAATTTAAAAAAAAGAAAAAAAACAGTCTTATAACATTCTGGACATCCTTTTCTTAAGGGATATCCAAATCATTGGAACCTTTTTTTCCCCCGTATTTTTTCACTCCCAATGGGCAGACAAGAGACAGCCATTTCCCTGATTTTTTTATACTACCCTAACACATCCCATGCTTAGCCTGCTCTAGAGAAGGGACTCATTAAACCTCTAGTTAATAGAACTGAATTGGGCAAGTTACAACTTCTGAGACTGTTTCTTCATTTGCAACATGCTGAGATTCTCAAGATTCTGTATGAGGTTGTCTTGGGGATTAAATGGATAAATAAGGGGTAATGTGCACTAGAAGCCAGAGAGCACTGTATGGGTACATGGCAATATTGTTCCTTTAGCAGAGAAGCCACTTTATCTTCTTTTGTAGCACACAGAACGAAGGACTATATGTTTTAAGGGCAGTTGGAGGACTAACAAGCTGCCACTGCACTGTGAGCCAAGGATTTGGCAAAAAGCACAAAATAAAACCTACGGATACGTTGTCTACACTCCAAGCCAGTCATATTCATTTCATACTATATCCTATTAACGTCTAGAATCCAGTTGGACTCTCTAGGGATTATTATCTTTGAATCTGTGTCATTAGCTATAAATCTTAACACCATATAAAAGGCTATGCCTAGAAGGAATAGGCCCTATTAATCAGAATTCCTCTCTTGCATAAACATTGCCGCTAGAGTCCATAAGAAATTAAAGTCAAAAGAGGGAATATGGAGCGGGGCCGGGGCTGGTCGTGGTGGCTCACGCCTGTTATCCCAGCACTTTGGGAGGCCAAGGTGAGCAGATCACCTGAGGTTAGGAGATCGAGGCCAGCCTGCCCAACATAGCAAAAACCTGTCTCTACTAAAAATACAAAAATTCAGCTAGGCGCGGTGACTCACGCCTGTAATCCCAGCACTTCCGGAGGCGGAGGCAGGCAGATCATGAGGTCAGGAGATGGAGATCATCCTGGCTAACACGGTGAAACCCCGTCTCTACTAAAACAATACAAAAAAAAAAATTAACTGGGCGTGGTGGCGGGCACCTGTAGTCCCAGCTACTTGGGAGGCTGAGGCAGGAGAATGGCGTGAACTCAGGAGGCGGAGCTTGTAGTGAGCCGAGATCGCGCCACTGCACTCCAGCCTGGGCGAGAGTGTGAGACTCCATCTCAAAAAAAAAAAAAATTACCCGGACGTGGTGGTAGGCACCTGTAATCCCAGCTACTCGGGAGGCTGAGGCAGGACAATCAATTGAACCCGGGAGGCAGAGGTTGCAGTGAGCCAAGATCACAACATTGCACTCCAGCCTGGGCAACAAGAGCGAAACCCTATCTCAAAAGAAAAAAAAAAAGCGAAACCCTATCTCAAAAGAAAAAAAAAAAAAAAAAAGGAAGGGGTGTCGGGAATCAAAACGTCCTAATTCTAAAATGTGAATAAAATCTCGAGAAAATAGTTACTGTCTTAACACAGACCTATTGCAGTAACATTTGAGTCTCAGTTATTCAGTGCACTCCTTTTTTTCAGTTGCAGAAACCAAAAAAGATTAATCAGACTACATGGCAAGCAAAGTAATTCTCAGAAGATCAACTACTTTTAGGTGAATTACCGCCCAAGAAGATGTTCTTGACTGGATTTTTTTTCCTAGTATCAAGCATTCTGTAAGTATTCTGTTAGCTGGAGTTCTATTCACCATCTGTCCTATATACAGATTTTTACATTTTATATACTATAAAATAAAATAATTCAAAAGGCTTTAAAAAAACAAACAAACAAAAAGACAGAGATCTTAAGGACTTAAAAATGTCTTACCTCTTTAGGGAAAAAGGGTCCAAGTATAGAATAGCACATCATGGAACCTAAGTTCACCGAAGCTGCCGATATCAGTACAAAAACCTGTTCTCTCGAAAGCCACCCGGGGGTCTCTCCTGCACTTCCTGCAGGATCATCACCTTGAATGCAAACATGCAGCAATTAGGCATATAATTGAGACTACTGATTAAAGTACACAAATGTGATTTCTGTGCACATATGTTGCACTCTGAAGATATCATTTGCTGAGCTTAGGGCTATTTTGAATATAGCACATTTGATCAAATGGAACACAATCCTTGTACATTACTGCCGTTTTGAAAACGTACTGCTTTCGGCTGGGCGCGGTGGCTCACGCCTGTAATCCCAGCACTTTGGGAGGCCGAGGCAGGCGGATCACGAGGTCAGGAGATCGAGACCATCCTGGCTAACACGATGAAACCCCGTCTCTACTAAAAATACAAAAAATTAGCCGGGCGTGGTGGCGGGCGCCTGTAGTCCCAGGTACTCGGGAGGCTGAGGCAGGAGAATGGCGTGAACCCGGGAGGCGGAGCTTGCAGTGAACCGAGATCGCACCACTGCACTCCAGCCTGGGCTACAGAGAGAGACTCTGTCTCAAGAGCAAAACAAAACAAAACAAACAAAAACAAAAAACAAAAAAACCACAAAGATTTCTAAGGCAGTATTGAAGTCAAATGAAGTGTAAGTAGGAGAAAACAAGCTAAATCATTCAGCTGGTGAATTAATATTTACAACGGTATGCTTCTGGATAGACAAGTCCCACAAATTCATAAATAAATACTTTTTTTTTTTTTTACCCTAATTACTGGTCTTTTGCATCAGTTAATTTAACACTTATTTCCAGGGCTAAATTGTCATTTAAAAACACGAAATCAATTACTGAGAGTTCCAAATATCCAAGCAAATCCATCAGCCATTTATAAATTTAATTGTTTTTAGGAAAAACTTCAGAAAAATACATTTGCTTTGCTCTATTTGTCAGAGATTGCCATTGCAGTGCAGAAGGAAAAAAAAATCTGTGCAACATGAGGAAGTCTTACGAATCTTTGTAAAATGTTTGTAGTAGATGAGAAAGGGAAATGAAAGTTAAAAAGAAAGGCAACAACAATGGGTACTTGAAAGGTAACGTTTTACATTTGCCTAATGGCATACTTATTTGAATGCATTAAACACACAGTACTTAAAAGCAGAGGTATAGGTTAGAAAGTCATTAGAAACCGTGACACATATCCAGTCCTGGAACTTCACCCCGTCCAGAGAGAAAAGAAACGCTGGCCCGAACCCCACGATCAGGCCCCAGCCTTTCCTAATCTCTCGGAAACAAATCAAGCTAAAAGCAATTCAATCGTTACTAAAGAGACAGGCCGGAAGATGCCGCTGGTCTCCGGGCTCCCGGCCACACAATTCATGGTCACCTCCTGGTGCGCGTGGTCCCTCCAGATCACCCGGCGCCTCCATCCCCGGTGCGTGGACTCCGGCGCCCCAGCTCCCGGGTTCAAGCTACGTCCTTGGACTCGACCTCCAAGGAGCCACTGGCACTCTGGCGGGTGGCCGCTGCTCAGCTGGAACCCGGCATTCCCGACTCCCTGCGGGCAGCGATCCGCCCGGCCCGGAGCTCCGCAAAGCATTCCAGGACTCTGAGTCCCCGGTAGGCGGCCGGGGGCGGGGCAGGGGTGGAGCAAGGCTCCTTTTTTTCTTTGCCCCCCCCCCCCCCATTATCTTAATCCACCACCTCAGCTGCTATATCATGGTGTCCTTTTTCATTCTGTGACAGAGAGTGAAAAAAGATGAGTCTATATTCCATATAGTTGTACCCCCCTCTATCTTAAAATAAGTTCAATTTATTCCTACGAAACGAAATAAAGGAAGCCTATGTAGACACAGAAAAGGTAGGGAGTACCTCAACTGGAAAACACAAAAGTGAATTAAAAAATTAGTTTATACAGGAACTTTGAAAGAGTGAATTATTTTTCACAGTGGGTAAATGCGGTAGTGTTCGTAATTACTGAAGCCAGACACTATTGAACCGTAAATGAATTAACCTATGTGAAGCACCTGGAGTCGAAAAATATTTGCAAGAATACTAATGAATATCGAGGAAGCGTGGTGAAGTGGCTAGGAGTGCGACCTCTGGAGGCAGGTGCCAGGGATTCAAGCCAGGGCACTTGCTGGCTGTGTGTAACTTTGGATGACGACGTCAGTTTCTCTATCTGTACAACTGAGATTACAATGTTTATCTCGTAGGGCGGCTGTGAGCATTGGCGATAAAGTATGTTAGTAGCTAGCACATGAACATGATGGCTGCTACCTTACTTTCACACTCACAGTTTTCTTGCACAAAAAATAGGTTTCACTTATTTTCACCGTATTTACTATTTGGGAAGTGTTAAAGCTTGAGGACTGGCTGGGCACCATGGCTCATGCCTGTAATCCCAGCAGTTTGGGAGGCCGAGGTGGGCAGCTCACCTGAGGTCAGGAGTTCTAGACCAGCCTCACCAACATGGTGAAACCCTGTCTCTACTATAAAAATACAAAAAAATTAGCCAGGCGTGGTGGCAGTCACCTGTAATCCCAGCTACTCGGGAGCCTGAGGCAGGAGAATCGTTTGAACCTGGGAGGCAGAGGTTACAGTGAGCCAAGATCCAAAAGAATTGTGTGAGGGTAGCTTTATTGACTGAGAATCTGCCTCAGATCCACTGTACAAGGTCAGTTCCAATACACGGGATGGCTGATAGTAAGTTTGTGATTACTGTGCCACCTCATTCCAGCCTGGGTGAAAAAGTGAAACTCTGTCTCAAATAAATAAATAAAGTTGAAGGACTGGGAAATTCTTGTTTTGAAGCCAAAGCAAAACAAAACACAGAATTACCACTTTGTGCCAGGCATTATGAATTTAAAGATGAATGAGCCCCATCCAGACTCTGCCCTCAAGTAGCACACCTTCTAGCAGATGAAATTCACACTAATTAATAATCTCCTATAATGCAATCGGTTATATACAAACATATTGGAAGAACCATTTACTTTGGCAAATGGTTCCTGGATGACTTCCTGAGGAAGTGATGTTACCTTGGTTCTTGAAGGTTATGTAAAAACTCCCCAGTGAGGGCCGGGTGCGGTGGCTCACGCCTGTAATCCCAGCACTTTGGGAGGCCAAGGTGGGCGGGTCACGAGGTAGAAGTTCGAGACCAGCCTGACCAACATGGTGAAACCCCGTCTCTACAAAAATACAAAAATTAGCTGGGCATGATGGCACCCAGCTACTCAGGAGACTGAGGCAGGAGAATCGCTTGAACCTGGGAGGCGGAGGTGGCAGTGAGCAGAGATCATGCCATCGCACTCCAGCCTGGGCAACCGAGCGAGACTCCAACTCAAAAAAAAAAAATTCCCCAGTGGGCGAGTTGTAAAGGAGAATCTAGAGAACCACTCTGAACAGAAAGTTCCACTCTAAGCCAGGCGCGGTGGCTCACGCCTGTAATCCCAGCACTTTGGGAGGCTGAGGCAGGCAAATCACCTGAGGTCAAGAGTTCGAGACCAGGCTGACCAACATGGAGAAACCCTGTCTCTACTAAAAATGCAAAATTAGCTGGGCATGGTGGCGCATGCCTGTAGTCCCAGCTACTTGGGAAGCTGAGGCAGGAGAATCCCTTGAACCTAGGAGGCAGAGGTTGTGGTGAGCCAAGATAGCACCATTGCGCTCCAGCCTGGGCAACAAGAGTGAAACTCCATCTCAAAAAGGAAAAGAAAAGAAAGTTCCACTCTAGCAAAGGTTCCCTACAGTGGCCTTATGAAATCTTTATGATCTAACCCCTGACAGCTTCTCGAATCTCATTTAACTCTATGCTTTCTCTTCAATCTAACATCAATCCGTAGAGGGAAACTTTCTTGAATGATTTCTTTGATGATTACATTTCCTCTTTTATTTTCTTTCTGGACTGCACTTTATATGGATGTTGGGTCATCCAAACTGGTCCTTTTACTTATTTCTCTTTTTCTTCTCTCTTTTATTTTTTTTTTTTAGACAGGGTCTCACTCTGTTGCCCAAGCTACCATGACAGTATAATGGCTCACTGCAACCTCAAACTCCTGGGCTCAATTGATCCTCCCACCTCAGCCTCCCGAGTAGGTGGGACTATAGGCCTATGCCACCACACCTGGCTAGTTATTATTTTTTCTTTTTTTTCCTCCATCTTACAGGAAGTAGCCCTAACTGTATCTTGCCATCTGAATTTTTGCCAACTGAATCTTGCCAACTGCATCTTGCCAACTGAATGTTTCATTTCTGTTGCCATCTATTTCCTTGTATCTCCATTCTCATTCCTCTCCCCATTTGCAATAATTCTTGCATGTTTAATGCAAATCTTGTTCTTTATGTTCTCAAAAAAATCTGTGTTCTTGTGTGTCCATCTATTTTTAATTTACATAAAGGCTATTCATATCCCTATCCTCCGCTCTTCTTCTAATCTCTACCTCTCATTCTCCCTTCACATCATCAGTTTTATAATCAAATACATTATTGTGTTAGTTTTCTGGGGCTGCTGTACAAATCACCACAAATTTGATAGCTTAAAACAAGGTCCTGGAAGCCAGAAGTTCAACACCAGTTTCACTGAGCCAAAATCAAGGTGTCAGCAGGATCGTGTTCCCTCTAGAAGCTCTAGGGAAGAGTCTGCTTCTTGCCCCTTGAAGCTTCTAGTGACTATTGGCATTTTGTGCCACATCACTCTAATCTCTGTCTCTGTGATCACTGTGCCTCTTCTCTTCTGTGTGTAATCTTCATTTGCCAGTCTCTTGTAAGGATATTTTGAATGAATTTAGGGCCCACCTGGATAATCCAGGATGATCTCTTCAGCTCAAGTTCTCCAATTTAATCACATCTGCACAGACCCTTTTTTTCATATAAGGTAACATTTACAGGCTCCAGGGATCAGGATGTGGATGTATCTTTGGAATCCATTATCAGCGTACCACAATTATCTATTCATAGTTTGATATGCTCATTTAGACATTTATACACATATGGAATATTTGTTTCTTTACAAACTGAAATGGAGTAATATGGTCTTTGTTTAAATGCCACCTCCTCAGAGAAATTCATTCTTTTTTTATTATTTATTTATTTAATAATAGAGACGAGGTTTCACCATGTTGCCCAGGCTGGTGTCAATCTCCTGGACTCAAGCAATCCATCTGCCCTGGTTCCCCAAAGTGCTGGGATTACTGCCGTAAGCCACCACACCTGGCCAAGAAATTTATTCTTTTTTTTTTTTTTTTTTTTTCCTGATACGGAGTTTCACTCTTGTTGCCCAGGCTGGAGCACAATGGTGCTGTCTTGGCTCACCACAACCTCCACCTCCTAGGTTCAAGCGATTCTCATGCCTCAGCTTCCCGAGTAGCTGGGACTACAGGCATGCACCACCATGCCCAGCTAATTTTGTATTTTTAGTAGAGACAGGGTTTCTCCATGTTGGTCAGCCTGGTCTCAAACTCTCGACCTCAGGTGATCTGCCCACCTCAGCCTCCCGAAGTGCTGGGATTACAGGCGTGAGCCACCGCACCTGGCTAAGAAATTCATTCTTATGCCCTTATCCAAATAGAGCCCTAGTCATCCTTTGTCCTTTCACCTTTCTATTTTTCTTCCTAGCATTTCTATCAGTCGGGGTTCTCTGTTGCTAATTAAAAAAAAAAAAAAAAAAAAGCATTGTTGGCTAATTTAAGCGGAAAATGAATTTATCATTGATTATTAGGTAACACATAGTATCATCAGGAGGATCATGCATACCACTTAGAGGCTAAGTGCCTGAAGTCACACCACCTAAGTGGTCCAGTATGCATGGCACTGCAACCCTGCTGGACGTACATCTCCAGCACATGCTGCCAATACCACGGGAGCCAGGTGTGAGACACTGTAGTTAGAACATCATCCCCACTCCTCAAGAATGCTGCCACTCTCACCAGAAGAGATTTTAGGTGGTGCTAGCTTCTTCCACTCACTTGCTTCCATTGCATATCAAGACCTGATGTGTTTGAAGTCAGGCAGTAAAAAGTGTCCAAGTACGTTCTTTTTCAAGAGTGGTTTGAATATTTTAGTTACTTTGACTTTCTAGAGAAATATCACAATTAGCTCTCATATTCTCCGAACAACCTGGTGGAATTCTTACTGGTATTTTTTTTACTCCATATATCAATTTGGGGAGAACTGATACTGAATCACTATTAAGCTTTTAATCCATGAACATAGTATATCTCTCCAATTATATAGATATTTCTTTCATAACATTTTCACATTTTTCACATGTAGGTATCATATGCCTCATGTTAAATTTATTCCTAAATACCTTAGTTTTAGAAGCTACTAAAATTGGTATTTTTACATTTAAATTTCCAACAATTTGCTGATTATATATAAAAGTAAATGAACTTTTATATTAATCTGGTATCCTGCAATCTTGCTAAATTCCCTCGTTAGTTCTAGTCATTGTTGTATAGATTCTTTTAGATTTTCTGCATAAACAATTATGCCATCTGTGAATAGAGTTTTACTTCTTCCTTTTTGAAATGTATGCTTTTGTTTCTTTCACTTATTTTATTGCACTGACTAGGATGCCCAGTAAAATGGTGAATAAATGTGGTGAGAATGGAGAGCCTCACTTTGTTCCCAATCTTACAAGAAAAACACTTGGTCTTCCATTATAAAGTATGAGGTTAGCTGTAGGTTTTTCACATGTGCCTTTCGGAAGATTAAGGATGCTACCTTCTATTCCTAACGTGTTGAGAAATTTTAAAATGAATTTGTGTTAAATTTTATCAAATAGTACTTCTGCGTCTATTGTACATTTTTTTTTCTTTATTCTGTTAATTTAATAAATTACACTGATCAATTGTCTAATGTTAACCTTGGATTCTTGAGATAAATCTTGCTTGGTCAAGATGTATTCTCTTTTCTTATATATTGCTGGATCAATTTGCTAATATTTTGTTAAAGGTTTTTTTGTCTATGTTTATGAGTAATGTTGATCTGTAATTTCTTTTTATTTTCTTTTGTCGGGCTTTGGTAGTAAGTAATTCTGCACTCATAAAACAAGTCAAAAACTTCCCCTCCTCTGGTATTAACAAGTATTAATTTGAGAAGATAGTCTACTTACATATAAGGTAAGTATTGATGGGGTTGGGTTTACATCTACCATTTTACTATTTGTTTTATATCTTCCCATCTGTTTTTTACTCATTTGTTTCTTCTTCTTCCTTTTTTTTTGTTTTTTACCTTATTTTGGCTTAATTGGAAAAAAAGAGATTTTGGAATTCCATTATAATTTATATGTTATCATTTTACCTACATTTCTTTCAACTATTTCTAGTCGTTGCTTAGGAATTACAATACACACATTCTTAACTTTTCTGGTCCACTTAGCATTAATATTGTAGCACTTCATGTAAAATGTAAGAACCTTGCAGATTGTTAGACTCATACAGACGGCCTTACCCAGCAGCCACCTCTTCTCTCTTCATCCTTCATTCTTTAGTTGTCATACGCATTATATCTATGAAGACATAAAGTTTATCATGCAATATTATAATTTTTACTTTAGATAGCTATATGTACTGTCTAATCAAAAAGAAAAATAGTCTGAAATTTACTCACATATTTATCATTTTCAGTGTTCTTCATTCCTTCTGGAACATGTAAATTTTCCATCTGATATCATTTTTCTTCAACATGAGTAACTTTCTGTAACATTTCTTCAAGTGTGAGTCTTCTGGTGATGAGTTCTGTTAGTTTTTGTTCAGCTCTGAATGTCATCATTTTGTCTTCATTCTGGCAGTCCCTTTCATTGAATATAGAAATATGGGTAGAAAGTTGTCTTTCAGTCCTTTCAAGATGTGGTTCTGTCTTCATTTGGCTCCTATTTTTTGAGAGAAATTAGTGGAATTTTGTATTATTGGTCTCCTGTATGTAATGTGTCTTTTTCCCCCTAAATGCTACTGTAATTTTATCTTTGAGTTTTAATATCTCACTTATGATATGCCTAGGGGTGTATACGTGTGTGTATTTATTCTTCTCAGGGTTCACTGAGCTTCTTGAATCTGAATTTATGTGTTTCACCAAATTTGGGAAGCTTTTGAACATTATTTTCTTTCTTTCTCTCTCTCTCTCCTTTCTCTCTCCCTCTCTCTCTCTCTCTTTCTTTTTTTTTTTCTTCTAGGTGGAGTTTCGCTCTTGTTGCCCAGGCTGGAGTGCAATGGCGTGATCTCGGCTCACTGCAACCTCTGCCTCCCAGGTTTTAAGCGATTCTCTTGCCTCAGCCTCCAGAGTAGCTGAGATTACAAGAATGCTCCACCATGCCCAGCTAATATTGTATTTTTAGTAGAGATGGAGTTTAACCAAGTTAGGCTGGTCTCGAACTCCTGACCTCAGGTGATCTGCCCACCTTGGCCTCCCACAGTGCTGGGATTACAAGTGTGAGCCATTGTGCTCAGCCTTATTTCTTCAAATATTGTTTCCTCCCTCATTTTGTTGCCTTCTGGCACCCCAACTGCCTATATGTTAGTCCCGTGTATTCTAATTGCATATATGTTAGACCTTTAAATTTTGTCCAACAGATCATTGCAGCTCTATACCTTTTTTTTAAATTGGCTTTTTTCCCTCTCTATTGGATAATTTCAGATTTATTTAAAGTTTACTGACTCTTTCATCATCTCCAATCTACTGCTGAGCCCTTCCAGTAAATTTTTTATTTCTCATATTTTACTTTTTAGTTTTCAAATATCTATTTGATGCTCTTTCATAGTTTATACTGTTCCTATTTATTAATTCATTATGAACATTTTTTACATTCTTAATCATATTTTTAATGGCTGCTTTAAAATTCTTGTCTGCTACTTCTAACATATGATCATCTTGGGATCCTTTTCTCTTGAGTATGAGTCATGTTTTCCAGTTTTTTGGTATATAGCATAATTTTGGATCATATCAAAGACATTGTTAATGATACATTGCAGAGATTCTGGATTCTGTTACATTCTTCCAAAGAATGTAATTTTAAAAAAGAATTTAGCAGAGGGTTAACCTGCCTTGACTCAAACTTTATGTTTCCCCAGTGATGGGAAAAGCAGCAGCTGTAATCTCTGTGCATTTTGTTTAGTCTTAGCTGTGTTGCTTGGAGGTTTTCTTTTTGTTGTTTTTTTTCCTAATATGGAGTCTTGCTCTGTCACCCAGGCTGGAGTGCAATGGTGCAATCTCGGCTCACTGTGACCTCCACCTCCTGGGTTCAAGCAATTCTCCTGCCTTAGCCTCCTGAGTAGCTGGGATTACAGGGATGCGCCACCACGCCCAGCTATTTTTTTTATTTTTAGTAGAGATGGGGTTTCACCATGTTGGTCAGGCTGGTTTTGAACTCCTGACCTTATGATCCACCCGTCTCAGCCTCCCAAAGTGCTGGGATTACAGGCATAAGCCACCGTGCTACCCCATGTGTGTGTAATTCAGAGCTCAGCCAGAGATTGAGGCAGAGCATACACGGAAAATTCTGGGTTTCCCCTCTCTGGCTCTCTCCTTTCTGGGATTTCCCTCCTTTCTTCAATTTCCAGTGCCATGGTTATTCTAAACTCTTGTGATGGTTAATACTGAGTGCCAACTTGATTGGATTGAAGGATACAAAGTATTGATCCTGGGTATGTCTGTGAGGGTGTTGCCAAAGGAGATTAACATTTGAGTCATTGGGCCGGGAAAGGAAGACCCACCCTTAATCTGGGTAAGCACAACCTAGTCAGCTGCCAGTGTGGCTAGAATATGAGCAGATAGAAAATGAGAAAAGAGAAACTGGCTTAGCCTCTCAGCCTGTATCTTTCTCCCGTGCTGGATGCTTCCTGCCTTTGAACATCGGACTCTAAGTCCTTCAGTTTTGGAACTCAGACTGGTTCTCCTTGCTCCTCAACCTGCAGATGGCCTATTGTGGGATGCTGTGATTGTGTGAGTTAATACTTAATAAACTCCCCTTATATATGGGTTGGGTGCAGTGGCTCATGCCTGTAATCCCAGCACTTTGGGAGGCTGAGGTGGGTGGATCACCTGAGGTCAGAAGTTTGAGACCGGCCTGGCCAACATGGTGAAACCCCGTCTCTACTAAAAATATAAAAGTTAGCCAGGCATGGTGGCGCATGCCTGTAATCCCAGCTACTCAGGAGGCTGAGGCAGAATTGCTTGAACCCAAGAGGCAGAGGTTGCAGTGAGCCAAGATCATGCCATTGCACTCCAGTCTGGGCAACACAGCAAAACTCTGTTTCAAAAAATATACATATACATATACATATAAAAAAATATATTATATTTTATATATATTCCATTAGTTCTGTCCTTCTAGAGAACACTGACTAATACAACTCTGTTCTCTGGTTTTTTTAAGGCATTACAACTGAGGAACTCTATTAGTTGCTCCATGTAGCACTGACTAAGGGTGTCCTCATGCTAACACTCATAAAAATAGAAAATCATCCAGTGTCATTCCTTCTTCTTAGTGTTGGTCCTCACACCTATCCCCTAATTCTGTCTGCTTTTGGTCACTCTCCAGTGTCTTCAGGTAGTTATTTTTTGTTTTGTTTTGTAACATTTTCAGAGTTACATTAGTTATCTGCAAGGTTAGTCTTGCATAACCTCCTAGTAATTAATATTTCTTGTATTTTATTAAACTAATAATCTTTGATGGATTGGGTGAAAAATCCCCTGATAGATAGTCATTTTATAAAGCACTGCCTTAAGAGGCTTTTGATCAGGTCCTATAACCAAGACCCCTGGAACTATTCCATTCCTCCCATTCCCTAGACCTGACTTCTCAAACAAACCGTTCTATTCTTACCATTCCCTAGACCTGACTGCTCAAACAAACTGTTCTATTCTCTCAGCCATCCAGTACATTTCAAATAAATTCATTTTTTAAATGTTGGCCACAGCTCATTCCATTGCATGCAAAGAATTATCACTGATACAGTATTATTCAAATCTTCTACAATGAATATGCTTACTTGTTCTAATATTTAAAAAGCAATAACTGTATTTTCAAATAAAGATATCATCTGTAAGTTGGAGACATAGGAGGGAGGCGGGCATTAACTACAGCTCATAGTCATGTGGATAAAGTCAAGTGAAATCAGAAAACTAATACAGCAGACAGCAAAGGATGTTCAACATTTACCAGCAGCGAAAATTGTTTGAAAATAATGATGTAGAATGCTGAAACCGAAAAAGTGCTTAAGGGTATCTCGTATAATTGCCTACTTCATTTTGCAGATCCAGAGTTTGGAAGTCTCTTGACTAAGGCTACAGAGTCAGAAAATGATAGAGAGGAGAATCTACATCAAAGAGTCCTTGAATCACCAGTCTGCCCTTTACATTCATTTGTAGGATTAGAACCAGTTATAAAAATAGGACTTTTTTTTTTTAATGTAGCTTCAGTTATAAGAATAGGAGTGGTACTGCCTTCATTCTAATGATTCTCTAATAAGAACTGCATGCATCAAATACATTTTAGAACATCAGGACCCATTTTCAAAAGAAATGTTGCGCAGATAACAGCAGAGGAAGCAGCAGAAAGGGCTGGAGTCTCCCCCACACCAGCCCTCTTTGTATCCTAAGGGAATCAATTTAATGTTAATTTAAGCTTTGCTCTACCCTCCACTACTCTTTATTTCATTTATAAATTACTGTGTAGCGGCCAGGTGCGGTGGCTTATGCCTGTAATCCCAGCACTTTGGGAGGCTGAGGCGGGCGGATCACCTGAGGTTAGGAGTTTGAGACCAGCCTGGCCAACATGGTGAAATCCTGTCTCTACTAAAAATACAAAAATTAGACAGGCGTGGTGGCGGGTGCCTGTAATCCCAGCTACCCGGGAGGCTGAGGCAGGAGAATTGCTTGAACCTGGGAGGCGGAAGTTGCAGTGAGCCAAGATCGTGCCACTACACTCCAGCATGAACGACAGAGCGAGACTCCGTCTCAAAAAAAAAAAAACAAAAAAATACTGCATAGCTGGTTTATAATTAGTTTATTTATAAAAATTGGCCAGGTGTGGTGGCGGGCGCCTATAATCCCAGCTACCCGGGAGGCTGAGGCAGGAGAATTGCTTGAACCTGGGAGGCGGAAGTTGCAGTGAGCCAAGATCGTGCCACTACACTCCAGCATGAACGACAGAGCGAGACTCCGTCTCAAAAAAAAAAAAAAAAAAAAAAAAAAAAAAAAAAAAAAAAATACTGCATAGCTGGTTTATAATTAGTTTATTTATAAAAATTGGCCAGGTGTGGTGGTGGGCGCCTATAATCCCAGCTACTCAGGATAATACTTATAAAGTATTATCTCTAATTATATTCCATAGTATGTTTGTTTAGTTTCCATGAACTCTAAGTCAGCCCTGTAGTGTGCAGCTACAGTACCCCAAGAATTGTGGTAACATCTGGTAGCAATAAAAAAAAAAACAAAAGTGGATGGCTGGGCACAGTGCAGTTCAAGATCAGCCTGGGCAACAAAGCAAGACCCTGTCTCTAAAGAAAACAACAACAACAACCAAAAAGAACAGATAAAAACTACAAAACAAGCAGGTGAAGATATATTCTTACTAAGCCTTGTGAAAACTTAGATGATAATTACACAAAACCCTCCAAAAATATAAGCTATTGGCACAGGCTTCATACTTAGCTATACAATAATCTAGCCCCATTCTCCCCTACAACCTTGTTTTCACTTAATAAACATGTTAACTTTACAAGCTACTACCAACAGCCTTTATTAGTCTATCCCACTCTTATTAATGCATCTGCTTTCTTATTTTCTGTTTTCTTCTCTCTTTGCAACTTCTTTTTTTCCTTTAATTCTTCCTTTGATATAATGGGATTCTATTCAAATCTTTCTTCAGCTATGACTAATTTTTCTTCAGTATGTTTAAAACTACATGCTATAATAAATGAGAGTTAAGCCTATATGTTCCTGAGTTGCAGCAGTATAGTATTTTTTAGTTTTTTTCTCCTATTTCTTATCACTCATTTCCATCCATTGTATTTAGTTTCTACACTTGAAGTTTTCAAATTAAAAGTGATTTTCTGGGATGCTCAAAGCTTCCAACTAACTCCCAACAAATTCTAATTTATTATGGTAGTCATCAACATGGCTTTCCTTTAAGTACGACATCTACACAAGAGGCTTTTTTTTTTTTTTTTTGAGATGGAGTTTTGCTCTGTCACCCAGGCTGGAGTGCAGTGGCTCACTGCAACCTCCACCTACCGAGTTCAAGTGATTCTCCTGCCTCAGCCTCCCGAGTAGCTGGGATAACAGGCGCCCACCATCACACTCAGCTAATTTTTGTATTTTTAGTAGAGACGGGGTTTCACCATGTTGGCCAGACTGGTCTCAAACTCCTGACCCCGTGACCCACCTGCCTCAGCCTCCCAAAGTGCTGGGATTACAGTCTGAGCCACAGCACCCAGCCCCAAGAGTCTTCTTTAATCTTATTTCACTCGGTGAATTCATTCAGTACACATGTGTTTAGCCTCCAATACGCAATTCACTGTACTAAGTGCTGGATGGTTTAGGACAGGAGAAAGGTAATATTTAAGAACCTTTCCATGTATTTTCATATGAAGTTCTTTATAAGGTAAATTACTTTACAGGCATAGTGGTAAACACTTTAAATGACTATCTCATTTAATCCTCACAGAAATATTATAGCATTACCACCATTTTACTAGCTCAGAAAGAAAATAACTTGCCAAAGGTCACAAAGTAAGCTGGAATTTTAACCCTGCACAGTCTGGTCCTCCTGACCACTCGAAGATATAAAATCATTATTATGCCTCAGCCTGGTTTTTCTCTCCAGCTCTGCTCTTCAAAGTAAGTTTTTTTGCAGTTCATCTCAAAGATGCTTTCTTTCATTTGATCATTCTGTATCTCCTCCTTTGTCATCTGTTATGAGTTGAACTGTGTTCCCTCAAAATTCATATGTTGAAATCCTAACCCCTTCCACTTCAGAACAAGACCTGATTTGGAATAAGTTTGTTGTAGAGGTAATTAGTTAAGATGAGGTCATACTGGAGCAGGTGGGTCCCTAATTCAATATGGCTGATATTCTTATAAAAAGGAAACATTCAGACACAAAATCAGACATGCACATAGGGACAACATCATGCGAAGATTGGAGTTTTGCTAACACAAGTCAAGGAACACCAAGATTGCCAACAAACCTCCAGAAGCTAGGAAAGGGGTGTGAAATGGATTCTTCCTCACACCCTCAGAAGGAACCAACACTCCCAACACCTTGACTTCAGACTTCCAGCCTTCAGCACTATGAGATAATAGATTTCTGTTGGTTAAGCCACCCAGTTTGTGGTATTTTGTTATGGCAGCCCTAGCAAACTACCCATCTACACTTAGATAATTCAGAAATCCAAATTTCTAAATCCAAATGCAAATTTTTCTGCCTAACAGCAATATTCCCTTCCTCATTCTATATAGTTTTTAGCACAGTGGGATAGAACTAGTTGTACTATTGCCAAACTGGAGATGTAAAGAGTTATTCTTGAATTCTCGGCAATCTTCTTTCCACATTCTGGCAATCATTCAAATGACCGAAGGGTTAGGAGCACAGGCTTTGAAGTCCACTGAGCTTAAATACCAGCTTCCACACTTATTAGCTGTGTGATCTTGGGCTACCTAAGCCTTGGCTTCCTGACCTGTTAAAGTGGGATAATACCATCACTACCAGATAGGGTCTCCATAACAATAAAGGGGAAAAATACCTGAAAGAATTTAGCGCCTTATCTGGCATATAGAAAAAGTGAAACAAATTGCCTGTTATTATCAGTATTGTTCCTAAAACAAACTTTAGAATACATTTAGTTTTCATATGTGTGTCAGACTCATATTTGTGCACATGATGTGTTATACTCTGCTGGTATGAGTGACCAGCCACTAACCTCTATGTAGCATTGTCTCCCACCTTTACCAGTCTCTGAAATTGAGAGGAGGTAACCTTAAAAATGTGAACTAGGAGGCTGGGTGTGGTGGCTCACACCTGTAATCCCAGCACTTTGGGAGTCCAAGGTGGGCGGATCAATCAAGGTCAGGTGTTCGAGACTAGCCTGGCCAACATGGTGAAACCCCCGTTTCTACTAAAAATACAAAACTTAGCTGGGCGTAGTGGTGGGCACCTGTAATTCCAGCTACTTGGGAGGCTGAGGCAGGAGAATCGCTTGAACCCAGGAGGTGGAGGTTGCAGTGAGCCAAGATCCCACCACTGCACTCCAGCCTGGGCGACAAGAACAAAACTCCATCTCAAAAAAAAAAAAAAAGTGAACTAGGAGAATCTATATTAAAGAACCCCTGTATCACCAGCGTGCCCTCTGACTTCATTTCGGGGGTTAGAACTGGTTATATAAGTAGGACTTAAAAAAAAAATGTAGCTCCCTCTAAGGAGGGAGTTTTGTGTGAAAAAACATTTAGTGCCATGACATATTAAAGCAGAGATCCATGATGTCTGAGTCAATAGAACAGATTAGCAGCTGCTAAAAGATAGAAACCAAGTCTGAGTTGGTTGGTACTGGGAACAACTGCCTTAGCTAACAAGGCACTTGATCATTTTCCCCCCAACATAAATATACTGTTTGGCAGTGAATGTTTTCACTTAGGTTTCCCAAATTCCCTGCTTCTTCCTTAAAAATTTTTTTTGGGAAGGAATCTAATATGCTTAGCATATTAACTTTACTGTCTTTAGATAATAAGAAATGTGCTGAAAGACTATTTGCCACATTCTCTTTCAAAAATACAAACGTGTTAATTATAACCTCCAAAAAAGGCAAGAAGGTCTTCACGCCTTTGCCCCTACACTTTCATCCATTTAGAATACCCTGTCCTCTCCTTCCATGCTCACCGATTTGGAATCCCTTAGTTTTTGTTTTGAGCCTGTTTCAAATGCTGCCAGAAGCCTGAGGTCCTCTTACTTTTTCACACCATCCCCACTCCCTAACCCCCTGCCACTTTGTATCTCCTCTGTGGCCCTGAGGTATTCTGATTTTTGTGTCAAATCTTAATCCCACCACAAACAAACCAGGTCAGCAGGAATGAATCATCTTTATAAATTCCTCGTTTTTGTTTTCGTTTTTTTTAAAATCAAAAGCTCAATAAACATTTGCATGAGTTACTGACAGAGAAGCAGCTTCAATGCTTTAAAAACGAAACTGAAACCAACGGAAAATCTAAAACTGAACTCTATCAGTTTATTAACATTACAGCAGGTCTCTGTTCTGGTGAACTCCCTGGCGCTCTTACTGCGTTACCCATTTTTGTTTTTTTCGCTGCACTCACCACTCTAACAGTATCTGCCCACTGGATTCACAGCGCTGGCACGTGCCAAGCGCCTAATAATTGTTCACTGGTTTGGCGGCTGACTACCCAGGAGAGGAAATTAAACACAAAGGCAGTATTGATCATATTCAGTAGTGTTTCGTGAGTTTGGTTTGGAAGTGGGGATTGGGGAATGGCCAATCACTTCCAAATTTAAAATATTGCTTCCTAGAAGAAAATGGACTCCTCAAAGACCGGATATTTCATGTCTGTAGTCCCAGGCCCAGGTCCTGGCCCTGGCCCTGCGTCAGGCACATTGTAGGTGTTGAAAATCCACTTGAGGAATTCTGATTTGCGCGGAACTGTGTATTCCGAGCACAATGCGTCGTTAAAAACCAAACAAAGCAGAACAAACTTCGTTCAGAAGCGACTCCCTCTATACTTAGAAACTAGAATTGACTCCCTGGCTGCAGGGTTCCCCTTTACCAACACACTGCAGGGAAAGGGCTTAGAAATAGTGAAAGCGGCCGGGGGCAGCGGGTCACGCCTGTAATCCCAGCATTTTGGGAAGCCGAGGCGGGTGGATCCCCTGAGGTCAGGAGTTCGAGACCAGCCTGGCCAACATGGTGAAATCCCGTCTTTACTAAAAATACAAAAAATTAGCCAGGGTGGTGGCAGGCGCCTGCAATCCCGGCTACTCGGGAGGCTGAGGCAGGAGAATCGCTTGAAACCGGGAGCCGGAGGTCGCAGTAAGCCGAGATCGCGCCATTGCACTCCAGCCTGGAATAGTGAAAGCGTGTAGGCTCTCCTTTCATGAAGATAAAGATGAGGATCACACCCACAACGACACAATCATGGTCTCTCAGGGTGACTTAGAAGCGAAGGAACAAAGTGCGCTGCCTGGGAAGGCTGGTTCTTGTAGAAGCAACAGGAAAGTAGAACGTGGTGTGGAAAGGGTTAAAACTGGCGCTCGGCGGGATACAAGGCTCTAGGTGCCTTAAAGACCACGCGGACACACTTGTTTGGCTCCTGTCGCGCTCCGTAGAATGAGTTCCCTGGGCCTCGGTGGGCCACGCCTCCGCAAAGAAGAACAACGCGAAGCTGCCCGCGTAGTGCCTGTTGCACTCGCCAAGGACCGGCCTGGCAGAGATAGAAAACTCGCAGTACTCTTGCCTCAGAACCGCCTCAATCCGGAAACACAAACTCCCCAGGCCCGGCACCGAGGGAGCCACCTCTTTCGAGGGTGGGAGTGCACATGCGCACAGGGGGCCTGAAAAACCCTTAAATACCGGCATGCGTGCGGCTGAGGCCTCTTTCCCTGCCGCCGCCGAGTCGCGCGGAGGCGGAGGCTTGGGGTAAGTTGAGTGAGGCGGTAGGGGGTGTATTGGTTATGATTTGTGGCTCGTTGTGTTCTTGCTGGGATTGGTGACGAGTATCTGGTTCTTTAACAGGTCAATACTTTTGTTTTTTAGTGCGTTCAAGATTCAGCTTCGCCCGTAACCCACCGCCATGGCCGAGGAAGGGTGAGCTCAGGGGCCGGGGTTGGAGTTGGGGTCGCGGTGTGGCTGAGGCGTGGGGCTAGAACTGGCGGAACAGGACTGGGTCAAACGGGTCGCCGTAAGCGCGTCTGTTGCACGCTTAGCTTTTGCTGAGTGCAAGGTCTTATGTGGTGTGAGGATTTTAACTGATGGTTCTGATGTGTTGCGTTTCAGCATTGCTGCTGGAGGTGTAATGGACGTTAATACTGCTTTACAAGAGGTTCTGAAGACCGCCCTCATCCACGATGGCCTAGCACGTGGAATTCGCGAAGCTGCCAAAGCCTTAGACAAGTACGTGTATCAGTCTCAATACTGTGGGTTCTTGCAGCCGGAACAAAACTGCCACCCAAGGGAAGAAGGCATGGAGTTCATGGTGTTAGCGCAAAAGTTCTGAATGGCATCCGTCCTACCGGAAACCTAGGAAAAGGTATCAGAACTTAGATCTATAAAGCCCACTTAAAATGTGTGGGTTGCTGTTTGGAATGGGGATACGCACTCAAAACTACAGTGTTTGAATGATGACTTTAATTGTCGGATACCCCTTCACTCCTTTTATGAGTGAAACATAAGAGTCTGACAAACCTGTAGGTTTTGGGGCTAGTCACTTTTATACTTATCTGGCGGATAGATGAGATGGAGAGCCACATTACATCTGGTAGTTTGCAAAACAAGCATTAATTTAATGGAATTTCAAACTCAGGTTTCAGAAGCATTTGGTCCTAGATGAATTTAGTAGTATAATAGCTGTGATTTATTTGAATTTGGGATATTTGTTAATGTATTTGAATGGGTCGAGTTAATGTGTTTTTTAGGGTGGTGGTATTGACAAATCAACCTATTCTTGAGCTGAATTTAAATGCAGTTTTAAGGTTTTACAGGACAAGTTCGTTTTGGTGTAATCTAGCCAATTCAATCCGATGGAAACGGCATTATTGTTTAATGTATTTAGTAGGTCCTAGTATGAATTTTCTGTATTATTCCTATTTCGGCAGTATTGCAGGGCATTTCATAACTGTTCCATTAATGCCACAGCTTTTTTTTTCTTTCTTTTTTTTGAGACAGAGTCACGCTCTGTCCCCCAGGCTGGAGTGCAGTGGCGCGGTCTCATTGCAACCTCTACCTACCAGGTTCAAGCGATTCTTCTGCCTCACGAGTAGATGGAATTACAGGCACACGCCACCATGCCCAGCTAGTTTTTGTACTTTCAGTAGAAACGGGGTTTCGCTATGTTGGTCTCAGGCTGGTCTGGTACTCCTGATCTCAGGTGATCTGCCCCCCTCGTCTTCCCAAAGTGCTGGGATTACAGAAGTGAGCCATTGTGCCTGGCTTTTCACATGTTTCTTTAGATATATGAAGCTGGCTTACAAGAAAGCTATTATGGTTGGGTTTGGGCCACAAGTTTTAAAAATGACTTATACCAATTCAGTGTGTCAGGGAAAGAGGTTTTACTGAAGACCAGTTGTAGGTTAATTGAAGATGTACATGCTCCCTAGCAGGTTCTTCAGACTTAAGCAATTTTGTACGCATTTGTGTTCAGTGGATTTGCTGCTTATGTTTTGCAAGTGTTAGTGCAAAGATAACCCTCCTAAAATGCAAAAATGATGGGTTTGGATCTGAGTTTTAGCTTCATTTCCATTGTAATTTGAATTTCAGGCGCCAAGCCCATCTTTGTGTGCTTGCATCCAACTGTGATGAGCCTATGTATGTCAAGTTGGTGGAAGCGCTTTGTGCTGAACACCAAATCAACCTGATTAAGGTAAGGCTGCTAAGGATTGTGTTGGGACTAATGTTCAGTGATGCTTGTGTACCAGGGTAAATTTTGTGAAGTCTCAAGCTGTTCATTTTGTGCAAGTGTAAATATTATGTGCACCTGATATTGTCGGCCATTTTAAAGATGATTGTAGGTAGAAGCATTTTATACCTGCAGAATTGAATCCTAATTTTGACGTTGGTATACAACAAAGATTAGTAACAGGTTTGTAGGTGATCTTTGTGCTGTACATGATGACAACTGGCTCCCTCTACTGAACCCATGCCATGAGGAAACTGCCATGTCACCCTTCTGACTACAGCCACCTTTTGAGTTTAATTTAATTTTGGTAATGTTAATGTCTATTAATGTGATTTTTTTTTTTAAATTTTCTCCCAATAGGTTGATGACAACAAGAAACTAGGAGAATGGGTAGGCCTCTGTAAAATTGACAGAGAGGGGAAACCCCGTAAAGTGGTTGGTTGCAGTTGTGTAGTAGTTAAGGTAAGTCACCGTTTATTTTAGGGATGAAGGTTATGCTGGCTAATCATATAAAACCTTATATTGAAATAAGTTGAGGATCTTATAAAAGGAAAAAACTGATTGAACAGGTTTAAAGCATTTTCTGCATTTCAGGAAAAAAATAAAAACTGTAATTTACAAGCCAGCCAATGAATCTGCTTACCTGATTGTGTTTGTGCAGACATACTTTAAAAACTGGCAATAGTAAAGCCATGTTACGAGCCTTAAGGACATTGAAGTCGTTAAGGTCCCTGAAAATGGCTATAACAAATCTTAGTGATGGGAAACATTTTTATAAGACATATCTAATTGTTGAAGCTCCACTATAATTGATACTAATAGCTTGGTGAAATTTCTAAGTATTAACAAGAAATTGCATGCGTGTTTTTTTTTTTTTAAGGACTATGGCAAGGAGTCTCAGGCCAAGGATGTCATCGAAGAGTATTTCAAATGCAAGAAATGAAATAAATCTTTGACTCACATTCCTCATGTCTGGCTTTTTATTTGGGGCAGTAAAATAAGGTCCCCGTTAGCAAAGTAAAATGTAATCATCGCAAAGTGATTACTACAGATTAACTGGAAACTTGCTCTCAAGGTCTTCTCCCCAGCCAATGACTACATCATGGGGCAATTCAAACCTGGACAGCCTTAGCAAAGATAGGTCTGCCATGTGGTGTTGGTGATGGCCAGTTACTTAGCTTATGGGCATTTATCCCTCACTAGGCTAGCCTAGAATCTGGAGAGAGAGGCTGTGTGTTTTTAATAGGTTGCAGTCTATGAAAGGACAGTGAGTAGACTTGCTGGGCAGGTTAGTAGAAAGTACACAGTTGGGCCAGGATCATATCTTGCCTGTGGGACAAGTCTATGATGCCCAGGAATGCTTGCGGACATTCGTTTGACTTTTTTGGTTGGAGACGGAGTTTCACTCTTGTTGCCCAGGCTGGAGTGCAGTGGCGCAATCTTGGCTCACTGCAACCTCTTCCTCCTGGGTTGGAGTGATTCTCGTGCCTCAGCCTCCCAAGCAGCTAGGATTACAGGTGCCTGGCAATTTTTTTGTATTTTTAGTGGAAATGGGGTTTCACCATATTGGCCAGGATGGTCTAGAACTTATGACAGCAGGTGTTCACCAGTTTCAGCCTTCCAAAGTGCTGGGATTACGAGTGTGAGCCACCATTCCTGGCCTTATTGACTGTTTTGTGCAGGAGCGAGAGGGGCTTGAATGCACGTGCACCCAGTCCCTAGAAATCTCCACAGTGAGAGAAGCCGTGGCTGGTGTTTGGTGTGTTTTAAACTTGGATAAATGTACCGTTAAAAGAATGTTGTGAGGCCATATACTTGGCCAATCCTGGTTTTGAAAACTTTATACCAGTGTTTTTATTTTTATCTTATACATAACAGGCTTAGGGCCTTGATGAGAATCTCAGAGTAGGGTCTCCCATGCTGGTTGGTTTGGTAATTATAATATAGCTGAAGCTGGTTGACCTTAGCATGGTAGTGATATTGAGTGCCCTCATGGAAAGCAGGGAGCTCCGAGATATTTTTTTCTGAAGTGTGTGTAACCTGGAACTATGTGTTAACATTGAAATTGTCAACCTCATGTACTCTGGCTTTTCTGAGGAAAGTTCACTTTGAACTCTAGTTTACTTGTATCACCAATCTGGACATTTTTGAGTGCCTGTTGCATATTTTTTGATAGAGATGGGGTTTCACCACATTGTCCAGGCTCAGATTTTTTTGTTTTGTTTTGGTGTTTCCATGTCCACTGTCACCTCAGCTGTAAAACACCAAAGTCAGAAGGAATGTTAATCTCCCAAGTTTTGGTTTTGTTTTTTGAGACAGTCTTACTCTGTCACCCAGGCTGGAGTGCAGTGGCACGATCTCAACTCATTGCAACCTCTGCCTCCAGAGTAGCTGGGATTACAGGCGCGTGCCATCATGCCCAGCTAATTTTTGTATTTTTAGTAGAGATGGGGTTTCACCATGTTGGCCAGGCTGGTCTGGAGCTCCTGACCTCAAGTGTTGGATTGGCTTCCCAAAGTGCTGGGATTACAGGTATGAGCCACCGTACCTGGCCCCAAATCTAACCTTGAACTCTGCATCTTGCCTTACTGTTGCTCTGTGTTTGCTCGTCCAAGTCATTAAAATGTCTCCATCCTCAGACTTCGTCGGTTTTCTGGCTGTTGTCCTCCAGCAGCCTCTGCTCAAATGCAGTGGCTCAATCAACCTTTTCCGACCTCCAGGATTTTAAGTACTGTTGTGTTGGCATTTTGACCTTTACCGTGTTTCAGTTCTTTCTCTTATTCTGCCTATGCTTTCAATTGTAATAGTTTCCAGAGTTTAGGTGAGCGTGTTTGCTTCTCTGCAGCCTTCCTGGGACATTCTCCCACTCCCACAGCTTGCCCTGATTGCCAAGTCTATTTTGTTTTCTTTGATCAACTCTAAGCTGTACCAGACAATTTCCCAAGGAAGACCCACTTGCTCTTCAAATTTTGCATGCCTTGAAGTGAACTTTACCATCACTAACATGTTTTTGTTAGAGGAAAAGAAAGCTGACCATGTGGTATGTACCATACTGCATTCATTATCACTTGTTACTGCCTACCACCTTCCCAAGCCGAAGGCCTTGGCATCCTCAACTCCTACCTGTGCTGTAAAGGTCTTACTACTGTCAGTCTCATCCAGATGATTTTCAAGACATGTTACTCATGTTACTCACTCCAGTTACTCATCCAGACTTGTGAGTTATAGTTACTGAAAAGTGATCATGTCCATCTCTTCATAACTTTGGTTTGTTCTGTTTAAAGTACCTCTACTTTTCTCCATCTAGATATCTCCTACTCATTCTTCAAAACTCAGTGCAAATGTAATGTCAGCTTCAGAGTGTGATATGCCTGTGTAGCTTATATGGAATTCACTGGGGAGCCCGTTGAAGCAAAAGTGCCAGGACAGAAGCAGATATCTTCATTGTTTTATGGGGGAAAATAGTTTTATGACACTGGTTGCTGTGTGTGCTCAGAATCTTGTTGAGGACATCCGTCATGAACCCAAAAGGAGAGCTGTTTGAGCCAAGCACTTGATGTTTTCTTGCACCCATGGACAGTGAGACTTGTGACTGCCTATTTTCTTTGGCTGTAAGAGCCTCCAAATGAAAGACTCAATTTTCTTTCTGTTCTTTATTCTTTTTTTTTTTTTTTTTTTGCCTCATTGTGATTTTATTAGTGTATTCTATGTATTTCTGATAAACAACTTTAAATGCTTTAAAAAATGAATGAGAGGCCAGGCGCGGTGGCTCACCCCTTAATCCCAGCACTTTGGGAGGTCAAAGCGGGCAGATCGTGAGGTCAAGGAGTTTGAGACCAGCCTGGCCAACAGGGTGAAACCCTGTCTCTACTAAAAATACAAAAAAATAGCTGGGTGTGGTGGCAGGTGCCTGTAATCCCAGCTACTCGGGAGGCTGAGACAGGAGAATCGTTTGAACCCCGGGAGGTGGAGGTTGCAGTGAGACAAGATTGCGCCATTGCACTCCAGCCTGGGAGACAGGGTGAGACTCCATCTCAAAAAAAACATCTAAAGAGAAATTGTAAAAAGGCTGTTTTAGACTGCTGTTATAAACAAGTACTGTCAGTCTTTAACTGGATTGTTGAGGCAACAGAAGCATTACATAGATGGCTTATAAACCCTAGGAAAGTGTGGAAACACCTGCTAGTCTTACTGAGGACTAGCCTTTAATGGAGTTTGAATTTCTTTTTTTAAATGAGTTCGTTATTTAAAGAGTTGTGCTCAAGGACTATGTTAATCACAAGTACTCCTGAGAGCCACTGAGAAAGAAGAGACTATGTAGTCAGGGAATAAGGGCAATAGCCATCACCACTCCAGGAAAAGGATGGGACAGGCTGATGGCAGAGAAGGGTACAGCATTGTTCTCCCAGCCAGGCATTTTCAGAAAGGCCAACCCATGTGCTAGAAGAACAATTTCAGCAGTAAGTCCCAGCAAGAGTAAAAGAGATGGCGTGGTTAAGGAGGTGACCTGGGGAGAGGCCACCAGACTGACTCAGGGCACCAGTCTGACTCACTGCTGGTGGCTTGGGATATAGAAGTATTGACACAGCAGAATGTTCAGAAGGATTGGGACCAAGCCGATCCCAGGCAAAAATAAATCATGAGTTCTTTTTTGAAAATATGGTTTGACACTTCAAATATAACAGTACATCTCAATTCAAATTACTTTATCATAAGTGAGATGTTTCAGCCAACTTTTTTCCCACAGTTTACGGATCGTAATCTTAGTCTGTTGATAAGTTGTATTCAAATCTGGCTTTTGCTTGGGAAGGCTTACAAACCGGGGAGGAGGATGAATCTTCCTCCTAAGGATTCTTCACCTATGTTGATGGGCAGTTTTCTAAGCTCTTCCCTACTTTGTGTAAAACATTCCTACAGAGTATTTTTTCTCCCCTTTTCCTCCTCCTCCTCCTTCCTTTCTTCTTTCTTCTTCTTTTTTTTTTTTTTTTTTTTTTTTGCTAAATGTTCAGTGATGGTCTTTATCACCACACTTTTAATTTGGCTTCCACAGTACCTTAGTTTTTGGAAGGAAATGTGCCAGAGAAGAGACAGAAGTGCCTTTTTGTTGTATTTTTCCATCTCTTTTGAGTTTGTTTTTTAAATATGAATTAACCAAACTGAGTGACAAAGATTGTGAAGATAGAGACCCTGGTGATACTCCTGAGGCCCTACCAATCAGTGAGGTTCTATTTGCCTTTCACTTTTTGATGATAGAGAGAAAAAAATTTTTGTTTTTTTTTTTGTTTTTTGTTTTTTTTGAGACAGCGTCTTGCTCTATCACCCAGGCTGGAGTGCAGTGGCACAATCTGGGCTCACTGCAGCCTCCGCCTCCCGGGTTCAAGTGATTCTGCCTCAGCTTCCCAAGTAACTGGGACTACAGGCATGTGCCACCACGCCTGGCTAATTTTTGTATTTTTAGTAGAGACAGGGTTTCACCATATTGGCCAGGCTGGTCTCAAACTCCTGACCTCGTGATCTGCCTGCCTCGGCCTCCCAAAGTGCTGGGATTACAGGTGTGAGCCACTGTGCCCAGCCAGAGAGAGAAAAAATCGTAAAGCATCAATTCAGAATGCTTTAGTTTAGAAAACATTTATTAGGCCAATTTCAAATAAAAGAATAGGCATAGCTATAAGGATATTCAACATAGAGCTACAATACTTTGTATTGATGGAGGAGAATTGAATAAAATGTATGTTTACGTAATGGGATATTAGGATGCCACTGAAATAGACAGTATGGAAGGGCATTTGTTAATATACATGTTTTGAAAAGTAGTTGAACGTACAATAGGATAGCATTTTCTAGGAAAAAAAAGGAGGAAATACTAAAATAATATAGAATATAAAGGGGCCGAGAGTGGTGGCTCATGCCTGTAATCCTAGCACTTTGGGAGGCCAAGGTGGGTGCGGATCACCTGAGGTCAGGAGTTCGAGACCAGCCTGGCCAACATGGTGAAACCCTGTCTCTACCAAAAATACAAAAATTAGCCAGGGATGGTGGCAGGCGCCTGTAATCCCAGCTACTCGCGAGGCTGAGGTGGGAGAATCTCTTAAACCCGGGAGGTGGAGGTTGCAGTGAGCCAAGATCGCACCACTGCGCTCCAGCCTGGGCGACAGAGGGAGACTCAGTCTCAAAAAAACAAACAAACAAAAAACAGAATATAAAGTTACATGCTGGCAGAGAAGACAGGTTGGAAGGATATACATCAAGGTGTTAATGTTTCTAGGAAGGTTTTCCATTTGCTTGTTTTCTTTTTCCTCTAATCAACATGTATTGCTTTTGAAGTAAAATATTTATTTTTATTTTTTAAAGGAAAGTTTACTTGGAAGAAACCCAAGCGGGCACTGAGAAGGCCAAGTGCCAATAAAACATTTTAAATTAAAGAAATGAAATAATGATACAGTAGATTCTTGGGGTTAATTTTGAGTGCCATTAATAATCTTTTTAAAAATTTATGTTTTGTGAATCAAGTGAATTTATACTTGTCTATACTTTCAGTGTAAAAACAAAACTGCTTAAAACGAATGAATTCATGCCTAGCCAGCAGAGGGCAGTAAGAAACTGATGCCAGCTGATGGACAGGTCAGTGAAAAACAGGAAGACAAGGTAAGAAGCAGGGACTATAGCAGGTTCACCCTAGAAAAAGATTCTTATTGCATTCTCTGAAGATTTTGAGAGTACTAGTTGTAGGAATAGAGATTACAGGATATTGTTGAGCTTAGTTTACTATTTCTGGTTGCATTTATTTGCTTTTTACAAACTGTTATCCATCATTTGGATTGAGTTTAATGAATGCTTCCAATAATAATAACAATACCAAATTAGCCTTGCTCTTAGACCATTTACATTTAAACTTTTTAAATACTAAAGGACATTGGCATTCATTTTCTAACTCACATAACATTATTTCAATTAGTTGTAATTTTAAGTAGTTTAAGTTTTTTTTTTTTTTTTTTGAGACAGAGTCTCACTTTGTTGCCCAGGCTGGAGTGATGTGGTGCAATCTCAGCTCACTGCAAGCTCCGCCTCCCGGGTTCACGCCATTCTCCTTCCTGAGCCTCCCAAGTAGCTGGGACTACAGGTGCCGGCCACCACGCCCGGCTAATTTTTTTGTATTTTTAGTAGAGACGGGGTTTCACCGTGTTAGCCAGGATGGTCTCGATCTCCTGACCTCATGATCCGCCCGCCTCGGCCTCCCAAAGTGCTGGGATTACAGGCGTGAGCCACTGCGCCCGGCCAGTTTAAGTTTTATAAATGATATCAATTAGAATTCTGTAACCACCATTGGACACTGGATGTTTTTTATCTTTCTTCCAAGGTTACTAATTTTGCCCAATTGCAATATATATTTGTGAAATACAAATAAATTATAAAAATTTAAACCGTTGATTTTCAATGTTTTCTCCACCATACTGAGAATATGCCTAGAACTACCCGAAGAACAAGTTTCCAGAGAAAGCCTATTCTGGAAAATGGGCATAATTTGGAGATGATCAAGGCAAGGGGTATACTTTGGAGATTAAATTCTCCACACCGTAGCTCCATGGAAGCATTATCTATGTTCTGAGCCTTTATCTCCCGTGCCTAGGACAGTGCGTGGTGTGGTAGGCACTCAGATATTTCACTTGTTTGTTTGTGGGCTTTCTTTTCAGTCTTAAACTCCTCAGCCTTTTTTCACCCTCTATTTTTTAAGGTTCCTTTTCCTCTGGCAACGAAAGTAAGTCTCTCAGGTGGGGCTGCTTTGAGTCAAGTGTGGAGCCAAGCTGTCTCAACTTCCTTTCTCTCCAGCTCCACTCTAGGGAGCAGGGCATAGAAACATATCCTATCACAATATGGAGTACATGGCTCTAAGAAGCTGAAAAAATACGTTTAAAAGCCATGGTGAGACCTGGGAACAGTAAAAAGCATGTGAATTCAGAGAAACTATTTTTACATTGCAATAATTTCTTTTTGAAGCTTATTTATCGAGACATATGCCAACAGCACAGAATTATATGAGTGATGTGAATTAAACCTTACACAAATGTAGTATTTGTCTTTTTATTTTTCCTTCTCTCAACTACCCCCAACTAAAATTTACAAATGGATATAAAAATCCTGTTTGTACTTGGTTGGCTCGTTAGAGAAATACTGAGTCAAAGGTCTGTGATATTTCACAGTGCTGCCCCCAGGTGAAAAGAAGCAAAATGCACATAAAAAAAAAATAAATATGAGATCCATAAGGGGAAAATAAAATATTAGCATATAAAATGCTACAAATTAAAAAGCCTGCCTTCTCCTGTAGATTTGAAGCTGGATAAACTTGATGGATTCTAGGAGTCAGCAGATGTTTTGCTAAATGGGTACATGTCGTGTCTTGGAGGGAGGTACTTAGCCCCACGAGGGTCATAACGTGATGCAGCTATGCCACTCTTTCAAGAGGAAATACACATATAATTTAAGAAGAAATTAAAACCTTTTCTACATTTCCCCACAAGCTTCATTTTGAAATAAAATTATCCTTTTCAAAATATTATATTCCAAATTTCTATCATGTGAAGACTCTAGAAAAGTTTACTCTAAAATAATGAAAATGATAACAATGCGAACGATGCTAAAGTGCAAAAGCAGAATTCAGAGTTGTATGTGAAGAGGAAATGATATACAATAAATCTGTTAGATTTTTTAGTAACATCATCAAGGCATAAAAGGCCGACTTGCCATATTAACTTTGTTGTTGCCTAGTGTTGTCTCGTGAAGTGAGTCTCATTCAAAGTATTTTGAGTTGCACTGCTGCCTTCTAGAAATGCTCAGTATAGAATACAGGACAGATGAAGTTTAACAGTCACTTTGATTTGACACTATTGTGTTGGGTTGCAGTAAAAATAAAACAGATAAGAAGTGAGCTGGTCTTCAAATAAACTTCTATATTGCAGGAAAACTGCAAAGGTGTTTCTCCTGTCATAGCAATGGGCAACAACACGACCTTTTGTGAATCAGAAACCTGCCTGGCCAATGAATCCAATACATCCCAGTACGGGACAATTTTAAAGTCCGTGTTCAAAGTTTATTTGCAGCAAATGGAGGTAATGTTTTAAAAGCAGAAGTATTAGGCTGGGTGCAGTGGCTCATGCCTGTAATCCCAGCACTTTGGGAGGCTGAGGCGGCAGGCAGATCACCTGAGGTCAGGAGTTCAAGGCCAGCCTGGCCAGCTTAATTAAACCCTGTCTCTACTAAAAATACAAAAATTAGCCAGGCACGGTGGCACATGCCTGTAATCCCAGCTACTCAGGAGGCTGAGGCAGGAGGATCACTTGAACCTGAGAGGCAGAGGTTGCACTGCAGCCTGGGTGACAGAATGAGACTCCATTTCCAAAAAAAAAGCAGTATTTCTTGCTGGTGTTGGGGAGGAGGCAATGGGAAAAAGAGACAGAGAAAGCGAGGGAGGGATGGAGAGGGAGGGAGACAGAGGGAGAGGAAAATGTTCAGGTCACTATAAATTAGTACAGAGGATTCTTGTTATTTTTTTGCCCCACGCTGGTGATTTTCTCAAGTTAAAAAATGAAAACAAAATGCCAGCATTCACTTTTTATTTTGGAAATTCAGCTGATGCAATCGTTAGTTGAAAATAAACATAAATAGGCCGGGTGCCGTGGCTCATGCCTGTAATCCCAGCACTTTGGGAGGCCGAAGTGGGTGGATCACGAGGTCAAGAGATCGAGACCATCTTGGCCAACATGGTGAAACCCCATCTTTAATAAAAACACAAAAATTAGCTGGGCGTGGTGGCGGGTGCCTGTAGTCCCAGCTACTCAGGAGACTGAGGCAGGAGAATCACTTGAACCCGGGAGGCGGAGGTTGCAGTGAGCCAAGATTGTGCCACTGCACTCCAGCCTGGCCACAGAGCGAGACTCTGTTTCCAAAAAAAAAAAGAAAATAAATGTAAATAAACTGAATATTATCTGACTGATTCCACTTTCACTGCATTGGATAGAACTGAGTAATTGTTTTCTTTGGAGATCACAGAAAGTCTCAATTGAAATAGCATTTTATTGAAGTGAAAAGAACTTACAATCATTGTCAGTTCACGGATTTGTACTTGTGCTGAAAATCTTTAAGGCAGCAAATAAAATGTTCCTCTACCTGTGCACTTTAACTCTATTCTCCTACTAAGACATTCTAATTTGAAAATCAGGGCCAGGCGCGGTGGCTCACGCCTGTAATCCCAACACTTTGGGAGGCCGAGGCGGGCGGATCATGAGGTCAGGAGATCGAGACCATCCTGGTTAACACGATGAAATCCCGTCTCTACTAAAAATACAAAAAAATTAGCCGGGCATGATGGTGGGTGCCTGTAGTCCCAGCTACTCGGGAGGCTCAGGCAGGAGAATGGCGTGAACCCGGGAGGCGGAGCTTGCCGTGAGCCGAGATCGCACCAAGGCACTCTAGCCTGGGTGACAGAGCGAGACTCTGTCTCAAAAAAAAAAAAAAAAAAAAAAAGAAAAGCAATATATTTAATAATATTTATATTGCCTTATCTAAATTGGAAGACAAAAAATAATATATGTATATTATTTTATTTATTTGTTTTTTCTTTTGAGATGGAGTCTTGCTCTGTCACCCAGGCTGGAATTCAGTGGCATGATCTCAGCTCACTGCAGCCTCCGCCTCCCGGGTTCAAGCGATTCTCCTGCCTCAGCCTCCTGAGTAGCTGGGATTACAGGCATAAGCCACCACACCCAGCTAATTTTTGTATTTTTAGTAGAGACGGGGTTTCACCATATTGGCTAGGCTGGTCTCAAACTCCTGACCTCAGATGATACACCCACTCTGGCCTCTCAAAGTGCTGAAATTACAGGTGTGAGCCACCGCACCTGGCCCCAACATATAAATAATATGAAAATAATAACAAAACTCAGTAGAGTTGAGTGGAAGATCATGTAAACCAGCTCCTTTTAACCTTGTTCTGTGTTTCCAGAATTCTATAGATTCTTTGATTTCTACTTCAATGACTTGATAATAATAGTTAAATAATTGTGCAAATAAATAATGGGGATTTATTTTATAATAACATCTTGTTATCTTAGGTGATTCCCAAATTGCTTCATTTTTTATTTTAGTCTTTTGAAGGGAGTCTACCATGGTGGAGGGACTCTTACATAATACAAGGGTTTATTTAAAACTAACCATTTAGTATAAAACAAGAAGGTATATTTAATGTTTATGATGATCATTTCTCAAAGTTAGCTTATTGTTAAATGATGCAAAATTCAGGGAATTAAAGCAAACAACCCAAACTATTATAGTATTCTTCATAATGACATAAGTGATCTTCTTTAATACTGTCACCAAAGGTAAATAAATATTAATGACAACTGTGATTTTCCTGAGTGTCAGCAGCCGCCTTGTCTCTGTTATCATTATTGGTTTTGTTATTTTCTAGAAGTAATTATATGGCCAGACCAAAATGTGACCTTCCTACTTTCTTTCCTGTGTTTCCGGAGAACATGCTTTCTCTTGCCTCTAGAGAATTTAGGCCTGATGTGACAATATTTTTCCGCTGCAGATTCTACTGGAATTAGAGTCTGAGGTTTTTCTGGTTTTTTTTTGTTTTTTTCTTGAGACAGAGTTTCACTCTGCCGCCCAGGCTGGAGTTCAGTGTTGCTATCTCGGCTCACTGCAACCTCTGCCCCCTGATTTCAAGCAATTCTCCTGCCTCAGCCTCCCAAGTAGCTGGGACCACAGGCGTGTGCCACCATGCCCAGCTAATATTTTGTATTTTTAATAAAGACGGGGTTTCACCATGTTGATCAGGCTGGTCTCGAACTCCTGACCTCAGCTGATCTGCCTGCCTTGGCCTCCCAAAGTGCTGGGATTAAGGTGTGAACCACTGCGCCTGGCCGAGTCTGAGTTTTTAAGATGGAAGAGATTTGAGAAATGGTCTAGTTTGATTCCTTCATTTTCCAAATGAGAAGATAGAACTCCAAGTTCCAGGACATGACCCAAGAAGCCTTTGAACATTGGGTAAACTGCCTGATTATAGGATTTGCCATTTTGTTGAATATTATAATAGTTTGTATTTAATATATGTAGAAAGATTATTATTATTATTATTTTTAGACAGAGTCTTGCTCTGTCTCCAGGCTGGGGTGCAGTGGCGTGATCTCGGCTCGCTGCAACCTCCTCCTCCCGGGTTCAAGTGATTCCCCTGCCTCAGCCTCCCAAGTAGCTGGGACTATGGGCGTGCACCACCATGCCCAGCTAGGTTTTTGTGTTTTACTAGAGACAGGGTTTCACCATGTTAGCCAGGATGGTCTTGATCTCCTGACCTCGTGATCCACCCGCCTTGGCCTCCCAAAGTGCTGGGATTACAGGCGTGAGCCACCATGCCCGGCCCTGAAGAATTATATTTTATAAATTGGTAGGTAGCTTCCACAAGAGGCATGTAGAGATTTGGAAGAAAACTCTTTATACAAAGCTAAAACTCAAATGTACAAACATACTATTCCATAAGCCATTCATTTGCAATGCTCTGCACTTTTGAGTTTTGCTGTGCAAAAACTGTGCAATATTTTCCTGATCTCTACTTATTTCATATTATCCAGACCAACAACAATGGTTCAGCATGGTGAATTCTCCAGAAAGAGGGATCTACAACACTGAGTCTTGTCAAGCATTCAGTAGTGGAGCAACACAGGTGAATTAATAGGGCCAAGGAGACACCTTTAAAGAAAAGGGAAGAGAAGGGGAGCTATTTGTCCAGAAAATAGTGATTTGAAGAAAACTAGTCTGGAAGTGTATGATGAGGGTATATTTTGTAAAAGATTACAGCTAGCTGCTTTGCCTTGCCATGAAATAAACAAATAAGATAATTTTTAGAAGCAGTTATAATAACTTTAAATGAGGAGTGTTGCTACCTATAGTTGATTGTAAGGGCAATTGGGCTTTTAAACATAATACCGGGTTAAGTACACATTCTTCTGAGACCCTGTCAGCAGACTGCTGACGTTTGTAATTGGAAAAGAGAACGTCTCTTAAGATCTCTTTAACTAGTCAGCCTAAGACACAGATTCTCATCCTCAACAGAATGCTATGCCTGTTCACAAAAACCTGGGGAGTATGATCACATTAATGCCCAATAGATTTATAGCAAGCATAAGAGCAAAAGAAAATCTATGTGTTTTTGAAGACATAGACTTCCCTAGTGGATATGTTTTCAGATTCTAAGAGTTAGAGGTAATAATAATTTTTTTAAAGTTTATTTTTTTAAAGTTACTGTATTATTTTTATCTGCTTTGGTAAAAATTCCAAAATAAGGCAGTGATTTCTATTGTTTTGGTTAACTTTTGCCTTCCTCATACTCTCTGTGAGTATTCTAAATTTGAGATTGTTGCTGATAAATCAATTTCCTGAGAACACTTTAGCTAATATTAAAACTTAATATATATGGTTATTATTTTTAAAGTTTAATTTTTTTATGTTTACATTGTAAAAAATAAATGACTGAAATTTAGGTAACACGAGGAGAGCAATATTCTGAAAAATGAGGTGAAGTACCAATTTAATGTTTAGATAAAGACCAAAATTTCTTTAGAATAACTTTTATTTAAAGACATATCAAATTTAAAACATTATTATGACATTGTCAATTTGAATAAGATTGGTTTTTAATCTATGGCTAGAGACAATTTATAAAAGAGCCAACAGTCTCTAGTTTGTAGTTTTATCCAGTTTTGCTTTTCATTCCTTTTGAGGGTAATTTCATTACATTCTATGTAGCAAACAGGAGATGGCAGCATTACTTCAGCCGTTCAAAAAGACACTCAGTCCCTTCTGAAAAGAGAAGGCTGGGAGCTGATGGAGAGTAGAGATTTAGCAGCAGGTGCTACAATGTACATAGAACAGAGGAATGTATGTTTCCTATGTAGGGTACATAGGAAACAAATGTGAAATAAAACTGTTTAATGTCTCTGAATGCTGCAGATTTTTACGCATATTTTCCAATGTAACAGGCCCTTCCCTTGTAAAAGTGAAATGGGTCAGATGTTGAGATTTTTATGGGATTTAGAAAGCTGTGCATGCATAACAAAGAGCTTGGCTCTACAGCTGTAGGATTTTTAATCTCTATTTTTTTATGGAGTAGTAATTTTCTAAGAACACTAGACACTCATTTTCTTTATTTCTTCTCAAATTTCTAAGCATACATTAATAATAATATGGAACTTGGGTATCAGGTCAAAAAAATGCATACATGATCCAAACTACTGATATCTGCTACAGCTGTTAATGCAGGAGATAAAATATTAGATTGGTAAATCCATGGGCCTCAAGGCCTCAGCTCCTTTTTCATGTCTAATTTGATACCTCTCCTTGAGGAAGCAACTTCTAAGGAACACAGATCTGTAATATACAAACTGGGTATATTTTGTTGAATTTTTTTATATATCTGTAAATAAATTTACTTATGTTTTGTTTGTGAAAAATTTATAATAGTCTTTCTTAGCTTCTTTCAGGAAATCTAACCAGCTATTGGAAGAGTACTTGGAAAATCAAAAATTTTATTAACTTTAAGTAAAAGAAGAGAAAATGAAGGCCTAAATAGAAGTTTCCTTGATGCTGATGTTAGACCTTTACCCTGGTTAAGGAAGAAAAGATTCAAAGAATTGTTCAAAGATTCAAAGAAAAGATTAGAAAATTGTCTCCATTCTTTGAATGGAGACTTGCATTCCAGCCTTTATCTTCATTTTAAATTCTATATTCTTAGGAGCCTTGTTTAGGAGATATTTCTCCAAACCCTATTTTTAAAATATGGATTTTTGTTGCTCATTTTAACTGACGTCTGAGCTTTAATTTCCTCATATCTGCGCATAATCTGCTTCAGGCTATGATTGCTTTTTTTTTCTCTTTTGAGAAAGCAACCTTTCCATGTTGGCATAAATTTGGCTTGTATGTACTAAGCAGAACATTTTATTAATATGCTAACCATTTTCCATTAAAATCCAAGGCTATCACATACATAAATATAGCTTTTATGGGTTCACCAGAGATCCAAACGTGAACCTGAAATTTAGTCTACCACTTGGTAGCTTATGTCAGCTGGCAGGGCTACTATATCAGAAATAATGACTTGAGTGTGAGTTTGAATAAATGAAAACCATAGATGTTTAATCATAATGCAGTCAGAGGTTTATCCTGGGCTCCATAAATAGTGGGGAGGGCATAACTGATCTTGAAACATTTTTCACTTTTCTTTTTCAATATGTTCTGCCTTCTCATTAAGTAATTGTGAACAAGGACACTGGTACTAATTTTTAATCCTCTTTGACATGCTAAGGGCTTTAAAATGTGATATTTGACAGAGGTTTGGTCTATTTGTAGGGCCAACCACTGAGCATCAGATTGGAGATTCTTATGGTGTCCATACTAAGGCCTTTGAAAAGTGATAACTCAGAGAGGTGAATGCAAGGGCTTTTAAGATGTCTGTGTCTGTACCTGTATCTGTATCTCTCTCTCTTTCTCTCTCTCATTTTGTGGTTGGTCAACATACACCGGCTTTATAGTCAGGGGAGCTTGGATGTGAATCCTGCATTGGCAGTTACTGATTGTGAGACAACAGAGAAGTCATTTCACTTATATGAACCTCATTTTTTTCTCTAAAATAGTTATAATAATACCTGTCTTATAATGTTTTTGTGAGGATGAGATGATATATATAAAGTGCTTTTGTCCAGTGTCTCAAACATAAATAATGGTGGTTATTATGATACAGAATTATCAGAGCAAATTTAAATGTATATAATATTTTTAAAGAATATAATTTGATTACTTTTTCTTTGCAAAACCCTACCCTATATAAAGATAGTTTTAAGATCTGCTAAAACTCAAATATTCCCTATGGAATAGGTTATAACTTTTAGTTACACAGTGCTTGAGACAATATATTTGTGTAACCTTCTCCGAAAAGTTTTATAAATAGCTTTCATAGGCCATGGACTTTATTAGGGTCCCAGTCCTAAGGGGTCTATAGAAGCCTGTCTAAAGATTATTTAGAAAGATTATAGAAAACTGTTCAGTCCAATGGGTGTTTATGCCTGTTCAGACCCTTGCTCTTGGCTTCAGCTCTCAACTGTGGCTTTGTGCCCCTGGAGATAGCATGCTTGTTAAGCGCATTGATTGTAGCCACTTAGAGCTGTTGCTGCTCTGAACAGCATTACCCAAACAGAATATTCATTTTTGCACACTATTTACTGAGTGTTTAACACAATGTTTTACTTTATGTAGAATTGTTTTTGTCACCTAAGAAACAAAACGAGTTTAAATATTTCATTTAAATATTTCCAAAGTCTAGGCCTTCTGCCTTGCAAGTTCTTTGATGTTGAGTCCTTTGTGTTTTCTTTCAGTTACAATTCAGGTCTTTGAGCAATGAGGTCAGATAATCTTGTTCCTTGCTCTTCATTCTTCTCTGCCTGCCCTTTCTTATCTCTTCCGGCCCCTCGTTTGTACAGCCCAAATTAGCCTATAGATTGCATCTTTGGTTAAGAGTTTCTCGAAGGTAGGGAACACACTTCTTATGTGCTTTCCTCAATGGCTAATTAAGATATTTTGTTCAAAAGTACTTAAAATGAGGACATTAATATGATCTATGATCATATTTTCTGTGTTGGGGGTGCCAAATACTATTTGCACTGACAAATATGATTAAGCTAAAATGGGGGCTCTTAATTCTGGAAACATGATAATTGAATACTGTGACAGAGATGATGAATAGTACAGATTGAAAAAACAGTCTCTCATTACCATTTAGGTTAATCTGTCGAATAATTAAATAAAAAATCTCCTTTACATATGGAATAGACAACACATTACTCCAAGAGATGATATATGCTGAAAATGGAAAGATTTGAATAAGTATAGAGGACAGTTGTAGAATGAATAATCAAAGGAAGCTGCATATTTTGAGTGTATCTCTATACTTTAAGGCTAATGTCAGCCGCCGCCATCTTGGGATCTCTGCCAAGACTGAGCCATCCTACTGGACTGGTAGGACCCTGGCTTTGACAGTAGGGCTGTTGTTATGTTTTCGGGAGTAACAGAGAATAGAATTGCAGTTTTAATTTTAAAATTATTTTGTCTTTGTCTCCAGCACCTTTCATCATCCTTACCTAATAAAACCCCTATCCTGGTTCATACAACACTTCTCCGCATCCATTCCTGCACCACACAACTGAACATTATTGCAGAAAAGCACACAACCAAGCCAACTTGTTTCCTCTCAGTGTATAAGGATGTAGACAGGAGGTTAGATGTGGAGGTAGCAACTTGGGAATGTTATTTCCTGATTTTTTTTTTTTTTTTTTTTGAGAGGGAGTCTTGCTTTGTTGCCCAGGCTGGAGTGCAGTGGCGCAATCTCGGCTCACTACAAGCTCCACCTTTCCAGTTCACGCCATTCTCTCACCTCAGCCTCAAGAGTAGCTGGGACTGCAGGTGCCCACCATCACGCCTGGCTAATCTTTTTGTATTTTTAATAGAGACGGGGTTTCATCTTGTTAGCCAGGATGGTCTCGATCTCCTGACCTCGTGATCCGCCTGCCTCGGCCTCCCAAAGTGCTGGGATTACAGGCGTGAGCCACTGCGCCCGGCCTTTCCTGATTGTTTTTATTTTCTCTCAGTGGAATAAGGAAGTAAGCTCATTAGCCAGAAAGAGGATGAGGGAGGAAGAGATGGTGGAGATTTGAGGTGAAAGGAGGGTGACAGAGTAAATAGACAAAGCATGTGATCCTATATTCCCTTAAGCTGTGGTCCCAATTTCTTGATTCCTGTTTATAGCAAAACTCCTCAAAAGATTTGTCTGTTCTCCCCATTGTTAGCTCCACTTCCAGTTGATCTTGAACTCACTTCAATAAGGTATTTGCTGTCAACATTTCTCTGAAACTTGTCTTCTCAAAGTCACTGCTTATTTCCATGTTCCTAAATTTAATGGTTCATTCTCTCTTTTAACTTTCTTGACATCTCGGTGGCATTTGACAGTTGATCACTCCTTCCTCTGTGAAAGACTTTCTTTACTTGCCTTCTAGAATCCTCTACCCTTCTGTTTTTTTCCTGCTTCATTTGCTTCTCCTCAGTCACATTACCAATTTCTCCCCTTGTCTCTGTCCTAAATATTGCAAACTCAGGTTTCCTTCCTGGATCTCTTCTTTTTTCTATCCACACTCACTCTCTTGGTGATTTTATCCTTATGTATGTGGAGGGCTTCCCAATTTACATCTCCATTCCAGACCTTTCCCCTGATCTCCAGGTGCATGGACTTAACTGCTCACTTGACATTTCTACTTGGATGTGTAACAGCCTTCTGTAATCAAACTTCCTGATCTTTCCTCAAAAACTTTACTCCTAACTCTTCCTTATTACTCTAAGGACAACTCTATCTTTTTCCTTTCTTTTCTTTTTTCTTTTGTTTTTTTTTTGAGACAGAGTCCTGCTCTGTTGCCCAGGTTGGAGTGCAGTGGCGCCATCTCGGCTCACTGCAGCCTCCGCCTCCCGGGCTCAAGAGATTCTCTTGCCTTAGCCTCCTGAGTAGCTGGGATTACAGGTACACACCACCATGCTCAGTTAATTTTTTTTTGTATTTTTAGTAGAGACGGGGTTTTGCCATGTGGGCCAGGCTGGTCTCTAACTCCTGACCTCAGGTGATCCACCTGCCTCGGCCTCCCAAAGTGCTGGGATTACAGGCGTGAGCCGCCATGCCTGACCAACTCTACCTTCTTAATTGCTCAGGCCAAAAAATTTGGAGTCATTCTTGTGTCTTTTCTTTCTCTTATACTCCATAGTCACCTCTGTCAGCAAATCTCGTTGGTTTTGCCTTCAACATTTAGTCTACATGTGGTGATTGATTTCTTACCAGCGTTACTGCTTCCATTCTGGTCCAAATCACTATCATCTCTCTCACTTGGGTAACTGCAATAGCTTTCTAACCCCTTTCCACCTTTGACCCTGACATTCTGTTCTCCCAAACAGCAGCCACAGGTTTGAAAACCTAAATTTATCATTTTACTCCTCTGTTCAAATCCTCTAGTAGCTCTCCATCTCACACCGAGTAAAAGGCAGTCCTTAGAGTGGCCTAATACAATCTGACTGTCTGCTGCCTCTATAACCTTTTCCCCTACCTTCCTCCCTCCCTCACTTTACTTAGCAACACTGGCCTCCTTGCTATTCTTTGATAGTACCAACAATACTCCTGCCTCAGAACCTCAGGACTTGCTGTCTCCTCTGCACAGAATTGTCTTCCCCTGTGTTTCTGCATACCTCTCTCCTTCATCCCCCTCAGATTTCTGCTCAGATGACACTTTAGGAAGACATTCTCTTGATCATCCTATCCTATTGAAAATAGCAGCCCCTCTTTGTACTGACTCTTTTCTATTCTAGTAACGAGCCATAGAAATGATCCCTGAAATAATAGTCTTAAGGCTCCTTTCTTTCTTCTCTTTTCTTTCTTTCTTTCTTTCTTTCTTTCTTTCTTTCTTTCTTTCTTTCTTTCTTTCTTTCTTTCTTTTTCTTTCTTTCTTTCTTTCTCTTTCTTTCTTTCTTCTTTCTTTCTCTCTCTCTCTTTCTTTTCTTTCTTTTTTTTTCTTTTGAGATAAAGTCTTGCTCTGTCACCCAGGCTGGAGCGCAGTGATGCAATCACAGCCAACTGCAACCTCCACCTCCTGGGTTCAAGCGATTCTCCTGCCTTAGCATTCCGAGTAGCATGGATGGTGTGCGCCACCATGGCTGGCTTATTTTTGTATTTTTAGTAGAGACAGGGTTTCGCCATGTTGGCCGGACTGGTCTCCAACTCCTAACCTCAGGTGATCCACCCATCTTGGCCTCCCAAAGTGTTGGGATTACAGGCGTGAGCCACCGCGCCCAGCCTCCACTTTCTTAAGTTGTCTCTGTACCATTCACCACCATTTGACACTCTGTATTTAAATTACTTACTTGTGTATTATATATCTTCCTCTGTTAAAACATAATTTTCATTTTTATAGAGAGGTAAGGAAGGGCTTCCTGAAGAAGTAACTCTTTAATTGAAACATCAAAGAGGAGGAGAAATTAAATAGGCCCAGAGAAGATTCTTCCAGGCAAAGGGAAATACACATGCATAGGCTTCCTTTTGTGGGGGGAAGCAGGGTGAAGACAAAAGAATAAATAAGGCTTCACTCCCTCACAATTGGACTCCTCCATGACGGCTGAAATTATGGCCACCAGGAACTCTCAGGCTCAGCTCATCACACTCATGACCAGAAAGTAACTCAGTGTTAGTCTCTCTGCTTCTATGTTCATAAACTCTAGAGAAGGACTTGGATGAGCCCTCTTGGGTTAAGAGACAAATGGGAGGAGTGGAGCAGTATGTTTGGTCCAGCTTGGGTCACTTCTTCACCTCTTAGACCAATCCCTGTGACCAGGAATGTGGAGTCGATAAAAAGATGGCAGCTACCCCTCAAGCTTCATGTTCAATCGTGGAAAGGTACATTTCCCCCCACAAAAATGGGGATGTAAGAATCAAGGGGGAGGCTGAGGCGGGCAGATCATGAGGTCAGGAAATCAAGACCATCCTGGCTAACATAGTGAAACCCCGTCTCTACTAAAAATACAAAAAATTAGCAAGGCGTGGTGGTGGGCGCCTGTAGTCCTAGCTACTTGGGAGGCTGAGGCAGGAGAATGGCGTGAACCCGGGAGGCGGAGCTTGCAGTGAGCCAAGATCGCACCACTGCACTCCAGCCTGGGCGACAGAGTGAGACTCCCTCTCAAAACAAACAAACAAAAAAAACCAAAACCCTCAACATCAGGCCGGATGCAGTGGTTCTTTCTTGTAATCCCAGCACTTTGGGAGACTGAGGCCAGCAGATACCTTGAGCTGAAGAGTTGGAGACCAGCCTAGGCAACATGGTGAAACCCCGTCTCTACAAATAATACAAAAATTAGCTGGACGTGGTGGTGTGGACTTGTAGTCCCAGCTACTCAAGAGGCTGAGGTGGAAGCATTGCTTGAGCAATTGATTGAGGTCGAGGCTGCAGTGAGCCGTGATCGCACCACTGCACTGTAACCTGGGAGACAGAGTGAGACTCTGTCTCAAAAAACAAAACAAAAACAAAACAAAACAAAAAACAAACCTCAACATCATCTCAGGCTTGTCCTTGGTATTTTTTTTTCTTGCTTCTCTAAATCCATTCTTCAACTTTGTGGGGAGTCTGACCTGAATGAACTGCACTCATGAGCATCTCTTGTGTTCTACCAGTTGGAGGCACTAACAGGGTGGGAAGTGGGTGAGGCGAGGGTATTTAGTCTCCTGGCTTCCTGCTGGTTCAACTTAGTCCTGTAGGGCTGTAGGGCAGCCCCTATACTCTCCAAGTGTAGTAATAGCTTTTTTGCTGTGGCTAGTCCTGGAATCCTATACCATCCTGCTGTTTCTTCAAACCCTGCTTACTCTTTTTGTAAACAATTCTTTTATTAAAATTTGCTCAATTATCCAGTTTAAATATGCCATTCATTTCCTGTTTGGACACAGATTGGTATAAAAATGACAGGATATTCTAAAGGAACAATTTGGGAAAGCTAAAGAAGATAAAAGAGAATGTGCTTTTGTACAAATTCTATAAAACAAAATGCAGAGACCAATCAGAGGAGACTGAGGTTCTAATGCAAAATCTCCAGCAGAGAATGAAACTAGACATCTGCAAGTAGAGAATAAAGCAAGCTGGATTTCAAATGGTCCAAATCCATGCTGATCTATGCAGATCATAAAGATGGAAAGATGAATTAGGATACATTTTGGGGAAGTTTACACACTGATGATGTCCTTTCTGGAAAATTAAGTTCCAGCCAATCAAAGGTTCATAGAAAGGTGATGATAATAACTCACTTTTTCTATTTCCTTGGCATGTACACCCTCCAGACCCAAAATCTCTTCCATTGTTACATTTATTTAGCAAGTGCTGTGATTATTGCATGACATTTATTTGTAAAATAGGATTAACAAATGGGCCACCACTGGTTCACCTGTATCAAGAAATAGCTCTAAAGAGGAAGACATCTGTGGAGGATAAATGACAGGACACTTAGATGGCCAGAGAAACCCAAAATAAACAGAAGGAAAAAAAATAAACCTGCAATATCGCAACATGTGGGAAGCAATTTATATACCAACTCTGCAATGGTAGAGGAACTTTTGGGAGAAAAGGTGGCATTCATCTATGATGAAGAGAACAGGCTGGTTACTCAGGAAATCAATACAGTCTTTAAACCATGGCATATTTTTTTAAATAAGTGTGCATTAATCCTGCAGTTGTATTTGCAGGTATGCACAATCCTCATGGATCGAACATAAAGAAGAAATTATTGTAATGTCTTAACTTAGTGTTGTACCTAGCAAAGGGCTTTACATATTGAAAATGCAAGCATTAGTTGAATGAATAAATGAAAAAAATTAATCCACTGGAAAATGAGCACTGACCATTAGCATATCAGTAAATTAGCACTTTTGTTCTCAGTGTAATGTTTTGCTTATTTAACTTACTGTTGTTTTGATTGGGTTCTATTAATTGATAATAGTATTTATTGGGCCTATTAAAGATATATGTTTAGCATCTGTTTACATTGCTAAAAGTTAATTGGTGGGAATTCAAACGCTTTTTGAATCTATCCCTATAGGAATTACAGACAAATCTATTGATTTGTTAATCATTAATATGCAGCCATTGGACCTGTGCATGTAAATATACAAACCAGATGTTCATGTTGTCAAGTTATTGCTTGTTTCTAGTTTGGATCCTGAGTTTCCTTGCCCACCCTAACCTGAACAGAAGTGTAGACAACAGAACAGTGATGTACCAGATGTAGCCTCAGATGGGGCATCTCTGCCATCGTCTTTATGTATTTGTAAATCTGCATATCAGAGAATTCCATTTTAAGTAGAATTATTAGAATTTTATCAATGCCTCTATAGTTGCCTTAAAAGCCAATTTTATGACATTTGTGAGCATTGGGTAAGAGGAAAAGAATGGAAAAATGTGTCCAAGAAATATGATAGATATGTAAAAATTTGGGTGCAACTTTAGGCTTGAGATTTAAAAATAAAACTGGGATCCTATAGAATTTTTACATACTATATAATAAAAGTCTGCAATCTGATCCTCACACGTCTCCGTTAACATCTAACATTGAATTTGTTCTATTCTCATTGTTTTTCATTGATACAAGTGTTTGGTGAAGAATTCAGGAACTTTCCTTCACAAATGTTTTATTTGATTTACAGCATTAGGGGCTGTGATATTCCTGGTTAGAATATTTTACTGTTGAAGTCTTTAAGTAAAAAACATTAGTTGAATTCCCACAGGAGAATGTGCATCAGCCCTGTGTTAAGCTCTTGGTTCAGACTTATTATTTCAGCTTCCAAAATGTGTTTTGACTAACCTAATAGTGTGATAAATGCAAGAAGTGTGTGCACAGCTTAAAACATTTGGAAATGCTTCTACTATGTGCTGCTTTTACACTGGGCAGTTTACTTTCTCTGTAAAAGTATTTCTATTCCACACTCTACTGTCCTATGGGTTTCTGAAAGGTGAGCATGAACTTTGTGGGAATTCTATTTTTGGATTTTAAAACTGGAGTTGCATGGTAAACAGTTTTTTACTCTTACCTCGTTAGAGTTTTCAAACTTTCTCCCTTCTTGAGTGCACGGACACCAGTTTCACTTGTTTCCCTTTATATTTGTGCACACTTCCTAAACTCACAGCACATAAGTCTTCCAGTTAGGTGGCATATTCCTCCTGGATTCTCCATGCTCTTTCATTTCCCTTTTTGACCTTTCTAATCATCTCCTTTCCTTAACCACTTAGTGGTTGTGAACCTTCAAGCTATAGTTCCATTATCAAGACAGCCTATATCACCAAGACAGTCTACTCCTTTACACTCTATATATGCCCTTCCCAATAAAATAGTCAGTAGCCACATGCAATTGTTGAATACTTGCAGTGGGGCTTGTCCATATTGAGATGTGCTGTAAGTGTAGAATACACGCTGGATTTCCAAGACTTAGTACAAGTGAAAAGGATATAAAATAGCTGATTCATAATTTTATATTGGCTATTGTGTTGAAATAATAATATTTGGGACTTATTGGTTTAAATAACATATATTATTAAGAAATTAAAATGAGGCCAGTCATGGTGGCTCACACCTGTAATCCCAGCACTTTAGGAGGCCGAGGCAGGCAGATTACCTGAGGTCAGGAGTTTGAGACCAGCCTGGCCAACGTGGTGAAACCCTGTCTCTACTAAAAATACAAAATTAGCCGGGCATGGCAGTGCATGCCTGTAATCCTAGCTACTTGGGAGGCTGAGCCAGGAGAATCACTTCAACCCAGGAAGCAGAGATTGCAGTGAGAGCAGATTGCGCCATTGCATTCCAGCCATGGCGACAAAAAGAAATTAAAATGTATTACTAAAAAGTTTTCTTCATCTTTTAAAAATGAGGCTACTAGAAAATGTGGCTCACATTATGTTTCAATTAGAGAGCACGGCTTGATATCAGTCTTTCTCAAATCTAGTTATCCATCAGAAGCATCTAAGAAAGAAAACAATACGTGGCTGGGTGCGGTGGCTCACGCCTGTAGTCCCAGCACTTCGGGAGGCTGAGGTGGTGGGCAGATCACCTGAGGTCAGGAGTTTGAGACTGATCTGACCAACATGGTGAAACCCTGACTTTACTAAAAATACAAGAATTAGTGGTTGTGGTGCACACCTGTATTCCTAGCTACTCGGGAGGCTGAGGCAGGAAAATCGCTTGAACCCTGGAGATGGAGGTTGCAGTGAGCCGGGATCACGCCACTGCACTTCAGCCTAGGTGACAGAATGAGACTCCATCTCAAAAAAAAAAAGAAAAAAGAAAACGAAAACAAAACAAAGCAAAAAACCCACAGTTTCCTGTTCCCTACCACAGACCTAGTAAATCAGGATGCTGGAATGAGTCCTAGGAAATCTATATTTTTGGAAGGCTCTCCAGGTGGTTTTGAGGCACTCAGGAGAACAACATTTGAGAACTTCTACCCTATTTGCCTTCTTTTCCTACCTCATGACAACACTTTTTGGTTTGGGATCCCATATACTGCAGGAAGTACTCTTTTATGTGACTGAATATGGTTGTGGGTAAATCACAAAGAAGAAGGGATTACCTGCTTCCTAAAGTAGTTTTCTTCCCTTAACCTATTTAAATTTATTTTTATACATTTTAATTTTTAATTGACAGGTAAACATTGTATATATTTATGCTGTACAATCTGGTCTTTCAATATATGTGTACATTGTAGAATGGCTAGATCAAGCTAATTCAGCTATGTATTACCTTGCATAGTTTTTTTTTAATGGAAAGAACACTTAAAATCTACTCTGTCAGCAGTTTTCAAGTATACAATAAATCCACTGTCATCACCATAATGTACAATAGATCTTTTGAAATTTTCCCTCCCACCTATCAGAAATTTTGTGTCCTTTGACTAACATCTTCCTTATTTAAATGTAGAACTCTTTAAGAAGGAGCTTAATGAATAAAGGTATTTGAATAATGCTGTGGAAACTCTTCTGATTCAGTTTGGAGAAGCAATGGTCACTTACCTTTTAAAACTCCATTTAAAGGAGTGAGGGATGATATATTTGTAGAGCAAACCTTTTATTTTAATTTAAAAGATATATACAGACATTTTATTATCAATCTTATGATGTAGGGCTAATGTTTTCTTGACATGTTGGTCTGCCGATTGCCGCCCTGCATTACCTTTCTTCCATAAGCAACATCTAAAATGCGCCCTTTACAGATTCCACCTCTAGTTTCTTTAAAATGTAGAAAGATCTCTTTATTTAATTAATTAATTAATTTATTTATTGAAGAGATGGGGTCTTGCTGTGTTGGCTAGGTTGGTCTTGAACTCCTGGCCTCAGCCTCACAAAGTGCTAGGATTACTGGTGTGAGCCACCATACTCAGCCTAGAAAGATCTCAAAGTACTTGTGAGGCAATCTGAGTATAGTATTTTCTAGATTATTGTGACTGTTCTGTGTTTTTATAATTTCATCATTTAATTTGACAGGAATTCACTTTTCTTATTTTTCCAAAGGATTTAACTTAGTTTTCACAGAGATGCTTTTTGGTTTTGCTTTTCTGTTTCATAAATGTGCATCTTATTTATTAAATTCCAAAAGTTCAATAAGTACAATTGTCATAAACAGGTTTGGGAATAAACTTGACTTTTGTAGAGCATAAAACTGTCAGGAACAATATTGTACAGCCCTTCTAAGATGTATAATAGTCTGCTATTGAGAGCACTTAGAATGTCATGGACATCAGTCTAACATGTTTAATGAAGGAATGGACAGCATGATGAATTAATCTGATGAATCAATTCACGGAAAGTCATTAAGAGAAGCTCTACAATAAAAAATAATTAATAATTAATATTTATTGAACACTTACTATGTTGCAGACATAGACACTTCATATATAGTAACTCATATTTGACTTACAAACATCCTTTGAGGCATGGTTTATAATTAGCTTAATTTTATATATAAGGAAATTAATGCTTCCAGAGATTAAGTCGCTTAAGGTCATACAACTTTAAGTTTGGAGATAAAATTCAAACTCAGGCCAGTCTGATCCTAGAATTCACGATAAGCTTTTAACTTCGAAAGCCTAACCTTGAGGAGAGGGTTCATATTGTCCTTTGCTAGAGATCTTACTTGGCTTGACATTGATCTATGGGACTGGGTCAAGGGCACAGACTCTGCAAAGCAAGCAATCACCATAACAAATAACTTGCATGTGTGTCCTTGGTCAGTGAGCAACTCTATCAGCCTTTTTAGAACATGATGAAGCAACATGTAATTAATATATTTAATGTCTTAAACTAATGAATCGATTGAGTGTTTTGAAACAAACTTTACTGAGAGTATTATTTGTGCTTGAGCCCAGGCTTCAAAGAGATAAATACATTTTTATCCTCATTTCTGGACACTCTATCCTGGGATCCCCAAACCAGGTATTTATCATGCTGTCTCCCTTGTGGTGCTTTTCCTTGGTGTGATGAATGTGGCTTCCTGGCAGGACTGTTTTACACCAGCCTCCAGGCAGAGTCCTTTTAGCTCAAAGGAAAATAAACTGACTTCAGAAAAAAAAAAAATCCTGCCATCAACTTTTTGATCCTTCCTTTTCCATCTTCTTTTTCCTGACTATGGTACTATGCATACTTCGGTCTTTAGGGATCCATCGCTCATTTCTACAAGAGCATCAGGTGACCCAGATATGCACTTTGAGTGCCTTTTATATGCTATGTCACACCCATATTTGTATATGATAATTAATCACCCATGGATCAATCACCTACAATAATGGCCTAGGCTACCTCTCCATCCTCCATGGTTTTCCTCCCACAGGAAAGCTGTGCAGGTAGCTTTGCCTAGGTGTCATTTGGTAATAAAATATTTTTTCTAGAAGTTTTCCAGTAAGCTACAAGCATTACAGTGATTTATACTTATTTTCTTGTCTTTGCAAGTGAATAATGGCATTTACTTTCTTTGAAGTATAATTATGCCCAAAGAAATAATTCTATTAATTTGGAGGATATGGGTTTCTAAGACTTTACTTTTAAATCTTCCACATTCGAAATATTTTTTATAATGATAATTTTGATCTGAGTGTTTAAAAAATCAAGCTGTGTAGCTCCTCTTTTGCACTGCTAAGAGCAATCAAAATTATTCTATGAAGTTTTTGGTGCATAAAGATTTCGTGCCACAACAGTGAGCAACTTTGTTAGATCCTTAAGCTCAGGTGGACTTATATTGTTTATTCTGTGTTACTTGAAATTCAAGACTTTTGGCTGCCAGAAAATAAGCAGCTGCCACAAGTAAATCCAGAGAAAACAGGAATACTGAAATTTCTTTTCTATGGAGACCTGTTCCTTGATGTCTCTGAGACAATACTAAACACGAGTTTCACTTAATTTCAAAAAAGTTTGCTTCATAGTTACAATCAGCTTTGCAGTGAGAAGAGATCTCTTATTGTTTTTCTCTAGAAGAAAATACATTTTAGAATTGGAAATCAAATTGAATATCAAGAGTGGATAGGAACACTGACGTGCTTTTACAGATGGGCAGACTCAAATTATTTTTGAAGGGCACTGGAATTTAAATAATTACTCACATGTGCCTTGTAAAATAAATATTGCTTATGAAGTATGCCAGCAGTTCTCAAACCGTGGTCTCCACATCAGCAGCATCAGTGTAATTTTATGTGTCAAGTTGAGTGAGTCATGGGATGCCCAGATATTTGGTTAAATATTATTATGGGTATGTCTGTGAGGGTGTTTCTAGATGAAATTTTAATCAGTAGACTCACTAAGGCAGACTGCCCACCCCAATGTGAGCGGGCCTCATCCAGTCTGTTAGAGGCATGAATAGAACAAAAAGTCAGGTAAGGGAGAATTCACGGTCTCTGCCTGACAGTCTTCATATCTAGGACATCAGGCCCGGTGTGGTGGCTCTTGCCTGTAATCCCAGCACTTTAGGAGGCCAAGGCAGGTGGATCACCTAAGGTCAGGAGTTCAAGACCAGTCTAGCCAACATGGTGAAACCCTGTCTCTACCAAAAATACAAAAATTAGCTGGGCATGGTGGTGCACACCTGTAGTCTCAGCTACTCAGGAGGCTGAGGCAGAAGAATCATTTGAACCCAGGAGGAGGAAGATGCAGTGAGCCAAGATCGTACCACTGCACTCCAGGCTGGGTGACAGAGAGAGACTCCATCTCAAAACAACGACAAAAAACAAAAAGAAAAAGCAAACAAATAAACAAAAACCAATCTGGGACATCAGTCTTTTGCCTTTGGACTCAGACTAAAACTTACTATTGGCTCTCCTGGTCCTCAGGCCTTCAGACTGCAGCTCTTGGGATTTTCTCTCTCTTTCACTACATATGTACACACACGCACGCATGCACACACACACACGCACACACACACATATCCTATTGGTTCTGTTTCTCTGGAAAACCCTAATATACTAATACAATCAGCTTCACCTTAGGTAAATTCTCAAGCACCCTGAGTCTTTTTTTTAATTATACTTTAAGTTTTAGGGTACATGTGCACAACATGCAGGTTAGTTACATATGTATACATGTGCCATGTTGGTGTGCTGCACCCATTAACTCGTCATTTAACATTAGGTATATCTCCTAATGCTATCCCTCCCCACTCCCTACACCCCACAACAGGCCTCGGCGTGTGATGCTCCCCTTCCTGTGTCCATGTGTTCTCATTGTTCAGTTTCCACCTATGAGTGAGAACATGTGGTGTTTGGTTTTTTGGTTCTTGCAATAGTTTGCTGAGAATGATGGTTTCCAGCTTCATCCATGTCCCTACAAAGGACATGAACTCATCATTTTTTATGGCTGCATAGTATTCCATGATGTATATATGCCACATTTTCTTAATCCAGTCTATCATTGTTGGACATTTGGCTTGGTTCCAAGTCTTTGCTATTGTGAATAGTGCTGCAATAAACATACATGTGCATGTGTCTTTATAGCAGTATGATTTATAATCCTTTGGGTATATACCCAGTAATGGGATGGCTGGGTCAAATGATATTTCTAGTTCTAGATCCCTGAGGAATCACCACACTGACTCCCACAGTGGTTGAACTAGTTTACAGTCCCACCAACAGTGTAAAAGTGTTCCTATTTCTCCACATCCTCTCCAGCACCTGTTGTTTCCTGACTTTTTAATGATTGCCATTCTAACTGGTGTGAGATGGTATCTCATTGTGGTTTTGATTTGCATTTCTCTGATGGCCAGTGATGATGAGCATTTTTTCATGTCTTTTGGCTGCATAAATGTCTTCTTTTGAGAAGTGTCTGTTCATATCCTTTGCCCACTTCTTGATGGGGTTGTTTGTTTTTTTCTTGTAAATTTGTTTGAGTTCATTGTAGATTCTGGATATTAGCCCTTTGTCAGATGAGTAGATTGCAAAAATGTTCTCCCATTCTGCAGGTTGCCTGTTCACTCTGATGGTAGTTTCTTTTGCTGTGCAGAAGCTCTTTAGTTTAATTAGATCCCATTTGTCAATTTCGGCTTTTGTTGTCGTTGCTTTTGCTGTTTTAGACATGAAGTCCTTGCCCATGCCTATGTCCTGAATGGTATTGCCTAGGTTAAAAAGAGCCCGCATTGCCAAGTCAATCCTAAGCCAAAAGAGCAAAGCTGGAGGCATCACGCTACCTGACTTCAAACTATACTACAAAGCTACAGTAACCAAAACAGCACCCTCAGTCTTAAATTAAAAACTTAGGGAGTAGGGTTCTGCAATCAGAGTTTTAACAATCCGTCTTGGTAATTGTGTATATTAATATTTGAGAACCCCGTCTCTGACTAATGACCTCTTCTCTGCTTATATCTCATGGTTTCTGCTTACTTACATCTTTTACTGCCTCATTGCTTTTGCATAATGCTTTTTCTGTCCATAGGTTGTTTTATCTTGCTTTTCAGTTTTAGCATCAGTCCATAGTCTCTATCCCACTCTGTGTATTACTATTCAAGTTCCAAAGAGAGAAGATCTGGCATAAAATATGCCAAAGTAAGCGAGATCCCTTATTAGGCAGAACTCTGATATCAGATCCTCTCATTCACTTACTCATTCATTCATTCATTCACAGCTATTTATTGAGATTGTGTCTTTCATATTCTAGACTTTGGAGACACAGTGAAGAAGAAGTTAAACAAAATATTCAGGTATCCATTGCTCTTAAATCCTAGTTGGAGGGATGAACAGAAAATAGAGTAAATATTTATAGGTCCACAATCTGTTAACTGTGATTCTAAAATTCAAAAAGCTCTTCAAACTAAAAGGTATTTCGTCACTCATTTGGCAGCAAACTCTGACCTGACTTGAACTCATCTGGCAGCAAAACTTGACCTGAAAAAAGGTGAAATTATTTGTAGTCTTTAATTATCTCTCTTAGTAGGAATATCCATGCACTGCATTGAAGAAATATTAATGTTTGACCATGGAGAGCTGCCACAGACCCTGATGAGAGTATGCCATAAAGCCTTTATAAAATTTTTTTAAAAATTGAATTCTGAAACACAACTGGTCCTAAGAGTTTTTGATGTGACATGTGGACCTGTTATAAAATGTCAGGGAGTGCAAAGTGTTAGGAAGAAAAATTAATCAAGGTAAAGGGATAGATAAAAATGGAAAATGCTATATAGATCCTAAGCATGAATGATTGTTATGGGTCTACCCAGCATGCATCCAATTCTAGAAGCAATCACTAACATGTGGGCATGAAGAAATATAATCATTTGTAGAAAATAGAAGGACTTTGGCAAAAAAAAAAATCCTTCAAGAGGAACTTAAGTTAAAGTCTTCTAATCAGTTCCCACCAAGTAATTCCTTAAATACAATAGAAAATTTTACTAAAATTATAGCCTGATATAATAAGATGTGAATGCTTGTAAAGTGTGTAGAATTCAAGGAAATGGATTTTAAAAGAGGGAACTATATCCTCCTATAATGAGGATATAAATATATGTTTAGATAATTGATGACTAAATGGATTAATTAGTGACATGGAGAAGAGAGTCTAGGGGACAAGGGAATCTGAGTTATCCCTGTGTGTATGCATGTGCATGTGTGTGTGTCTGTGTGTGTAGCCCAACCAAAGCATATTTATGGCCTTTTTATTATGCAAAAATGGCATATGGAAATCTTCTATGAAATGTTAGTGATAGCATCAACTCTGCCAACTTTAAATTCTGGTGCCACTATTTATGTTTGACATTTTTCGCATGTTACACTGCATGTAATAGTCTTCACCTCCTAGGAAATATTATTACTAAGCTATTATTAACATGTTTAGTAATATAAGTGGTGTCTGACTCTTCTGCCTTTTCTTATTATTTTATCTTGAATGTATGACTTATAACAATATTTAATGTGCACTAAACTGTCATAAGCCCAGGATAAACTTAGTGAATATTAAAGGATGGCTATGCATCTTTGTCATGAGCTAAATTAAAACTTTTAAGTTATTTCTGCCTATTTGATCTCTAAAAGTTTTAAATGAAAAGTTATGTTTGGCAAAGAATTGTGCATTGATAGCTATGAAATCATAGTTTTGGGGGAAAATAATCTTTTATTTACTTATTTATGTTGAGATGGAGTCTTGCTCTGTCGCCCAGGATGGAGTGCAGTGGTGCGTTCTCGGCTCACTGCAACTTCTGCCTCCTGGGTTCAAGTGATTCTCCTGCTTCAACTTCCTGAGTAACTGGGATTACAGGGGCCCACCACCACACCAAGCTAATTTTTGTATTTTTAGTAGAGATGGAGTTTCACCATGTTGGCCAGGCTGGTCTCGATCTCCTGACCTCAAATGACCCACCCACCTCGGCCTCCCAAAGTGCTGGGATTATAGGTGTGAGCCACTGCGCCCGGCCGTGAATCTTTTTATCATCCCCCTTAGCACATGATCACACAGTCCCTGCTTGATGCTCAAGGTAATAATTGGCTATCTGTTTCTTTTTATGACTCCATTTTTGCTCTATAATGAGTAAAACATAGTATTAGCAAAACTATGTGCTTGTGTTTTCTGAAGCTGTAGAGACTAGGCTACTCCTTCAACCTTTAACATATACTGTTATATTTGACCCTCGCTTTTTCTTTCCCGAGTTATCACAGAAATGATTTTGTGACAAATGTTTTTGGAGCTTTTCTTCATAGTTCCTGTCTTCTAAACCAATTGCCCTCCATTGGACACTGTCTCATTTTGTTTTGTCCATTTGAAAATATAATACCCAGTTGCAGCCACAGCAACCTAGGAGAGCTATGACAAACACAGAACATAGTGACATTAAAAGTTTCCTATATCTGGAACCATGCTGTTATTTTTGCAGTCCTGTTATATATTTCCTTGTTTATTGTTTTACGCTGTTAACAGCATTTGGCACTTTTGTGGCACCTCACATGAGCTACTCTGGACCTTAGCTTTTTACATCTTGTCCTACAGATTCATGTTTGATTGTATAAGTGATATGCAGAAACCAGCCTATTTACTAGTCAGTTGGTAGGTTGATGTGATACAATTACACACAGGAATGGTTCAAAATAACTGGAAAACTTCGGATTACATTAATTATAATTTTAAAAGCAGAATTTTCATAGTTTTAAATTTTGAGGCGGTAACCCTGCTATTAACAATATTCTCATTGTTTTGCACCCTACATCTATTGATTTTAGAAAATGTCAGTGGAGATCATGTTCAAGATACTGATCCCTGAATTAACAAATAATAGCTTCAAGTAGTGTTGATGTATATGAAGTTTTCTGAGTAAAACACAAAGCACCACATCTTGGAACTTGTTTTCTAGAGCTGACCATAAGGATATTAGACATTTTTATTTTAGTTTATGTTATGTTATTTTTTTAAAAGTATGTGGTTAGGAGAATGGGTTACATGCTGATTACAGATCTCCATAGCAGACCTTCAGCTTATGAGGTTAGGAGAATGATTTATAAAGTTGACTATAGGTCAGATCATCTTTGAGAAAGCTGTGCTTTCAACACCACAGGATTAAAAGAAAAAACCAAAAGGAAAAACACTAAATTAAAAACAACTCCTCCTCCCAGCTCCTATTCTCAACCCCCACTCTCTTTCCCCAATATCCTGGTTCATAACCCCGCATAAAGTCAATGCTGGTGACTGATTGTCTTTGCCTCCGTGTGTCTGCTTCTTTCCTTACCATTCTGGTTTTCCCAGTCTCTCTGTCTATGCTCATTACTTTTACTCACTCTGTTTTCATCAGGATTATTAAACTGCTTGGGTCTTGCTTTGTGGTCTTTTTGAAAGGAAATTCTTAGCTACAGCCAAAGACAATGGAGGAAATTTCACTTTCTTAGTCTTAGCACCACATTGCTAGGGGATTAGTCACATTATGTCATGAAAAATTGGTTGGTTACCAGATTTCCAAGACCTCGCTCATGGATATAACCCTAATGAAACATCAATGAAGACAAGAATCCAAGAACATCATGCCAAACTCCCCAAAGACAGTTACATTTTCAAGACAGTAAACTTTTAAAAGTATTATGTATGAGCCTTTTAAATGTTATAATTGACTAGACAGAGTGAAAACACAAATAAAAATGTAGCACTTTTTTTTTTGCAAAATTTTCGTCTATGTATCAATCCACACTGGATGTAGCAATAATGTATATGGCACATTTTTCTTTTTTTGAAATGGAGTCTCGCTTTATCACCCAGGCTGGAGTGCAGTGGCATGATCCTCCAGAGTAGCTGGGATTACAGACATGCAGCACCAGGCCTGGCTAATTTTTGTATTTTTAGCAGAGATGGGGATTCATCATGTTGGCCAGGCTGGTCTCGAACTCCTGACCTTACATGATCTGCCTACCTTGGCCTCCCAAAGTGCTGGGATTACAGACATTAGCCACTGCACCCGGCAATGGCATATTTTTCATAAATTAATTAGATATTTATTTTTTATTTTAAACAGTCTTACTTTTTATCTTTTAATCCAACCTCTTTCCTCTATCTAGGATTTTCAAACTGACAAAAACTTAATTGCACCTCTGTCTAATATGGATAACCTAGAAATTAGAAATTCCAACCCATCTGATATCTTGATAATAGAACCAAGTTACCAACGTGAATGTGTGATACTATTTTCCATAAAGATTGTTCTCTTGCGGTTGGGCGAGGTGGCTCACGTCTACAATTCCAGTGCTTTTGGAAGGCCAATGTGGGCAGATCACTTGAGGTCAGGAGTTCAAGACTAGCCTGGCGAACATGGTGAAACCCCATCTCTACTAAAAAATAAAAAATAAAAAAAATACAAAAATTAGCTGGGCATGGTGGCAGGCACTTGTAATCCTAGCTACCCAGGAGGCTGAGGGAGGAGAATCACTTGAGTCTGGGAGGTGGAGGTTGCAGTGAGCCAAGATCATGCCACTGTACTGCAGCCTGGGAGACAGAGTGAGACTCTGTCTCAAAAACAAACAAACAAACAAACAAACAAACCATTGTTTTCTTGGGGCCAGCCACAATGGCTCATTGGCTCACGCCTGTAAAATCCTAGCACTTTGTGGGGCAGAGGCAGGTGGATTGCTTGAGCCCAGGAGTTTGAGATCAGCCTGGTCAACATGATAAAACTCCTTCTCTACAAACAAAAAAATTAGCTGGATGTGGTGGTGCACCTGTACTCCCAGCTACTCAGGTGGCTGAGGTGGAGGATCACCTGACTAGGGGAGGTTGAGGCAACGGTGAGCAGATATCGCGTCACTGTACTCCACACTTTAGCCTGGGCAATAGAGTGAGACCCTGTCTCAAAAAAAAATGTATATATATGTATAATTCTCTTGGGAAAGTCTACTGGCAATGATAAACTGTTCAGATTTTAGTGTTATAGTGGGTAATATAATCAGACTTTGGGGGAATCAAATCCTTAATAAATGTAAAATATTTCTTTGGAAGAGTCTAATTCTTGACAAATTATAAAGGTCTTCAAATGTGCCCCACTGCACATGTAGACTGTAGTTCTCCTCAACTTGCCTAATGACCTTGTAAACTAAAAAAGCAAAAGTCTAGTGGTTTATCATTGTCAAAAACCCCCTAGCCAGATGAAATTTGAGTTGTATAAGCACTCCCTGAATGTATATATGTTTTTTATTGTAATTATTTGCTTTTTAAATGGCATATCTATATTAAATGTATATGGGAAATAGAATTATCTTCTGGCAAGAGATAACCAAATAGTAAAGTGTAGGCCAGGGAAGACCTTCATATGCAAGCCCTGGATGGCAGAAGACATTACAGGAAAGGGCAGTCACCAGAGAGTTAAAGTGGCGTTTGGGATTCTTGTTCACTGTCCCTGCAACTATTTTTTGTTTGTTTGTTTGTTTTTCTGATTCACTGGGTAATAGAAAGTGTTTCATTTAGCTCAGGGATAGAAAAATTATGGCAATTCAAGCATAGGCTAAATTTAATTGATTTTCGCTCTACCTATGAAAAAGTCACTGATTAAAAATAGCAAACAGGATTGTAATGGAAATGTGTACTTTAGAATCAGACTGAAAAACTTGTAGCTATTGAAGTGAGCCTTTTCAGTCAGTGTACAGTACTACTTACAAGACTTCACAATTTTCATCCAATTAGATTATTCACTTGGAACTCTACACTTTTGCTCTTCCTAGTTCTGAAAGCATCATAACCTGTTCTTAAAAACAAAAGTTCTATAATTTTGATATTTGCTTATACCAGTTTCATGCACTAATTTCAATTATTAGTTTCTACATTTAGATAGTTAGGTCAGCTGTGCTCCCTCCCTTCTATCACTGAATTAGACCAAAGCTTGGTGGGAGCAAATGGTGGGGCTGGTGTCACCCAATGGTGTGTGAGGGAGTCTCGGAAATGGGCTAGCCAGAAGTTGATATGCTGTCAGTTTAAAGTGAAGTTAGGGAAGTGAAACCTAACTTTTATTTTCTCTACTCTTGCCCTTCCCTAGTTGTTCCCTCGCCCTAGGGGAGGACCAACTATAAGACACCAAGTCCAAACAGAGATAAGATATAGTTCAGGTCCAGTCTAGGCACAGAAAACAATGGAAAATTTCTTAAGACCCAGATGGGAGCTGTCCAGGATTAAAGCTGGATGCTTCAAGCATTTCTTTAGGAAAATGAGGTAAACAAAGAGAACGGGGACTATTCCCAAAGATTTACAACTTTGTTAACAATGTGGGAATCATTGGAGGTTTGGACGTAAAGGAAAAGAAAGTGGCTTTCTGAGGGCAGTTGGAAGAATGTACAATGACTTCTAAATACTATCAATACTCCTGGTTCTGGTCCACTAGTAGTGCCTCTCCTTCCATGTCCCACTGCAACCCTGGAGATCTATCAGAGCATCATTCTGTGCACTGATTTCTGGACTTCTTTCTTGAGTTGGATGCCAAGATGCCAATTTTAGTTAGAAGAATTTTAGTAAATAAGTATTGTCAGATTTCCCCAAATATCCGAATACTTTTTTTTTTCGAGACTGAGTCTGGCCCCGTTGCCCAGTCTGGAGTGCAATGGTGCACTGGAGTGCAATGGTGCGATCTTGGCTCACTGCAACCTCTGCCTCCCAGCTTCAAGCAATTCTCCTGTCTTAGCTTCCCGAGTAGCTGGGATTACAGATGTGTGTCACCACACCTGGCTAATTTTTTACATCTTTAGTAGAGACGAGGTTTCACCATGTTGGCCAGGCTGGTCTCGAAATCCTGACCTCATGGTCTGCCTGCCTTGGCCTCCCAAAGTGCTGAGATTACCGGCGTGAGCTACCATGTCTGGTCAAATATCTGAATACTTTTTAAGGTAGCAAAGAGTCACTAAGACAAAGCACTTGAACCCATTGTAAGTTAAAGTGCACTCACCAAGTATCATGGCCCCTGAGCAGCACTGGACTGTGCTGTGCTGAGTGTGGGCAGCTCAACTACAAATCAATGCAGTGTATAATCAAAGTCAAAAGGGATCGGTTCAAAAGATAAGTATTATGTGATTTCAGATCAGGGAGAGAACTACATGGACTTGAGTGATCAAGGGGCTTCTATGGAAGAGGCATCACTAACTGGACCTTCTTCAGGGAGAGGAAATAGGTATTCAGAGAGATGCTTTTGTGTTCCCTGATGTCAGAGGAGAAGTTACATTAGGGAGAGTGTGAAGGACTTTGGCTTATATTGAGAAGTCTCAGGGGCAGTTTGAACAGATGTGTTTGGCGGAAGGCAGAAATAATATAAGAACTTTGAAAGTCAGTGTGAGCTTTACACTGAGGGTAATGGTGAATTATTGATTTTAGGATTGACATATAAAGTATAGCATTTTGATGAAAGGAAGTGAAGGGTAGCAGAATATGCCACTCCCAAATATGCAACTTGGCATAAGGATGATTTTGAACTAAAGACACTTGAAGAAGAGAAGGTACAAGAAGGGCTCACTGACCTCCCCTTTTCTTCCTAAAAGCAGGCAATATATCTCTCATGTGAAAGATGCTCATTCTGGAGGTAAGAAACATTCTTATCACCAGAGACAGGGAGTCAAGACTGAGAGAATTCTGCACACACAGATCTTATTAAAGCAATTCTTATCTTTCTTTGGTCCTCTAATGCTCTAGTTTGGCTACACAAGCCTCCAAACTTCATGCAGAAATTTGATTTCCAATGTTGGAGATGTGGCCTAATGGGAGGTGTTTGGGGTCATGGAGGTGGATCCCTCATGAGCAGATCAATGCTGTCCCTGGGTTGGGGAATGGCTGTGGGGCGGGGAGGCAGTTCTCACTCCATTAGTTCCAGGGAGAACTGGTTGTTGAAAAAGCCTAGCTCCTCCTCCTCCTCTCTCTCTGTCTCTCACTCTTGCTTCTGCTCTTTCATCATGGGATCTCTTCTCTGCTCACATGGGCTCCCCTTCACCTTCCACCATGAGAACAAGCAGCCCGAAGCCCTCACCAGAAACAAATAGTGATGCTATGCTTCTTGTATAGTAGTGAACCAAATGCACCTCTTTTCTTTATAAATTACCCAGCCTCAGGTATTTCTTTATAGCATCACAAACGGACAAAGACATTCCATATATTCTAGTGACTTTTCTACAACTGCCTCTCTATGTCCAACCTAGTATACAAGCACTTAGGTTTTGCCACCTCTTTGGGTCTTCATTTTCCTGTATGCTTTTCTCTTGTTAATCTGTCTTATATCGACTTAATTCTCAGGGCCCACCAGAAGCCCTAGGAGGGTAGAGGTAAAGTGTTGCCTCCCTTCTAGAGGGTTTTAGGAAGATTGTTTGTCTAGCAGAAATGCAGTTTAGCCTGGAAAGTAGCAAAACTGGAGTTGGGGAGACTTTGGGGAGAGCTGCAGGGGAGGTTGACAAGGCCTCGTGAAGGTAAAAAGGCCAGAAGGAGGGAGTGCTGTGTTGCAGCAGTCATGGAAAGTTCATGATGGGGCCACATTTCAGAAGGATAAGGCTGTGTAAGTGACAATCACAGTGCTCCAACCCGAGAGAAGGAACTGACTGTATTTTGGAGAAAGATGTCGAGTGTTTGATTTTGTGCAGTGGATCTACATGACACAGCTGGTGTTGATACTGAGGCTGTGGGCTCTATCTGGCTCCCCTAACAGGCATTCTGGAGAGGTTTTTCCAAGAAATTAATTCCATGGACCATTGAGGCCTAGTGCCTCTCTGTTGATTCTAACCTTCCTGGCATGGTTTTACTGGCCAATGGTATGTATGTCAGTTTCATTTTTTATCACTCTGAATAAAAATGTTTGGGGCAGGAAAGCAAATTCTACAGCTTGTGCTTTTTAGGTTCATGGATTTCAGTGGCCTCAGATAGTTCCTGTATCTTCATTCCTGCAACATCCCAAGCTCCTTTTCCTTGAAGTCCTTTAAAAGATAGCTTCATGGCTGGGCGCCTGTAGTCCCAGCTACTCGGGAGGCTGAGGCAGGAGAATGGCGTGAACCTTGGAGGTGGAGCTTGCAGTGAGCCGAGATCACGCCACTGCACTCCAGCCAGCGCGACAGTGTGGGACTCCGTCTCAAAAAAATAAATAAAAATAAAAGATAGCTTCAGAATTCTAGGAGATAGTCCAAGAAGTCAGTCAGCCTCCTATTCCGCTACTCCTCTTGATCCTACACTAGATTAGTATGATCTCATTCACTCTCCAAATATTTACTGACCACCCATTAAGTACTAGGTTTTACCCTCACGAAGATCACAGTGAACTGGAGAAGTCAAACATCTGGACTGGCAATTAAAATGCAGCCTCAGACATACCATGCTAAGTGCAGTGTAGGATAGGCTTCCAGAGCCAGGCTGCATTTGAACTCTAATGCACACACTGGCTGTGTGATCTTGGGCAAGTTACTTAACATTTCTGTGCCAGTTTTGCCCTCTGTAAAATGAAAATAATAATAGCAGGATTATCTTGAAAGTTAATAGAGGTGATGCAGGAAAGAAGTGCTAAATAAAAACCAGCCAGTATATTCCAGCCCAGAGAAAGGGCATGGTGGAATGAAACACGGCATAGGAGCAGCTGACTATTGTTAGCGCCTACTAGTACATATTGGAGATCAACAGCCAGAGTCCATTTTGCTTGGTTATGGCATCTGTCTCAATTGGTCCATTTTGATTGGTTGGTGACTGTACTGTATGGGTTAATATTTTTTATGTCATCTCAGAGTTTAAGTCAGTGGTCCTGAAACATTACATGTGCTTCAGTATAAATGGAATGCTTGCTAAAAAGTTCAATTCTTGGGCCCTAGCCCCAGAGATTATGATTCAGTTAATGTGGAGTGGGCCCAGAAGTATTTTAAACATGCATTGATTGCAAGCCTGCTTTCCTACAAGCTCTGATTTAGAGGGACAGAGGAGGTTATCTGAAGAAGTAACATTTAACCAAGACCTGGAATTCTAACAGCTTTAGGCAAGGAGGTGGGGAGAGCAGGATGGAGTAGGGGATTATTATTCTCAAAGGGCACAGCATGGGCAAGAATGGTTGGAGTATTAAGTCAAGGGTGGAAGGCAGCAAAAGATAGAAAAACCCAATTATAAAGGCATTGTAAACAGTAGGTTTTCATTTTCCCTTCAGTGTAATGAATGGGAACTCACTTGACGTGTTTTACGAATGGGGTGGCAGGATCATACTTATGCACTGGAAGATCTCTGGTTTTGTGCAAAGGGATGAGGGCAAACAAGCCAGGGGCAGGAGGCAGCCTGTGAGCTCCCTGGTGAGAACTGCTAGCTTGGTGGCCTGTCACCAATCCTTACTATTGCCCTTGGCACTTTTCCCCACTCTTTCCCTCCTTCCTGATGTCTGGCCCACTCTGGACCTGGTCAGCCACTCAGGCCAACTGTCTTCGTCCATGGCTGGTGTGTGACCTCCCTGCTGCAGCTTCTGACATGATGGTCATAGTGACTGTGCTCTGGTTTCAGTACTTGGTCACACTGGCACCCAACGATGCAGAGGAAGCTGGTGGGTGACTAGAATGTAAGTAGAGGAAGGCAAGGCCCTATCTGTCTTATTCATCTCCCTGGGGCTACAAATGTGTAGCAGTAGTGTCTAGGGGAGTAGTATGGAGTAAGCACTCAGTACATATCTGCTAAAGAATGAGGGCTCTGGCTCCAGCAGTGGGCCTACGGTAGATACCAGAGGGCAATTCCAACTTCTGTGGATAGTATGGAGTGACTGTAATTTGACTCACCTTGTCATCGTCGATGAGGGGTCCTTTTTATTCATCCTTTTGATCATACTTCCTCTCGTGTTTCCACTTTATTCTTTGCATTATTTTTTAACAGGAAAAGGGGATTGAACATTTTTTTAAGTGTCAGTCAATCTCAAAATATTGTATTTTAGCTATACAAGCTATTCTGCTGTGCATCTTTGGCTTATTTGGAGTTACTTTGCCAAAGCAGAGAAAGTACAAATCCTAGAAACCTGTTTCTCACTAAACTCACTTCATAAACCCATCCAGAGTCATTTTCCACAATGAGATTGAAAAAGAAAGAAGAACAGGCAGTAATCAATTGTAGCACTTACTAGTTTACCCCTCAGATCTCAACCTTCTGCCAGCACTTAGAAGCAGGATCCCAGGAGGACAAGAAATAGAGAAAGGGATTAAATGAGCTCCTAAAATGGTCATAATTTTCCAAAGGCCATGTTTTAAAACCCCGGGATTAGTCCCTGGAAAACCATTTATTCAATTATTAAAACAAAGTTATGGATAATGCTCTTTCCCCCACCAAGCTGACTGGATATTTGTCAAAACTGAGTAGTACCCATTGATAATAGGGATTAGGAAGGACTTGCTATAAAGTGCGAAGTGTGTGTTTAATTGTTGCTGCAAGAAAAATATAACTTACTGGTAAACTGCGCAGAATTTGAAACAAAGTGCTCTTTTTACTTTTGTAGGAATGTCATGCTAACCAAATGTGTCCGCATGGTTTCAATTAAGCAGAGGAATGTTAAATGTAAAGCTAAATTGATGAAAATAACCAAACTTTCTGACAAACCAATAAATTGGAGTCTAGAACTCATTGCCCATACTGTATGGCAGCCAGAGAAACATTGCTAGATCATCAATTTTTACTTAATTTTTGAGTTAGTTTATACTTGAAAAGAGAAAAGGAATGCTAGGAAAGTAATTTAAATTATTCCCAGCTATAAACAGAGAATATGCACACTGGACGTAGACCTTATTCTTCCCTGTACGCAATTGAACTGATTGTTTATTCTTTTAGCAATTTCCTCACTGAAATTTTTGGAAACGTAAAACAGAGTTTTCAGGGAACTCTCATGTCAACATTTTGGCAAATGATCTGGCAACATGCTAGTCATTGGACTGCTTTTCTGAACTCCTCAGAACTACTCCATGGCAATCTGTATTCTTTGAAAGGGATGTTTTAATTTTCCTTCCCTCAAATTTTTATTCCTTCAAGTTGCTGTCACGTTGAGATGACAATATACTAGAAAAATTATGAGTTTGGAGAAGAAAATTCTAAATTTCTTCCTGAAAACAGAGGGTAAAATTACATAGTCAGAAATATGACTCTCTGCACATTTCTGCTTATGTCAGATGTTTCCATTTTTAATACAGAAATTTACCTCTGAGTTGGTCTTTTTATTTTGTGAGAGATGGCAGGAAATAAACCTTTGAAATCAAAGAAAGGGGAAGCTAAGGCCGTTATCTTTGCCACTGTCAAATGGGTACCCTTTGCTGAAAGGTCAGTGAGAAACCCAGGCTCCCACATCTTGATCTCCACTGCCCTCCAGGTACAGAAGTTTCCCGTGATCCTCTCGCTAAGTAAGTAGAACTGCTTCCAAATGTAAGGTAGTGTCTCTCAGTTTCTATGGCTCTGTCCTAAGCTCAAAGTGAGCCAGAAGGACCCTGTATCTTATTTGGGCAAAATTTTAGTCCAGGCAAAGGCCTATTTCAAAACCTATTAATGCTATAATTTTTTTTCTAACAACACTGGGGAACAATCAGTTTTTCAAATTAGTCGGTCACTCAACACTGTTGTCTGGTGACCACTCAAAAAATATTATTTTTTGCAAAATTATTTTTGGGCACTTCCATGAAACTGCTCCTTTTTAAATTAAAGTTTCATGCTCTGGCTTTTATTAAAGTTTCAAACCTTTTCTCAATGTTTGATCAAATTCACCCGAAATTTAAATCAGAGTTAATTACATATATTACATATTTTCAAGGACTTACATTTTAAATTTTTATTACTTATTTAAATGGCATTCAGAGGAAAAAAATGAAATAATCTCCTTTGAGGGCCAGCAACATGGTTTTCCCTCAGTTTACCTTTGCATCTAGTTATTCCTAATGGTGTTGACTTCATATAAATGCTCAATTACTATTGCTGCTATAGTTCCCGTTAACTGCTGTATTTAAGATGAGTGGTGGTGGCCTCTTGATCAGTCAAGTATTTAAAGCATCTTATCCTTTAAGCTTTCGTGTTATCCACACATTTAATTTGCTTAAAACCTCTTAAGTATTCATTCAAATCACAGATGAAAAAGTTGAACATCTGCGTTCTGAGATAAGCTGCTGGTTATCTCCCTCCAGGTTCGGTTGATCTGCAGATACGTATTGGGTATTAAGGCCCTTTGCTCAGGCCAGGGTTGCAAAGATAACATTACATGATCTCTGTCTTCCAATAACTCTCAATAGAGATGATAGTAAAGCATTGATTAATAAACATGTTATCAGCCAGCTATGAATTCATTTAATGTGGTATTCCCCAGATCACAGTCCTCATTCTTTCCATGTGTCTGCTATCCATATATAAGGCAATAGGATAAGTCTTAGAAAAAGATTATGCTTTGTGATATTTATTTCATCTACAAATTTATTTTTAAAGACTTTATCAAGAGTTTTGCTGTAATCAAGGCCCACTATGCCTACTGATTTAGGATAGTTTCAGCCCGGTATAGACAGGCATAATTTGTAGGGAACAAGGTTAACTCTCCAGTTCAGCATGATAACTGAAGCCTTCTGATACTCTGATTTCTTAGTTAGGCATTCCTCTGACTTTTATCATCCTCTCTTCTGGGTTTGATCCCATTTTTCTAATAACTTCTTTGTATTCATATTTCTCATCCATCTTTTCTTTAGTCTTTCACAACTCCCTGCCCTCTGACTATATCCAACACTGCAAAATTTTCACATTAGTGTTTAGCTTTTGGTCAATTTGTTGTTCATTCCAACATTAGAACTTTCAGAAACATGTAAAGATAGCTAATAAACATATTAGGCGTGATATTTGTAAGTCATGATACATTAATCACTCTCATTACATAACATTTTCTCTAAATATATCTGATATAACTTTTGTTTCTAGCCAAAAGATATTAAGTCATATGTAACAGGGGGTAAGAAATATGACTCTTTATACTGTACTCCAGCCTATGGCTCAAAGACTGATCAATACAAAGTTATCATGAGGATGGTAGGGCAGCGTATTTCAAAGTGAGGTTTCAAGGAAGTCTTTATGGATCATCCCACACTCCAGAAACACTGTTAGGCCCACTTCATCTGATTTGCCCTTCAAGAGCTGCCTAGAGTACTCAGAAACCTTACCATTACAACAGAGAAGTAGATGGGGTCTATAAGGTTTTCCACTTGACCGATGGTCAACCATGTTATAATCCTTTCATTACAATTCTGTTGTCCTTTTGGTAGACAAAGAATAACATTCAGATTCAAAAATCATTTATTATTAAGGGCCTATTGTGTGTAGGCATAGGCACTTTCACAATAAATTGCTATTCTTTAACTTAACAAATATGTATCTTGAGAACCTATTATGTGCCAGGTTTGGTACTATATGGAAGATTTGATATTTGGTCTAAAATCTTGGGAAAAATCCATCAAATATAAAATATGAAAGTGAAAGCCTCTCAGAAAGTTATTTGTGGTTTTTTTTTTTTTTTTTTTTTTGGGATGGAGTTTCACTCTTGTCGCCCAGGCTGGAGTACAATGGCACAATCTCTGCTCACTGAAACCTCTGACTCCCGGGTTCAAGCGATTCTCCTGCCTCAGCCTCCCGAGTAGCTGGGATCACAGGTGCCTGCCACTACACCTGGCTAATTTTTTTGTACTTTTGGTAGAGACAAGGTTTCACCATATTGGCCAGACTGGTCTTGAACTCCTGACCTGAGGTGATCCACCGATCTCGGCATCCCAAAGTGCTGGGATTACAGGTGTGAGACACTGCACCCGGCCTCCAGAATCTATAAATGCTATGCAACAACAAAACAAAATGAAAGAGTTTTAAAATAGGAATACTGTTGATATTTTAATATGATTTTTCAAGCACAAAGCAGAATGAAGCAAAAATTACTTATGGGGGAAAATATACACATTTTACCTTTATACTATTTTTATTTTTATGTTGTTCCTGCTTGAGCATTAACAACAACGTATGGTGAATATAAGTTTGCAATATATGTAATTCTTTTGTATTTTTCATGAATTTTAATGTAAATACGCATATTCAAACTGAATGGATTAGATGAATCCAATTCATATATGCACAACTCACATAACTTTGTTTCCTAGGAAACTTGTGTAACCTACTTTTTGGTAGATTCCTTTATCTTCATTCAGAAGTGCTGGCTTTTCAGTGTTGGCTAAGTTCTAAGAAGAGATTAGAAAGGAATAGGCTGAGAACTCAGAAAACCTTGTTCCTACTTCTAATTTAGGCTGTGACATCAGCTGTGTTCCATTGCTTCCCCATATTTAGCATTGGTAAAATGTCTATTGAATATCAATCTTAAGAGATACATTAAAAATCATTTCAATTTTAAGGGCTTTAATAATAATAAAGGTATAAAAACAATAGTGACATAGATAATAGTAGGTAGCATTTATAAGGCCAAATATTTTATTCTATTTTATTTTATTTTATTTTATGTTAGTTTAGTTTAGTTTAGAGATGGAGTCTCGCTCTGTCACCCAGTCTGGAGTGCAGTGTCGCATGATCTTGGCTCACTGTAACCTTTGCCTCCTGGACTCAAGCAATCCTCCCACCTCAGCCTCCTGAGTAACTGGGATTACAGGCACGCACCATCATGCTTGGCTAATTTTTTGTATTTTTAGTAGAGGCGGGGTTTCAACATGTTGGGCAGGCTGGTTTCAAACTCCTGACCTCAAGTGATCCACCTGCCTCGGCCTCCCAAAGTGTTGGGATTATAGGCGTGAGCCACCGCGCCCAGCAGGCCAAGTATTTTAATACATCCTCTTGTAATTCTGACACCTGTCTGTGCTGTAGGCTCTGGTATTATCTCCACTTTGTGGCTGAGGAAACGAAAGTTTCAAGAGATTAACTGTCTTTCCCAGATCTGAATGCTCTTAATGCCTGTGTTATGGAGGCTCTTTTGGATTTTTTTCTCATTATTTGGTATTTGTCTTAAATGCGTAATACAGTAATCATAGCTATATCTATAAATCCAAAGCTAGTGCTCATCACCATTGTTTGAAAGATTTTATGTAAAAGTGTATGTTTGTGTGTATAATATCGCTGTATAAATTCTTTCCTAAATACAGTGTATAAAGTCTGATCTTATATGTAAAGATAATAAGAAAATACTAAATCTGAATTGGAGACTTAAGATAATATTGTTTACTTATTAATAGCATCATGGGAAGGCTTGAAAATAACATAGTAGAAAGTTAAACAAATGGGAGTGGGGTGTTACAATGGAATAGCAGTGCTTGAGATTTAGTGAGACACCAGTAGGATTCTAGGGACAGCATTTTAGAAAACGCTTTGTCCATGGTGACTTCTTTTTTCCTTGGGGCTGTAACAAAGGACATTTTGTTAATAGAGCAATTTGTATTAAATCCCTTCCTGAGCCCAAGAAAACCTGGACTTTTACTTCCAGGTTATATTTCTCTCGTTCTTCCAAGACCAAGGTTTGAAAAAAGCTCGAAAAGCAGGATTCAATAAATACATGAGCTTGCTAGGAATATTTATACACTTGGTCTTGTGACTGTGGAAAATCATTCACTCTAGCAGAACCCAAAGGGCTTTTATTTCCAGTTATGGGAAATACAATCTGGGTGAGATGGAGAACGTTCTTTAAAGGGTGATGTTTGTGGGTCACTTCAAAGTTACGCTTGCTTACCTAGGGCTCTCTCCTTGAAGAAACTTTGTTAACGTCAGCATCCATGTTTCCGTTTTTAATTTAGAAGATGCATTTCTCCTCCCCACTCACCCCCACTTCCTGTTTTCTGGTAGCTTTGCAGATTCGAAATGCCTCTCAGGACACAGTGTAGGGGCCAAGGACATGGTGCCAAACAGTCAGCCATGATTTAGAACAATCGAGGCCCCCTGGATGTATTTTTCTACTTTACCAGCAGTTTGATAACTAAGGACTATAAACTTTGAATACTGAGTCCAAGTCCATGTAGACTGTTCTGTTCACAATTCAACTCCTACGCTGTTTTATAGAGAACAACACTGGCTCTTGCCTTTAAAAAAAAAAAAAGGTAATTTCTGGTTCTTTAGGCATACTGAAACATGATATTTTCCAAATGTTTAGAAACTGTGATACAGGAGAAGACCAAGATGACAGTATTCTTTTGCATATTTTTTTTAGGGTTGCCTTTCCCTATTTATTACTTATGGTAGCAGATAATCAGCTCAAATAAGTTATTTGAATATATAGATCCATTTTAGAAGGATCTGTTTGGAAGGATCCGTTTGGAAGGATTGCTTGAGCCCAGGAGTTCGAGACCAGCCTGGGCAACGTGATGTGACACTGTATTTACAAAAATACAAAAACATTAACCAGGTGTAGTGACATGTGCCTGTAGTCCCAGCTATTCGAGAGTCTGAGGTAGGAGGATCACTTGCGCCTAGGGAGGCCAAGGCTGCAGTGAGCCAAAATTGCACTACTGCTCTGCAGCCAGCCTGGGTGACAGAGTGAGACCGTGTAACAACAACAACAAAAAGAATATATATCTACACATATATGTGTGTATACACACACACACACACACACACACACAGAGTAAGACATTTGTTTTACTAAGTGAGATGCTTCCCTGAGCCTTCCTTTGTGTACAGGGACAGTGGAGACAGCTGAATTTCTCCTGGATGCAGATGCCCATTTCAGGAGAGATGTCTAATGATGCTTTACAGCTTTCAAAGTGCTTTCACATGGTTTATTTCGTTTGATCCTTCTACAAATCCCCTGAATCAGCATGGCAGAGGTTCTCCCAACTTTAGAGATGTGCAGTTTAGGCTTAGAGATGAAAGGATTTGCCTAAATTTACATGATAAGGAAATAACCAAATCAGATTGGAACACAGCCACAGTGCTTCTCAAAACTCACCTGGAAATCTTGTTAAAATGCAGACTCCCATTCAGTACGTCAATGGTGTGGCCACAGATTCTGTATTTCTTATACTTTGCCACGTGATGCTGACATCCCTGGTTCCTGCTAGGCAATAGTTTAAATAGCTGAAATTCTAGACCATAACACCTTATATAAATACAAATTGGTTGAATATGTATGGGAAATTTATTTCTCAAAAATCATCTTCAAAGTTGTCCCTTGAGTAAATGCAAGACTCATGACCCTACTAGATGTGTCTCTATGGTCATGTGACTGTGCTGTTCATACTCTTTCACTCAAATCTGTCATTGCGTTGGTCAGGGAAACCCCCATCCTATGCTTTGTATTCAATTCTCTCTTTTTCACTTCACACTGTTAATCACATCTGCCCACCTGTTCCCAGTCCTTAAGTAGCCCAACTCTTCCTTCCAATTTTGTTGCACCTAATTTTCAAGATTTAAAGATAAATTTTTACTAAAAATTTTCCCCAACTGAATCAAACTATCCCAATCCATATCTCAGGGCCTCAATCAGTGTGCGTATAGAAATATTACATGTATTAACTTTTTTGTAGTCTATCATGTATTCTATGTAAGCCACACGTTTGTGTAGATAACATTTACTATGAGGAAAGAATAGATTTTTAACTGTAATCCTCTTGTGGATAAATTTCTTCTAGGTAGAGAAGTATGTCAAGATTATGTCTTAATTAGGCAGAATGAGTAAGGAGTACCATATGGCAGATAACAATGGGAGGTAATGATTTATATCATGGCTTCTGGAACCACACACAGACTTGACTTGAATACCAGAATTTACAATCTATATGAGCTAAGCAATTTATCTGAAGTTCTCTATAAAAAGAGAATACTCAAGGGAGTACTTATTTCTTCATATTAAATGTTCAATAAATCTTAGAACAACATTTTCTGTTTTGCAGAGAACAGTTAACACAGGCCTGCGGTTGTAAAAATATAGCATGACAAATTGTACTTTACCATCAATTTCATAACGTTGTACACAAGGATAAGGTGCTGAGTGAATAGACTCATTATTAATTGATAAATATACACCCTTGAAAGCTAGAGAATATGATCCTGAAGTCTTTGCTTTATAAAGCTATAAGATTTGTTTTCCAATTAAAAAATAAGATTATTATCTATATTTACAAAGCACCAAATAGAACTCGTGTGCTTTCAAAATGAGTATTTTTTTAAAAAAATGGAAGATTCTTATTAACAAAACTCAAAACAAAATAATCTGTGACCTTTGTAATTGTTGAGTTTATTTTCTGTAAGGTGTGAAATATCAAACTAGGTAACTCTTATTGGCTATAATTAATATATACAACATCTTTTAAAGTATTAATAATTCTGAAGCTTGTTTGTATGTCTGTTTGAAATTTAGAGAGAGTTTGAATGCAGACCAAAACCTCAATTTTTTTTCCCCATAGCTTTGCCTCTATTGTAACTTCTGTCATTGGCAAATCCTTGTGTCTTAAATTTGTTTGGTTGCTCACGGCTTGCTTCCCCAAGTTTAAGCTGTTAACCTGCTGAGGGGAGTCAGGGCATGAGGCAGGTAATTATAGGACAAGCTTATGGGGTTTGTATGTGAATTTTGGTCGTGAGGAAGATGTTGAACATGGATAGTTCCAAGGGAGGGAGATGCTAAAGGAAAACAATAATAGGAAAGAATACATTATGTATATTAAGGAAAATAAAGAGCTTGGCTTTAGTAAACTGCCCATAGGATAGAATGGAGAAAGATAAATACAGTGGAACAAGTAAGGATCAACTGATAAACTCCCACGTGGTGGTGGGATTTGAATGCCCTGCTAAAGGTTTGCATTTTGCTTTAAGTCTTGCTAATTAGAGAAATCACATGATGAAATATGTTTTAGTGATATTATCCAGGCATTTGTGTGTGCAAGAATGGCTTGGGTCCAGGAGAGACTGTAAGCAGGAACTCACTTAGAAGTCAGCTCAATCGATGCGGTGTGAGGTGAGAAGCGGTATCCTAGACAAGTAGCTGTGAAAATAAAGAGGGCAGGATAAGAGAGGAAAAACAATTGCATTAAAAGAATCAGAGCATGCCGTTTTTTCTGTTTGCATTTGAGGAAATAGAAGAATGGGAGAAATCTACCCTAACTAGAGGATGCAAGCCCAATGAACCAGCAGAACCGTGTCACAAACAGCAAGGCCAGGAGATGATTTGTTTGGTTTTACATATGTTGCTTTGAGATAATTCCAGAATCTTTAAATTGAGATGCTTTGCTGTCAATTGACTATCTGTCACCTAAGAGGGTCAATAAGTAAAATGGAGAAGAAGCATACAGAAGAGGTGCTTGAACTGTACAACCAAGTAAATTTTCTAATGAGATAAATTGAAAAGGAGACGATGCAGGGGGCTAAGGATGGGATCATGGAAAGGAGTAAAGAACTGCAGACAGGAGGAGGAATAGTCAGTGAGGTAGGTGATGAATCAGACAGAAGGCAAAGTGGAAGGGTCTCTTTCTTTCGTTTTAATAAAAAAAATTGTGTATACTTGTAAGTATTCAGAATGACAACAAAAGAGCTGCGACTATTTTTTTGCAATTAAAGTGGTATTCAGTTAACAGAACAATAATTATTTTGCATAAGTTGCATCAGAGACAACCAAAAATGTAAAGAACTACCATCCCCATATATAACAAATTTGTGCTGTGCACCAACAAGAACCTGCTTTAAATTTCATGCCAATTTACAACCTCCATACTGTATCAGGCAAGGTTAGTGGCTATTGAGAATATCACCAAGACAGGGCTATTTAAAGACACAGTGGGTTAGTGTGTTAATTATACAAAAAAAGACACTGTATAGTTTAAAAACAAATCTTACATAGCCTTACATTTCAGTTTTTTTCTTTAAAATAAATGAGTTGTGTACAAGAGGATTAAATGTTTTACAGACAAAAAAACTATGCTAGAACCAACTTATTCATCATCATCATCTTCTTCATCTTCATCCTCTTAATATTCCTCCTCCTCATCCTCTTCGTCTTCCTCATTTTCCTCCTCTTCCTTTTTCTTGCCTTTCTCAGCCTTGGCAACTCCCCTTTAACTGCATCAGGTTTTCCTTTAGCTTGGTGTGGAGCAATATCCTTTTCATATTTTTCCTTCAGGTTCACAGCCTTCTTTTCCTAAGGATGCTTGTCATCTGCAGCTGTGTCATTCCACAGCTTTCCCACCTTCTTCACAACACTACCGATGGATAGGCCAGGATGGATGTTCTCCTTTGATTTTTTAGTGATACTTAGAACACAACAAGAAAAAGGCCAAAGGAAGCCTCTTGTGTGCATTGGGATCCTTGAACTTCTTTTTTGTCTCCCCTTTAGGAGGGATACAGGTTCTCATTTCTCTTTCATAACAGGCCTTGTCCGCCTCTGCCATATCTTCACATTTTTCTTTCTCTTTAGCAGACATGGCCTTCCACCTCTCTGAGCACGTCTTAGAAAATTCTGAGAAATTGACCGAAGCATCTTCGTGCTGCTTCTTGTGCTCCTCCCGACAAGTTTGCATAAGAATGCTGTGAAGACATTTTGCCTCTCAGCTTCTTAGGATCTCCTCTGCCCATGTCTCAATTTTTCCTCAGCAAGGCACTGAGTCATCCTGTGCCAGTCCAGCTTTCACTTGCCCCAGTGCTGTCTCTATGGAGCTCAGTGTACTGCAATGGCGGTGAGAGTGAGAGCCAGACACAGCCTCCCTGGAAGAGTTTATTGAATGATGAATAATTAATAGTACACCATGCAGCAGAGAACTAGGGGACAGGTTCCCAGGGAAGACTGTGTCCTCTTTAAATTTACAACTTGCCTCTCAATATTTATGCACACACTGCTACATGATGTAAACATTGGTGTAAACATTGAAATATTTATCATGGAATAAATTTAGATAAATAGCGATAAAAATAAAACAAGATTACTCATTTTTTATTAAATTTATGTGAGAAAATAGGTACAGTCTTTTTAGCAAATTGCAAAGAAATTGATTTCTATAGCAGTAGTATAAGGATAATAATAAAAATTATGTAATATACTGAGCTACTGTAATCACAAAAGCGTGTATACTATGATGTGAATGAACTACCCACACTTCTAATATCAGCCTCCTCACTAGAAGTGGATAAGATCAATCTCATCCAGTCTCCTTCTGCAAGACTAGATCCCACCAATTCTTTGCTTTCTTTCTTTTCTTTTCTTTTCTTTTTCTTTAGAGACAGGGTCTCACTCTGTTGCCCAGGCTGGAGTGCAGTGGTGCCATCATAACTCACTGCAGCCTCAAACTCCCAGGCTCAAGTAATCTTCCTGCATCAGCCTCCCAAATAGCTGGGACGACAGGTGTGTGCCACAACACCCAGCTAATTATTAATTTTTTTTTATAGCAATGGGATTTTGCTATGTTGCCCAGCCCCATCTCAAACTCCTGGCCTCCAGCCACCCTTTAGCACTGGCCTCCCAAAGAGCTGGGATTACAGGCATGAGCCATTGTGCCTGACCAAATTCTTTGCTTTCTAATGGGCCATTTCTGTCAGCAAATAAAAATCCTATTCAATTTTAACCTGTTATTTAAAATTTTTTTCTCAACTTCTTTTTTTCTCTTTCAGTTTTTGCCCATTTTCTCAAAAAAGGTGACTTTGCCTGCTGCCTTCAATTTCTCTTTCCCCATTGCTTCTTGATCCATACTAAACAGTCTTTCATTCCTATCATTTCATTCCATCACAACAGCTTCTGTCAAAAGTCACCAGTGACCTCCATATTGCTAAATCCATTAGTCTCTCAGCCTTCCTGTCACTCAGCCTATCAGTGTTTGACACAGGCAGTCACTTCTGGGAAAGACTTTCTTCATGTCGCAAACTACACATAACATGGCCCAAACAGCTAACCTTTCAAATGTGCTCCTCCTTCCATGGTAAAAGGCAATTCTATCATCTCCACTGCTTGGGGCAAAAAACCGTGTTGTTACCTTTGATTTCTTTCTCTGAAACCCCACATCCAGTCTGTTAGAAAACCCTACTGGCTCTACAATCAAAATATCTCCAGGAATATGGCCGCTTCTACTCTTGATGGAAGATGCTATCATCTCCCACCTTGGTTATTACAAGCCTCCCAACTCATTTCCCTGTGCTTTCCTATGGTCTATTGTACACAATAGCCAGAGATTCTTTTAAGCAGTTGTTGTATAATAAAATTTCTTTGTTTGAAACTCTCCAGTAACCTCCTATGTAACTCAGAGTAAAAGCCAAACTCCTTGTGATGGCCTATAAGATCCTACATAACCTGGTGCCTGCTACTTCTCTGATCCTGATGTTCCCGTTAACCTTGATATGCTCACCTTAGGAGAACTGAAGTTGATGAGTCCTTTGCTTGGATACACATGTGGCTCACTGTCTCAATTCTTTTAGGAATTTGCTCAAATTTTACCTTTTCACTGGGACGCTTCTTGACCTGCTTATTTAAAATGATAAGTCCTGGCCCCTTGTGCGCCTAGTCCCATATCATATTTTATTTTTCTTTTCTGCACTTGCAACCTTATGACAACAACATGTTTTTTTTTTTTTTAATGAACTCCATCGGAGTAGGAGTTTGTTTTTTCATTCTAGTATTCAAGCACTTAGAACTGATTCTGGCCCATAATAGGAACTCAGTATATATGAATGAATTAAAATAAAAACAAAATTAGCCTAATTTGATTTAATGAAATTGCTTGCATTCACCTTATATTGAACATCTGGAAAGTTGTTTCTATTGACTTTGGAGTATTTTAGATTCCAATCCAGTGGTAATCCAATGATATATTTCAAGTGTTGTTTAAGTGTTTTAGGAAATATTGGTTTCAATGGGAGTATTACTTTATGGAAAGTAATCTACATTTGTAGTAAATGCATCAAGAAACTGATATATGTGAGAAGGTCCTGGCATGGATTATCAGTGATTATCAGCTTCATAACCATGTTCTCCTGGCTATAAATATGTCTCACTTTGCATACTCAATGATTTAATGAGAGGCAGTGTGGTCAAATGGAAAGAATCTGAAATTTCAAGTCTGAAGTCTAGGTTACTCATCAATTGGGTGACCTTGCGTAAATTACTTAACTTTTGGGGGGATATTTTCCTCCTTTAAAGAGATGGTAACAACAGTGAGTTGACTGTAACAATTAAATGAAGTCTGAGAAACTTGTTGAGAGCATGTACTTCGTTTTGTTCATTGTTGTGTTCTCAGGAATTGTCGCGTTTGAACAGTGAGTGGCACATAGTATGATCAATAAAATAAATATTTGTTGAATGAATGAAAGAATAATGTGTGCAAAGAACCCAGACAAGTGCCTGGCACAATGTAGGCACTTAAAAAATGGAAGTACAGGCACAGCGTCTCTTGCCTGTAATCCTAGCATTTTGAGAGGCTGAGGCAGGAGTATTGCTTGAATCCAGGAGTTTGAGACCATCCTGGGTAACATAGGGAGAGCCCATCTCTATAAAAAAATATAACGGTTAGCCAGGTGTGGTGGTGAGTGCCTGTAGTTCCAGCTACTTGGGAGGCTGACGTGTGAGTTTCGTTTGAGCCAGGGAGGTTGAGGCTGCCATGAGCCACTGCACTCCAGCCTGGGTAACAAAGCAAGACTGTCTCAACAAAGGTAGCTGTTATAATAGGTATTAGTAAATTAACTGATTTCTTTAGTTATGCTATATTGAAGAGCATAGAGTAGATTCTGGCTGACTTTAGCTGTTTATTCCTCTTTAGATAGATTTGAAGATGTTTGATTGAGCTTACAGAATATTTTTAACACTGGAACTAGAAAGTATTTTCACTTGCTTTTCTCTTGATGAAAAGAACAATTCAACACCGACAGTATGGCTGTAGTTAAAATAGAAGCTGCAATAAATTTTGGTTAACAGTTAATGTCAAAACAGTTTTTTGGAGTTTTTCTACAAATTTGGTGGTAGAACTATAAGTAAGTGGTCCTGAGGCTTTCAATTGAACTGTTCACCCATGGCCTCCTTGCACAATGCTACCAGAGTAGGACCCAGATGTAGCAATTACCCAGTTATACCACCTTGAAAACAGACCTCTGCTGATGTATTCAATGGCTTTTAGGTCAGCATTGCCCTTTGGACACAGAGGAGTTAACAGCTGAAGAACTGGAATTGGAAATCTAAGTTCAGGTCCCATGGATTCAGTAACTAGCCATGTAATATTAAATTATTTGATTCAGTTCCTGATCTGTTAAAGATGGATAAGAAATACACAGCTTGTCCACCTTTCAATGTAATTTAGAAAGGAAAAGTATATATTTTACCCAAGGATGTTGCTATGGTCTGAATGCTGTGAATGTTTGTGGCCTCCTAAAATTCATACATTGAAAACTTAATCACCAATTTAATGATATTAGGAGGTGAGGCCTTTGGAAGGTGATTAGGTCATGGAGGCAGAGCCCTCATGAATGGGGTTTGTGCCCTTATAAAGAGGGCTGTCTCTGACTATGTTAGGAAACAGTGGGAATGTGCCATCCATGAACCAGAAAAACGGGCTCTCAACAGACAGCAAATTTGCCTTAATCTTGGATTTCCTAGCTTCCAGAAATGTGATAAATAAATTTCTTTTTCTATAAGCTACCTAACTTCTGGTATTTTGTTATAGCAGTCAGAACGGACTAGGACAGATGCTTTGGTAGCAAGCAACAAAATAACAACTAAAGCTTGTTTAGATAAAAGGAAAGTTTTCATAAGACATTAGACATATGAAACCAAAGGTAGAATGTGTAGGCAGGCCTGAGTGAGGTGCTGAAATAGAGAACTAGAAAGCCCTCAGAAACCACAGCGTCTTAATCCACCCACTTTCTCTGCATCATTTGTGTTCATTACATAGCTATGGGTTTCTACTTCCTTTTCTTGGTTTTCTTCATAGACCAGCTCTGTTGGTTGGCTTATTAACACAAAAAAGTCTTTAGGTGGTAATCCCAGCCACCAATTCAGTAACTTGACAGGTAGAGTACCCTCAGAAAATGAACTGGGCCTCTCTGTATTTTAACTGGAAATTCTCCGAAGAGAGAATCACAGAGACTGCACTTGGATTAGGTGTCCTTTGGGTCCAATCAGCCATGCCTGGGTTTTGGGTCATATGTCTTTCTGTGCATTCAGTGAGTCCTGTGGGAACATTCTCTCTGAGAAAGGGAGTGTGAGTAGATCTTAAAAGAGTGTTAGGAAGCACAGGGAAATCATGGGCAAACAAAATGATTGACTTTTCCAGTCCAAGTCTTTAAATTTAATTGGAGATTAAAAATAAATATGTGAAAAATCTAAACCAATCATATGTATGTCTTTCCCCATATCTTGATTTTTTTTATGCAGAACAGATTTATATTGTTAAGATAAGTGAGTTTCTATGATTCGAAAAAGTTAATTTTGCTCAAAGAGGTGTCTAATTACAAATATGGAGTAGTACAGGGCAGAAGTATATGTTCAGAGTGTTTCATTTGGTTATAGTCCTACAACTTTCTTTTTCCCCATGTCAGAGTTTCCCACTTACTTAATGTTCAATTCTTTTATCTGAAAATAAAAACAAAACAAAACAGGACAAATAGGCAAACAAAAAACTCTGGAGAACGTTTTGACCCTTATAAAAACACAGAAAAACAGAGCTTGTTTGGAAAGTCTTCAAAAAGTTATGTTTGGTCTCTGAGGTATATGATTTGTTTTTATTTCTGTTTACATAATGCATTTTATATATGATTATTAAATATAAACATATTAAATATTATGTAATATTTATGTTACACATGTATTTATATTACCAAGTCAGCGTTGGATGGGCTCCAGTGTGTTTTTGGTTACCTCAAGGTAACCTGAAGGCTCTCTTCTTTCTCTTTATTAATGTCTTTGCAAGCATTTCTAAATGAATTTTATTTGTATCTCACTTAGCAGCAGGTATTGTTCACAACAAGAAGTTCAGGGAATATAGAATAGTATAAAAATGGAAACAAGACATGGATAATCACACCACCTACAGGCAACCATTGTTCATATTTTGTCATGGTATTTTTTTCAGCATTTTTTCACGATTTTTAAATAAACCTTTTTTCATAATGGAGGAATAGTGCATATATGGCTTGGTACCCTGTTTTTCTCACTCAAGATTTTATTATATGAAGTTTCTTATGTCATTAAAGTTTTTATATACATTGTTAGCAACATCATAATGTTCTATTCGTGGATGTGCCATGTAGTAAAATTTTGCTTACCTATACCCTAACAGTGGACATTTAAATCGTTTCTTATTTTACTTTATTATAACTGCATTATGTGACAATGTATATTTTTGGTGTATAATCTTTGTCCAAGTTTTGGTTATTCCTGTGGAATAAATTTCCAGAAACATAATTACTTGATCAAATTTTGTACACTCTTCATGTTTCTGAAACCATTTCAAATTTTCTTTCCAGAATTCTTGTACCATTTTGCAAGCCCTTCAACGCTGAAAAGATGTCTCTTCTGGCACCCTTTGTAGTATTAAGTATAACCATTAAAAACAAAACAAAACAAATAAACAAAACTGCTAACTTTTATAGGGGAAAAACATCTTCCCTTTTCTTGTTGATGACTAGTGAGATTGACATTATTTTCTTAGCGATGATTTTCTCATATATTATTAGTCACTTGAAGTTTTTCTGGGGAGCATCTGTTTGCATCATGTTTTCCTTAATAACTTTTATGAACCTTTTGTTTGTTAAAAATATAAGCATTTGCCATGTAACTTAGAAGTCTCTTTTTTTTTTTTAACATATAGATGCCTTACACTTTTAACTCATTAAATCTAATGTTCTTTTGGTTTTCAACTTTATTTTTCCTTTCAATTTTTTGTTTTAAAATTTCCAGACTCAGAAAAATTAAAAGAATAATCCAATGAGCCCTGTATACTCTTTACTTAGATTTCACCAGCTGATAAAAGTTTGTCACATTTTCTCTCCTTTCTCTGTCTTCAATATATGATACATACATATACATATATGTATATATATGTGTATATATAAATATGTGAGAGAGATTTCTCTATTATTGTTGAACTATTTGAAAGTAAGCTTCAGACATCATGACACTGGGCTGCTCTCTTCTTCGTTGTGCATCTCTTAAGAATATGGACATTCTCCTATGTACTTCAATACCATTAAAACACCTAAGACAATTAACAAAAATTATATAATATCTTTTTTAAAAATTAATTAATTTTTATTGAGACGGTGTTTCACTCTTGTTGCCCAGGCTGGAGTGCAATGATGTGATCTTGTCTCACTGCAACCTCCGCCTCCCAGGTTCAAGCAATTCTCCTGCCTCAGCCTCCCAAGTAGCTGGGATTACAGGTGCCTGCCACCATGCCCAGCTAATTTTTGCATTTTTAGTAGACATAAGGTTTCACCATGTTGGCCAACCTGGTCTTGAACTTCTGACCTCAGATAATCCACCCGCCTTGGCCTCCCAAAGTATTGAGATTACAGGTATGAGCCATGGTGCCTGACCAAAAATTACATAATATCTAATATCCAGTCCTTATTTGAATTTTTCCTGTTGCTCCTCAAATAAGTCTTTCATTATTTTATAGTCTTTTATTACTTTATCCAAAATCCAGTTAGGTTTCATCATTGCATCTTTTGCATGACTGTTTAGTTTATTGAAGATTGTTCTTAAAATTTGTTGAAGAATGTCCTTTTTAAAGAGGAGATTACATGGGTTTTACCTGTATTTTCTACTAGTTTAAAATTTCTTTTTGTAATAACACACTTTTATATTGAACTGGAATTTATTTGGGTTATGGTTTCTGCTGGATGTCTCAGATTGTTTTTCTTTCTAAATAGCTTATTTCATTCCAGCAAAACTCTCTTAGGATCTGGTCCATTGATATTATACCAATTCCATATGTATATATAATTGTAGATTTGTAATGGGTTTTAATATATGGTAGGCCTAATCACCATTATCATCATTTCCATTGTTCTTTTTTTGAATAGTTGCACATGTTTCTTCCCTTAAATAAATATTATAGTCTTTTCTTTCCACATTGTATAAAGAGTGGCATATTTGTATGTTCACTGAGATTCTTGTAACCCTCTATAACTATCTTTTACTAAAGTTTCGTTGTTTTCTTGCATGATAACTCTCAGTACTTGATAGGAATTTTAATCTATGTTAATGTCACTCAATAGGTTTCAAAGCTTAGGTGAATATGTATAGAATATTGTCTTAGGTGAACATATATAGGTAAATATTTATTGTTTGTTCACTCATAAATATTCTAAATTCTATTCCAACATGAAGCCACAGAGAGCTGCAACTCTGTACAACATTGACTTCTGAGAGAGGACGACAGAAGAAACCGGGTCAGGCAGGCAGTTAGGGTGGGTCCTTGGTAAAACTTCAAACTAAGAACAGCCTGAAAATCAAGCTACAGGCCCCAAAATGGAAACACCTACTATGAACCCAGATGAACAAATTCCACTCCTTTTATGGACATATTTCTCTCTCCTTGGTGCACCTTTTTCTTGTTTCACGTGCTTTCTCCTGATTGATTCTTACCGTTCACCTATTTTACATATTCTGTGATTGGCCTAGGGCCAAATCTTTGTTTGGATAAAGTAACATCACTCCAGCCCCTGTTTGGTTGTGGGCCAAGCCTTCACCTCTGCCTCCAAATGATTCTTTTCACTATCCTTTCTCTTTCTGAGTGGTGCCTTCTCCAAGATGTGCAGACCAGTCCTCCTTCCCAGTTCATAAAACCCCCGAACTTAGCTCCTCAGCCAGCAATCCTATTTTGGGTCCCCTCTCCTTGCTGAGAGCTTTTCTGTCACTTAAGAAATCCGACTCTGCCTTACTCACTCTTGGTGTCTGTGTGCCTTATTCTTCTTGGTCATGAGACAAGAACCTGGAGCTTGCCTGTGGTGGGAATAAAAGAGCTGTAACACTCCCTCACACTCAACCAACAATAGAAGTGAAAAAGCTACAAGACTTCCACCTCTCTCTTCTCCCAAAATCCACTCCTATTGCTTTTATGAAATTGGCATGAGGCCATTATCTTTGATTGTAGCGAAGATGCCCCTATTATTAATAAATGTGTTGCTGTTTCCACATTTAGGATGTTGCTTGTTACATGACATGGGGTCCAGCTTATGAGAACCTCAAGGGAAAGCGTTCTCTCTAGCCTCACTATAAGGAGTACTTTTCCCAAATAGTTGTTATGTTTGAATCTTATGAATATTGAATCTTATAATCTATTATGTTTGAATTTATGCTTTTGTTGCTTGAAATCATAGAGCCAAATTTGTGACCCATAGATAACAGGCATACAAAGTGTCATTAATTCATTTATTGTTTCAGGTTTCCAACAGGGATTAATGAAAGATTTAAAATATTCCCAATTGCCCTACCTACTTTTCTTCTATGGGTATATACTGACATCCAAATGGTGTTCATACTACCTGTTTGAATTGCTGTTTTAATTGGCTTATTTGAGATTTTTTTCCTTTCTTTTAAAAATATTGCAAACTTACCTATAAACTGAAAGAATGATTTCAGGGTGCAGTAAAAGAATGGAGAGAATACCCACCATGGTAATAATGAGCTTGAGTCTCATATTTTAAAAGGACTGTAAGTTTAGCTTTGCTCTGTCACTGGAACAGAAGTGTTGTAAACACCTGAAAATCATGACATCCAGGCTTATGCTCCCTTTGCTCCATCCCCTTCTATAAACCTTCACTCATGCCCTTCAAAATATGAGAGAATTGACCTCATTACTATTTATAGAGATTTTACTTCCACAAAAGCTCAAGGCTCTTCAGGGGCTCTTAATATTACAGCACCTATTGCAAAGATTTAAATCAATGCATTATTATATATTCCAAAATATTCTTGTAAAGAAGGAGTATACCACATTCCCACTTTACTAGTTCAAGGAGAAGAAAGAGCTCTGAATCCACACTTAAATAGCTGCCTGAAAGGGAAGGATATTCTAATAACATTGGGCAAAGCCTACCGCATGTCACAGATCATTCTGCTTGAGACAGAATAAGGTGATGACAGACTATTTACATACATACCCAGTATACAGGAAAAAGGACGGTACACCTGTTACCCCTTCTTTGACTTTCTGTTTTGATGACTAGTTTTCTTTAGAAACAAATCCTCTCATTGTAATATAAATTGCCATTACATACATGCATGGGAACACATGTATATGTACCTCTTCTTTTTCTTGGTATTATATAATAAAAGTCTAAAGTCATGTTTATCATGACATACCTTTATGTAGAACAAAAATCTAGAATTTTAAAAAAATTAGTGAGTACTATAGCTAGAGGAAAGAAAAGAGAATACATTTTTATACACTGAAGTAACAGACTGATGAGTTTAGAAATAGGGGTCATGGAAACAAAGGTTTGGTGAATTTCTAGAAGGACAGAATTGAATTATTATTAAGCCTCACACTATTTACTGCGTGAGAGATACTGCCAATCTCTGTGAAGAGCTGGTAGACATTTTTCTTTTATACCTAGGGGTTAGGCCTCTATCTGGACTTTTTATTCTTTGTGTGTTTTAGATTTTGTGTGTGTGTAGCCAAGCATCAAAGAAGTTCACTCAAAACAATTATATCTCATATTACAAGGAATTTTGAATTAAAGTTTTTTTTTTTTTTTTGAGACAGGATCTGGCTCTGTTGCCCAGGCTGGAGTACAGAGGCCAGATCTTGGCTCACTGCAACCTTTGCCTCCTAGGCTCAAGCCATTATCCCACCTCAGTCTCCCAAGTAGCTGGGACCACAGATGTGTGCCACCACGCCAGGATAACTTTTTTGTGTTTTTGGTAGATATGGGGTTTCATCATGTTGACCAGGCTGGTCTCAAACTCCTGGGCTCAAGGGATCCACCCACCTCAGCCTCCCAAAGTGCTAGAATTATAGGCATGAGCCACTATATCCAGCCTTTTTTAGCTTTTCTTCAAATGAATGTGGTAACAATTAAACTGACAAGACTAAAAAATTAGTGGAAGGCATTTGGCTGAACTACATGCTAATTTAATATCATGCAAATTTAAATATAAAAACCTTTCATACAAAAGAAGTCTTTTTTTTAGCAGACCAGTTTTAAATGTGCAGTATCTTACAGTTTTTAAAAAATAAACTTTTGATCTCATATCTATCTTCTACTTTATTCTGAATAAGAATTAATATTATTGCTTTAAAGTGATACAGTATAAGAATTATGAATTAATTCCCTTGAAGAAACACCAAAGATGAAGGGATCAAAGTGGAATTCTGATATACTTTTTGATCAAAGAAGTAGGTTTTATGCTATTAAGTAAACTTAAGCCTCAACTATATAATAGATTTTTCACATTAAAATCCGAGTGTTTTTGCCTTTGATGATCTCTGTAATGCCTATTTCTGCCTTGTGACTGTTAATTTATTAGAGGTAATTCTGCTTTAGCTACCTTGGGTACCATATTAGAAGACAATGCCTAATCTAGAAGTGTCTCTTATTCCTCCAAAGAAAAATTGTTATGTATATTTCATATTTACTGAATGTTATTGTAGCCCATCATTTTGAAAGAGGGGTAATGTAAAATAGTATATGAATCACTGATAGCTTCCTTTAAACCCAATATTTAATTATCATATGTACTATATTTGCCAACAATTCTGGGTAGGAATTTGCAGTAATCTTTTTAAAAAGTCATTTTCATGTATGTGTCTAGCCCTGAAAAGACAAAAGAAGGAACAGTGGCTATACTGGTTTAATCTGAGCCAGTGTCTGACCTGATTGCTTTTATTCAAGAAGCCATGTATCAATCAGGCTTGATTTCCAAGAAATGGTTTATGTTTGAAGCATAGGCTGTTCATTGCTTTTAACAGCAAAACACAGAAACTGGAAAATAGTTTTTAAATAGAGTCAGTCCATGTAGTTTCTGAGCATAATCTTTTTATAAAATTTTTACAAAAGTCTTGCCTTCCAACTTTTGCTTTCCAGTTGAACCTAATCACTTTGTGGGTTTTGATGATCTAGCAGGTATGAAGCACTGTACATTAAATGCAGTGTTGACAAAGGAAATTCACTAGCAAGGGTTTCATTAACTGAGGATTAAGCTAAAACCCTTTCCCAGAATTGCCAATAAATGAGACTCTAATCTAAAATTTCACATTAAGTTTAGTACAACTAAAACGTGTGTGTTCGCACATGTGTGTGTGCTTGTTGAATGAGTGTGTATGTGAGTGAGGGCAAATCCCAAAATGAGTTAAATTTTATTTATTATTTAGTTGGCTGGGAAAGTACAAATTTTTCTTGTAAGTATAATCCACTAAGCAAGGGAAAATCCTACAACTTAAACATACTCAATGGACCCATCCAGGCAGATGCATACATATACGTAATTGTTCATATCCAAATATAAAATTGAGAGATTTGAAAGGGGAAATCTTTACCACATTATATGGGTGGGCTTAGGCCTGAATTGAAGGAATACATTTCATATTTATTTTACACAGTAGAGACTTCTAAAAGGCCATTTGCAAGGTTGATTCTGAAAATGCCACTCTTAAAAATATTTTGTAATTTTCCTTGCATTTTCTATTATATTTAGATGTGATTATGATTATTAAACTACTCTGAGGTAAGAATAAAGATTGCTTGAACCTTGCTGATTTTTTTTACATTACTGATTTAAGTATATTTTTTAAGGCAAAATTGGTTATAAAGGAACATATCTATGTAAATCTAACTCATGATTACATAAAAATAATTTGCTACTTATTAATCATATTTTTTACCTAAGAATATAAGCTTTACAATTTTTTTGTCTGAGTAATTTGGATTGATGCTTAAATTTGATGGTTAATGGCTTGTAAAATTTTAATTGTGCTGTTATGATCTAATTTTCAATCATGAAGGTTGTGACGAATTTGTAGATGTTTATAAAATAGTAGTTCTGTGAGCTTCAAATGAACTCCGTGGAAAACTTGGTGCAGTCCTTACTCTGAAGCTGATAAATGATATCCCCTGCTTGAAGATGAGTCAACAAAAGCTTTGAGAAGTTAAATGACTTGCTCCAGATTTTGTGTTTTGTTTGTATACTGTAAATGGGGGATTAGAACACAAGTAACTTTCCCACCATCTCGTTCAGTTTCCTTTATTGCATCACACCACATTTAGTTATTTAATCCATCAGTTCATCATTTTTCACTTTAAGAAAGTTTAATATAATTTATTAATTCCAAACACATCTGGAATACAGAATCTTATAGAAATTCCATATACTTGGCTGGGTGCAGTGGCTCACGCCTGTAATCCCAGCACTTTGGGAGGCCGAGGCAGGTGGATCACCTGAGGTCAGGAGTTTGAGAACAGCTTGGCCAACATGGCAAAACCCTGTCTCTATTAAAAATACAAAAATCAGCTGGGCATGGTGGTGTGCGCTTGTAATCCCAGCTACTTGGGAGGCTGAGCCAGGAGAATTGCTTGAACCCAGGAGGTGGACGTTGCAGTGAGCCGAGATCGCGCCTCTGTTCTCCAGCCTGGGTGACAGAAAAATGCTGTGTTTCAAAAAAAAAAAAAAGTTTGTTATTTTAAAATCCATCTCATTTTTCTGTTTGACATAAATAAGAGCAGTAGATATGATTCTAATAAAATTGAGTGCATTTAAAAGTATTGTTCATGTATGCTTGTTTTGTATATTTTTGTTCCCAAGGAGTTTTGATTCCATATAGAAAAGAAAAGGCAAACTAAAGTTTCAAATGCTTTAGTTCTCTCCACTAAGTATTAAAGTGATTTCACTTGGACTGAGAACTAGGAAGAAATGACAAATAAGAAAAGTTCTTGATTAAAGATTTTCAAATTATATGACTAGATCTGCTACTCCAGCATTTCAACAAAAAGCTCCATTTTCTATCTCAGATGAGGGTGGTCTCAAGTCATCAATGGCTGATCTGACAGAGTAAATCTGAAACAAATTGCTGCCACAATAATCCTTCTCTGGTATGACATGTTAATAAGGAAGAAAATCACAAGTGTCTCAAAAATGAGTTGATTTAGTTGGTGAACAATACATTCATTATCATCTAATGAGATGGATGAATGTAATCTCTTTTATCCTTACACATAAAAATAATTTTAAAGAAACAGGTGTATTGATCTAGATGAAATAAATGATCATCAATTATTTTTCATAATTGTGAACTTTTAGGAATAATCTTATTAGATGAACACATTTTGTTTGATCTTTTGCTTTTTAAAATTGCTTATTATTTTCATACAAAATGGCATTAAATGAATTAATAGGACCATGTAAAATTCAAATAAAGTTTAATGAATATCTAAGGCGGCCAACCAAAGAAGCATCATTGTTCAAATGTTTCTTTGAGATGAAAATTGCGAGCAATGAATTATTAATACCCAAGTTTTGTTCTCATTTCTGACTGTGCATCTAAATGATCATCCCATGTGCCCACTAGAATAACATTTTATATGACACTCCAGGGCTCCCATAATGATATCACAATTATTGGCTAAATTAAAGGTCTAGTCATAAACTAGCAAGAGTTGCATGGCCGGTTAAAAGGTATATATATATATGTATGAATTAGACTATGAGAAAATAGCATGTAATGCCATAAACAGCAATGTTTAAATAAGATATATAAGGCTGGGCGTGGTGGCTTTCACCTATAGACTCAGCACTTTGGGAGGCTGAGGCAGGAAGATCACTTGAGCCCAGAAGTTCAAGACCAGCTTGGGCAACATGGCAAAACCCATTTCTATCAAAAATACAAAAAATAGCTGGGCGTGGTAGTGCATGCCTTGTAGTTCCAGCTACTTGGGAGGCTGAGCTGGGAGCATCGATTGAGCCTGGGGGGTTGAGGCTACAATGAGCTGTGATTACACCACTGCACTCCAGCCTGGGTGACAGAGAGAGACTCTCTCTCTCTCTCTCTGTATATATATATGAGGAATGATTTTGAAAAAGTACATTAAGGCCTCAGAAACAAATTATTATTTTATCCTAGGGTTTTTTTTTAAACTACAATCATAAGCAATTAGAAAATAATTTCTCTGAACAATTGATACAGGTAAAAATCTAACTATAGCAAAAAATTGTACTTAGATTTCCTTCCAGGCCAATTCATTTTAAGTTTCAAATCTAGCAAGGAAGACACAAGTGTGTTTTTTATTAAAGCTTACACAAGCAGCTAGTATAATGTTCCTGAAGTTTCATCCATCATGCTACCAACTTCTTCATACCAGGGAAACATTATATTCTCTTGTTGTGTCTCAAAGACAAGAAACACGTTTAACAAGTTTTGCCAATGACAAATGAATAATTGAGGGAGTGAAAGTCATAGTCGGCAATATGCTTGCTAGGTGTTCAGAAGGTAGAGCATGGAGATTTCCAGTGCGTTTTACTATAGCATGAACCACGGTCAGGTGGTCCTTCAGTGGTAAAATCTACGAACTTACTTTTGCATTTTTTTCTGGTCCCATGAAATTCAAAGATCATACAGTACTTAGCAATGAAAATAGTACCAGGAACACCAGGTGTTTAGGTTGGGAAAATGTCTTTTTGGAGAGTGTGTGACTCCATCATGGCCAAGAAGGACTACATTTCTTTTCTTTTTGTTTGTTTCTCTCTTTCTTCTTATCTTTTTTTTGTTTAAGCTGCCTTCCAACCTCATAGAGACTATACAAATTGTTGACAAATTTGTACAAATTTGGGTACTATTAAACAATGAGGATATATTTAAAAATTAAAAATCACACAAATGAGGAGGATTTGGTTACTTCAGTGGAAGCGGCCTATTATACCAGACATGTTCAAGAAAGCGCTCAACATGTTTCCTACTGATGGCTGCCCTGCTCCGGGTGTCTTGTTATGTTGAAGTAGGGAGTTTTGATCTCAACATTTTAGGACTGTTCTACTCTGCTGTTTGACTCAGAAAAAAATCTTCATTGAAGATTTATATTAGAAAAATTATTCTGCTTAAAGTAAGTTCAGTAAAATTGAAAAAAAAAAACCAAACAAAAATATGTAAATGGTTAACTGTGCCACTTTGAAGCTTTATCAAAGGATTTAAATGATCTAATAAATTTTGCAAAAAAAAATCATTCTAGATAAAAATTCGTTGTTAAAGGCATAGTCCTGATTAAAATGCTTATTTTTATAAATATGGATTTAGATTGTGCTCAGATATGATAAAACTAAATCCAAAATGACCATAAACCATAATATTCTATACTCAAAATTTTATAAATTACTTTTCACTTATTGCCACTTACTTACACTTATTGCCAACTTAATAATTACTTATGTGTATAAGACCAACTATCTACTTCAGTGTTTCACAGAAAAAAGTTCCAATTTGTAAGTTTACTGAGAGATTTGGTGCAATATTTAATGCTTTCTAATATGGTTACTCTCATCCAGCTTTGGTTTGGTGAAGCATCACTACCTTTTCATATTCATGGGGTTCTGCCACCATTCATTCTAAAAAATAAGAATAATTTACTCCTACCTAATAAGCTGTGTATTGCTGGAGTTAATAATAAATTCAAAGAGTTTTTTATATTTGTTTGAGCATTTAATAAAGAAATATAGAAAAAAAGAATAATTTCAGCAGTCCAGGATGAATTCCATGATTAATAACTAAATTCTTACCAATAAATCCACTCAACACAAAATATTTTATGCTATTTAGGACTTGTTTTTTTTTGTTTTTTTTTTTGAGACAAAATCTCACTCTGTTGCCCAGGCTGGAGTGCACTGGCCAATCTCAGCTCGCTGCAACCTCCGCCTCCTGGGTTCAAGCAATTCTTGTGCCTCAGCCTCTCAAGTACCTGGGATTACATGTGCTTGCCACTACACCTGGCTAATTTTTGCATTTTTAGTAGAGACAGGGTTTCACCACGTTGGCCAGGCTGGTCTTGAACTCCTGACCTCAAGTGATCTGTCTGCTTCGGCCTCCCAAAGTGCTGGGATTACAGGCATGAGCCACCACACCCAGCCTTGGATTTATTTCAGTTGAATATTCACCATTTTCATGGTTGTCCAAGTTTGAAAATGTAGTCACCTTTATTTCCTCTCTCTGATTTCTTACAGCCTTTCTGTCATCAGTCTCTTTCTTTTTGTATCATTCACATTCATTGTCTTTCATTTTCTCACAGCTACCATGTGAGCCACAGGTTCTCACAGTAACTTGTACGCATAACCTGTCACATCTGGATTACTCTGGTTTGCCTGCCTTTTCTCACTCCTCTCTAACTTTCATATTGATTCCCTACAGCCTGGATTTCCTTTAAGTATCTATAATGACTCCTAGCATATCAGATTCAGACTTCTGGTTCTGGAATTCAAAGTGTCCAAAATCTGAAAACAACTTTGCTGTCTAAGCATGGTTTACGTATTCACTTTCAATTTCCTATTCCCTAACTGCCATTCCCCATTCAGGGGTATTAGACTAAACAAGATTAAATCTTTTTTTTTCCTTGATTTCCCTAAACCAGGATGTATAATAGTCGTTTCATATGATTCTATTTTGGTAACACTATTTGACATATGAGAAACGTAAAGCAACAGAGACAGAGTGATGCAAGCTAATGGCACACCTTTGTTCTGCAGGTGAGAGTTCAAGGCCAAGGTCTGCAGCATCTTAATGCAGAGCTGTCTTCAGTTTGTTGTGTTGTCATTTGTTTGTTTTTAAGCTGGGAGATGTCCCCAGATAACATGTCCTGTGTCATCAGGGCACACAGATTTTCCTTAAATGTTTGAATCCTATGCCCCAGGGGCATGAGGAGGGCTTCCCTGGTAAAAGCAAGCACTATTCTTTTCAAAGTCTTGGAAGGTCTTTAATGAGAAGTATAACTTTTCATTCTAGAATTCAAAAGAAGTCTTAAAACCAAAAGTATAAGTGGTTTGCCTCAGATCCTTTTAGATGCTTTCCCGAGTATAGTTTTTTGCTAAGGAAAGAGTTTTGAACTAAACAAAGGGATATTAGCTATATGGCAGGATAGGTGTGAAGGAGACAGCATGAAGGCAGGCTAAAGTTTAGCCTGGCATAAACTATGCAGTGAGGGTTGCCTTCAGGATACCTGTTCACTCCTATCTTGGATACTTGATACCAAGCTGCTCACTGGGTGATTATAGCCTTTTACTTCATTACCCTACATGTATCTGTTCTGCTGACATATTTGAAGGCCTAGAACATTCCCGACCTCCTCCTAACATCAAACAGACTTCTCCTGCATTTGGTTCCTCAAGAAAAGTCTTAAAGAAAAGGGAATGACTAATCTGAAAAATGAAGCTTTGCCAGGTTCGGTGATCTAGATGTATTACTCCTTCCCGGACAAATGAGACCATGCATCCTGAAATTCTTGACCCAGAGGCACTTCCAATGGCCCTGTGGGAAGACAGTTTATTTGGAACAAGGGCAAAGTCCTAAAACAATTCTGAATAGACAACCTCTTACTCTGCCTATACGCAGGTCTCTGTGTCTAGATATTCTACTGTAGTCTTCAAAAAATCTACACTAGCTTGAGGCTTCTTTCAGCTGAGACCTAGCCTTTCCTAACAAGCAGGACTTTTTGGTACTGATCTAGTAGCCTATTATCTCAAAAGAGATTTTAAACATTTTATTAGGGCCATACATTTTCATGGTAACTTCCATAGGAGCAAATAAATATCTGCTGTGTTTTAGGTACTGATTTAAGTGTTTCTCATGCATTAATTTTGATAATTCCTACTTTAACGATCTTTACCTTAATAATCTATTGTTGTTTTCTTATTATCCCTGTTTTATAGATAAAGAAATTGAGGCAGACAGAGGTTAGAGGATTTGAACTGATGTTGCCAGGACTTGAAACCAGACAGTGGCTTATACTAGAGTCTGTGTTCTCAGCTACCATACTATCTGCTGTTCTGCTGATGACCTGGGGAAAGCTTCATTCACTGGCAAAAGAGAACTAAGCCCAGGCAGGTGTCTCTGCAACACTGCTTATCTCTGTAATTGCCACTTTGTCCTATAAATTTCACATGTCTGTGTTCCACTGGAGTATGATCTTCTTGAAGACAAGTATTTTACTTTATTCATCTATGTTTACTGTTTGTAAAATGAATGAGTTTATGTTATTTGTGTTGTGGAGGGCAGGGCAGTAAAAGTCAGAGTTATTTAGGAGAAGATCTGATCTCTGTCTAATGAAACTGCATGGCTATCATTAGACTCAAGGAGTTGTTTTTTAAGTAACTGGCACTGTCACCAAGTCTGAACTGGGCCACTGCTCTCTCAGTAATAAGATTGTAGAACAAAGGCATACTGTGTCTTTCATGACTCAAACACCAGTTTTGAGAAAACCCTCAAAGCATCGATTTTCAGCAAAACAAGAAATTTAAAAAATCCGATTGAAGTGTACCAAGCATTTGTATACAACCCGAGTATAGGGGACAGAAGATCTTGTTAAACCAAACCACAGAGATACAGTTGGCAATATCCAGAATACAATAAAATCTACAGGACAAATGACTAGGAGTCTTCAATAAATAAAAATGATGAAACAATAAAACAAGAGGGAGAATCTACAGATTTTTTAATGGGGGTTAAATAACAAATCTGCTTAATGCCCTGTGTGAATACAGACTTTAACAAACTTAAAAAAAGCAAAACAGGCCAGGCATGGTGGCTCACATCTGTAATCCTTTGGGATCGCTTGAGCTCAGGAGTTTGAGACCAGCCAGGGTAACATGGCAAGACCCCGTCTCTACTAAAAATACAAAAAACCAACCAGGCATGGAGCGCATGCCTGTGGTCCCAGCTACACTGGAGGCTGAGGTAGGAGGATCACTTGAGTGTGGAGGGCAGGGTTGCAGTGAGTGGAGATTGCACCACTGCACTCTAGCCTGAGTAACAGAGCCAACCCTGTCTCAAAAAATTTTTTTTGAATAGTGATAGGATCTTTGGTAATATTAAGATACTATTAAGGACTTGCTAATTTAGATGCAAAAATGGTATTTTTAAATGTTTTCTAAAAAATAATTGATTTCTGTTAAAGACATACTGCAAGTATTTAGGAGTGAAATGATATGATGCCTTGGATTTGCTTTAAAATTCATATTTGATCTACCATTCATTAAGAATTATTTAAGGTAGGTCACGGGTACGTACATGATGGGTACTCATCTCATGACTTTTGTATGATTTAAACTTTTTGAGAATAATAAGTTAAGAAAGACATCTTCAGCTAAATGGCTTATAAATCCAGCATGTTTTTTTTTTTTTAATATGAAAACCTGGTCTGGAATTGAACACTTTCTTATCATTCATTGGTCAGTTACTTTGCTCTAACAGTTATATATTGCTCTGTACCAAACCATCCTAAAAATTAGAGGCTTACAATAATGACTGTCATTTATTTTGTACTTCAGTCTGTCATTTGAGTGATGCTAGCAGGGATAACCCTTTTTCATGCCTCGTAGCATCAGAAAGGGCAGCTCTCCGGGGGTCTGGAGGATTTACTTTCAAGATGACTCATTCGTATTGGCTGGCAAGTGAGTGCTGGCCATCAGCTTGAAGCTGTCAGGACCGTGAGCCAAGGGCCTTGGTTCCAGTTGACCTGGGCTGCTTGGGCTTCATAGGAGCGTGGTGGCTGTGTTCTGAGAGCCAGTGTCCCAAGAGACAGGAAGTAGATTTCGTCAGTTTCTTCAGGTCTGGGCTCAAAAGCTGACACAGTGTAATTTCCTTTGTCTATGGGTCACGCCACCCCACAGCCCAGGCACAAGGAGTGGAACACGTGCTCCATCTCATAGTAGGAGGGTGTCAAGAGTTTTGAGGCCATGTTTTAAAAGTACCTTCTTTGCAATCACTCACAGAGCCTCGGTGTCAAACTACAGAACTGTTTTATGAAAATAACTAGAATAGATGTAACCAATGCTTGGGCCTAGAGATTTTTTTTTTTTTGAGATGGAGTCTCGCTCTGTCGCCCAGGCTGGAGCGCAGTGGCGCTATCTTGGCTCACTGCAAGCTCCACCTCCTGGGTTCATGCTGTTCTCCTGCCTCAGCCTCCTGAGTAGCTGGGACTACAGGCGCCTGCCACCACGCCTGGCTAATTTTTTGTATACTTAGTAGAGACGGGGTTTCACCATGTTAGCCAGGATGGTCTCGATCTCCTTACCTCGTGATCCGCCCGCCTCGGCCTCCCAAAGTCCTGGGGTTACATGCGTGAGCCACCACGCCCGGTTGGGCCTAGAGATTTAAGTGGCACTTCTTACAGTAGGCCCAGCAAATGAGTATAGATGGTGTCCACCTTCAAATAGGTAATGTTAGGGCAGTCTAAGGTAAGAAAGGGTGAAACAAATCACTAGAATAGTTTGTAATGGCTGGAAGTTGAAGTGTAGAAAAAGGGAAGTTACACCGTCTTCCTAACGTTACTCCTGGGTGGCAGATAGGACTTCAGCTGGCTGGGCCATCAGGCACTGGCCCTCACTCCTTTTTTCTACTGGTTGTGTGGCAATACCAAGTAGGCACAGCCACCCAATTTTACTCACAAATATGGTGAGGACAAGAGATTCTGAAGTAGCACGGAGAGTGTGGAAAGATTGGCAGTGGACAAATTTGTGGACAAGATTCAGGGCTAAAGGAATTATTTGGGAAAAGGAAGTGGTTGTACTGCTTGGTGTGTACCAGACAATGAAACACTTGGATTTTCCCCCAACAAGCATGAGTACACTTATCCAGCTAAAATGTTCTCAAGGTTAGAACCACAAGTAAATAATGATTTGAAATGTAAATTATTTTTCTTGTAACTCTTTTCCAGCTCATTTTTTTAACTATGTTTAGTTGCCAACAATAGCTCTTGGGAATTCTTTTCTGCTTAAGTGATATTCATCCATCTGTCTTTAAGAAATTAATTAATTAATTATTTATTTATTTATTTTTATATTTAAATTACACTCTTTTTATTGTTTTTCTATTTCCCCATTTAGTGTTGGTGTAGTCGTATTTTGATTTCAATGCATTCTTTAAATTGCTTGTTACTTTTCTTTTTTTTTTCTTTTTATTTATTTATTTTATTTATTTTATTTTATTATTATTGTTATTATTATTATTATTGGAATTGAACAATGAGAACACATGGACACAGGAAGGGGAACATCACACTTCGGGGACTGTTGTGGGGTGGGGGGAGGGGGGAGGGATAGCATTGGGAGATATACCTAATGCTAGATGACGAGTTGGTGGGTGCAGCGCACCAGCATGGCACATGTATACATATGTAACTTACCTGCACGTTGCGCACATGTACCATAGAGCCTAAAGTATAATAATAAGAAATTATTTTAATTGATACATTTGCTTTGTTACCTACTTCTGATGGAGCTGTCATTTTAGACACCTCTAGATTCAATTTGTTCAATAGACATTTATTAAGCACCTCCTGTGAATTATGCCTGGCCCTAGAGAACCTGGCTATGAGATTTTAAATGAAAAATATATTTCATGGGAGAGGTCCTAAAATGCTGTGGGAACACAGTGGAGAGGAATAAACTTTGCCTTGGGAAGTCAGGAAAAGCTGCATAGAGCAGGTGATATCTGAGCTGAATCTTGATGGATGGGTGGGAGCCTGCCAGTTAGAGAGACAGGAAATAACATGTTCAGATATCCAGAGTTGTGAAACATTCATGGTACGTTCTGTGATAGAGAGTGTAATGAATTGACTCAGTAGGGAACAGTATGATTGGTGACGTGCTCTTTCTCTTGTCATTGTTTCTTTTTGAACTAGGCTGAGAAGAAAAATAATTCCAGCAAAATTAAGCACTCTATATCACAAACTATTAATAACAAAACACTTGCCTCTGTAAGGGTTCCCCATCTCTGTCTTTGGTATGGTAAAGGACTGCATATGTGGCTGTATGGTGGCTCATGCCTATAATCCCAGCACTTTGGGAGGCTGAGGCAGGAGGTTCCCTTGAGGCCAGGAGTTTAAGACCAGGCTGGGAAACACAATGAGACCTTGACTATATAAAAAAAAAGTAAGGAAAACTGAAATAATAAAAATATTTTAAAAATTAAAAAAGAACCACATATGCTATACCAAGGAGTTTGACCTTTAACTTGTAGGCAAAAAAGTCAATGAAAAACTTTAAGCTGGTGAATGAAATGTTGCTAAGTCTTAGACAAGGCAGTGGCTAAGAAGAGATGGGGTGGCTAGATTTGAGAGAACTGGAAGAGGCAGAGTCAACAGGATTTACTGTTTTATTGGCTAAGGAGGTGAATGGAAGAGATGAAGGGAAGCACTGAGTTTGGCCACCTGATATTCTGGTGAGGTCGCTTGCTGACAAACAAGGAGGAAGTTTTTGGAAGAGGAGGCAGTGAAGAAGGTGGTTCATCTCTGGGCTGGTGATACCTGAGGAGTCTGCAGTATATCCAGATGTTATTATGGGTCTGTTGTTCAGGAGGGGGCAAGATGAGGTTTGTGAACATGTAGGGAAGTAGTTGTTGATGTCATGGGAATATTCCTTTCCTTCAAAAATATCTTGAACTCAGTACCTTCTACATTCTATATAAGGTGATACTAATGTACTTTTTATATCATTCTGAACTTATAACTAGTTTAACATGGACTGTTCAGTTGGTTAAATCGACAGTACATCTGTATCTTTCAGAACCTTGCTGCCCCAACAACTCTACTGAAGACTGCTTTGGGGAAATCACACCTTTTTAATGGTTATATACTCTCCTTACTCTCTTCCTTTCAATCCTTGAATTCAAGTTCCTCTAACCACTCTCACCTTTTTGACATTTTTTCTTCTTTCAGTTCTCTCTTTCTCTTTGTTTCGTTGACTCCTGCAACTGATGTCTTTAGTCTCAGGCATTTCTCACTCTGGTGTATGGCTCTCAAATCAGTCACTCTTAATCGTCTCAAGATTTCTCTTCAAGAAATGCTTCTTTCCTTTTTCCGTATTGGTGACCTGTCCATAGGCCTCTGGTTATTCACTGTTTTGGAATTAAGTGAGATTACTTTGATAAACTATTCTCAGCAACCTATTGCCATTTTTCTGTTCCTTCTAGAAATTATAGTAGAAGACATCATTATGTAGTAGCTGTTACATGCCGTTCTCTACTGGGCTCTTAGGTTACAGCAGCAACAGCAGTAGTAGTAGCAGTAGCAAAGCCTGATGCATGTGCCAGGCACAATTCCAAGTGTATTATGCATGTATCAAGACATTCGATCCTTACTACAGTACTGTCCAGGTAGGTACAATTATTATCTCCACTTAGTATCTGAGCAAAGTGAGATACATTGGGTAACTTGCCTAACATGTTGGAACTAGTAAATGGTTAAATTGTCAACCAGGGACACATTTGTGCACCAACCAATTTTCTCTTTCGTTTCACCACTTTGGTGTCCCTAAGTTGTACTTGTTCAATCAAAGCATGTTACAGATGTGCAGCCCTGTTTTCAAAGGTTCTTAACATCTTTTCTGTAATATAGATTACATCCCAATCATGTAAATGAAATAAGCATTCTTATTTACTAAATGCATAAATATTATAGATGACTTGTCATAGGAAACGAACCTCGAATTTGACCTCTGTGAGCTCTGTATATTTCCTCTTATTACCTGTGGCTTTTCCTGCTTAAATCCCATATGGGCTGAGAAACTTTTACTGGAACTTCATACAATGATTTAAGGGGAAGTCAGTTAGCACTTCCTATTGAACTCCGCCTTCCTGGTGGTCAAAAATTTGCAAAAACACAGATGAGCATCAAATGATGTTTGGAATTTGAGATCTAATCTTAGTCTTTCTGGAAGTGTCCAAGAAAACGAACCTTCTGAATGACTGAAGCCTACCTAGTTAAACTCATTGACTTGCTGGCCATTCTAATTACATCAAAACTTACTCTGACCACTGGGGCCTGCTATAGTAATATGAACAATACATTTCTTTTTGTCAGAAAGCCATCACTTTTCTTCCAAGTATTGGATCTATTTAAAAAAAATTTCAAGTCTCCTACTATTATTTTGTGGGAGTCTAAGTCTCTTTGTAAGTCTCTAAGAACTTGCTTTATGAATCTGGGTGCTCCTTTATTGGGTGCATATACATTTAGGATAGTTAGCTCTTCTTGTTGCATTGATCCCTTTACCATTATGTAATGCACTTCTTTGTCTTTTTTGATCTTTGTTGGTTTAAAGTCTGTTTTATCAGAGACTAGGATTGCAACCCCTGGTTTTTTTTGTTTTTGTTTTTGTTTTTTGCTTCCCATTTGCTTGGTAAATATTCCTCCACTTTTTATTTTGAGCCTATGTGTGTCTTTGCACGTGAGATGGGTCTCCTGAATACAGCACACCGATGGGTCTTGACTCTTTATCCAATTTGCCAATCTGTGTCTTTTAATTGGGGCATTTAGCCCATTTGCATTTAAGGTTAATATTGTTAATACTGTTAATAATATCAAATGTGTGAATTTGATCCTGTCGTCATGATGCTAGCTGGTTATTTTGCACATTATTTGATGCAGTTTTTTCATAGTGTCTTTGGTCTTTACATTTTGGTGTGTTTTTGTAGTGGCTGGTACTGGTTTTTCCTTTCCATATTGAGTGCTTCCTTCAGGAACTTTTGCAAGGCAGGCCTGGTGGTGACAAAACCCCTCAGCATTTACTTGTCTGGAAAGGATCTTATTTCCCCTTCACTTATGAAGCTTAGTTTGGCTGGATAAAAATTCTGGGTTGAAAATTCTTTTCTTTAAGAATGTTGAATATTGGTCTCCACTCACTTCTGGCTTGTAGGGTTTCTGAAGAGATATCTGCTGTTAGTCTGATGGGCTTCCCTTTTTAGGTGACCTGACCTTTGTCTCTGGCTGCCTTTAACAGTTTTTCCTTCATTTCAACCTTGGTGAATCTGACGATTATGTGTCTCAGCATTGCTCTTCTCGAACAGTATCTTACTGGTGTTCTCTGTATTTCCTAAATTTGAATGTTAGCCTGTCTTGCTAGGTTGGGGAAGTTCTTCTGGATAATATCCTGAAGTGTGTTTTCCAACTTGGTTCCATTCTCTGTGCCACTTTCAAGTATCCCAATCATAGGTTTGGTGTTTTCACATAGTCTCATATTTCTTGGAGGCTTTGTTCATTCCTTTTCATTCTTTTTTCTCTAATCTTGTCTGCATGCCTTATTTCAGCAAGGTGATCTTCAATCTCTGATATTCTTTCTTCTGCTTGATTCATTCAGCTATTGATACTTGTGTATGCTTCACAAAGTTCTCGTGCTGTGTTCTTCAGCTCCATCAGGTCATTTATGTTCTTCTCTAAACTGGTTATTCTAGTTAGCAGTTCCCGTAACCTTTTATCAAGATTCTTAGCTTCCTTGCATTGGGTTAGAGGGAGAGCATCAGGACCAATACCTAATGCATGCAGGGCTTAAAATCTAAATGGTGGGTTGAGAGATGCAGCAAACCACCATGGCACACATATACCTTTGTAACAAACTTGCACATTCTGCACATGTATCCCGGAACTTAAAGTAAAATTTTAAAAAATGTTCAGACTGGCCACTATCTGTGTATGTAAAGAAGTGCTTTCTGGCATCCCAGCAGCACTGGTGGCCAGCTGTGCCATGGGAGGAGCAGCAGTGAGATGTCCTATTGGATGAACTACATCCACAAGGCCAATCTGTTTGAAAGAGATTCAAATGTTTGCATTCTGTCACTGTGCAACCAACTGACATTTCTGTATAAAAACTTCAAACTTGTTCTTTGGAGAGCCATAGGAATCAATAAACATGATTTGCTTTTTTTTTTCAATGTGTCTATTGTCATTTAGCTGTTTATTAAAAATCTTTTCTTTTTTAATGCTTTTTTTTAAGAAAAAACATCCATTTTGGGGGAAGAAATTTATTGTGACAATGTATTGTACTTGACAAATTTCAGTTATCAGTTAAGTTTAATTTCTGACAGAAACCCTATCAGCAACTGTATTAAAATTTTATACATTCTTGGCCAGGCACAGTGGCTCGCACCTGTAATCTCAGCACTTTGGGAGACCAAAGCTGGTGGATCACTTGAGGTCAGGAGTTTGAGACCAGCCTGGCCAACATGATGAAACCTCATTTCTACTAAAAATACAAAAATTAGCCAGGCATGGTGGCAGGTGCCTGTAATCCCAACTACTCAGGAGGCTGAGGCAGGAGAATCTCTTGAACCCGGGAGGTGGAGGTTGTAGTGAGCTTTGATCACACCATTGCACTCTAGCCTGGACAACAGAGCAAGACTGTGTCTCAAAAAAAAAAAAAAAATTCTTTAAATTGTATTCATGGTGGAAAGAGTTGAAATGTGAATGGTCAGTAAAAAGTTGTTTCATTTTCTAATCATATTACCTGCTTTAAAAACAAAAATCATGTTGTCTAATTTCTTATTATATAATGGAAAGAAAGGTCATCTAGGATATTAGCCTCTTTTAAAAAAATCTTGCTGGCCAGGTGCGGTGGCTCACTCCTGTAATCCTAGCACTTTGGGAGGCTGAGGCTGGCAGATCATGAGGTCAGGAGATCAAGGCCATCCTGGCTAACACAGTGAAACCCCATCTCTACTAAAAATACAAAAAATTAGCCAGGCGTGGTGGCGGGCACCTGTAGTCCCAGCTACTCGGGAGGCTGAGGCAGGAGAATGGCGTGAACCTGGGAGGCAGAGCTTGCAGTGAGCTGAGATTGCGCCACTGCACTCAGCCTGGGCAACATAGCGAGACTCGTCTCAAAAAAAAAAAATCTCGTTATTCTACAAAGTATATCAATCACTCCATTAAATCTTATTTCATTTAAAAACAATTTTTGTTGGAGTTCCTCTTTCAATTTGGGTCAAACAGCTCTTTACGTGATGACTTTATGTCAAACCTACATAGAGTTTCTGGAGTGGGCTCCACTCCATTACCATACCTGAGAGAATGTCAGATTTCCTGCTTCCTCATTTGCATGACTTCTCAAAGTCAGCATGTTGATAATGACTTACAGAAAACAGTCCTTTTAAAAGGAATGGCTTGCTATTGGTTTGGGCAGGAGGCATTTTGAATGACTGAACAGTTAAGTCATCTCTTTATTTGAGAATAAATGATGAAGGGGTGTTTGAATGGGTTACCAAGTTATAAATTAATCTTGAGATACTCAAATGATTGTAAACCACCTGAGCTTTCCTCTCAGCTTTTAAATCATATGATATCAATCTTTGCTCATTTTCCTCTGGGTAATTTGTTATTATGCTGATGGTAACCAACTCCATGAGACATTAACCGGCAATCCACATTACCAGTGAGTATACATTACAGCACTAAAATAAAAATAAACTCACGGAAGAAATAGCTTGAGATCTCAACTATGCTTTTCTGTCTACAAAACGGCATGACAGTTTGGGGATTTCTAGCTGAAAAGAAATTTAATTATATTACTACTTTGCTGCTGCTAACTAGTGCCTAAGATATGTATCAGGAGGGCAGCCCAGTGTAGGTTTCGAAAGAGGGTTTACTACAAAGGCAGGATAACAAAATGGGTTGCTTTTCTCACTCTCACTATGTAAAGTGACATTTAAATTAGATCCTGGAAATTACCTTTTCTGTTTATGTTAGCAAGATAGTCTTCTCTTTTGCTTTATTCGAATAGGGAAGCAACTTTATAACATTTTGTATCGCCTACATGAAGTGTTTTGCATACCTGTAACCTTTCAATTAATGTTATTTATGTTTCAATAAACCACCATGCTACTTTTCCAGATGTCCTGATCCGTCATGTAAATGAATTTATTAGATCCAGCCACCAGACTCAATGAAATCTGCCAAATTCACTGTCTGGGCCACATACCATGGAGTTTAAGCTATATTTGCATAAGCTTGTTCTGTAAGTGTAATCTTATGTATCATCTGCAGAGTTAAAGTTTCACTAATGTAAATCCCTGACAAATCAAATACAGATGTAGCTTTTTGCCCTCAGGGGTGAGCCTGTCAATTCTCGGCTCTTGTATCTACCTCCTCCCCTTGGTGCTGGGCCCCACATCCTCAACTTCTTTTCAGTACTACTCATCTTTCAAAATTGTTTATGTAAATACATTGGGGGTACCAAACATGGCAGCAAATACGGGTTGCTCAGGCCTTCTTTCCATCGTTCTGCCAGGCTAAAATAACGTTGGCGAGTCATTTGAAGGGAGCTAGTTGTACCACCTGGAAAAATTTCCCCTGCCAATCAGTGGATGGCAGACAGATTGTTTCAGTTTGCCTAGAGATGTTTTAGATAAGGAGGAGTCAAGCTTAATAAATGGGTTAATGTCAGCCGGCAAATTCCATAACGTGGCCAAGGTAAATTTAATAATAGGCCAATAGAGGAAGGAGGAGGGGGTTGGCATGAAGAGGCTGAGGGGGTGGGGGAAGAGGGGGGAGGGTCTATCTATTCAGGCCCAGTCTTTTTTGGTGATTGTCACAACCTCAATGAAAGGCAGGATTCTTCTTTAGATTCAGTGATTAGCTTCAAAACTCTTGACAGGTTTAAGCCATGTCTAAAAAGAGGGGAAATATGACTGCCGAAAGTGGAGGGTGTTAGTGTTCTTTGGGTTTGTTTTTGATTATTTTAAAGTCTAAATATGTTTCCTCTGCTGGTGCCCAGTTGCTATTTATTTGGCTTTAGCCTTTGATCCCCCTTATGCTGGCACATCATAAAAAACATATTCCTGCTCAAGTCTTATATTATGTAGTTTGTGTCTGCTCAGGGTGTTCACCAGGCCGGGCTGTACCCACTGAATAAGCCTCTCTTTGTTTTTGATGGACTCCAGGTGTTTATCGCTATAAGTTAGTAATGGAGTTAACCGCAAGAAGCAAACTGGAAAAATAAGGGATTGGGGAAAATTCTGAGTTTGATAACTTAGGAGTCTGCCTTTTGGCAAAACCCCTAAGGGAATAAAATACGCTAAAAAAAAAAAATAAAAAAACGGAGTCTTACTTCTGCTTTCTAATCAAATTGGATGAAATTGGGATTTCAGTATGCACAGATAAGCTTGTTCATTTTATTTCTTCAGTGAGTTTCTTTGAAAGTGGCCAAAGAGCCTTTTTTCCCTATGCATTTTCATCATGATAGTAAAATGAATAATGGCAGCTATTCCAGAAGAGATTACTGATGTCCATTTTCTTGATCTGAGCTAGGAGGATTAATGCCAGAAGCAATTTTCCACCTGTGGTAACTTTTTCTTTCCCCTTTGGAGGAGGGGACATAGGGGGACAGCAATAATATTGGGATGAATGTGAAAACGATCAGAAGAGCCCCCTCTTACCCAATCACTTTTCAATTAGAGTACTTCTTATTTTTGTTTTTCTTTTCTGCCCAACCAGACATTGTTTTGGGAGTAGAGGCCAATTTAAAGAAAATTTATAATGGTGAACAAGATTGCTGGAGAGGTTTGTCTATCTGTCTATCTCCTTTGTTTATACAAATGTATATGGTACATCCTGTGTTAAAGATCAAAGCTTTACTTTGGACACCTTGAATCCCCAGGTCCAAGGTCAGGGCCTTTGAAGAATGCACATTTGCTACTGTTAATCTAAGAATCCTGATTTTTCCATATATTACTTAGTTATCTGATTTAACTATTGCAGTCCTAGGTATAATAAAAATTTGTGGCCAAATAAGAGGATTTAACAAAGTATTTGCACAAAATGGATTAAAAGGAGAAACAGGCCCGGCGTGGTGGCTCACGCCTATAATTCCAGCACTTTGGGAGGCCAAGGCAAGCAGATCACGAGGTCAGGAGATCGAGACCATCCTGGCTAACATGGCAAAACCCTGTCTCTACTAAAAATACAAAAAATTAGCCAGGTGGGGACCTGTAGTCCCAGCTGCTCGGGAGGCTGAGGCAGGAGAATGGCGTGAACCCGGGAAGCGGAGCTTGCAGTGAGCCAAGATTGTGCCACTGCACTCCAGCCTGGGTGGCGGTCCGAGACTCCATCTCAAAAAAAAAAAAGGAGATGCAGTGTCTAAGGAATATGGATTTTATAAAGTAGTAATAATAATTTTTGAGCACATGCTAGGAATTTTTCTAATTTTTTCACAAGAATTAAAATACTTAATTTTTCCACTGACAGATGGAAAAGTTAGTCAGTGGACTAATCTATTGGACTAATCTGTTAGACTAATCTATGATATAGACACCATTATTATCTTCCTTTATTGAGGAGGAAACTGAGGCATAAATAATCTAACTCGCTGGCTCCAACAGCAAAAGAATTGCATAGCCAATAATAAACTATAGGCAGTTTGGCTTTAAGCTAGTGTTTCACACCAGTTTTCTGTAAGATGCAAATAAGGATGGGGTAAGTTTCCTAACTTTCAGAAATGTATACTGCCAAAACAAAATTTTGTGTTAATAAGATTCTATTTGAAATGTTTAAGAGAAATAAGCTCTACACAAAGTATAACTTAATGGTAAATGTTCCAGTACTTTGCTTTGACATTTTTACTACACCATATATACTAGAACTGACATGATAAGTCATCTCAGAAGTTAATTTTTGTTTGATTTTCTTTGGAGTTTTCAAATATCATTTAAATACTTAATTCAGTGTCTAATTTCCGTGTCTAAGTAGGTATGTCCCATAAATGTGTATATTTCATCACAAGCTAAAAGGGAACTCAGAGGACTACAATTCAACAAGACAAAAATCTATTTTTACTTTGGCCTTTCCAAAGCAGTAAGTTGATTTTTTTATTTTTCTGGAATACAGTGTGCATCCAATCCAAACTTCTCAAGTTCAAATTGATTCTCAAATTCCCCAAACACAAAAATTAAGAAACTCTTATTTTTTGATTATCTTGGAAAGAGAGGAGAGCTATTAGAAGAGTAGACATTGGAAAGAGAAGCAGACCCTAAAGAAACTCTCCTGTTAGCTTTCCCAGAGGAAAGGAAATATTTAAGACGTCAGCAATCAGTTTGGGCATTTGAGCTCTTTCTCTGTTTATATGCCAATAAAAGAGCTAGCTAGTACTCTTGATAACTGTAGACCCCTGTTTACTGAAAGCTTCATTTCCCTGTGTGGATCCATCTAACTGAGAGGGAGGGACTGAAAGAGTGGCAAAAAGATAGTCCCATTTTATGGTACACCATTTGGTGGTATCTTGTTTCTTTGCCCCTCTTCACAGACATTTCTGAATCCACTTATATTTTATTTACAAAGGCACATAGTCCTTCTTGAACATCCTCCCACTTCTTTACAACATATACAAAGTTTAAATGTTATTTAATGTATGTAAACAGTGGCAGAATATAGCATTATTCTTTCCTTTTTGTATTTCTCAAGGCACATATGATCATATTGAAACACGCGTGGAGCAGGTCTTTAAGCCTTCCTATAAAAGTCAATATGACGGATTTGGAAGTGTCCTGGATAGCCATGGCATGATGTCTTTTTAGTTACCTTCCAGTTTGCAGGGTTTACACAGGAAAAACCCTTCCTGAGAGATAGGACTAGGGCTAACAGGCAGGTCAATGGAAAATCAGCCACTTAATCAGCTGCAGCCCCACCAAAGCCGGCTGGAAACTTAGCAGTTCTCCCATGGAGAGTATGCACCGCTGGAGCCCAAAGATGGAGGGGGACTGCAGACAAGGCCAGGGCTACCTGCATATTTGCAAAATTATGATAAGTGGAGGAGGAAATCATTTCTTCTCTCACTGCAAGCTGCCTGCCACCTACTGCAATACCTCTAACAGCAACAATTCCACCCACAACCACGCCAGCGGCACTAGCAGCAACATACACCCCTGCACTCTCACTGGGTGCGTAACACTGCTTCCCCTCTTCCTTTTCAGCTGCCTAGCTCTTACCATAGTTGTCTCTAGAAATAATATTTGAATAGCAGGCCGGGTGCAGTGGCTCCTGCCTGTAATCCCAGCACTTTGGGAGGCCAAGGTGGAAGCATCACCTGAGGTCAGGAGTTCCAGACCAGCCTGTCTCTACTAGAAATACAAATATTAGCTGGATGTGGTGGTGGGTACCTGCAATCCCAGCTACTCAGGAGGCTGAGGCAGGAGAATTGCTTGAGCCCAGGAGGTGGAGTTTGCAGTGAGCCAGGACTTCACCACTGCCCTCTAGCCTGGGCGACAGAGCAAGACACCATCAAAAACAAACAAACAAACAAACAAACAAAAAAAAAAATGAAGAGCAGTACCAAAAGGATGTGCATTCCATTTACTTCTCCAATTTTTCTAATATTTGCCAGCCTACCAGACAGCTACATGCTTTGACCAGATTGCTTTGGCCCCTTGTGGAATTGTTTTTACTGAACTGCATTTGGCATTATGCCCTCAGCAGGCATTGAGGAAAGCAGGGAGAAGAAGTCATAAGAAATGACTGTAGTTTTTGTTGAAGTTTGTTCTTAAGATTGTTGTTTATCAGTGTCTTTTTTATGAGTCCCAAAAGAGATATTTCTGTTAAGCGGAGGCCAGGAAAATCTGCCTTCCTGGACAACTGGTATGTTTCTAACATAGACACCAGGCATCTTGTAACTGCTAACTCTAGACACCAGGCATCTTGTAACTGCTAATTCATCATTTAAGTCAGTAAAATCTTCTTAAGAACATGACGAGAATATATGATTTTCATGTTACAACCAATTATTTCATCCAACAAATGGCTACAATTCATTTTGAATAAATTTGTTCTATCATTGACCAAGAAACCTGCCAGAATCTTTAAGTGCTGTGGAGAAAACTCTTTGGGTTTAAGCACATACGTTCACAGGAAATATCTATGCCTTCAATTAGGTGATAATGAAGATGACAATGATTTGTTTTTAGGTGTGTTGTTTTTAAATTTTTTTCGTTTTTTAACCTACTCATATGATTTCAAGGATTCTTGGTTTTAGTTAATTGATAAGAAATTGAAGGGAATGAGAAGATAAATGGTAATTTAGAAATGTTGATTGTGGTAAGGCAGAGAAAATGATCTGATGAAGAAAAATGAATCCCAGGGATTATAAAGCTCCAGAGATTTTACTCTAAGTATTGAAATATTAATTGGCCAATCTACTTTTTATCAATATTATTTGAATAAAAATGGCTATAGACTTTAAGTTGGGAAAAGGAGTCTCCTTGTTACTTGAAAAGCAAAGAACAAGGCTGGGTGTGATGTCTCTCTCCTGTAATCCCATTACTTTGGGAGGTCAAGGCAGGTGGATCACTTGAGTCCAGGAGTTCGAGAACAGCCTGGTCAACATGGCAAAACCCGTCTCTACAAAAATTTTAAAATTTAGCTGGACATGGTGGTGGGCATCTATAGTTCCAGCTACTTGGGAGGCTTAGGTGGGAGAATAGCTTGAGCCTTGGAGGTTGAAGCTGCAGCAAGCCGAGGTCTGTGCCACTGCACTCCAGCCTGACTGACAGTGAGACCTTGTCTCAAAAAAAAAAAAAAAGAGAAAGTAAAGAACAAAGGTTAGCCTCAGTAGCCATGGAAAAGTGTTTCTCAAAATGTGGTTCCTGGAGCAGCAGCTTCAGCATCACTACCACTTGGGAATTTGTTAGAAATGCAAATATTGGGGCCCCATCCCAAACCCTACTGCATCAGAAATTCTGGAGGGGAGGCCAACACTCTGTTTGCCCTTCAGGTGATCCTGATGCCTGCTAAAGTTTGAGAACCATCACAGTCCAGCAAGTCTCAAATTTCTCTAAGGCAATGGTACTCAGTCAAACCTTTCTCAGCCAGAGTATGCACAGGCCTAGTCTCAGAGGGAATCCATCCAGGTTATAGTATAAAAAGATTACCCAACGAGGGAGGTGTCATTGATGACTTTTATATTTTTCCCTGCATTATAAGGTATCAATTCAACCAAATAAAGAGAGAGGTTGTTCAAATTTTATGAACTATCAATATATATTTATCTTCATATGGCACTTCTTCAAAGAAGCAACAGTTAGCTAGGACATGGTAAGTTTTTCGAATGTATTGATAGTGGCCGAATTGACTGAATGAATTAAAAGTGGCTGAATTGGCTGGACTGCCAATTTCAAAGGTCTCCAGGTAGCAGGATCTGGCCGTGTGTTTTAAACTTGCTGGGTAACACCTCTGAAAACATGGAATATTCATAAAAACTGAAGTGAATCACATGGTATAATGTTTGTACTTATCAATTCTCTGCTTTTTCCAGGTTTTTGAAATTATAAAAATGATAATGCTCATTCTGTAAAAGCAAATATCACAATTTTGTTTTTTGAGACAGAGTCTCACTCTCTTGCCCAGGCTGGAGTGCAGTGGTGCCATCCCAGCTCACTGCAACCTCTGCCTCCTGGGTTCAAGAGATTCTCCTGCCTCGGCCTCCTGAGTAGCTGGGATTACAGGCATGTGCCACCTTGCCTGGCTAATTTTTGTATTTTCAGTAGACACAGGGTTTCACCATGTTGGCCAGGCTTGTCTCGAACTCCTGACCTCAGGTGATTCACTTGCCTCGGCTCCCCAAAGGGCTGGGACTATAGGCATGAACCACTGTGGCCTACAAATATTAACAAATTTTAGAGGAAAAGTTAAAGCCTCTTATAACCCATATCACTTCTTGCCTTTCCACCTAAGCCCTGTTTACCTATTAGTTCTCCAGAGGTAATTATTGAGAACAGTTCGAGGTACATTTTTCTAGAACTTTTACAGCCTATAGAAACATATGTTAAGTGTATCATTTTTTTTTAGCACAAATCAAATTATACTCTATAGTGTACTCTAGTATACTATTTTGCTACTTGCTTTTTTCCACTAAAGTATTTTCTGGAACAAGTTTCTGTAGCTAGGATTTACAGAAAAAAAATTAGGAAGAATCAATCAACATGCAGACTTTGGTAGCTTACATTGCTGTTCTATGAGACAACAAAATTGCTTGCTCTCAGTAGGTCTACAGTGTGGTTGGGAAGAGAATTATAATACTGGTTAATCGAAGTGAGTGAGACCTGAGTTACCAGGGACTTGTTTATGTGTGATTCTGTCATGAAGAGATATGAGACATATCAGTCAGGCTGCAGAGGAGTGCTGAGAGAGGAGGCAGTTAAGATGCAAAGGATTAGGGCAAGTGTGAAAATAGTGGTGGCAGTGAGGCTAAACTTTTCTGCTTTCCTCAAGCAAGAACAAAGTCATCACCATCATAATAGCAGAATTGAGTGTGGCATCTGGAGGGATACATTTAAAGACCCTCCTGGAGTGGAAGGGAATGTTTGAGATTAGTGGGAAATCTGATGGATTAGTGGAGGGTGGGAGAACATTTAAAATGAAGGCAGAGAAAGTTAGACATGATATGGTAAAATACTTCGTTAAAATGGAGACATTATGTGATATGGTCAAGAAGGAATGTCTTTCCTCATTCACATTTATCTAACAGATGCCTCATCTTTTTGAAGAAGGAAACACACACACACACACACACACACACACGCATACACACACTGAGTCCTTTTTTAAGCAGTTTCATTCAAATGGAGTAATTTTTTGACGGTGTCTAGGAGTTTCATAGGATGGGTATTTTAATAATAAGTATCTAATTTGAACTTGTATGATTTATTATGTGGCGGTCTATAAATTATTGATTTGTGTAACATCTAAACTCAGAGGAATTGATCTATGGCTTTAACAACTGTTTTAGGTGAGTGTTGAACTATGATTTGTATCTATATTCTTATTTCTTGTAAGACGGTTTATTCTAAGCTACAATCAATTCACTACATGTTACCTATAATGAACACTGTTCATAGTAATAGTTTTATTTTACACACACACAAATAGCATAAAGCATATATGTGGTTCTATTTCAAAAAGAAAGTTCTCCTGACAAAATATATATAATTCTTTCCTTTAGCCTACAGGATTCTTTGAAAATTATACCATCAAAGTGTAATCATTGTTGCCTGAGAGTCTAACACCTGATAGTCAGAGTGTTGGTTTGAAACAGGCTTAACACTTAGCAAGATTTGTTTACTTCTTTTCCTTAGATGAAGATCAAATGAACAAATTCCCACTCAATGTTATAATAGAAGGAGACAAAGGAAAAGGAGCAATTGTATTCTGTTGCTGAACTTTTCCCCTGTATTGAGACTTGATGTCCAAAATTTCACAGTTTTTTTTCCATGGGACTGACTCATGCATAGGGTAAATAGGATTTTCTCTAGAAAAACAGCAGAATATCATGGCACTATAAGTGTGTATTTTCATGCCGTTAAGCCTTTTATAATGTGGTTGACTATCTTCATAAGAGAAGAAAACACCACACTAAAGGTCATCCCTAAGCTTAATGTAATGATAAAAGATGTTGAGTGTGTTTTGTTTATTTTCTTTCTAAGCACTATCCAAATTTAAATACAAGTTGTTATAAAATTATGAAAGGATGAATTAAATTGCTTACAATAGGATGGAGACAGAGTAAAGACAGAAATTTGGAAAAAGGCAAGGAAATCCTCAATCTATGCATTCTTCCCAAACTATCCCTTCCCTTCTTTTTCAAAACCTGGCCTGTATTTTAAGATTTTTAAATTTTATACCTAAAACTTTCCTCTCTCTCTTTCCTGTGTTTTCCCCACCATCCTTTTTTTTTTAAGTTTTACACTGGTGAGAATTTGGCCTACAAGTCTAAGGCAGTTTATGGGTACCAGTTGTTATGGTCTAATAATCTTTCCCAGGCTCTCCCTATTTGCAAGACACATTCTAATTTGGGGTCATATGGATCATTTATAAGGAAATGCCTTTTTGTAATCCACTTGCCCCTACATATATTTTTATTTGTAATATTTACACAGCTAATTTGACCAGAGGAGAAACTGCTCTTGGAGCATGAGTGATTTCTACACAGAGAACAAATTTAGTTCCAATCAAGATCTCCATGATTAGGAACGGGTGTTCAGGGTAATTTGGAATTCAAGACAACTACCAATACAGCACACGTTTAGATTTTTAGATGTGGTGGTGAACAGTTGAAAAGAAACTGGCTGAGATTTGAGCATTATTTGAAGTGGAAAAAGAAAAATAGCTTGTCTCTGGGCTTCATGCCATTTGCCTCCTTTAGTATCTGAAGATTTTTTTTTTCTTTCTGGTTTGGGGAAAAAGTGAGGCACCATGGGCTGTAGCAGGAATCAGGAATGATTCCTCTATAAGCAAAAAGATATCTGCCCAGTGATGTCTCAGAAAAAAATTAGGTCTTGGAAATTATAGAGGAAGTCTTATTGCCAGGATTAGAATAAGAAGAATAGAACAGTACCGTGTTCTCTATTCCCAAAGGTTTGATATTGGTTTGTTTAAGATAGTTTTAGCTGCAAGTAATAAAAACCTGACACAAACTGGCTTAACATAAAGGAAAATTATTATATTATATCCTAGAAATCCCAGAAATAAGTCAGGCTTCAGGGGTGGTGAGTTTAGCAACATGGAGATGGCCCATGTTGCTGTCTGCATGTCAAGGGCCCATATTCTCTGTTTCTCTCGTACCCTGCCTAGGACCATTCAGGCTATTTATTTTTTTCCTTTCTTTTTCTTTCTTTCTTTTTTATTTTATTTTATTTTATTTTTTTTTTTTTTGAGACAAAGTCTTGCTCTGTTACCCAGGCTGGAGTGCAATGGCAACATCTCGGCTCATTGCAACCTCCCCCTCCTGGGTTCAAGCGATTCTCCTGTCTCAGCCTCTGGAGTAGCTGGGACTATAGGTGTGTGCCACTGTGCCTGGGTAATTTTTGTACTTTTAGTAGAGATGGGGTCTTGCCATGTTGGCCAGGCTGCTCTCGAACTCCTGACCTCAGGTGATCCACCACCTCGCCTCCTAAAATGCTGGGATTACAGGCATGAGCCACCACACCCAGCCCATCCAGGCTATTTCTCCTGTGTGACAGAACAGCCAGGGGGAATCAGCACTGTCCCTTCCTGGGTCATTTCCAATGGAGAAAGGAAGAGTTCCCTGCCTCAGAAGGGGTAGGGAATCTTTCCCTTCAGTCTTTGAAGCACAGAGAACAGTCAGGGCAATGTCACATGCCGATTGACTCAGAGGAGACAAGATCCACCCTGGGAGTAGGGAGTGGGGGATAAATTCATCTCCTCTTTTGTTCATTGCAATATTATAACACTATTTGTTTTCTACCATTTGTAGAAAACATTTTGATGTGCCATAATTTAAATTTTCTTCTTTTATTAGGTTGATGTAAAAGTAATTGCTGTTTCACAATGAGAACACATGGACACAGGGAGGGGAACATCACACACTGGGGCATGTCGGGGGGTGGGGGGCTTAGGGGAGGGATAGCATTAGAATAAATACCTAATGTAGATGATGGGTTGATGGGTGCAGCAAACCACCATGGCACGTGTATACATGTGCATGTTCTGCACATGTATCCCAGAACTTAAAGTACAATAATAATAAAAAATTTTTAAAAAGTAATTGTGGTTTCAGACCATGAATTTTAAGTCGTTATAATTAGGTTTAAACAATCTTTATTAATCAAAACCAGACCCATTACAACCAGCACAGTTTTGCCAATGAGAAATAAGTTTGTTTATTCCTATAGCATAAAAATCCGTGCTTCGGTATTTGATGAACTCTTGGAAAGCATTTTCTGCATCCTGCTGGTTGTGGAAGGGTTTTCCTTGAATAAAGTTGTCAAGTGGTTTGAAGAAGTGGTAGTCGCTTGGCAAGAGGTCAGGTGAAAATGGCGGATGAGGCAAAACTTGGTAACCCATTTGTTTCAACTTTTGAAGCCTTGGTTGTGTGAAGAGCAGTCAGGTATTGTGGAGAAGAATTGGGCCCTTTCTGCTGACCAATGCCGGCTGCAGGTGTTGTAGTTTTTGGTGCATCTCATCGATTTGCTGAGCATACTTCTCAGATGTAATGGTTTCGATGAGACTCAGAGAGCTGTAGTGGATCAGACTGGCAGCAGACGACCAAACAGTGCCCTTGACTTATTTATGGTGCCAGTTTGGCTTTGGGAAGTGCTTTGGCGCTGCTTGTTGGTCCAACCACTGAGCTGGTCATAGTCAGCTGTATAAAATCCACTTTTAATTGCATGTCACAATCCAATCAAGAAATGGTTTGTGTTGTTGTGTAGAATAAGAGAAGATGACACTTGACAATTTTTTTGATTTTCACTCAGCTCATGAGGCACCAACTTATCAAGCTTTTTCACCTTTCCAATTTGCTTCAAATGCTGAATGACCGTAGAGTCGTTGGCATTGAGTTCTTTGGTAACTTCTAGTGTAGTTGTAAAAGGATCATGATGATTGCTTTCTGTTGGTCACTGTCAGCTTCTGATGGCCAGCCACTATGCTCCTCATCTTCAAGGCTCTCGTCTCCTTTGCAAAACTTCTTGAACCACCACTGCACTGTACGTTGATTAGCAGTTCCTGGGCCAAATGCGTTGCTGATGTTGTGAGTTGTCTCTGCTGCTTTACAACCAATTTTGAACTCGAGTAAGAACATCGCTCAAATTTGCTTTTTGTCTAACATCATTTCCAAAGTCTAAAATAAATATAAAATAAACAGCAAGTAATAAAATATTAGTAAAAAAAAATGAGAAATGTGCATCAAAATGATGTATAACATATCCGCTTTTATTTAAGAATGTATTCCAATGTCAAATGGCAAATTTCGACAACACAAAAACCACAATTACGTTTGCACCAACCTAATAGGAACATAAAATGAATGCAATAGAATCATGTGACATATATAATTGATTTGTGGGGATCATGTAGGATTTTAACTTCCTTTTAAAGTAGTGCTTTTATGGAAAAATGCATTCTGAGTTTTAACAAATCAACTTCCAATTAAGTAACTGTGCTTATTCCAATGTTTAGCACAGAATCTAGCATGGGATAGCTGATCAATAAATATCCGTTGAAAAGATAGGACTTTGGAAACACAACCCATTGGTGAACTGATAACACTTGTCTGCAATCTAATCCTTCCCTCAAGGAACTTCCAGTGGAAAAGATGACATATGTCAAAAACATTATTTGTTATCAACAGAAGAAAGTACACGATAAAATGGTAAATCAAATATCATCAAGAGCACCAAAAATTAAGTGTAGCCATTAAGATTAAGGGCAATCAGGGGAAAGATATAGCAATTATTGCCAGAGTGTTTATTGTTAGAAAGTTCAAATGAAAATCGAATCCCCCCTCCCAGAAAAGCAGCAATCAAAATATCATACTATTTTATAAAAATATAACTTAATAAACTGTGAAATTGAGAAGAATTCTGTGTAGTGTTTAGGTATATGTTTAAAAATATCAATGACAAATATATCCTAAATCAAGCTGGTGTTGTTAACATGCAGATAAATATTTTTCTGGCCATCTCCTTGCAATATGTGTTAGAATTTCATCAGCTATAATTTTAAGAAAACTATTTCTTAGTTTCAGGAACCCAAGTAATGGACAATATGCTAGATGTAGCTTTAGTTCTTTATTGCAGAGCAAGGCCTGGTCATGTTGGAGTAGGCCATTGCCTTTAAGTAATGAATTGAACCTAGGAAGCCTCTCTTGCCTCAAAATTTATTTCCTATTCTACTATCTCTCTGGGTGGAACTTTACCATTAGATATTTATTCCTTTGGGTCAGCATATGGATTCTTTTGAAAGGCTATTCATCTCTTAATATAAAAAAAACCTCAGATTAATTTTTCCTTTACAAAGAAATCTGGTCATTGAAAGGATATATTAACATAAAATCAGCAATTAATACTTGTGGTGTACTGGACATTACATAAACAGCTGGGTTACAAAGTGGCCTCCTTTTTAGAGGCCATACTTTACTGGGAAGACACAGTTAAACACTGTGGGAAGCGTTATAGGCATAGCGATCCTTATTCACATACTAGGTAGGAAGGAGTGAGTATTTTGTGAGGATATGGAATTCTGGCATAGGAAGGATGGCAAAAAGAGGGCACTGAGTTTTGGTGGGAAGAAACTTCTAGTATAGGGCATAGAGAAAGATACGGCAAGATGAAGAGGACATAGATCACATTTTAATTATTTCAAAATAATGTTTATAAGTAGGAGCTTTTATAAAATAATCTCTTAAATTGAGAAATTTGTGTAACATTTGTTTTAAATTTAGAATTGATTGTAGTCAATTAATAACCTTTGAGAACACAATGTGTAATACAAATGTTACAAGATACCTCTAAATACTGTGGTGATCTCACTCTTGTTCTCCTCCATCTCCCAAATACATAACAGATGAAGGTAAAGTGACAGACATGTACACAAATGATGGTAATAATTGTATGATTTCCAGTTATTCATGACTGACAAACTGTCACAACATTTTTTGCTTATTTCCAAATACTCTTCCTCATGTCAGCAACAATTTCCTGTGCAAAATACCAGAGCAATTTCTCTTAAGAATCAATCTCACAGTCATCACCCAGACACTATTTCTAAATAATTTTCAGTATTAACCCCTAAGTCCTGATGGCAAAAGTCCTTAAGCTATATGATTGTGTGCTTTGATTTGTCAATAAATCCAGCTCCCAGCACCATCTTCAGCCATAGATCACGTTTATGTAATAGTCAGCCTCTAGGAAATCACTATGCATGGCCTGAAGGCTGAAGGACTTGAGTGTCAAAGCCCTTGCAAGATTCTCAGTGGTCTTTTAAAGTAGGAATTATGTTATCATGGGACCACATGGTTTCTTAACCTTGGTACTTATTGTACATTTTGAGCCAGATAATTTTACATTGGGGGGGCTGCCTTTAGCAGCATCCCTTTCCTCTAGCCACTAGATACGAAAGCACCTCCTGCCCTCAAGTTGTAACAATCATAAATGTCTCCAGACATCGCGAATAACCTCTGGAAAACAAAATTGTCCTGAGCTGAGAACCACTGGGCTACGCACCAATATCCACTCTTCAGTAATGTAATTGATATTGTTCGTAGGTCGATTTTGTAGTGCTGTGTGGCATGAAAAGGAAGCCTACACATGACTCAGTGAGAAAGAATGGACAGCCCAACAGATCAACACCCACGGCCAATGATACATCAGAACACACTTCATCACAGATGACAGGAGGAAAGTGAAGTGGGAGGTGAATGATGTGGTATGATTCAATAGATTTCTTTTTGTGTGTGACATTTACTTTTTCTTCTTTTAAAAGTAACACATGTTCATTATATAGAAAAGGAACCAATATACAAGTATAAGAAAGAAAAAGAAAAATGGCCCTAATATCACCACCAAGAGATAATGGATATTGCTGTAAATTATATTATTTTTTCTAGTAGTCGCTACTTCTCCATGTGATGTGTGGGGTCCTCCCTGTGAGGGGATTGTTCCTGCTGCTCCAGTAAAGTGAGTCTTGTCTATGGGACCTGCTTTGGCCAATGAGATGTGATGGAAATGATGGGCTGCTTCTGAGTGCAACCTTTAAAAGTCAGCACTTGGTTTCTCTTTAGCTTTTTTCTCTTGACCACGAGAAGAACAAAGCACTGAAAAATGGCTGTTACTTTGTACTAATAAGTAGAACAAAGAAGACTCAAAACAGAGCTACAACTGACATGAAACTAGAGCAAGAATTAAACCTTTATTAGTGTAAATCACTATATATCACTCCCAAATACATAACAGATGAGGGTATAACAGATGAAAGAATTCTGGGATTATTTGTCACTGCAGCATAACCCCATAAAAAACTTATAGTATATTTTATTCTAGTCTTTTATGTACATATGTGTATATATAAGAATAAGATATATATTATTTAATATAGTAACATTTGTATATAAATATATTTTTCCACTATTGAAATAATTTTCATGTTATAATCTTTGTGATTTATTTTTTCTCTTTATAATTTTCAAGTATAATTCTTCATGTCTTTCAAAGATTTGTACACTATAACTCAGGAGGATGGTATGTAAGATATGTAGGAGAGAAAATATATTGGCAAAACGATACACCTTATATTTTAGGTACATACAGTTTTATCTGTAGTTTAGAAAGAAACAGAATGTGTCATACTTAGCTCTTGACTGATATTGCTTTGGTCACATTTCTCTGTGATGTTTCTCTGTCATTATTATTACTTCTAACAATTTCCCATATAGTACATGGGAACAGTGACAAATTGAGTTCTTTGGCAACAGTTATAATTACCGTATATTTTTGTGAACAAATGTATTTGTTTTATCTTCATGATTCAGCATAAATTATTGAAACAGAAATGAGTTTTTAGAAGCTGGGATGGCCGTTTGGGTGTGTCAAACAAGTTAAACTTGACAATAAGCCATGTGCTTTAAGTTTCCTTGGTTTGTCGCACTGTTTACTCTGGCAGCAGGGCTGTTCTTAAGTCAAGCTTTCTTGCTCTCCCCCATAAACTGTTACATGGTAGACTGATGTCGGCCAATCCTGAAGGAAATATCTGGAAACAGCCCATTTATTTTCAATCTGATGCTGACCAGTCATGCCTCCAAGTGCCTCATTAGACTATGTGGAAAAGTTTTCAAAGACTTGGAGAATATCATAATGTGGGCCACCAAAATTTAAATATTGGTAGATAGACCATGATAATTTAAGTGTGGTTTTGCAAAGTAGGCTATTATGATGTATGTAGCTCAGGGCCTCAACATGTTGATTAGTTTATTTTAATTGTATCCTAAAGCAATGACTTACCAGATGATAAGAAATATATTTTTACTGAGTTTGTTATGTTTTACGTTGGCTATTTTAGTTGATGGCCTTGATGTTTGAGTCTTGGCTAAGCACAAAAAGCATCTCTTTTTTTTGTGTGTAACAAATACAAATACAGAGGTGTGTGTATTTGTTATCTTTATTTGCTGTGTGACCGTATGAGACAGCTTCTCAGTTAAATGGGAACTTAGACAAGAACGGTTCTTTGAAGGCTCAGATAATTTCTTCAACAAAATGAGAGCTTATTTGTTATTCAAGGTGTTAGATGGGTGTTCTGCATGTTACTATGGAAGGAATAACTTTTTTGCTTGTAGTTTCTAGGTGCTGCTAGGCTCAGTGGCTCACACCTGAAATCCCAGCACTTTGGGAGGCCGAGGCAGGCAAATAACCTGAGGTCAGGAGTTCGAGACCAGCTTGGCCAACATGGAGAAATCCCATCTCTACTAAAAATACAAAAAAAATTAGCCGGGTGTGGTGGCGCGTGCCTGTAATCCCAGCTACTTGCGAGGCTGAGGCAGGAGAATCTCTTGAACCCGACAGGCAGAGGTTGCGGAGAGCTGAGATCACGCCATTGTACTCTAGCCTGGGCAACAAGAGCGAAACTCTGTCTCAACAACAACAAAAAAAAGTATAGTTTCTAGGTTCTGCTATGTTCTTTAACATCACTCTAGTTGGGTGCTTCTGGTCATTTCCAGCCACAATTCTCCATGAAACCAAGTGTTTCCGTTCATTCATTTATTTGTTCAAAAAAAGTCTGTGGACAATGTACTATTTTCCAGTTTCTTAGGTTACAGTAGGGTTTGATAAGAACTATAGAAATCCATGCCTTTGATAAGAACTATAAAAATCCATGCCTTTGAAAATAATAACACTTACATATGTTGTACATTGTGGCTTATTGAAATATTTACTTTCGTGATGTCATTTGATTCACAACCCTGTGAGCTAGAGAAGACAGGATTGTCTGTATTTTATAAATTAGACAGCTGATTGTTATGTTTTTGAGTACAATTGTTTACTTATTATAAACTGGCATCATGAATTGGAATTTCATCTATATGCAGCTAACAAAGTTGACCTATACAATTGTGACCTCAGTGAAGTGGTGGATGGAAGAATCACTGGGTGAGGAGACAGGAAGGTGAGGGGGTATAGACAATGACAATTTAGAGAACTCTTTTGAGGAAGTAGGGAATTGGGAGGAAGCTGAAGGAGGACCTGAAGCCAAGGGAGGTTTTTCTCAAGACATTTTGGAAGCACGTTTACATGGTGATAAGAATGAGCCAGTAACAATGAAAGAATTGATGATGCGGGAGAGAGGGAGGGGACAATTGCAAGAAAAAGCCTCTGAAAAAGCTCAAGAGGGGTGAGATTGGGGTATAAAATAGCCTTAAAAGAGAGAGGGAAGATTCAATTCAGTTTAATAGGAGGAAGACAAAGGATACAGATATGGATAGGTAGGCTGGTAAATTTGATGGAAAATGACATCGTTCTCATTTAATCAATTCTCTTTTCTCATTGAAATAAGAGATACACTAGCTAAGAGTGGGGAGCACGCAGATGGTGCTTAAGTTACAAGAGGAAAGGAAAAGATGTAAAACCATCATTGTATATCCAACTTTACATTTTTAATGTAGTAGGTTTTCTCTTCAAGTTTCTTTTTTTTTGAGACAGAGTCTCACTCTGTTGCCCAGGCTAGAGTGCAGTGGCACGATCTTGGCTCACTGCAACCTCCGTCTCCCAGGTTCAAGTGATTCTCCTGGCTCAGCCTCCTGACTAGCTGGGATTACAGGCAAGTGCCACCACACCTGGCTAATTTTTTATATTTTTAGTAGAGACAGGGTTTCATCATGTTGGCCAGGCTTGTCTCGAACTCCTGACCTCAAGTGATTGGCTTGCCTTGGCCTCCCAAAGTGCTGGGATTACAGGCGTGAGCCAATGTTCCCGGACTCAAGTTTCTATATAAAGATAAAAACACTTACCCCTAGAAATGTACATAATTGTAAAAATCCTCACTATTGTCCTTATTGTTCATTTACTTTGTATCAGCCCATGGATGTTTTTATGCCTTAATGTCAGGTCATATAGATTAGTTGAACAACCTGTCTTATGAAGTAAATTTATGTTTTGCCAGATGTAAAAAGTACCTAATATGTCATATTTTTAAATTGCTTTTAAAGACTCTTTGCTAGTTTTGAGGTTCAAAATATTTGTTGAACTAATGGTGGTTATGTTTGTGCTTTGATGAACTCTGTAATGAAGTTTTATAATTTTGAGTGATAGTTCCTGTAAAATTTCAGCAAAATTTTTATATATCTAAAAATGACATCAAGGTACAGGTATTGTTTAGGTCACTTCTTCATATCATTTCTACATATCTTCTGACCGTTTTTTTTCAGACTACCTTTTCAAGGCTGTTGGCCATGCATGTTTGCAAACATCCCTGAAAGATAGAGATCCCTGTGGGATAGATGGAAGATTTTCTTTCTGACTAGGATAATAAAGATAATAGCTCTCACTAGAAAAGGATAAGAGGATTTGTTAGCAGCCCTTATTAGATTAGGGTTTTCCTAAGTTTGGAATTCCTCGGTTACAACACAGACCAACTAACTCTGTGTAGCACTCACCTAGGTCTACCTGCATCACTCCCATGCCACTTGGGGGACAAGGTGGAACCAACAGGAGTGTGAAGCCCATGTTGCCTGCTGTGCTGTGAGTAACAGAGCCTTTTGTCTCTGACCCAGAAGTCTCATGTTCTCTGACATTTACAGAACTGTGTCTAAGCTAACTTAACTTACAAGTGGGGTCTAAACATCCCAGACCCTTCGCAGTTCCTGACATTTCAAAAGCTACATCAGCACAGTCACTTAATATCATGGAAAAATGTAAGGCACTCTTTACTTATTCTTTGGAGTTCTGCTTTTACCTCTAATCATTTTCCTTTTATTTTTTCTTCCTTCTTTATTTTGTTATTTTTAATTTTCAGGATTGAATTTAAACACCTAATTTTTTTATTCAACATTTAAGACACACATTTTGCTTTAAAGTCTTTCAGTAATAGTATTTAAATTATTTCCTTGGCTTTTAAAAAGGACAACTTTTCTTAAATTTGTCTTTTCTAAAGGGTACTTATTTCAGAAAAATTTTCTTCTGGGTGGGAATAGTAATTGCTTCTGAGTCACAGCAAGCAATGGATTGAATTTTAAACTCTGGAGATCACATTCCAGCTGAGCAATTTCTCAAAGAAAAGAAATCTAAAGTAGTCCCCTAAATATTAAGCAAGTGACAGCAATGATAAGTAGGGGACTGCTTTGAACTGACGATGGAGAGTGGGCCCATTGTGGTTTACCAAATTTAGACTTGGTAAAATGAGACCTAGCATGGACAGGCATAGGAGAAACCAGGGTCAGTCAATGGGGGCAGCCAGGGAAGCCCCAGCTGGCTTCTTTCAAGAGATACAACCAGAGAGGGTCTTGGAAGTCATCAAGGAGTGAGACATGAGCAGCTTAAAATGCTCTGGAGATGGCAAGGGAAAATTACATCCTGTGCTTTCAGGGCTGCAGGATGTGGGTTGACAGAATCAAGCATGGAATTTTCTTACTCAAAATGAGGGGACAAGACTGGTGATCAAAGGCCAGAAATAAATAAAGGTCCCAAAGCAGCTCAGACTCATGACGCGTATGGCACAGTGAAATCCAACTGATTTCACCCAAGTGGTAAGAAAATTTCAGGAAACAATGAAGCAATGAAAGCATGCCTAATTCAGGAAAACCTGGTGGATCTTAGATGGCCCTCTTGAATTGCCTGTGTTAAAACTTCACTAAATATAATTAACTAAATAATTATTTAAGTATGCAGACATTCTATATATTTAAGGAATTTAATGTTTTTTGTTTTTGTCTTTTTTTTTTTTTTTTTTTTTTTAGACAAGAGTTTTTGCTTTGTTGCCTAGGTTGGAGTGCAGTGGAGCCATTTCGGCTCATTGAAACTTCTGCCTCCCAGGTTCAAGTGATTCTCGTGCCTCAGTCTCCCGAGTAGCTGGGATTACAGGCGTGCACACCACACCTGGCTAATTTTTGCATTTTTAGTAGAGACCGAGTTTAGCCATGTTGGCCAGGCTGGTTGTGAACTCCTGGCCTCAAGTGATCACCCGCCTCGGCCTCCCAAACTGCTGGGATTATAGACACGTGCCACCTCACCTGGCTTAATGTACATTTAAGGGATTAAAGTTATAGCTTACAAAAACACTCTTACTGTCAAGGTGTCCTAATTCAGAAATCATTGCATTATATTTCTTCCTAAAGGTATTAGAGTAAAACAAAACTGTAGAAATGATGAGCTTTTATTAATTTCTTTGAAATGAAATGTTAAATAACGCTATTCTATCACACGATTTCTACCTGTTTTTAAAAGCACATGGCCTTTGAAATCTATTTTGGATAATGCTAGATGGTTAACCTCTTTTTTTTTTTTTTTTTTTTTGTGACGGAGTCTCACTCTGTCACCCAGGCTGGAGTGCAATGGCATGATCTCGGCTCACTGCAAGCTCTGCATCCTGGGTTCACACCGTTCTCCTGCCTCAGCCTCCCAAGTAGCTGGGACTACAGGCGCCCGCCACCTCACCCAGCTAATTTTTTGTATTTTTAGTAGAGACGGGTTTTCACCATGTTAGCCAGGATGGTCTTGATCTCCTGACCTTGTGATCCACCCGCCTCAGTCTCCCAAAGTGCTGGGATTACAGGCATGAGCCACCGAGCCCAGCCGATGCTTAACCTTTTTATTTGAGGAAATAGTCACAATGGATTATTGATATTTAAGTGGCTTTTCTTAATGCTAATTGAAAAGAGTAACCATGAGAATCCTGCTTAAAATTTTACTTTATTTTATGTTTTAGATACAGGATCTCACTCTATTGCCCAGGCTAGAGTGCAGTGGCACAATCATGGCTCACTGCAGCCTCGAACTCCTGGGCTCAAGGGATCCACCTTAGCCTCTGGGATAGCTAAGTGTGAACCACCTTGCCCAGCTAATTTTTACATGTTTTTACAGAGATGGGATATTGCTATGTTGCCCAGGCTGGTCTCAAATGCCTGGGTTCAAATGATTTTCCTGTCTTGGCCTCCCAAAGTGCTGGGACTTCAGGCATGAACCACCGCACCTGGTCCTGCTTAAGATTTTAATTCTCATGTTAACAGAATGTTGGCTACTCCACCAAAAAAGCTTGCTCTCCAGAAGAAAAGTAAACTAAATAAGTGGGTGAGTGGGAAGGTACGAAATTGTATGGAATCTGCCTCATATGCCAGCTATTTATTTCCTCACTAAATGTTTAATACAAGAGAGGTACTTATTATCTGTCCTTACGAAGCTTACTTTCTGGTTGGGGGAGACTGACAACCAACACATCAAATAATATATCAAGTGGTGTTAACTGCCATGGAGGAATACAGAGCAGGAGAGGGGGAGTAAAGAAGCCTGGGCATGGGGTGAGGGTGTTGTCAGAGTCAGATATTTCAAAAACATGCATCTGATAATAATGTCCCTTTGCTCAAATCCTTCAAAGCTATCTCATTACTTCAGCACTAAGACCACACTTCTAAACCTAATGTACCCCACCCTGCATAGTTTGACCCTTGACAAACTCTCCACCCTCAACTCCTTCCATGTGTGCAGACGCACTCTTCATTTCTGCCATATTTAGTTCCACAGACCCCCAGGTTACATCATCCTTTCATGCGTCTTCTTGTTTATTGACCTGTAAATACCTATCCTTTGCTGCCCAATTCTGTCTGATCTAATAAAGCTTCTTCTTATCATTTAAGACTCTGACCTAGCATCATCTTTTCTTAGAAGTGCTTTTAATCCATTTTATCTAGTACCATAGGTCAGTTTTCAATTCCTCCTCTTTTCACAGCTCTGCAAATGGCTTCCCCCAAGTTATGCCACCTCCTCAGAATTCCACAACACTGTTTTCTGTGCTTCTGTCTGTTCTAGCACCTTTCATATTGTGTTACTTATATAAGAAAGTTTGGAATTAGGTTAGCATAAACAAATAAATATCACTTAATTTTAATAATTCTAACTGATTCTTCTGATTGCAGTGTGAATTGCTCAAGGACAGGGTTTGAGTATGTTTGCTTTTATACTCCCTACATGGACACAATCCTTGGCACTTGGTATACGTCTCACAAATGTTTGTTTAATCAATCCATTTTGCATGTAAACATTCTAACTGAGCTTTAAATCTTTCCTGTTTTAGTGACAAGGATCTTCCGTAGTAATTTTCTACACAATAGTATTAAGATATAGTCACATGAATAAATCCATGCCTAATTTTTTTTCTGTTATAGATGCCATATCATATTCTGAGGACATAATGTCATCTAATGCTTACTGAATTCATACTAGGTGCCAAGCACTGTTCTGTGCACTTTAAATAAGTAACAACTTATTTACTCCTAACGACAACCCTGGAAATGGAATGGGTATTATCAGCTTCCTTATCTTGCATGAGTACAAAGTGGTTAAATAAATTGCTAAAAGTTAGTCATATAACTAGGTTTCAAACCCAAGCAGCCTAACTCTAATTCTATGCGATGCTGTCTACTTTTTATTAAGCTTCAGAAAGTTAAATTATTCATTTCTTAACAGAAGGGAAAGGAGGAAGCTGAGAAATATTGGCATAGAATTTGAACTACTTAGAATTTTAAGGGTTGTTTGGTATGGTGTGGAAGGTGCAAAATACTTTAGGAATTGTGCCAAAGCTTTGAACTTAAGCCTCTAGGTACAGTATATTAGACACATGATATTTTTGTCATCTGCTACCTTCAATAATAATTCATTTAATCCAGTGAAGGGTGGTAAATGCTTTGGAATAAGTACAAGATGCTGTGGTTGCCATGGGGTGAAGTAAGAAGATATAAAACAAATAATTAACTCTTTGTAGCCTGCAAATAGTTTTTCCACTGTGTACCTTCTATATGTTCTGCTGGTAAAATAACAACACCCATTTGAATAGCATGCTCACATGCACTGTTTCTTTGGATTCTTTCCACAACTCAGTAAGATGTAAGCAGTGCATTCATGATCCATGTCTTATAGATGCAAAGACTCAACTTGCCCAAAGTCATGAGTGGGGAAATGTGAAAATGAGTGAGGCATATGAATGACATCATTTGCTCCTTTTCTCTGCCCTTTATCTTGCCTTTCATAATTATATTAGATAAGACAGTTTAATTGCAATTTATCCAATTGCAATTTATCTTAATACTATTTATCTAATGTAAAACAATGTCCAAATTGGTCCAGTTTTTCACTAATGTTAAGAAAAGTGGGGCTGGGCAAGGTGGCTCACGCTTGTAATCCCAGTGCTTTGGGAGGCCGAGGCAGGTGGATGACTTGAGGTCTGGAGTTCGAGACCAGCCTGGCGAACATGGTGAAACAATTAGCCAGGCATGGTGGCAGGTGCCTGTAATCCCAGCTACTTGGGAGGCTGAGACAGGAGAATCGCTTGAACCCAGGAGGTGGAGGTTGCAGTGAGCCAAGATCACACCCCCTCACTCTAGCCTGGGCAACAGAGCTAGACTCCATCTCAAAAAGAAAAAAAAAAAAGTGATTGGTTGAGAAACCATTTCTGAAATGTTGTAATTGATGTACAGACCATCTCTACAGTCTCCTAATTTTGGGGAGATTTTAATTGCTGATCTTACCTTCCACTGTTACAACTCTTCTATGTTCTATGAGCTTCCACCACCCACATTCCTATCTGGTGAGAGCCTAGAAGAACCAAATATAATGGTTCCCAGAAATCTGGGTGATGGTGTTAGTGATAGTGACCCATGTTTCTCCAACAATAACAATACTTCATATCTGTTACCATGTTGGATTATTACCACAACCTCTTGAATTATGTGTGGTAGATACTAATGTCCCAGATTTATAGGTGAAGAATTGGCACATAGCTAGGGTAAGTGATTCTGTGTTCTTTTGAAAGTTTTCTCATAGGCTTTACCATATATATTTCTGTGAATTCAAGTCTACTGTGAAGCGTACCTTTGCAAACCCACTCCTTCCCATTCTCCCCCATGTAAATAAATAGCACCTTCATCTAGCAGTTGCTTGAGTAAGAAACTTAGGAGGTTTCCTTGAATTCTCTCTTCTCTTTCTCTCTACATCACCAAATCCATCAGCAAGTCCTGATTACTTTATTTCAAAAACACAACCAGAATCTGGCCACTTCTTTTCATTACAGGTATTTTTCTCTATTTCATTTAGGACTAGCATTCCCAGGACCTAGAACAGTATCTGGTATGTCATAGGTCCTCAATAAATATTTGTAAAATGAATATTTCCACTATGATACTAGCAGTGATGTTAAAAATATTTAGAAATATATATGGCAGGAACTTGGACCATCGGCAGGACTTCTGAAGTTCTTTAAGTTTCCTGCCCTGCCAGGTGCTAACACTTTGATCCCTGGGTCCTGAGACAGTTTGGAAGTTCTGGGGGAAAGGATAAGATGGCTGAGACATCACCTAGGTATCACCTTTTCTCAAGTGTTAGGAGATACTTAATTTCTGTTAATGTGCTTATGAATTGAATGTCACAACAGAAAAAGGATTGTGTTTTCCTACATTTGGGAGATGGAGCCAACAATAATTCACTAAATTTGAAGTATTTTTATAATTATGAACATATTAGGAAAGAAGCTAAAATACTTCTGTTATAATAAAGGCAAACCTTTACCCAAGCCAGGCAGTTTGGGAAATGCTGCTGAAAATGTATCCTCTCTCCAAGAAAAGTAACTTGAGTACTCATCTAATTTCATTAAAAAAAATTCTAACAGCCAATAATCACCTTGTAGCAATAGTATATAAGTGTGTATTTACCTGAATAGTAACCAATCCTGATAAATACTCCCTAACCTACAAAAAAGATATTGATGTACAAAGAGTAGGAATATAAATGCTTCGTTAAAATAAAGAAGGAAACTGGGAGTCTGGTAAATTTTTGGTACTATTTTAATTTTTAATCTATTTTATAAATTCTAAGTAGTATCAGACAAGAGTGCATTATTGCTTCATAATTCAGCAGCTTTGTGGTCTGTAGACTGTTGACTACATCAAAAAAAAAAAAAAAAGGATGGACAAGCAGAAAATCCTGTGAATCCTGAATTCTTATATTAATGTGAAAATATTACTACTCTGCTATTTGACTTGTCCTCGAATCCTTGGATTATTAATCAGTTTGAGAGTGTCCAGAGAGAGAGCCTTTCCTGTTGCAGATTTGCTTTGTCTGTTTCCGTCATCTGTATCAGATAGGAGTTAAGTTAGAAGTGAAACATGACATTCTGACAGTGAATCCAGCAGATGGATTCTTGGCTGCATTCTCTGCTACACTTGAACTTCTGCTAAGCATGTGATGAAAGAGTGTTTTCAACTGCACCAGCTGTGGAGAGGTTAATAAAACAAAAGAGGGGAAACAAAAGTGCTCACAGCAGAAAGATTCTGGCTTTGCTGATTTTTCTGGTTACAAACAATATGTCAGAGAGCTGTAACTGCTGTGTTGGTTTGGGCTTTAAGCCATTTAAGACAAGTTGAGCTTCTGAATTAAAAGTTTAAAAAGAATAAATAAGCAGCACATCAGATGCAATGTTATGTATTTTGGTGCTGGAAATGGAAAGCTCTTACTTTGCCATAGACACTTGGAAATTAGGAAACTGGTGTGTATTTTGCTGGCATCCTTGATAGTTTCTCCCGTAAACAGAAACCTGCACAGGCTTTCAGATGTTTGAGATATGCAGAAGCAAAAGTGCTCTTGGCTTAGGGGACTGCAAGCAGTCTCTTATGCTTTCTGTCTCTCTTCCTGTGTCCCACTCCTCCAGCAAAAGACCATGGAATGTGGAACCTTGCCCAGCCTGCTGCTCAGGAGGCTATTGCTCAAGGCTGTCTTATGCAGAGGAGGTCAACAGTTGACCCATGAACCATTTAAACTGGAAGGAAGAATTAACCAATACCCTGAGAGATTGACTACAACTACTTTTCCCTGAAAGTTAGAGTGCAGAGTACAGGAGAGGAAGGCCATTTACTAATTTTCCTGCTTCCTTCACCAGTCCTCTACCTCTCCGTACCTAAGGTCCTTCACTCAGTATACTCAAGTCATCTCTGCTATGACTGCATTCCCACATGCCACGGCATATAAAAGGTAGGATAAGGAGTTCCATCACTTCACAGCATCTACCAGGAGGAGGAAAATAGAAACAACATTTTACCATCAACTTCGCCACTTGCTGTGAAACCGAAGGCTTGTTATATAAGCGTTTGGGGACATAATGAATGTGACTTACATATGTCATCTGGGAGACGTGGTGTTTATATTTCTTGAGTTGAATTGTGGCAGAAAAAAAATGGGCATCTAAAATGCTCAATAATTGAGAGAAACTTTAAAAGTTATTCCTCACCCTAGTTTGTCTAATATCTATCTTTATCACCTTATTCATCAGTTCTTTGGGAAATTCAGAGATTTAGAAATTTCTACTGAAATAAAATGGATTGTTTTGGAGACTGTTTCTGAGTAGTTGCAGAACTCCCCCAAAGTCCCAACACAGATCTCATTCCTCGTTTCTTTCTGACCTCCAGTATTCCAGCTGATTGGAGACTGTTTCTGAATATTTGCAGAACTCTCACAAAGTCCCAACACAAGTCTCATTCCTCGTTTCCTCCTGACCCCCAGTATTCCAGCTGATTCAAGTTTACACCCACATCTTCTCTTCAGATGTGCAGTTCCTCAGATAGTCTTCTTTGTGGCTCCTAGACTTATTATGTCAAGTACTGGAGCACCATGAACTTGCTAGGAAGCAAATGCACACGTGTTCTACACCAGAAGACAATCAGAGTCTTCTGATGTCTTGATTTATTGGGTTTGTAAATTTGGGTGTGATTAAGCACAGCACTGAGGAATCTGTCCTTTTAGACTGCGTTTACTGCAGGATGATGAATGTGATTTGATTTACACAAATGCAATCTGCGGAAAGGTTTATTTAGGAGTACTCTAAGTCACAACTGAGGTATATACTTCATATAAAGCATTAGTGAGGTCAAGGGAACAGTTGGGCAAAAGTGGGGAAGGTGTTGAGTTGGTTGGAACACTATGTGAGAAGCTAAATTGCCCCAAATTTTGTTCAACGTAAGCATACAATTATCAAATACCAATTTGATATCAAGACAATACTAATTTTTACTTCTCCTTTTCTCTCTGCCGCTAGCCTGTGAAGAAAAAACCAACACCTAGAATTTTTTCCATCCCTCACCTTTCCTTTGAGAACTCAACAACCCAAGCAACATGAACCTTTTCCCAAATACCATTTAGGAGAAGTCACTGGCAGTTTAAGAAAAAGATTTTTTAAAAAAGTTTCAGGGTGAGACATCTTCCAACATAAACTTTAAAGATCATTCTTAGCATCAAAGCAACAATATATTTAGTGTGAGTACTAATTTTTAATAAACTTGATTTTTTAGAGTTTATTTTAAAAATTTTTAGAATTTTATTTATTTTTGTGGTGTACATACTAGATGTATGTATTTATGAGGTACCTAAGATGTTTTGATACAGGCATGCAATATGAAAAAAGCACATCATGGAGAATGGGGTATCCATCCCCTCAAGCATTTATCCTTTGAGTTACAAACAATCCAGTTAGACTATTTATTTTAAAATGTATAATTAAGTTCTCAGTGAACTATAGTCACCTTATTTTGCTATCAAATTGTAGGTCTTATTCATCCTTTTTTTTTTTTTTTTTTTTTTTTGAGATGGAGTCTTGCTCCGTCGCCCAGGCTGGAGTGCAGTGGCATGATCTCGGCTTACTGCAACCTCCTCCCTGGTTCAAGCGATTCTCCTGCCTCAGCCTCCAGAGAAGCTGAGATTATAGGTGTGCACCACGATCCCTGGCTAATTTTTGTATTTTTAGTAGAGACGAGGTTTCACCATGTTGGCAAGGCTGGTCTCAAACTCCTGACTTTAAGTGATCCGCCTGCCTCAGCCTCCCAAAGTGCTAGGATTACAGGCGTGAGCCACTATGCCCAGCCCTTATTCATTCTTTCTATTTTCTTTTTTGTACCCATTAAGCATCCCCACCTCCCTGCCAGCCCTTCACTACCCTTCCTAGACTCTGGTAACCATCCTTCTACTCGTCTATGTTCATGAGTTCAGTTGTTTTGATTTTTTGGATCCCACAAATAAGTGAGAACATGTGATGTTTTGTCTTTCTGTGCCTGGCTTATTACCCTTAACATAATGATCTCCAGGTCCATTGCAAATGACTGCATCTCATTCTCTTTTTATGGCTGAATAGTACTCCATTGCGTGTAAGGACTACATTTTCTTTATCCATTCATCTGTTGATGGACACTTAGGTTGCTTCCAAATCTTAGCTATTGCAAACAGTACACGACAAACATAGGAGTGCAGATATCTCTTCCATATCCTGATTTCCTTTTTTTGGGGTATACAACCAGCAGTGGGATTGCTGGATCATATGCTAGCTCAATCTTTAGTTTTTGGAGGAACCTCCAAATTGTTCTCCATTGCGGTTGTACTAATTTACATTCCCACCAACAGTGTATGAGGGTTCCCTTTTCTCCACAACCTTGCTAGCATTTGTTATTCCCTGTCTTTTGGATATAAGCTGAACCTTAGTTTTTAATCTCTAAAATAGGGCTTAGAGTGTTTAGGTAAATACAAAAATTCAATATGTGTCTAAAATAACGATACCTAGCAGAGAATATACAAAAAATTAAAGTTTTGCCTCCTCTTATATAAGAAATATAATTAACACTTACTAAATTTGATAGTAGAGGTGAATGTAAATTAATTCCGTAAAATAACCTTTACAAACATAATATAACCAACCAGTAAAATTGGCTTTGAGGAGACATTTGGCTTCTAATTCAGAGAATACTTCGTCTTTGTATTTTCTCCAGTATTTTTGGAATGTATGTTCAGGGGGCAATAAACAAACAGAAATTTCAAATCATCTTCGTCTTGGTTTGGAAGAAATAGAAATAGTGTAACTATTGGCCACTGAGACGCTGTGGGTTTCCCAACAGACAAGATGTGCTGGGCGTGGAGCCTTAGATTGTGGAGGGGCAAAATTACAGGGCTTGGAAGAAAATATTATTCTACATGGCCCAACAAGGCATGTTATCAGATACTTAGTACTGGCTGCTTACCTGGACAGCACCCCAAAAGGAAGAAGAGTATGGGATAGAGGTAATAATTATCTGGAGGCTGTTATTCAACACTTAAGATCCATGTGAGGGAGCTACAGTACAATGTTTCTTTTACTGCAGTCAATATTAAAATGTCCACTTCATCTGTTTTTGGGAATATGTTGCTTGATTCAAATAACTACTTTTAATTTTTAAAGTAAACAAAATTAGAATAATAGGAACAACATTAGTTTTAGCAAACAGAAAAGGGTTATCGCTGTTCTTTTTAGCATCAGTCACCTCTCGCTGAGTCTGCAAGAGGCACAAAGGGATCTCCACCTACCCAGCATGCCTCCCTTTCTGGAGGGCCCTTGTCCTGTGGTAAACAAGTGAAGCATCAACACATATAGAGGGCCCACTAGCTGCTGTCAAGTGATGTCTGGCTTAGAGATGACAAATAAAATACGGGACCCACGGCAACAATAGAGAACTTTGCTTTCATAACTGAAAACCTGAGAAAGTTTTGCTGTGTGGATTCACCAATTTGCTTTTCCACAAGGGTTTGCTATCCTGTTCGTCAGTCTTATTTTTGATTATTCTAAAATTGTCTCTGAGTGCAGTATAAAGCATTTCTATGTATGAACCATAATACCTAGAGTAGATGTCTGCCTTTCCTTACCAGGTGGCAGATTCTCCCTGGATCATTTACTGTTTAGAATCACAAAACAAATACAATGTTGTATAATAAAACTTTACAAATGGTGAATTTTAAAAATATTTTATGATCTCTTAATTATATATGGCAAAATGAAAGACATTGGGAAAAATAATTTTAACATAGTAATGACTCTTTGTGTTGTTCTTTAAAATTGCCTTTTAAAATTATTGATTACATCAAGGGCAAATATAAACATTATAAATTGACCAGATTAACTTTTGTGGGTTTTCTTCTAAGAGTACTTTTCTTTTTTTCCTATCAGGCTTATTTATTGAATCACCAATCTAATTTCTAAATTGTTGTTATCCTTTAAAATTTTTACAGTTATAAGTTATTTGGTATTAATTATATCTGCTGGGAGGATTTATCCAGAGGCATCGTTTTCTCTTCCCTTTTTTTTAATCAATAAGGGATTTTAGTAACATCATGATCATCATATCACTCACTGGGAACCCACTGTGTGCCAGGCCTTTGTAGACATTCTTTTAATTGTCATAACAACCTTGCGGTGTTTACAGATGAGGCTCAGGAAGTTAAATAAAACTCTAAGAACTTGTACTCAGGGTTGTCTCCTTCAAAATTCTTTGCTGATCCTAGTTCTGAAATGTGTGAAGTTGTCAAAATATGAAATATTGGCTACCCAAGCATGGTAACAGTACATTTGTAAGCATTAATGTATCCAGTGGAGCAAATCCCTTGTCTTTAAAGGGCCAATGTTTGTTTTTCAGAAACTCTGAGGCCATAGGACTCTACCACACCATAAACTCTGTTGGTTTTTGCTCTGTTTTCAAAGCATCTAACTCTGCCAGAAAGTAGTTCAAGCATGTTGGAAGAATCAAGCTTCCTGAATTGGGCGATGCATAATTTGGTTTAAAACTGATATAACAATCGGAAATTCTACTTATCCACTGAATCATATTGATTACACACCAGCGTCTTGTTCTTTATCCTAACCGCACTCATTCTATTTTTTTCGTCTACAGAATTCTCATAGCCTACAAAGCAAATTTCAAAACAGATATTTAAAGGGATGAAAGGGCTTAGATTACTTTATAAAAATTAGGGGAAATCAATTTCAAGGATAACTGTAGATATCTGGAATATGTAAGTAGCATCCAAGTTCTTGATTATAAAGACATGTTACTTGGTGCCTTCAAAACCAAAACAATGCTCCTCTTGGGATTTTCAAAAAAATGCAGAAAGAGTAAACTCAGAGTAAAGATATAAGTAGAGATAGGGCCTATAAAATGGAAAGCAATTATGAAGAGAAAGTGAAAGACAAGGAGGAATGTTTAGAAAAATCAGATAACAGTGATCCAAAAGAGAGAACCCTCAGGATAGAGAAAGATACAAAGATAAATAGTGGTGGAAAATAATGAGGGCACAAGGTTATAATTCAAAGTAAATTTTCCAAATTGCATATCCTGTTTAAAATGTGTGTCTTAGAGTTTTACATGAGTCTGGTGCAGTGGGAAAAAACACTGGACTGGGAATCCGAGGCCCTGGTTTGGGATCTGGCTAAACCATTCATCATCTATGTTTTCTTAAACAAACTATTCAGGGCCCTGGTTATTTTTTTATATACATATATAGATCCAAGAGATGTTATTAAATGCCTTCCAGTGCTAAATAACTCAATCGAGCAAGGAGCAGAATTTAGAGTAATACCTTATTAAATGGCAAGACAATATTTTCTTGCCATTAACTGATATTGTACTGATGACAACCTGCGTAGGACCCAATACAGTCCGCAGAACCTGTTCATTCTTTCTTTTCTTTCTTTTTTTTTTTAAGAAACATTAACTTTTATTAATTTATTCATCAAGTATTTTAGGATGGTTATATAGTTTGATAATATGCTGAATGATCATTAAGGATATATCAAATTTTAGTAACAAATAAATTATTTAAAATTATTTGCCAGAATCTTAAGAATGACAAAAACTAAGAAAACTACGTCACATTATGATGGTAAAATTCAAATGTTGAGGTATCCTAAAAGAGAACAGTAATAAAGTACTAACAGCAATTTTTATATGGCATTCAATGTAAATTACATTGAAGTCATTAACATAAAAGAGTTACACAGGTAAAACATTCAGATCCTCACCAAAAATGTGTTAAGATTCTATTTATTCAGTCTAATACATCTTTAAGTGGAATTTTGATGTTTTTTCTATGTGGACTCTGAACATTTTTATTAAGATTATTTTTTGCCAGGCATGGTGGCACACACCTGTAGTCCCAGCTACTTAGGGGGATGAAGTGGGAAGATCCCTTGAGCCCAGGAGATCAAGGCTGCAGTAAGCCATGATTGTGCCACCGCGCTCCAGCCTGGGCAACAAAGTGAGATTTGGTATCAAAAAAAAAAAAAAGGATAATAAGAACAATATTAGTGTTATCAAAGTAGTGTAGTGGTTAAACACGGGAACTCTATAACCAGCTACTTAAGTCAAAATCCTGGCTTCACTACCTACTAGTTGTGTGATCTTGAGCAAGCTATCAACACACTCGGTGCCTCAGTTTCCTCACCTATAAAATGGGTATATGAGTACTCACCTCATATGACAACTTTAAGCATTAAATGAATAAATACAATTCTTTTAATAGTAACTTTACCCTGTCACTGTTACAGTCATATTTTGCTGACATTATGCAAACATTCTCTTAGATTTTGTTGTATACAGTGCATATTTGATCTTTCTTACTAACTCGAAGCTATGCAAATAAAAGTTTGGTATTTTAAGGTCTAGCGCTGTCCTTGAGGTCTAGATAAAATCGGTGTACAACTGGACACTACTGTAATTTGGGCCTTCTGTATAATAGTTTAGTTTTTTGCCTGAAGTCTCCCTATAATTGCCAACTCAGTAAACCCTTTAATTTCAAATATACAATGATGCATAAAAGTATGGTGCTGTAGTCAGAATAAATTTTAAAATGATCTAATCAAATGGATGTTAGAAAAAAATAAGGTGAGTTTGACATTGTAATGTTCACATAGGTTTTGAGGTAACATGGATAGTTCTTTTTTCTTCTGACAATAAAGAAAAATATGTCTTCACTTTTATGTGTGTTCTTTTTAATGCACATAACCATCAGTGCCAGTGCACTTAAGTAATACAAAAACGAGACCTGCCCCCTACCCCTCCTGCTCACACACACACACTCACACACACGCACACCCCTGAGCATATCAGTGGAAGATACAGGCGTTTCTTATGTAGAGCATGATCACTGTAGCCTTGGTTGATGAGTTGAGGGTCCTTATGTACTAAGGAAAGCTGGCGTTAAATATAGGCTCATGTTAGAGCTTGAGAAGCTGTTTTGATGGAAGGAAGTGTAGAAGGGAATCAGTATTACTGTGAACAGAATTATACTTTGTCTCTTAGCTCCATATATTTTAGCTGTGTAATCTTGGGAAAGTTATTCAAACCCTCTGAAACACAGGATCCTATTTCATAATGTGAGTACAAATACCGTATCTATGTTATAAAATCATTGCAGTAATAAATAGAAGCATCTCCGTGCTCTGCAAACTCTCAAAAAAGTAATGTTTATTCTATTTTTGGGGATGGGGTGGGGTATGTGGACTGTTTTTATGTTAAATGAAAAGAAGGTAATATTCCAATGAGTAAAATAAAAGTACATGTGAAACATTTAGAAAAATTATAGGACAGGTTTTTCAACTCTAGAATAAAATGCTTAGAATATAGGAATTGCTAAGTAAACATCAAGTCATGAACAAATCAGGTCCTTTATCTTCATGAAGAAAAATGTAAATAATTCTTCAGAAAGCTTTTTTTGATAATTTTAAAACATTTACAGAAGTCAGGGAAAAAAATAACATCAACAGGTCTGAAGCAGATTTCTAGCAGAAGAGCTAACAAAGGCTTGCCCTCTGTCTCTCAAAGAGGCTTAAAAACCAAAGTGGTCCCCTAGTGCAATGATGTCTACTTAAAGCTAGTTGTGTTTGACAAGTGTCTTAACTTAGAAAAATTTCTTTCTCATTGGTTTTCTCAGCCATCATTGTGTGGACAGATATTTAAAGTATCTGATGTCAGCTAACCTTCAAAGAATCAATAACCAAAGTCACTCACACATATACAAAACCATTAGGAAGGGAAGGCAGGAGCCAGTGCAGTGAACAGCCTCATCTGTCAGATGCTTCATCTCTCAGTTGATGGTGTTCGCATTGGTGGGAAGGACCTGCACCAGTGAGGACTCCTGTTCTCCATTCACTCCCATTCATTCACTCATGCCTCAGTAACTGTAGGACCCTGGGTTGGTGATTAAGACAGAACATGATTAATGACCTTCAAGTCACAGTGGGGAGCCTGGTCACTCATGGACTATAGAAGAGGGCAGAGAACAAGGGCACAGCCTGTTCCCCATGTACATGACATGTGGCCGTGGTCTGATAAAGAGCCCTTTTCACCATATCTCTCTGTTATGGGGATCTTTTTAAGTTTTTTCCTATTTATAAAATATTTCCAGAGTCAAAGGGGGTCTCTTAAAAAGATCACATCCTTGTATTTTTACAACTCTCTAACATTATTTTATCAGACCTGAGGGTGTTGATGCATGCCTGTTTGTTTCTCATAAACTGATTAAGAAGTCACTGTGATGAATTCAAATGTAACATAATTAGAACTTTTTCCATATAAAATTATTTTTCACATGGAAAATATAGGTATGAGCAAAAAAAATCAGTCTCTTAAAAATGAGTTCCTTGAGTACCTTAAAATAGTAAAAAATATGAGAAGGTAGCAGAAATGTAAATTTTACACTTACGATCGGATATGCAAAATCATCCACCTCCTCGATTTGCTTCCAGCATCCTGATTACATTAATTTTGCTATAGAATATATGGCTATATTTTAAAAATATAAATATGAAATTTTATATTTTATAAATATAAAATCTATATTTCTTCTATTTTATAAATCCTGTTTTCCTGAAAATAATTATTATTTTTGCCTTTCTCCACAACACAGATAAGCAATTAGGGAACATAGACAAGAAAAGAAGAGATAGTATGTTGCTTTATAAAGCCCTCATTTATTTGAAATCATTTAATGTACACCAGAAGCATACATTATAAAGACTATTTATTTACTTTTTTTTTGGAGATGGAGTCTCGCTCTGTGCAGTAGTGCAATCTTGGCTCACTGCAACCTCTGCCTCCTAGGTTCAAGTGATTCTCCTGCCTCAGCCTCCCGAGTAGCTGGGACTAAGGCGTGCACCATCATGCCTGGCTAATTTTTGTATTTTTAGTAGAGACGGGGTTTCACCATGTTGACCAGGCTGGTCTCAAACTCCTGACCTCAGGTGTTCCACCCACCTCAGCCTCACAAAGTGCTGGGATTACAGGTGTGAGCCACCGTGCAAGGTTGATTTATTTACTTTATAAATAAAGAATACATGTAGATATATTGAGGAAACAGAAGAAAAAATTTACAGCAGTTACCAGATTTCAGAACTGTCTTTTTCAGTGGTTTTAATAATACTTTTTCATATATTTCAAGAATGTGTAATATTATACTTTTTTATGTTTCACTGAAGGGAATTGCTTTCAAGGAAATGCTTATAGATGCAACTGGAGTCAGCAGGAAACCTTCTATCGTATGTTGTCCTGCCACAGTAAAACACATTTGGTTATTTGGTTATTTTCCTAAACCACAAATAAATAATTCTTATAACATTCGTTTCTAACCACCATTTTACTGATGTGGACACGATGGAAACATTGTTCATTGAAATAAAATGCAAAGTCTTGGACTTACACTCCAAATTTACTAGCTCTTTCTTTTTTAAACTAGAATAGTGGAGAGGAAAAGCCAGGAGCAAATGAGAGCACATCTCAGAGGGAACTCTGAGGACACGAGCTGTCCCAGACTCCTGAATGTCACCAGCTGCCCAGCCATGGGCTACGGCAGTGTTGCCTTCTCAAGGGCAAATATGCTGGGAGAGTCTTTATTTTCATGTTCCTGCTACTCCTTTTTCTTTATAAGATTTCTTTTGTTGTTGTTGTTGTTGCTGTTGTTTGTTTTCCAAGTTTCTATGAGTTACTGTTTTTTTGTTTGTTTGCTTTTTGAGACAGAGTCTAGCTCCGTCACCCAGGCTGGAGTGCAGTGATGCCATCTCAGCTCACTGCAACATCCGCCTCCCGGGTTCAAGTGATTCTCCTGCCTCAGCCTCCCCAGTAGCTGGGATTATAGATGGCTGCCACCACACCCAGCTAATTTTTGTATTTTTAGTAGAGATGGGGTTTCTCCATGTTGGCCAGGTTGGTCTCGAACTTCTGGCCTCAAGTGATCCACCCACCTCGGCCTTCCAAAATGCAGGGATTCCAGGTGGGAGCCAGCGCATTTGGCCAATAAGTTACTATTTTGAGAGAAGGAATGGATGCCTGCCAGAGGAAGGATTCTGAAAGGTTTTTATGATAAGCATTGCTAACATTTATTGAATCCTAGGTGTCAGGCTCTTTATTGAACTCTTTATCTGTAAAAGCACTTGTACTCTCCTCTTTTGTTCAATGCCTTAGACAAAGAAGGAAGTTTTATCAAAATTGCAAGTGATACAAAATG